>NW_025999612.1:11045000-11692500 GCF_019419815.1 Pyrus x bretschneideri
ATTGGTGTGAGTTGATAGTGTACAGATATTCTGAATTTAAAGTGAATATTGAATGAAAGTGAAGCATATAATTATGTAATGCAAGAAATTATGTGATGTATTTGTTGTTCTATTTAATTTTTGTGTAAAAACATTGTTGGTGACATATGAGAATTAGATTCAGTTGGTGGTAATGATTTTATTCGTGTATTTTAGTCATTAAAAGTTTGTATCCTTTCTTAAAGTTTTCTGGATTTTAACGAACACTTACATCACGATTTTATAATCTAATTTTTTTTTAACTACAAAAGAAATATTTCAATTTGAACACAAATAAATGAGCATACTACCCTAATTAACTTCGCTATGTCAAATCAAGATTTGAACTTAAATATAAATAAATAAGTATACTGCCCTAATTCGCTACATCGAATCTCCCTAATGAGTTTTAGTATTCTATTCCATGAGTTTATAGTGGGGACTCAGGTAAGTATGCTATTGACAATTTCATTGTCTTTCTTTCAACCTCTCCTTCTCTCTATCACACACACATGTGCATGTCACACTCAAACACAACCATGGTATTTATAAAATTAAAATGTTAGTTATCCAGGTAAAATCATTGGACTAAGGCTTGACATAAAGTAATTCTGTCATTTTATAAATTATAACTTTCTTTGATTAATTAACTTTGACTTGCATGCTATGAAATTTGAATTCATATATTTTGTGATGTTGAAATGTCAAAAATCCTAATCCTCTATTTTATTGACCATGTTTTCTAAACAACTTCATTAGAAAATAAAGCATAATCAGTTCATAAACAAAATTCGGGATGCTTATATATAGGGTAGTGCTATCACACATGTCTCAATTTTCTATCGTCGAATCGAATGAAATAAAGAAGATTAATGGCAAAAAATTAACAAGGGTGTGTGGAAGGTAAATTTGTGTGTGTCAATAGAATAGTACTACTCTATATATATATATATATATATATATATATATATATATATATATATATATATATTCACACAACCATTTTTACCTCCCACATACCTTTGTTAAGTTTTTGCTATTGATTTCTTCAACTCATTCGATAGCTGAAAATTGAGAAGAATGTGTGAAAAGTAAAAAAGAGTGTAGATAGCACTACCTAATATATTATTGTTGAACTGCTAATTTGAAACACACATTTTAAACAAAAATTCCTCTAATACGTAATTTAGGTTGATAATGTCACAACAAAGGATAAAGTACGATATTTAGTCAAAATGATCTCTGAGATTGAGATAACTTTTTACTTGTCCTTGATAAAGAAAATTGATAGATAGAATGGTCCATGAATTTGTCTAACGTGAATTATTATGATTTTTTCATGAAAAATCTGTTAATATCTTTGTTAAGTGAAAGGGTTGGTTTGATAAAAATTATCCTTAAAAAGGTGGTCATGTGGTCGTTCACTTGACAATTTAACGAAAATATTTACAGATTTTTCATGAAATGACCATAATGATTTATAGTGAACAAAGTAAGAAGTTATCTCAATCTCATGAACTATTTTAGCTAAGAAGGCAATAACCATGTCAAATTGTTTGATGAAAGAACAATAATCCTCTTAATTAGTGGTGATTAAGAGATGTTGAATTATTAATTCCATGACTATTTGACTAATCAAATTTCTTACTTTCTTGCTCAAGAGATATTGAACCAAACTGCAGGAAATATGCAATTAAATGAAGTATTGAATTGACAAATATTGCAAGAGAACAAACTTACTCATTACCCTTAATTGTTATGGATTACCACCAAGTCATAGTTGAATGAGTGAGATTTAATTTACCCGCACCTGAACCTTGAAATTTAAATTCACCGAATGCATATAATGTAATGGTAGCTCACTCCCAAATTAGAGACGATGAACAAATTTATTCTATGAATTAAAATCATGGAAGTCTAGTGGAAAATGGACATTAGAGAAACTATTGTGGGCTCGTTTGGATGTGCTTTTAAAATGACTGAAAGTGTTTTTAGAAAAAATTGTTTTAGGTTTCCAAGAAGTATCAGTTATGTGCTTCTTCCAAGAAGCACTTTAAGTGTTTTTTCAGAATTCACTTGTATTTTTACTAAAGATTAGTTCTAAAAACATTTTCACCAAAAACACTTTCAATCATTTTAAAAGCAAATCCAAACAAGCTCTGTAGCTCATTTAGAAGTGCTTTTGAAGTGATTAAAAGTGTTTTGTGAAAATGCTTTTGAAACTAATTCTTAGTTAAAATCCAAGTGGATCCTTAAAGAACACTTTAAGTACTTCCTACGAGAAACACATATTTGATATTTTTTCAAAAAATCATTTAAAGTGATTTAAATATTTTGAAATCCAACATCAATTTCACCAAACACACTTTTAATTATTTTAAAATTACATCCGAACCATCCCTTTAATTATAGGAAAATAAAAAGGAAAACAGCTGTCCAGATTCATCAAGTTCATATCTCAGGATAAGAATTCTAAAAATCCAGAAAAGTCTTGTTACAAATATATTTTTTGGTAACAAAATCTTATTATAATAATATGAAGGAAATCTAGGTCTTATGTAAATATTTATTATCTTTCGTTTTCGTGGAGTCTTTCAACCGCAGAATTCGTTAATATTGGACTAATCTTCAAATCTGTCTTTTCTAATATTTTATGAATTGTGATGCATGCAATCCGTTTATCAAGCTGTAAACCCTGACGTATTAATGTACGAACGTTTACCATTATTATTTATTTATTATTAAGTAATATTTTTGTAACATGTGAAGTTTTATTTTTATCACATACGCACAAGCAAATCTCCAACCACGAATGAATTTGAGTCCTGCACGACAAGTTTCATTCTCATCAGTAAATTTGTATTTTAATATATAAAAAATGGAGCTATTCCCAAAAGTAATCATCCAATAGAATCAGGTTCCCCCATATACTGAACAATATTTTCTCAGGCTACCCCTTCATCGACACAATGTTATTATCATACTTTCAAAGTGTCATATAAACTCATTATCCAAATATATTAATCAACACGGAGTGGTTCAGTAGTTGATGGTGAATTTCAGGCTCATATTCTATACGGCACATCTTAAGTCGATTTCTGACTCTGGTGAATCACACGATAGTAGCCAAGAAAGGCTGAAATGTATCTGTGAGTTTTTTTAGTCCCAAAAAAGTGGACTGGTATGATGAAACCACGATTTGACTCTTTATTTATTTATTTATTTTTTTAAAAGGCCTTTTGAATTGGATTATTATCATTCATGCGGTTAACCATATTATATATACACATCAAGTATTGAGCTCCTATAAGAAATATAATCTTTAGGGCCTATTTGTTGGGCTGGTTGAGATAGATTGTAACAAATTAAAATGGAATTGTCTGGTCCGTTGTTTGTTATGTTAAAATGTGAGATGGATGAGATTAGACATAATGAGTTATGAATATAGAGTAGGTTATCTAACCTATGGATATGCACAGGTTACAAGTCCTGCCTAACCAATCCTAGCAAATCCAATCATATCCCTAAGGTCAAATCTCATCCAACATACTAAACAGGCTCTTAAAGAACAAGAAATTTAATTTACAATTAATTACACTTGTGGGGCAAGATATCGCAACTAGAATTGTAAGTGTATATGTGTGTATTTTGTTTTCTAGATCTAGACGTGGATCTAGCCACACAGATTGAGGCTTTGGTAAGGTTTGCGACGAGATAAGGCTAAGGATTAATATATTATTGGAGATATTTATAAATATAGAATCGCATGTAGCATATTCCAGTTAAAATTAGCATACTTATACCAATTAAAAAAAAAGGAACCTTGGCATCTCTTCGTATCCTTAATGTGTATTAAGGGAAAGATTTCTATATTTTTATGTTAGTTAACCTAGTTTTTTTAGATCGAATATATTTGATTGTTAATTATTAATTAGTTTGTCTACCCAAACATTTGATAATTGAACCTTGTGACAATGAACCCATATTTCTAGGGCATTTTGTACCATGCCACCTAGGCACTATTTTCTAATCGTGTACATCATGATGGGGTGGTGGTTTTTTCTTCGTGAAAGTATTTTGGATGCGTTTGTTGTATCGAACTATCTCGAACTGGACTTACTTTAAGGACTAAGCTGAATTGGCTTAGAATAGACTAAGTTAGACTAACTTAATAAAACGTTTGGTACAGTGTCGGACTAAGAAGCGAGACTAACTTCAAATTCTAGTTCAATTCCTAGCCTTCCAATTAAATTAACAAATTTCCTCTATCTTTGCACAAAATTTTCCACAAATTTCTTGAAGATTTCAATATTCAAACAAGAACAAATTTTTGCATAAGATGATAATGAAGCAGGGATCAAAAACATTGACAAACATTTCTATCATTGTCGTTCGCTGGAAACCTCAATCTTCAAATTGATGGAGAGATTAGCCAATCTTGAGTGGCATCTCTTCTGCGCAGGACAATCAGTTACCCAGATTTGGTTCAGACAAGGAAATGGCAGGGCATTGTCAATTTGTCATATATACTCTTCAACACCGATAGTGATTGCAAACACAAATCTGTGATTATTTTCCTCCAAATCAATTATTTTCTCCATTTCAGAGCTTAAGCGGCCGAGATTGGGCGCTGAAATCAGCAACTTCACGAAGCTGCAGACAAAAAGAAGAACAAAAATTGAATTTAATATCCATTAAGATTTAGAATCCAGTCGTTCAATTTCTGCTTCTGCAAAGTTATAAACTTTTGATTGAATTTGTTTTGAATCAGAAAAGGAAGAAGAGGTGGAAGAGATAATAACCTTGAGTCGAAGATAGGCTGGACTGGAGAAAGAGAGCTTGTTCTTTGCCGTCGATCGAGCGAGGCGAGGAGTCGAGCGGGACGACGCGAGAAAGAGGTAGTCTTAGCAGTCCGCTGGTATTTGGGGGGCTTCGCTAAGACCAGCTAGAGAGCTCCTTAGTCCATGTGAGTGAAGTTTAATCCCGCTAAAGCTAGTCCATTCCTTTAACAAACATGAGACTACACTAATTCTTAATCCAGTTTAATACAGTGAGACCTAGTGAAGGCAAACAAATAGGTTTTGCAAAAACCGTATTTAAATTTAAGGGCTTAAATAAGATTAGTTTTTTATTATAACCCGGATGGTTTCATAAATCTGATTTTAAGTTCAAAATTTATAATTCATTACCACATCATGTTCAATGCATTTGCCCATGTTTATTACTTTTGAATTTTTCCATCTAGAATTCAGTACTTAATCAAATCAAATACAGCAATTTAAATTGGAAAGTTTTAAATGAACATTATTAATGAGAAACTATATATAGCATTAAGATACAATCAACTATAAAATATTTATAAGTACATAAATATATATATGTTCATGTGGATAGCAGTATAGGTACACAAAGTATATACATAGGTGCAATATATCAGTCCATAAATATATACAGGTTCATAGTGTAGGTACTCAACTATATGTGAAAAAAGAAGTGTAGAGATAGTTCACAAAAAAAAAAAAAAAAAAAAAAAGATCTTAGACAAAAATATTGCAATGTAAATCATTACTATGGTACCGGTATACACGTTAATGTAATTATTTATCGAATTTGAATACAAATTAAAGTAAAAATCTTCTTTCATTTCATACTCAATTTTTTTTTAACAAATGATATTATCTACATTAAAGGGGAGGGGGGGGGGGTGGGCTAAACCTTACAATGTGCTAACAATAATGCGGTTCAAATTCATTTTTGGCGATAATCGAACCTAAAACCTCTTACTTACAAGAGAAAAGGAATACTCCTAGACCATAATACTAAATGATTTTTTATACACAAAACTATACAAAATAAGTCAATGACATTAGTAGCTAGATTTTAGGTGGTATATAGAAATAGTTGAGTTGGATATAAAGGCAAAGGACCAAAATCAATATTTAATCTTATCCCTAACTTTTGTGAAAAAATTGATCTTAATTAAGGATTATTAGCCTCTTGCCACACAATCACCTATGTGATTTGGATAGTTTGATATCTTCTTTGGAGTTTCTATCCCTTTACCTATTGTTGACCCTAAAAATTACAAAGCCTACGTGGCGCGCAGGCCGAATAACTAATAAGCTAACTACGTCATTCGGTTGAATGCAGGGCGTGCCAACTCGTCGGCTGAGCTCAGCCGAGGAGTAAAATTTGTTGATGTTGCGTTGAGTGCGCTGCTGAGTTCTTTATCTTGCAACTGCGGCCGAGGAAGGAACAAATCTCGGCCTTTGGATTCTCGAGCCTGAAGACAAGGCTGCTAGTTCTGCGAAGTTCACAAATCGTCGGCGCCGGATTCGGTCACAGTGATTATATTTGTGAGAGTATGAGCACGTCAAATCGATACCATAATGTACAGACACAAGTATTCAAAGGTGATGTATGTCTTGATGGTGAATGTGGTTCGGCCGTCAGAATGCCGAACTCTGAAACTCACTTGTGAGTATCCAATCATAAAATCACTTGGCGTTCAATGCGCCGAATGTCATAACTCATAACACCTTATTTCGCCGAGAAGGCTAATAAGATGACCTCTGCCAATAAGGATTCGGAAACCCTTTTCGATCGAGACTTGGATAGGTAACCAGTCAGCCTCGACGCAGTGTTGTTTATCCAAACTGAATGTGCTCCTCAGTCAGCTGATTCTACGGCAACAGTGCTGTTTATCCAAACTGAAGATGTCGGCGGGAAAAAGAAAATAAAAAAAAAAATCTCAAGATGTTTGAGAGGTTTTGCGCAGGGCAATTATGTGTTGAATTGGAGGTCTTTGAATTGCACCCTTATTTCTCTATTTATAGCAACAAAAACCCAAGCCTAACCATACTCGAACTAGGACTCCTTACCTCAATCCATCTTATCTCAACCAATCCCACTTCTATTAGGACTTTGAACTCACCCCCTTTTGAGGCCATATTCATTGTTGGTCAAGAATCCAAATTGCACTAGGACTTAACCACTTCATTCATCTGCTTCGCAATAGGGCCCATCTACTTTCTTCATCTGGAATATTCTTTTCCAAACAGGGCTTGGCCGACTTTTAGCTAGGCGCCCATGAACCGGCTGGTTTGTAGCAATCCTTGAACAGAGTTTCTGGGCCGAGAACAATTCCATACTAGGCCCAACCCAATAATTTTAGGTCCAAACACCTATATATAATATAGATAAACTAATTTCATGCAATAAAAAACTGCCATGGGAAACAACGTTGGCAGAATATCATGGTAATTCTTGAAGAACACAGCAGGTATTTGTGTCCATCTAAAACTTGAAGCGCGTCTCCGCCACTATAAGTGCATCACGTGGCATTAGGTGTTGTGCGGTCGTCTAACAGTACTATTCGGCCACTTAGTACAACGATTTAGTAGTATTCTTTTTTATTTGTAAGAAGGAGGTTTTATGTTTGATTCTCACCAAAGACGAATTTGAATCACATTATTGCTAACCCATTGTGAAACTAAATTCACCCATTCATCCTTAGTGCAGATAATATCATTTACTCTCCTAAATTCACCACAATCCCCCAATCCCCATCACACACTCAAAACAAAATTGTATATATAGTATTTAAATGTGTAATGGTATAAATTAATTAATTTTCTGCCTTCCATTTTGTTAAATAAAAAGTTAGTTGTCCCATATATAAACTATGTATTAATAGAACTTTAGTTGTCTACTAAAATCTCATGAAATTATCATTCTAACCCTGTAACTAAAAATGAACAGAAATAAAAATTATGGGCAATTTAGTAATTACAACAACATAAAATTTTAATTTTTTTTATTAAAGCATCCGATACATGTGATATATTAAAAAAAAAAAAAAAAAAAAAAAACCTCTCTCTCCTCTCTCCCAACTCCCATGTTCTCACTCACTCTCTCCCTCTCTTTCTCTCCTTCCCATTTAAAAAAATAATAATATTCAGAAACACAAAGTGTGTAGGCATATGCTATTTATTATTTATCAAGTCATGATGTTAATTATATTCCTAATATTGATCAATTTTATTATGTCGTACACTTAAACAGTAAGAGTTGAATTAGTTCATACTAGCATTTGCCTACACACTTTGTGTGTATGAACATATTTTTTTAGAAAATGAGAAGGAGAGAGGGATAGAGAGAGAGAGAGAGAGAACGTGGGGGGGGGGGGTGGGGGGGAGTGGGAGTGGGAGGTTTTTGTGTTAGAGAACGTGGGGGTAGTGGGAGGTTTTTTTTTTTTTTAATAAATATTGGAGGTATTTTAACATCACGTGTAGGTGAGGTTTCAATAAAAAACAGTAAAATTTGGATCTGTGAAATTATATTATTGTCCATCATTTTTTTTTTTTGTGATAGAAGACTAAGTAATCTTTTCACCCTCTTTTAGTTGACAAAGATAGTTTCATTAATTAATAGAGATACAGTTACGTTGTCTACAAACTCTTGGTTAGTTGGACAAAAATTGGTCACCTCATAGACTATATCATAAATATGGTAAGGACTTCTGGAAGGAAAAAAAATTGTAAAAGTGATTAGGGATGAATGGCCAAAAAAAAAAAAAATGCAGTAATTTATTTGGATAGTGTTATCCACGCACCTATTTTTACTTCTCACATAGTCCTCTCAATTTCTAGCTGTCCGATCAAATAATTTGAAGAATAATAACAAAAAATTAACAAAGGTGTATATAACGTAAAAATGACTACGTGAATAACACTATTTATTTATTTTTGGTACATAAAATGGGTGATATATGCCCTATTGGGTTCTCAAAATAGTAACCAGTTTGTGATGTGGTTAATGGGGGAATGAATTTGGAGACGATTTACGGTTGGTTCGGATAGGGTATGATCTGGGTCGATCTTATCCTTATTAACCTTTTATGCAAAGTCCAGTGTTTTGCTCCAAAGCCAGATAAAGAATTAGAGATAAGATGGAGGCTTTCGTACTATTTATGCTTTGGTTTACTTTTTAAGAACGGGTTTGAAGTCATTATTCTTTTCTGTTTTGTTTGAAATTTCACTGCCTTAATATTTGCATTTTTTGCGACAATTGTGATTGGCAATTGTTCCAACGCTCACAATAGAAGGCCTAAGTTGAATGCAAAATTATAGCCCACATTTTGCTAATATTACTGCATGAGCCAACCCAAAACCCTAGTAGGGATATGGAACATATTTGTTGGGTTTGGCATGTTTGACAGCGTTGCTTTCTCTTGGTTAAAAAGTCAACATATTTTTGGATGGGTTTGGTTCAATATTTTTTATTTTATTGCATAATTTCACAAAAGGAGTAACCATCTTCGTAGAAAAAAAAACATAAACTAAAAAACAAAAAATAATTACAATAATAATGCAACCCAAAAATTTGATTAACCACCACTGGATGACCTAGTGGTTAGAGATGAATTCCACGCCTGTATTCTACATGGCTCGTCCTGTGATGGATTTCTAGCTCTGGTAAATCATACGATGGTGAACAAGGGGTGGATGAAATGCTTTATCCTCCATCAAGCTACAATTGAAACGCTAGTAAGCAAAAACAAAACAACTTTTTAGATGGAATGCTATAAAATTATCGAGACTTTATACAGAACGCAGAAGTAAAAGTGGTCATTTCGAAATGATCTCTGACCTTTAAACCAGGCTATTACCAGGCTCTGGTTTTTGAACTCCCCTGTCAATCATTGATTTTCTCACTCGTATAACTTCGTTCCATTCGCCTGAACTTGCGTACATGTTCGATAGAAGAACGTATAGTCGCTGCTGTGATCTGGTTCCAGCTCCAAAAGATGACCCCTCACCTTCTCTCCGAGCACAATATCACCGTGCAGCCGACATGCTCCCAACAATGTCCTCCATATAACGGCATTACACTCCATCGGCATGCTCTTTATCAACCTGTAAGCCTTCTCCACGCATCCAGCTCGCCCTAACATATCCACCATGCATCCGTAGTGCTTCATTGTTGGTTTGATATGATACTCTTTGTTCAATACACCAAAATACCTTCTTCCTTCATCAACCATCCCTCCATGGCTACAAGCACACAAAACTCCCAAGAAAGTTACTTCATCCGGCATCTCAAGCCTTTCCTTCAACATCTTCGAGAACAATTCCAATGCATCGTCTGCACGCCCATGCGTTGCATACCCCAGAATCATCGTGTTCCACGACACTATGTTCTTCCCCTTCATCTTACAAAACGTCTCATATGCTTCTTCAAAAGCTCCGCACTTTGCATACATGTCGATAAGCGAATTAGTCACCGTCACACTGCTACTAAGATTCAAACGATTAATAAAAGAATGAACTCTCCTCCCAAAATCTAATGCACCCAATGTAGAGCATGCCAAGAGGGCCACAACCACCGTGGCGTCATCAGGTTCTGTGCCACTGTTTACCACCCGTAAAAACAAGTCAAGTGCTTTCTTGTAAGTGAGAAGTTTTAGGTTTGAATCTCTCCAAAAGCAAATTTGAACCACATTATTGCTAGTTCATTGTGAGGCTAAGCTTTCCCCCTCCCCTTTAGTGTAGATAATATCATTTGTTTAATATATATATATATATATATATATATATTTCAATTCTAATGTTTCTATAAAAAAACAAATTCTATATATGCATAACTTAGTTAAGTACAAATTTGAAAAATATCCTAAGTTATTTTCTGTTTTGGAGAATACTATGTCTTATAATAGACTTTCTTTTTTCTTAGTTAAAAACTTAATATCTTTGACATATACCTTCCTTTAAATTCTTCTACATTTATTGCTTAGTATTGTGTTACAAATTTGACTTTCAAGCTAAGTTTCGTACTCATAAATATACCATAGAAGAAAAAAAAAATGTTTTAAACACCAAAAAAAATGTCTCGTACGTGAAAGTGCCCTATTTTAATTTTCCCAAAAAACCCCTGAAATTTCATAGCTGCCCCTAATTCACGATTAGTATATGAGATATAATATATGTGCATGTGTATTGATACACTACTACAAAAAACACTTTGCACGACGAAATAAGATTTGTTGCGCAAAGTATGATTTCGTCGCTCAAAACCTTACGAGAGAAAATTTTTGTCACGCATGATTAGTTGCATAAAGCTCGTTACCAAAGTGTTTGCGTGACAAAAATAAATATTTGTCCTACAAACTTTTTGGTTTTTTATTTTTTTATTTAATTGAATTAATTTAATATTTTGCGCAACGAAATAAAATGTTTGTGAGGCGAAATATTTTGTTGAGCAAGGTATTTTATTTATTTATTATTATTTCTTTTATTTTAATTTAATTATAGTAATTGTTTGCATGACAAAATATTTGGTAGCGCAAGATTTTTCGAATTTTTACCTTTTTAATTTAATTTAATTGTATCTTTATTTTTTTTAATTACTTTAATTTAAATTGACATATTCAAAATAAAATTACATATGAAAAATAGTGATCAAATTATCCAGAATATATATTATATTAAAAATGTACACATAAATTACCAAAGTACAATAATAAAATCCTAATACAAGTCTAATGTGGTGGTAGTGACAGGGGATATGGTCCGATAACATCCTAATCCTCAACTTTCACTGTCAAAGTCTCGACAATTCCCTACGAACAAAACAAAAATGGTCAAATAACAAAAAAAACAACATAAAATAATCCCAAAAAATGGGCATAATCTCTCCTAAAATTGGCATACCCCAAATCCTACCCCAAACTCCACCCCACACCAAACTCAATTAATTAACTCCAAAAACACATATTAATGAAAAAAAATTAAAATTTGGGGAGAAAATACCTTTTGGCAAGATTGAGAGTGAGTGAGAATGAGAGAGAGGAGTGAATGTGAGAAAGTTAAAGGAGATAGTGAGAGAGAGATGAAAGAGTGAGTAAGAGCAAGAGATAGAGAAGAGAGAGTGAGTGAGAGTGAGAGATAGAGAAGAGAGATTAAGTGAGAGGAGTGAGTGTGAGAGAGAAGGTCGGATTTGGGGAGAGGAAAAGAGAGGAGAGGTAAGAGAATAGAGAAAGACATTGAGAAAATTGTGGATGAGTTATTTTAGTTTTAAAAACCGTATCACTTTGGGCGACAAAATATTGGTCGCGCAAAGTCTTAAAAGTTTAAAAATAAAATTTCCCACATCCCATTTTTGGCACCCGCCCAAATTTAAGGATTTTGCGCGACGAAATATATGTTCGTCGCGCAAAGAAAATAATTTAGTTCAACAATATATAATATAAAATTAAATAAAAAACAAGTAAATAGGGTTTGGGCGATGAAAATTTGATCCTTGCCACGCAAAGTTTTTTAAAAAAAATAAAAACTTATGAAAATAGCTATATTTTAAATTTATAATATAAAATCAAATAAAAAATAAAAAATTGGTTTAGGCGACGAAATATTTGGAGTTCGTCATGCACAGGGTTTTAAAAAATAATTTTTTATTTTTGTAAAGACTTTGCGCAACGAAATTTTAAATTTCGTCATGCGAAGGCACTTTGAGTAATGATGTTTGTTTCGTCGCGCAAGACTTTGTGCGACAAAGTTCATTATTTTATCGCGCAAAGTGATTATGTGCAACAATGTGTGTTTCGTCGCCAACGGGGTTTTTTTTTTTACTACTGATATGATACTTTCAAGTGTAAACTCTTCATCCACCTATACTGTAAAACATGAATTGGCTATACCAAGTTACGATATTCTAGTGCACATAACAATTAGTTAAAACCTTAACTAGTTAAATGGAAATATGCATTGGTCTCCTTTAATATACGTCGTTTAACTTCATCATCATATATACGATGGATTAGTTGAATCAAATTGTCAGTCAAAGTATTAAGTTTGAATTATTAATGAATCGTTTAATTAGTTGATGAAATCCTGTTAAACTAGTTGCTAACTGATATTTTTCAATGAGTTGTACATTTAAAAGTTTATTTTTTCAATTAGCATTTGTTAATTGCATGAGTTTTATTTCTTTTTCTTTGTCTCTTGCCTCTCTTTCTCAACTACTTCCCTAGCCCCTACTTAAATATGATTTATTTACATAATTAAATAAGCTGCCAGTACTACATAATAATATTTTAAGACTATGTGTTTAACAACTTAATTACAATATTCAATTTGTGGCTTTCAAACAAAATATTTTAGTTTGTGGAATGTTTATTCCTCTTCTTTATTTGCTTCAACTTTTGCATACAGATGGAGACACGTCTGCAATAGCTTACTTCATATCAGATTCTTGCGGGGTCTTGCTTTCTGGTCATCAAAATCTGCTGAATATAATGTGAAAACAACACATTATTTTACGTAATGATCTTCTCTTGATTACTTTATTAGCTTGCTTCTGTTTGACTGTCAGTCGGTCAGTAAGTTGATTTAAGGATGGCTTAAACTAATTAGCTGCTGCTCAGTTAATTTAATTTCTTCAAGATGATTTGTTCGTTACAACTAATGAATAGCGAGTCAAATGAAAATTGCCAAGCATCATAATCTCTCCCTAATACGAGGAATTTGGATCAGACCAAATCATCTTAGAAATCAATATAACACTACAATTTTTTATCTTTCTAATTACTAGCCAAATTTTTTTTTTCCTTCTTTTTTCTCATTTTGCAAGGGATGACAACAGGATTACGGGAGTATATTTATGAATTGGACAATGAATATATATACAGGGGAAATGTTGTACTGCACTTAGGTCATTCTCACACACTCTTTCACGTGCATCAATGACAAATCAAACACATAGGGTGACGTGGATATGTAGGCGAACACGCATACTTTTATACCATAAAAGAAGTTGAGGTTGCACTCCAAAAACAAAGGAATTATCTTGTCTCCGCAATGGATAAGGATGGGTTCCTCCTTAAGTCACTACATATCCGATTTAATGGAACTTCATGTCTATAGATTAAATTCCTTTCATATTATAAAGCACTTTTTAAAAATCATCTTTGTAAAAAATAATAAAATTTGGGATTGTTTAGTCATCAAACTGTATAAAAACTAATGGATGGATTCTATTTGCTACAATTGATTGACTAAACAATCTCAATTTTAATTAATGTTTTGTGGAGATGATCTTTACAGAGAGCTAGATTTATTATATTAACGGTTCCAATTATAAATATAAAATTCTATGAATCAGTCACTAAACGAATTGAGAGGAAACTCTTCAATCTTGAAAATCCCATCATTGCTAAAAAAAAACAAATTGACAATAAAAGAAATTATAAACTCCTGCAAGATTTTTATCCATCAACTCCGGCATGATCTCCACATCCTCACAAGTGGTTGGGTGCATTATATATAAAACAAAATTTCTATCCATCAATCCACAACTCCTTTAATTTCTGCCTTAATATTAGCCAACACGAACTGCTTATTAATTCTGAATCCATTACTTTTAAAATTAGATGGATCCAAAGATCAGAAAATGGCAAGTTTGAACCACAATTTAGGTCAGCTTCAACATATATATATAAAATCACTGCAATCACATTCCAAGTTAGGCAGATCGAGCCATGAAATAGTCAATCATCCACAGCTTGACAGCTTCAAAATAGAACCACTGATAGTATAAATGGAGATCTTCATCTTCATATCTCTCAAAGCAAAAGTTTACTTGCATATATATTGGTCTTTAATATTTTCAATCAATTCAGCCGACCTTTGCCTAACTCAATATTTCTTATATGGTGATATAATTCTCTCATCCTGGCTTCTGGACCAACCCGTCCTTGCCACATATGTGTTTCTTTTCACTACCACATGTTGCAACGAAGGCAACCGGACCCACGTAAACAGTCAAACCCTAGAGATGATTAATTAAACGAATCCAGTTTTATTATTCTTGTTCTAAAATCAGGGCAATAATTTTCAAAAGAGAGAGATACCTTATTCGTGGTTGGTTTTGTGATCAGGTGCGGCAGTGTCCATTCTTTCATTCTTGGCACATACGTGGCATGATGTGCACACCCATGATCGGTCCATTTTTGAGGTGACCTACATGATTGAAATACCACGGACAAGCTAAGGGCATGCGTGTCCAGTCGTGGTTGGAAGTTTGGAATTGTTTCCTGAAAAGGAAAGGCCAGTTTCGCTAATTGTGCAAAAGTTGAAAGTGAACGTGGGCGTGCATGCATTCGATATACAGATTGAGATTTTTATTTTTTGAGAAGAGAAAAATAAATAAATAGTCTGGGGAAACAAATACTTCAGAGACTTCCTAAAAAAATAATAATCCAATAATTGGAAATATTTTAGCACCTCAAAATAGTGCTCAATCTCTCATTTCTCACTTATTTTGTACCGTAAGATTACTATTTAGAAGTGTTAACGACAAGTTACGTTATAATTCTACAAATTAAATGATTTTAGGCATGTTGGATTTGTCTAATTAGTCGACTGTAGAAAGTAAAACAAAGATATATAGGCCTTTTAAGTTGATTAAGATTCAAATTGGCAAAGAATGCGATTAATTAAGAGTCCCTCAACATGAGTGATCAAACAATTACATAAATCCAGATGGCCTCCAGAGTCAAACTCCATTAAACAATTGGTTTTAGGTAGACAACATGAAATTATCATGATATTTTTGCTGATTTGATTTCAACCTTAGAAAGACCATAATATTTGACCTAGTCTTAAATTAAATATGGTGATTAATAGTTAAGAAACGAATGAGTCAATTTCACTTATTGAATTGCCATCAAAATGCGGAACTGGATCCTCTCCTGAGCTCAGGATGGGGATTCTTCTGAGCAGCCCATCCGGGCCGTTGAATTTTGATTCAACGGTTCCAAACAGGAAGCCCGTCTAAAAATTATAATAATTGCAGCCGTTGGATCAAGTTTGAACGGCCCAGATGAGCTGCTCATAAGGATCCCCATCCTAAGCTCAGGATCTAGTTCCTCAAAATGGAGCTAAATTGTAGACTGTTTGCAAGTATTATGTAGTGATCCCTATCAAATAGGGAAATGTTTTGGGGAGTGTATGCAAGGAACACGGGGTGGTATTTCATAATTCATTATATAAATAGAGGAAAGCTTTATTTTTCAAGTTTACCACCACTTGTGTAATGACATGTCGTGTACCATCCCGTGTTCTAGATACTTTAAAAAGTCTCTGTAAAATATGTAATGATATTAAATTAACATACATGCATCACTTGTACAAATTAAGCATTATTCAAGATTTTTATGAAATAAAGTAAAATCAGAATTCAAAAAGCAGGCTTTCATTTAACCATAAAGGAAAAATTACAAACGTTTAAAGGTTCATATAGTTGAAATTGCACTAATCTTCTTAAGAGAGAGGACAAATTAGCTTAATTAGATACATTAACAAATTCATTCAAAAATTTCTTTCACCTAACCACTAACCACTTAATGGCTTTAATCACTACAACTTTTACATGCATCACCCTTGCAACAAGTTGGAACTTTGATTAATTAATATTATTGTTGCCAAGGAGACATCGTATAGTAGTTGTTTTTTTAACGAGAAAGCTGTCATAATATGATCAATCTATCATTAATTAAGGGTGCAACTTGATCATATTTTACACGAACTCACTTAAATATGAATCTAAAATCTCGTTCGACGCTAATACATTAGTATCGCTAGACAATGAACTAGTTGGCAAATAAGTTAGGATATCGATTACAAATAATGCAATTTTTAATATTTAACAGATTAAAAATCATTCACGTCTTGACTACATGGCGCAAATTTGAATTCTGATATTTGACTTAACCTAATTGTTATCATTTTCAGTGATAATTGCATGAAAGTTTTTGCAGTGTCTGTTTCGACCGGAACAGATCCCCTCTGGATCCGGACCATCCGGATCCTCCAGACCTCAAAATTTTGGTCGTTCATGTAAAATCGTGCGGCTGAGGTCACTCTTTCTCTTCAACTTTTCATCATCTCTTTCCCTTCAACATCGTTGCCTTCTTCTTCAACCGCGATCAATGAAGTAAAACTGTAGAGAGAGAAAGAAGAAGAAGAAAATGGAAAGGTGATGGGGAGGGGGAGAGGGAAGTGAGTGATTGTAGGGAGGTCCGCATTATCCGGATGGTTCGGATCCGAATAACTATTCCCGTTTCGACCTTATCTTCCTCTGTTTTTTTTTTTTCCTTTTTTTTTAATTTTTTTTAATTAATTATATATATATGCTTTGGAAAAAAAGGGTCATAGAGGTCCTTTTTGCGTGAATAAAGTGTGCTTTGTCTAATTTTTGAGAGCTGGACACAGCAAAAGTCTTGTAATCTTCTATGCATTCACACAGCTGGTATCACTATATTTGCATAAAATATGTATTTATTTTTGTGAATGCCCTAATTTTATTTCAGCAAAAACAGATTATATTCCAATCTTCTTCTAAATGCTTCACACTTTATTTATTTATTTTTGTCATTCTTTTTGACGTGTGCTGATGATTCAGGTATGCAAATACGAACTGGATCTTCTCCTGAGTTCAGGATGGGGATCCTCCTGAGCAGTTCATCTGGACTGTTGAAATTTGATCCAACGGCTCCAAACAAGAGGTCCCTCTAAAAGTTATAATAATTGTAATTGTTGGATCATGTTTGAACGCCTCAGATGGGCTGTTCATCTTTAACTCAGGAGAGGATCTAGTTCCTGCAAATACAAACAAACATCCGGTAACATCCGAGTCCTATCCACTCATCACAATGAATATAATTTGTTGAATTAAATATAGTACAATTTATTAAAAAACATACAATTAAAAATTTAATAACTTTTTAATTTGTCAAGTAAAGTAATAATAAAATCAAAATAAAGTATTCACAAAGCTGAAACATTGTAAATTGGTGAATCAAAACCGAGTTTTAAACTGTTAGATTTTTGAACTTTTGATCAAATAAAAAAACGAAAATCTTGTGCAGACTATACACCGTATGTCTGGAGCATGGTAAAATTTTCCTAAACTACAAAACCAAAACATATTAAATTGGTGGTAATGAAATCAAAACTACATGCATAGTCTTTGAATGGGTTGTTTGTTTAAATGGTCCAATTTTTAAGATGGGGGTAGAATTATTACAGAAAAAGTTAAAGAGAAGCTAAAACGGCCTACCTAAGTTGCCTTCCATTCCACGTTTCTTGCTCTTCAAAAGCACCAGTATTTAGGGGCTTCTGCTTCCCATAGTGCTTTTCTTTCTCTTAACATCTGAATCCATCTTTCAGCTTATACAACAACTTGTTCCCATGGCTTCTTTTCTTTTATTCCTCTGTATCCAATTACCCGTTCCCTTTCCTTAAGCTTTATTTCTCTTTTGCTCCTTAGAAAAGCACGTTTTGCATGAGTCTTTTCTGGTTCTGCTTTCTATATAAGGTGTTTTAAGATCTGGAAGTTGAAGCTGTTGGTTGGAAGAAGCCATAGAAGTTTGAGAGTTTGTGAGGAGTCTACCGAGGGTGGATTGCGAAAATACTTACTTTTCAATCGGAACCAAGATTTCGAATCAAGGGTTTTAGACAAGAATCATTGGGGTTTTAGGGTATCATAAAAGGAAGAAATGGAAAACGTTCCAGCTGGGATTGTTGAGGAGGATGATCAGATCGATTTGCCGCCGGGATTTCGATTCCATCCAACCAACGAAGAGCTTATTTCTCACTACTTGCACAAGAAGGTGATCGATACCAGCTTCTCTTGTAAAGCAATTGGGGAGGTGGACTTGAACAAGTCGGAGCCTTGGGAATTGCCTTGTAAGCTTCCTAGAACAAAAACTTTAATTTTGTTTTGTTTCTATAACACAATCCTTTTTTATCAAATTTGTTTGGATTTTGTTTGTTTCGATTTGATTTACTTTTTTTATTTATTTTTCAAATGAAGGGAAAGCGAAAATGGGAGAAAATGTGACGATGTGACGCTGAACTCATTAATGTCACAAATAAGAACCCCATGTAGGTTTACTGACTAATTTGACTTGGTGATCAGTATTTTATGTTTTTTTTTTTTTTTAAACATTTCATCTTATTTGACTACGTGTACGTTTACTGACTAATTTGTTGGTATTAGGTATGTGGTTGAGAGGATGGATGAAGATCTTTGGGGAAAAGTTCTTGACCCTGAGAATGAGTACAGAAGACAGCTTATTGATCAAGTTGTTTCTACTGCCTTGCCCGAAAGCAAGAGCCCGGAACAAGTTTCTGCTGCTGTTAAGGCTTTCATGACTCCTGATTTGCCCCATGAGTTAATTGAGCTTCTTGAAAAGATTGTGCTTCAAAACTCTGCCTTCGGTGGGAACTTTAATCTGCAAAACCTGCTAATCTTGACCTCCATCAAGGCATATCCATCGAGAGTTATGGATTATATAAATAGGCTTGATAATTTTGATGGACCTGCAGTTGGGGAAGTAGTTGTGGAAGCCCAACTGTTTGAGGAAGCGTTTGCAATCTTCAAGAAGTTTAACTTGAATGTCCAAGCAGTTAATGTCTTGCTGGATAACATCCGAAGCATTGATAGGGCTGTTGAGTTTGCGTTCCGTGTGGAAGAAGATGCTGTTTGGAGCCAGGTTGCAAAGGCTCAGCTCCGGGAGGGTCTGGTGAGCGATGCTATTGAGTCATTTATCCGTGCAGATGATGCCACTCAATTCTTGGACGTTATTCGTGCTTCTGAGGATGCAGATATGTACCATGACTTGGTGAGGTATCTTCTGATGGTTAGGGAAAAGGTGAGAGAGCCCAAGGTGGACAGTGACCTCATTTATGCATATGCAAAGATTGATAGGCTGGTATTTGCGCCTTTTTTTGTGCTGCACTTTGCAGAATGAATTGGTGATCTGCAGGGTTTTTGAAAAGAATTCTGGTGGCAAGAAAACCCATATTTCTGGATTTATGAGTTTCGGTTCTCTCGGAAAAGAAATCGGTCCTTCTGGCTTACCGCCATTGATGGATTCTTCGCCCTATAGCCCCGCCAAGGCGAAACCTGCTTCCGAGTCCCATTACGTGCCCTGCTTCTCGAACCCTGATCCCACTGATGTTCAAAGAAACCAAGTGAATATTGTTGAGTACATGAACAACAATACTCTCTTTGGTGTTTCTTCAAACACTTCCAACTCTTTCCCAATAATCCCATTTCCCAATTCATTCTACTCTGCTCATAATGCTCCGATTTCGCCGAATTTTCAGTTCCCGTGTTCAAATTTACTGCAAGATCAGTCCATCCTGCGGGCCTCGTTTGAAAACAAATGCAGCGAACATGAGGCAGCCTAGCTTCAAAACAGAGAGAGAAATGGTGAGTGTGTCCCAAGAAACCGGCCTCACAAGCGATATGAACACTGAAATCTCTTCAGTCATGTCAAATCTTAACATGGCAAGAAGGCCATTTGGTGTTCAAGATCCTCCAGCTGCAGCAGCCGGCCTGGATAATTTTTGGAATTATTAATAATTTCAAACCAGCAAAATAAGGCTAATATGGTTTTATTATTTAAAAAAAAAAAAAAAAAAAAAAAGCAGCTTCAGCTAGTATTATTGGTGTGAGTTGATAGTGTACAGATATTCTGAATTTAAAGTGAATATTGAATGAAAGTGAAGCATATAATTATGTAATGCAAGAAATTATATGATGTATTTGTTTTTCTATTTAATTTTTGTGTAAAAACAATGTTGGTGACATATGAGAATTGGATTCAGTTGGTGGTAATGATTTTATTCGTGTATTTTAGTCATTAAAAGTTTGTATCTTTTTTTAAAGTTTTCTGGATTTTAATGAATGCTTACATCACGATTTTATAATCTAATTTTTTTTTAAACTACAGAAGAAATATTTCAATTTGAACACAAATAAATGAGCATACTACCCTAATTAACTTCGGTACGTCAAATCAAGATTTGAACTTAAATATAAATAAATAAGTATACTGCCCTAATTAACTTCGCTACATCGAATCTCCCCAATGAGTTTTAGTATTCTATTCCATGAGTTTATGGTGGGGACTCAGGTAAGTATGCTATTGACAATTTCATTGTCTTTCTTTCAACCCCTCCTTCTCTCTATCACACACACACGTGCATGTCACACTCAAACACAACCATGGTATTTATAAAATTAAAATGTTAGTTATCCAGGTAAAATCATTGGACTAAGGCTTGACATAAAGTAATTCTGTCATTTTATAAATTATTACTTTCTTTGATTAATTAACTTTGACTTGCATGCTATGAAATTTGAATTCATGTATGTTGTGATGTTGAAATGTCAAAAATCCTAATCCTCTATTTTATTGACCATGTTTTCTAAACAACTTCATTAGAAAATAAAGCATAATCAGTTCATAAACAAAATTTGGGATGCTTGTATGTAGGGTATTGCTATCACACATGTCTCAATTTTCGATCGTCGAATCGAATGAAATAAAGAAGATTAATGGCAAAAAATTAACAAGGGTGTGTGGAAGGTAAAATTGTGTGTCAATAGAATAGCACTACTCTATATATATTCACACAACCATTTTTACCTCCCACATACCTTTGTTAAGTTTTTGCTATTGATTTCTTCAACTCATTCGATAGCTGAAAATTGAGAAGAATGTGTGAAAAGTAAAAAAGAGTGTAGATAGCACTACCTAATATATTATTGTTGAACTGCTAATTTGAAACACACGTTTTAAACAAAAATTCCTCTAATACGTAATTTAGGTTGATAATGTGACAACAAAGGATAAAGTACGATATTTAGTCAAAATGATCTTTGAGATTGAGATAACTTTTTACTTTTGTCCCTGATAAAGAAAATTGATAGATAGAATGGTCCATGAATTTGTCTAACGTGAATCGTTATGGTTTTTTCATGAAAAATCTGTCAATATCTTTGTTAAGTGAAGGGGTTGGTTTGACAAAAAATATCCTTAAAAAGGTGGTCACGTGGTCGTTCACGTGACAATTTAACGAGAATATTTACAGATTTTTCATGAAATGACCATAATGATTTATGGTGGACAAAGTAAGAAGTTATCTCAATCTCATGAACTATTTTAGCTAAGAAGGCAATAACCATGTCAAATTGTTTGATGAAAGAACAATAATCCTCTTAATTAGTCGGCGATTAAGAGATGTTGAATTATTAATTCCATGACTATTAGACTAATCAAATTTCTTACTTTCTTGCTCAAGAGATATTGAACCAAACTGCAGGAAATATGCAATTAAATGAAGTACTGAATTGACATATATTCCAAGAGAACAAACTTACTCACTACCCTTAATTGTTATGGATTACCACCAAGTCATAGTTGAATGAGTGAGATTTAATTTACCCGCACCTGAACCTTGAAATTTAAATTCACCGAATGCACATAATGTAATGGTAGCTCACTCCCAAATTAGAGACGATGAACAAATTTATTCTATGAATTAAAATCATGGAAATCTAGTGGAAAATGGACATTGGAGAAACTATTGTGGGCTCGTTTGGATGTGCTTTTAGAATGACTGAAAGTGCTTTTAGAAAAAATTGTTTTAGGTTTGCAAGAAGCATCAGTTATGTGCTTCTTCCAAAAAGCACTTTAAGTGTTTTTTCAGGATTTACTTGTATTTTTACTAAAGATTGGTTCTAAAAATATTTTCATCAAAAACACTTTCAGTCATTTTAAAAGCACATCCAAACAAGCTCTGTAGCTCATTTAGAAGTGCTTTTTAAATGATTAAAACTGCTTTTTGTGGAAATGCTTTTAAAACTAATTCTTAGTTAAAATCCAAGTAGATCCTTAAAAAATACTTTAAGTACTTCTTACAAGAAACACATATCTGGTATTTCTTCAAAAAATCATTTAAAATGATTTAAATATTTTGAAATCCAACATCAATTTCACCAAACACACTTTTAATTATTTTAAAATTACTTCTGAACCATCCCTTTAATTATTGGAAAATAAAAAGGAAAACAGCTGTCCAGATTCATCAAGTTCATATCTCAGGATAAGAATTCAAAAAATCCAGAAAAGTCTTGTCACAAATATATTTTTTGGCAAAATCTTATTATAATAATATGAAGGAAATCTAGGTCTTATGTAAATATTTATTATCTTTCATTTTCGTGGAGTCTTTCAACCGCAGAATTCGTTAATATTGGACTAATCTTCAAATCTGTCTTTACTAGTATTTTATGAATTGTCATGCATGCAATCCGTTTATCAAGCTGTAAACCCTGACGTATTAATGTACGAACGTTTACCATTATTTATTTATTTATTACTAAGTAATATTTTTGTAACATGTGAAGTTTTATTTTTATCACATGCGCACGAGCAAATCTCCAACCACGAATGAATTTGACTCCTGCACGACAAGTTTCATTCTCATCAGTAAATTTGTATTTATATATATAAAAAATGGAGCTATTCCCAAAAGTAATCACCCAATAGAATCAAGTTCCCCCATATACTGAACAATATTTTCTCAGGCTACCCCTTCATCGACACAACGTTATTATCATACTTTCAAAGTGTCATATAAACTCATTATCCATATATATTAATCAACACGGAGTGGTTTAATAGTTGATGACGAATTTCACGCTCGCATTCTATACGGTATGTTTTGAGTCGATTTCTAACTCTGATGAATCACGCAATGGTAGCCAAAAGAGGCTGAAATGCCTCTGTGAGTTTTTTTGTCTCCGAAAAAGTGGATTGGTATGGGGAAACCACCATCTGGCCCCTTTTAAAAAAAAAAAAAATAGGACTATTGAATTGGATTATTTTTATTCATGTGGTTAACCATTTTATATATACACATCAAGTATTGAGCTCCTATAAGAAATATAATCTTTAGGGCCTATTTGGTGGGATGATTGAGATAGGTTGCAACAAATTAAAATGGACTTGTCTAGCCCGTTGTTTGTTATCTCAAAATATGAGATGGATGAGATTGAACATGATGAGTTATGAATATAGAGTAGGTTATCTAACCTATGGATATGCACAGGCTACAAGTCTTGCCTAACCAATCCCAGCAAATCTAATCATATCTCTAAGGCCAAATCTCACCCAACATACTAAACAGGCTCTTAAAGAACAAGAAATTTAAATTACAATTAATTACAATACTTGTGGGGCAAGATATCGCAACTAGAATTGTATGTGTGTATGTGTGTATTTTGTTTTCAAGATCTAGACGTGGATCTAGCCACAAAGATTGAGGCTTTGGTAAGGTTTGCGACGAGATTAGGCTAAGGATTAATATGTTATTGGAGATATTCACACAACCAGTTTTACCTCTCACATACCTTTGTTAAGTTTTTGCCTCCCACATACCTTTGTTAAGTTTTTGCTATTGAATTCTTCAACTCATTTGATAGCTGAAAATTGAGAAGAATGTGTGAAAAGTAAAAATGAGTGTAGATAGCACTACCCAATATATTGTTGTTGAACTGCTAATTTGAAGCACACATTTTAAACAAAAATTCCTCTAATTCATAATTTAGGTTGATAATGTGACAACAAAGGATAAAGTACGATATTTAGTCAAAATGATCTTTGAGATTGAGATAACTTTTTACTTTTGTCCCTGATAAAGAAAATTGATAGATAGAATGGTCCATGAATTGGTCTAACGTGAATCATTATGGTTTTTTCATGAAAAATCTGTCAATATCTTTGTTAAGTGAAGGGGTTGGTTTGACAAAAAATATCCTTAAAAAGGTGGTCACGTGGTCGTTCACGTGACAATTTAACGAGAATATTTACATATTTTTCATGAAATGACCATAATGATTTATGGTGGACAAAGTAAGAAGTTATCATGAACTATTTTCGCTAATAAGGCAATAACCATGTCAAATTGTTTGATGAAAGAACAATAATCCTCTTAATTAGTCGGCGATTAAGAGATGTTGAATTATTAATTCCATGACTATTAGACTAATCAAATTTCTTACTTTCTTGCTCAAGAGATATTGAACCAAACTGCAGGAAATATGCAATTAAATGAAGTATTGAATTGACATATATTGCAAGAGAACAAACTTACTCACTACCCTTAATTGTTATGGATTACCACCAAGTCATAGTTGAATGAGTGAGATTTAATTTACCCGCACCTGAACCTTGAAATTTAAATTCACCGAATGCACATAATGTAATGATAGCTCACTCCCAAACTAGAGACGATGAACAAATTTATTCTATGAATTAAAATCATGGAAGTCTAGTGGAAAATGGACATTGGAGAAATTATTGTGAGCTCGTTTGGATGTGCTTTTAGAATGACTAAAAGTGTTTTTAGAAAAAATTGTTTTAGGTTTGCAAGAAGCATCAGTTATGTGCTTCTTCCAAGAAGCACTTCAAATGTTTTTTCAGGATTCACTTGTATTTTTACTAAAGATTGGTTTTAAAAACATTTTCACCAAAAAAAACTTTCAGTCATTTTAAAAGTACATCCAAACAAGCTCTGTAACTCATTTAGAAGTGCTTTTGAAATGATTAAAAGTGCTTTTTGTGGAAATGCTTTTGAAACTAATTCTTAGTTAAAATCCAAGTGGATCCTTAAAAAACACTTTAAGTACTTCCTACAAGAAACACATATATGGTATTTCTTCAAAAAATCATTTAAAGTGATTTAAATATTTTGAAATCCAACATCAATTTCACCAAACACACTTTTAATTATTTTAAAATTACTTCCGGACCATCCCTTTAATTATTGGAAAATAAAAAGGAAAACAGCTGTCCAGATTCATCAAGTTCATATCTCAGGATAAGAATTCTAAAATTCCAGAAAAGTCATGTCACAAATATATTTTTTGGTAACAAAATCTTATTATAATAATATGAAGGAAGTCTAGGTCTTATGTAAATATTTATTATCTTTCATTTTCGTGGAGTCTTTCAACCGCAGAATTCGTTAATATTGGACTAATCTTCAAATCTGTCTTTACTAGTATTTTATGAATTGTCATGCAAGCAATCCGTTTATCAAGCTGTAAACCCTGACGTATTAATGTACGAACG
Source organism: Pyrus x bretschneideri (assembly GCF_019419815.1). NCBI lineage: Eukaryota > Viridiplantae > Streptophyta > Magnoliopsida > Rosales > Rosaceae > Pyrus > Pyrus x bretschneideri. The sequence continues at coordinate 11,071,009 of NW_025999612.1, forward strand.
TTTACCATTATTATTTATTTATTTATTATTAAGTAATATTTTTGTAACATGTGAAGTTTTATTTTTATCACATACGCACGAGCAAATCTCAAACCACGAATGAATTTGAGTCCTGCACGAGCAAATCTCAAACCATCTGACTCTTTTTTTTTTTTTTTTTTAAAGGCCTATTGAATTGGATTATTATCATTTATGCGGTTAACCATTTTATATATACACATCAAGTATTGAGCTCCTATAAGAAATATAATCTTTAGGGTCTATTTGGTGGGCTGGTTGAGATAGATTGTAACAAATTAAAATGGAATTGTTTAGTCCATTGTTTGTTATGTCAAAATGTGAGATGGATGAGATTGGACATGATGAGTTATGAATATAGAGTAGGTTATCTAACCTATGGATATGCACAGGTTACAAGTCCTGCCTAACCAATCCCAGCAAATCCAATCATATCGCTAAGGCCAAATCTCATCCAGCATACTAAACAGGCCCTTAAAGAACAAGAAATTTAAATTACAATTAATTACAATACTTGTGGGGCAAGATATCGCAACTAGAATTGTTTGTGTGTATGTGTGTATTTTGTTTTCTAGATCTAGACGTGGATCTAGCCACAAAGATTGAGGCTTTGGTAAGGTTTGCGACGAGATTAGGCTAAGGATTAGTATATTATTAGAGATATTTTCAAATATAGAATCACATGTAGCATATTCCAGTTAAAATTAGCATACTTATACCAATTAAAAAAACGGAACCTTGGCATCTCTTCGTATCCTTAATGTGTATTAAGGGAAAGATTTCTATATTTTTATGTTAGTTAACCTAGTTTTTTTAGATCGAATATATTTGATTGTTAATTATCACTTAGTTTGTCTACCCAAACATTTGATAATTGAACCTTGTGACAATGAACCCATATTTCTAGGGCATTTTGTACCATGCCACCTAGGCACTATTTTCTAATCGTGTACATCATGATGGGGTGGTGGTTTTTTCTTCGTGAAAGTATTTTGGATGTATTTGTTGCATCAAACTATTTCGAATTGGACTTACTTTAGGGACTAAATTGAATTGGCTTAGAAAAGACTAAGTTAGACTAACTTAATGAAACGTTTGGTACAGTGTCGGACTAAGAAACGAGACTAACGTCTAATTCTAGTTCAATTCCTAGCCTTCCAATTAAATTAACAAATTTCCTCTATGTTTGCACAAAATTTTCCACAAATTTCTTGAAGATTTCAATATTCAAACAAGAACAAATTTTTGCATAAGATGATAATGAAGCAGGGATCAAAAACATTGACAAACATTTCTATCATTGTCGTTCGCTGGAAACCTCAATCTTCAAATTGATGGAGAGATTAGCCAATCTTGAGTGGCATCTCTTCTGCGCAGGACAATCAGTTACCCAGATTTGGTTCAGACAAGGAAATGGCAGGGTATTGTCAATTTGTCATATATACTCTTCAACACCGATAGTGATTGCAAATACAAATCTGTGATTATTTTCCTCCAAATCAATTATTTTCTCCATTTCAGAGCATTCGGATACACTTAAGCGGCCGAGATTGGGCGCCGAAATCAGCAACTTCACGAAACTGCAGACAAAAAGAAGAACAAAAATTGAATTTAATATCCATTAAGATTTAGAATCCAGTCGTTCAATTTCTGCTTCTGCAAAGTTATAAACTTTTGATTGAATTTGTTTTGAATCAGAAAAAGAAGAAGAGGTGGAAGAGATAACCTTGAGTCGAAGATAGGCTGGACTGGAGAAAGAGAGCTTGTTCTTTGCCGTCGATCGAGCGAGGCGAGGAGTCGAGCGGGACGACGCGAGAGAGAGGTAGTCTTAGCAGTCCGGTGGTATTTGGGGGGCTTCACTAAGACCAGCTAGAGAGCCCCTTAGTCCATGCGAGTGAAGTTTAATCCTGCTAAAGCTAGTCCATTCCTTTAACAAACATGAGACTACACTAATTCTTAATCCAGTTTAATCCAGTGAGACCTAGTGAAGGCAAACAAATAGATTTTGTAAAAACCGAATTTAAATTTAAGGGCTTAAATAAGATTAGTTTTTTATTATAACCTGGATGGTTTTATAAATCTGATTTTAAGTTCAAAATTTATAATTCATTACCACATCATGTTCAATGCATTTGCCCATGTTTATTACTTTTGAATTTTTCCATCTAGAATTCAGTACTTAATCAAATCAAATTCAGCAATTTAAATTGGAAAATTTTAAATGAACATTATTAATGAGAAACTATATATAGCATACAGATACAATCAACTATAAAATATTTATAAGTACATAAATATATATATATATATATATATATGTTCATGTGGATAGCAGTATAGGTACGCAAAGTATATACATCGGTGCAATATATCAGTACATAAATATATACAGGTTCATAGTGTAGGTACTCAACTATATGTGAAAAAAGAAGTGTAGAGATAAAAAGAGGATCTTAGATTGGTTCAAAAAAAAAAAAAAAAGATCTTAGACATAAATATTGCAATGTAAATCATTACTATGGTACCGGTATACACGTTAATGTATTTATTTATCGAATTTGAATACAAATTAAAGTAAAAATCTTCTTTCATTTCATACTCAATTTTTTTTTTTAACAAATGATATTATCTACATTAAAGGAGAGGAGGGGGGGTGGGCAAAGCCTTACAATGTGCTAACAATAATGCGGTTCAAATTCGTCTTTGGCGATAATCGAACCTAAAACCTCTTACTTACAAGTGAAAAGGAATACTATTAGACCATAATACTAAATGATTTTTTTATACACAAAACTATACAAAACAAGTCAATGACACTAGTAGCTAGATTTTAGGTGGTATATAGAAAAAGTTGAGTTGGATATAAAGGCAAAGGACCAAAATCAATATTTAATCTTATCCCTAACTTTTGTGAAAAATTGATCTTAATTAAGGATTATTAGCCTCTTGCCACACAATCACCTATGTGATTTGGATAGTTTGATATCTTCTTTGGAGTTTCTATCCCTTTACCTATTGTTGATCCTAAAAATTACAAAGCCTACGTGGCGCGTAGGCCGAGTAACTAATAAGTTAATTACGTCATTCGGTTGAATGCGGGGCGTGCCAACAAGTCGGCTGAGCTCGGTCGAGGAGTAAAATTTGTTGATGTTGCGTTGAGTGCACTACTGACTTCTTTATCTTGCGACTGCGGCCGAGGAAGGAACAAATCTCGGCCTTTGAATTCTCGAGCCTAAAGACAAGGTTGCTAGTTCTGTGAAGTTCACAAATCGTCGGCGCTAGATTCGATCACAGTGATTATATTTGTGAGAGTATAAGCACATCGAATCGACACCAGACTGTACAGACACAAGTATTTAAAAGTGATGTATGTCTTGATGGTGAATGTGGTTCGCCCGTCAAAATGCCGAACTTTGAAACTCACTTGTGAGTATCCAATCATAAAATCATTCGGCGTTTAATGCGCCGAATGTCGTAACTCGTAACACCTTATTTCGCCGAGAAGGCTAATAAGATGACCTCTGTCAATAAGGATTCGGAAACCTTTCTCGACCGAGACTTGGATAGGTAACCAGTCGGCCTCGACATAGTGTTGTTTATCCAAACTAAAGGTGCTCCTCGGTCGGCTGATTCCACAGCAACAGTGCTGTTTATCCAAACTAAAGATGTGTCGGCGAGAAAAAGAAAATAAAAAAAAAATCTAGAGATGTTGGAGAGGTTTTGCGTAGGGAAATTGTGTGTTGAATTGGAGGTCTTTGAATTGCACCCTCTTTTCTCTATTTATAGCAGCAAAAACCCAATCCTAACCATACTCGAACTAGGACTCCTTACCCCAATCCATCTTATCTCGGCCAATCCCACTTCTATTAGGACTTTTAACTCACCCCCTTTTGAGGCCATATTCATTGTTGGTCGAGAATCCAAATTGCACTAGGACTTAACCACTTTATTCATCTGCTTCGCAATAGGGCCCATCTACTTCCTTCATCTGGAATATTCTTTTCCAAACAGGGCTTGGCCGACTTTTAGTTAGGCGGCCCATGAACCGGCTGGTTTGTAGCAATCCTCGAACAGAGTTTATAGGCCAAGAACAATTCCATACTCGGCCCAACCCAATAATTTTAGGTCCAAACACCTATATATAATATAGATAAACTAATTTCATGCAATAAAAAACTGCCATGGGAAACAACGTTGGTAGAATATCATGGTAATTCTTGAAGAACACAGCAGGTATTTGTGTCAATCTAAAACTTGAAGCGCGTCTCCGCCACTATAAGTGCATCATGTGGCATTAGGTGTTGTAAGGCCGTCTAACAGTACTATTCGGTTACTTAGTACAACGGTTTAGTAGTATTCTTTTTTATTTGTAAAGAGGAGGTTTTATGTTCGATTCTCACCAAAGACGAATTTGAATCACATTATTGCTAACCCATTATGAAGCTAAATTCACCCATCCCCCCTTGGTGCAGATAATATCATTTACTCTCCTAAATTCACCACAATCCCCCAATCCCCATCACACACTCAAAACAAAATTGTATATATAGTATTTAGATGTGTAATGGTATAAATTAATTAATTTTCTGCTTTCCATTTTGTTAAATAAAAAGTTAGTTGTCCTATATCTAAACTATGTATTAATAGAACTTTAGTTGTCACATCCCGGCCCGGGCCCCCACCACAACCCGGGGCCGATCCACCACTGTAGCACGATATTGTCTGCTTTGGGCTTACCATTCCCTCACGGTTTTGTTTTTGGGAACTCACGAGCAACTTCCGAGTGGGTCACCCATCATGGGATTGCTATAACCCCCTTCTCGCTTAACTTCGGAGTTCCTACAGAACCCGAAGCCAGTGAGCTCCCAAAAGGCCTCGTGCTAGGTAGGGATGGGAATATACATTTAAGGATCACTCCCCTGGGCGATGTGGGATGTCACAATCCACCCCCCTTAGGGGCCCGACGTCCTCGTCGGCACACACGCGACCAGGGTTAGGCTCTAATACCAAATGTCATATCCCGGCCCGGGCCCCCACCACAACCCGGGCCCGATCCACCACTGTAGCACGATATTGTCCGCTTTGGGCTTACCATTCCCTCACGGTTTTGTTTTTGGGAACTCACGAGCAACTTCCGAGTGGGTCACCCATCATGAGATTGCTCTAACCCCCTTCTCGCTTAACTTCGGAGTTCCTACAGAACCCGAAGCCAGTGAGCTCCCAAAAGGCCTCGTGCTAGGTAGGGATGGGAATATACATATAAGGATCACTCCCCTGGGCGATGGCCTGGGAAGTGGTCCGCCCCGGGCCGGGATGTGACAATTGGTATCAGAGCCAATCCCTGGCCGGAAGTGTGCCGACGAGGACGTCGGGCCCCTAAGGGGGGTGGATTGTGACATCCCACATCGCCCAGGAGAGTGATCCTTAAATGTATATTCACATCTCTACCTAGCATGAGGCATTTTGGGAGCTCACTGGCTTCGGGTTCCGTAGGAACTCCGAAGTTAAGCGAGAAGGGGGCTAGAGCAATCCCATGATGGGTGACCCACTGGGAAGTTGCTCGTGAGTTCCCAAAAACAAAACCGTGAGGGAATGGTAAGCCCAAAGCGGACAATATCGTGCTACGGTGGTGGAGGGGGCCTGGGAAGTGGTCTGCCCCGGGCCGGGATGTGACATTAGTTGTCGACTAAAATCTCAAGAAATTATCATTCTAACCCTGTAACTAAAAATGAACAGAGATAAAAATTATGGGCAATTTAGTAATTACAACAACATAAAATTTTAATTTTTTTTTATTAAAGCATCCGACACATGTGATATATTAAAAAAAAAAAAAAAAGCCTCTCTCCCCTCTCTCCCAACTCCCATGTTCTCACTCACTCTCTCCCTCTCTTTCTCTCCTTCCCATTTAAAAAAATAATAATATTCAGACACACAGAGTGTGTAGGCATATGCTATTTATTATTTATCAAGTCATGCTGTTAATTATATTCCTAATATTGATCAATTTTATTATGTCGTACACTTAAACAGTAAGAGTTGAATTAGTTCATACTAGCATTTGCCTACACACTTTATGTGTATGAACATATTTTTTTAGAAAATGAGAAGGAGAGAGGGAGAGAGAGAGAGAGAGATAACGTGGGGGGGGGGGGAGTGGGAGGTTTTTATTTTAGAGAACATGGGGGGAGTGGGAGGTTTTTGTTTTTTGTCTTTTTTTTTTTATTTTTAATTTTTTTTTATAAATGTTGGAGGTATTTTAACATCACCTGTAAGTGAGGCTTTAATAAAAAACAGTAAAATTTGGACCTGTGAAATTACATTATTGCCCATCATTTTTTTTTTTTTTTTGTGATAGAAGACTAAGTAATCTTTTCACCCTCTTTTGGTTGACAAAGATAGTTTCATTAATTAATAGAGATACAGTTACGTTGTCTACAAACTCTTGGTTTGTTGGACAAAAATTGGTCACCTCATAGACTATATCATAAATATTAAGGACTTCTGGAAGGAAAAAAAATTGTAAAAGTGATTAGGGATGAATGGCAAAAAAAAAAAAAAAATGCAGTAATTTATTTGGATAGTGTTATCCACGCACCTATTTTTACTTTTCACACAACACTCTCAATTTCTAGCTGTCCAATCAAATGATTTGAAGAATAATAACAAAAAATTAACAAACGTGTATAGAACGTAAAAATGACTACGTGAATAGCACTATTTATTTATTTTTGGTACATAAAATGGGTGATATATGCCCTGTAGGGTTCTCAAAATAGTAACCAGTTTGTGATGTGGTTAATGGGGGAATGAATTTGGAGACGATTTACGGTTGGTTCGGATAGGGTATGATGCGGGTCGATCTTATCCTTATTAACCTTATGCAAGGTCCAGTGTTTTGCTCCAAAGCTAGATAAAGAATTAGAAATAAGATGGAGGCTTTCGTACTATTTATGCTTTGGTTTACTTTTTAAGAACGGGTTTGGAGTCATTATTCTTTTCTGTTTTGTTTGAAATTTCACTGCCTTAATATTTGCAGTTCTTGTGAAAATTGCGATTGGCAATTGTTCTAACGCTCACAATAGAAGGCCTAAGTTGAATGCAAAATTATAGCCCACATTTTGCTAATTTAACTGCATGAGCCAACCCAAAACCCTAGTAGGGATATGGGACATATTTGTTGGGTTTGGCATATTTGACAGTGTTGCTTTCTCATGGTTAAAAAGTCAACATATTTTAGGATGGGTTCGGTTCAATATTTTTTATTTTATTGCATAATTTCACAAAAGAAGTAACCATCTTCGTAGAAAAAAAACATAAACTAAAAAACAAAAAATAATTACAATAATAATGCAACCCAAAAATTTGATTAACCATCATCGGATGACCTAGTGGTTAGAGATGAATTCCACGCCTATATTTTACATGGCACATCCTGTGATGGATTCTTGGTTCTAGTAAATCAAAGGATGATGAACAAGGGGTGGATGAAATGCTTTTGTAAGTCTTTCCAGTCCCCGGAAGGATAGATAGCCATGGCGAAGCCACCAACTAGTTCCTTCTTCTTCTTCTTTTTTTTTTTTTTTATTTATTTATTTTTTTATAGATTGATTTTTATTTTTCCATAATTCTTATTCTTGTGATCATTTAAATAAGCATAGATGGAATCACTTAATCAAATAGTGAAATGAAACCCTTTTGAATAATGTGGCTAAGAATTTAATTGTGTATGTGGAGTCTGCTTTTTGATGCTTGCAAGTATTTAATATAATTATCTTGATGTATTAAGGGATAACTTCATATAGATCCAATTTTGTGAGCCATTAGTAGAATTAGTCCACTTCATTGAAATAGGTCCAGTAATTGAGATTCCATGTATGTTTATTTGTGGTTTGTACCACATTTACCCCTTAGGCTTACGAATTGTAGTAAATACACAAAATTTCTTAATTATGAGATAATTTGTGGTTTAACTAATCCCTTAATTGTAGGATTAATTATAGCCATATAATCACCTCAACCCCCAATCTATTTCATCCCTCCTTTTTTCCTTCTTCCAAACAATTCCCTCTATCAATCCTCCTCTTTTTTGTCTCTTCTTTTCATGGGTGATATTTGTGTTCTTCCCTCCAAATTCGTTCCTTTAGGTATCGTTTAGTATGCAGACGGGACGGGACGGAACGGAATGGGACGGGACGGGAGCAAAGATGCCCTCGGATGGAAACAAGGAGGAAAAAGAAGGAGATGGAGAGGTTATAATTTTGTGTTCCATGGATGTGGAATGAGTCGTTCCAGGGGGTGAAGTGGAACTAAAATTCACCCAAAACTCGTCCCGTGGAACAGCTCATTCCACCCGTTTTAGGCGCACCAAACGTGGGACGGAACGCCTTGTCCCACTCTGTTCCGTCCCGTCCCACGTACCAAACGGTACCTTAATGGAGGTATATTATATAATATTTATATTTTTATGTTCTGCCATGTAGGTTCCCAGCATTTTTCTTCCAATACAATAGGTAGTTTATTTTTGTTTTGCAGGTAGATTATATCTACTTTGTAGGTATAAAGCATTTTCTTCCTATACAATAGGTAGGTAGTTACTAGATTATATCGGTCTTGTTTTTTTCATAAATAGTAGGTAGTTACTGGATAATATTTTAGTTTGAGTATTTAAATATTCAAAATTTAAAAACTGAATAAATGATAAAAAAAAATTAAAGAAATTTAAATATTTTTATCTGAAGGGGCAAAATTGATATCAAAATATGTAATTGGATAACTGGACTCGGTCTCAAAAACTATCTAAATTTTTGAACATAGATCCAAAAGCCTCTTGTATTAAATATATGTACGTTTTGTAGTCAAATTCGTGACAAATTTTCATGATTATATTTTAGTGATTACCATTAACTGAAGTCCATTTAAGGGAACTAACCCATTTCATTTTTTGTTTCATTTTCTTTTAGAGGATTAAGACAACTCAACCATTAAAGGAATGTCTGGTACGTGCATGTCACGGTCAAAGAATGCAACAAACGACCTCAAAACATTGCGTTAATGAACTCTTCAACTGAGAATGCATGGGCAGGTAGCCACATACATATTATCATACTTCAACAACATGGATCGAGCATTAATCAATTAGTAGTTTAGCCTAATCACTAATCCCCTCAAGAACAAAGGGTTGAGTTTCTTTTCAATTTTTTTCATAATTAACTTTAGAAAATTTGGTTTAGGTCAATGAATAATTTCTTATTTCAACATATGTCAATTGTCATTTATTTACTAGCATATATAGGTCAATAGAAACAATTACTCCCAAAAATAGCTTTGCATTTCTCTTTATCGTGTAAGTGCGATTATGTCTATGTTTATGAGAGAAAGATGATATACCATCTTGAGTGTTTAAGTTGATGCTGTTATTTAGAATTAGGTTTATCCAAGTTAATTAAAGTAGTATTACTAAAAAAATAAAAAGTTAATTAAAGTAATGTGTTCCTTCCGTGCATCAAATTTGAATTTCCCTTCTCACAATTTATTAAAATAGTGTAAAATACTATTTGCGTCAAAAAACAAAAACAAAACAAAGTTTCATGTTTCGCATATTTCACTACAACTAGAGAAAAGCCCAAATCACATAATATATAAATAGCAAGGTCCATCCACTTATTGGTCCATGATATCTTGGCCTGTCAATACAAATTCAAATAAAAATTTAAAAATTCATTGAAAATTAAAAAAGATAAACGTGTTGTAAACTTCCTATTAAAGTATGATTGTGTAAATCATAGATTAGATTTTATTCTAGTTATCATTTCCTATGTGATCTTGTATTCCTTGGAGATAAAGGATTTCTTATCTCCCTTATTACTATAAATAAAGGCACTACGTAAGGGGGATAACAACACATTCCCATACATCCCTACAAACACATCTCCCTCTAATCTCTCATTGCCGCCGGTCCTCTCTCTCCCTGTCAGTTAAATATAGGCCACAACACGTTATCAGCACGTTTCTACAGCTGCGCTTAGGAATCTGACGAGAAAGTTTTCTGCACCACAACAAGTTAATCAGGTTCTTCCAAAACAACAGTTTTTATCTCGATATTTTTGCAGCCCTGATAGCATGAACATTTACCATAATGCATGACCCAACTTATGTTTTTTGAATTTTAGATTCTACATAAATTGTATATGCATTATATTCATAATTGTTAAATTATGTGAATTTGATATTACTATGAATTACATCAAATACATGTTCATCCATTCAAATTATATGTGCATTGAATTTATTGAAAAAGAAAATAAATTGAAAACTGTTTGGGTTCTTCTAACCCATGACTTGAACTGTGCAAGCCGCCAGCACCAGGCCAACAACTTGCATCGGCTTGGCAAGCCCAACCCAGCCACAGACCTCAAGGCAACAAGCCCATAACCGAACGGTGCATTTAGGCCCCATATTCCCAAATCTGGAACCCTTAGCCTGAAGCCCAATTCCCCCCCCACCCCGCAGTTAATTTTTTCGACGAAAACATGACCGACAATCGTGTGATTTGGACAAAACTCATCGTTTTCACCAACAATCTTCGACATTCCTCAAGAATTTCATGATTTTTTGGTAGGATTCACTCGAACCATTTCGGTCTTCACCACCCCCAACGTTGAGGCTCAACCTCTGTCGACAAATATTGGTTCTCCGATGAACCATGGCTTGCACCGACCATGGAACACCGCCTAAAGCAGCGCCGTTGACCATCTTCGACGGATCCCCACACCCATCGCCACTGGGGTGGCCTGAAGATCCAAACCCAAGCCTTCTTATGCCTCAGATTCCTTTGGTCCAGCATGCACATCACCCTTTTATTGGGTTTGCTTGTGCCTATTGCCTTAACCTACATCACCAGCCCTTTGGGCTTTGGTGATAACCCGACCAGAGAACCAGTTGAGCCCTTATGGGCTTCTGTGTTTCTCCCATGTATTGCGTCACACAAGATCCCAACCTCTGTTGGTGTATGTGTGTGTGCCGCACTGGATCCTAGCTTTGCTAGAGTATTTGTGCTCCTTACTGCATCTGATCGGTGCCTATATGGATCTCTATTTTGGACCCTACTCTTGCAGCTTGTTTACTGCTATTGGGCTTGCAACCCAAATACTGTTTAGGGCATGATCAACGCGTGCTTAACCCAGCCCAGTTTTAGGCCTGGACCTCATGGCACTAGTTTACTCAGCCCACCTGTGGGTTTTGGTCCAAGTTTTTTGACCCCGAGTTTAAATCTCTATTTTTTTTAGGCCCTATTGGTTTTTTTCTTTTTCACCCACACTTTAAATTTGGCCGGAAATCCAAATAATTAATTCAATTATAAATATAGACCTAAAGTTCTATTTGCATATTTTTTTTGTTGCATACTTATGTTTATATATTTGTATTTGTTTGCAGGAACATATGAACCTAAAGTTCATAATTATTTCGAAACCTGAAGTTTCTAATAACATGCCTTGTTTGAAAACCTGAAGTTTTCCTTAAAAACATCACCAATGAAAACTCGAAGTTTTTCATGCAAATTTAAACCAATACATGTCTATTAGAATATGAATGTTCTATTCCTATGTGAATGTATTGATTTTTTCTCCATTACACTAACCACATCTTGTCCATCTATTTTGTGATAAGAACATGTTGAATTTGAACAAACTCGGCTTCACTGCCTTGGAGGTCTCTGAAATAAACTACCTCAAGTGGGTCCAAGATGTGAAGCTCCACCTCATTGCAAAGAACTTGCGTCCCGCCATTGACGATGAGACGGACAATCCGGTTGGCGAAGTTGAGAAAGCCACTACTATGATCTTCATTCGAAGACGTATTCATGACGCCCTGCAAACCGAGTACCTTGATAAGGAGGATCCACGAGCATTATGGGTCGCTTTTGGCTAATCACTTTGATCACCAAAACGACATATTCTTGCCTGAAGCAAGACATGACTGGCAGCATTTGCGCTTCTAAGACTTTAAGTCTGTGAACGAATATAATTTTGAAATTTGTTGAATTTGATCACTTCTCAAGTTTTGTAACAAAACTTTGACCGAAGAAGATCTCTTGTAAAAGACCTATTCGATATTCTCTACTACTAAAATTGTCCTACAGCAACAATATAGAGCTCATAACTTTACTAAGTTTTCGGATTTGATCTCGTTGAAAAGCAGAATCAGTTGTTGATGAAGAATCATCAAGCTCGAAGACCACCCAAAGGAGGAAACAGTGCCCCGAAGCGCCCTAACCTTACTCTCAAGTTCCCAAACTTCAAGAATAAGGGAAAAGCACCTAAAACCATGGATGTGGATATGTGTTATCGCTGTGGTTCAAATGACTATTGGCCATGTGTTTGTTGAGCTCCTCAGAAGGTTATAGTTGAATATCATTCTCTTTGTAAGAAGACTGAATCAAACTTTATACAAGTGGACGAACTGGAAAGTACAAAGATGGAGACTTTCAAGAGGCCATTACCCCTATGGAAGATTAGAATCTTAGACATAAACTTTTTTTTTTTAGTTGAATTAGACACTAGGGCCTAATTCCACAGTAATGGTTGAACCCCTCTTTGTTTTTTGATTAAATTTTGAAAAATTTTCTTTTATGTTTAGATTATTTGTTGGTGATCTGTTTTTGGATATTAAGTTTTAATTAATTACCAACCTTGAATACTTAAATTATTTTGAATTGATATTTGTTTAAAGAACTTTTAAGCATGTGATCGATTCAAATTAATTTTTCATTCTAGGTATGACTAGTGGGGAAGTTAGTTGTCTAGCAGATAGTGCAACCACATACACCGTTTTGCGTGAACGCATATATTTTACTAACTTCATACCTAAGAATGCACCTTTGACAACCCTTTCAGGCCCATCCAACCTGATCGAATGATACGGTAAGGCACGTATAATGTTGTTAAATGGTACACTCTTGGCCATTGATGAGGCACTCTACTTTCCGCATTCCAGAATAGCGTTGTTGAGTTTCAAGGACATTAGAGATAATAATCACCAAGATGAAACCTATGTAGAAAACGGAGTTGAATTTTTGTGCATAACTTTCTACGAATATGGCCAGAAGCGTATTCTAGAGAAGATGGAGCATACTCCGAGTGGTCTGTATACAAAGACCATACGCCCTATAGAGAGCCACTATGTGGCCGACCCTACCTATAGGATTGCGCACAAAATTACACTTTGGCATGATCATTTGGGACACCCTAGATAAACAACGATGCGCCGTATCCTCAAATCATCACACGGGCATCCACGAACCCAAAATTTAGGTTCGATTTAAGGAATTGCATGTCAAACCTGCTCCATGGGAAAGCTTATCATTAAGCCTTTTTATGACAAAATTTGTTCAAATCTTCCCATTTTTCTACAAAGAATTTAGGGGGACATTTGTGGTCCAATTCACCATCCATGTAGACCATTTAGATATTTTATGGTTTTGGTTGATGCTTCTACACATTGGTCACACGTATGCTTGTGTTGGCTCAAGTTATCAAGCTTAGGGCTCACCACTCTGATTATCCACTCAAATCTATATGATTGGATAATGTTGGAAAATTCACATCTAAAACTTCTGATGACTATTGCATGTCAGTTGGGGTTGAAGTTGAACATTCAGTACCCTATGTTCACACCTAGAACGGCCTGGCATATGTATTCATTAATCGCTTACAAATGATTGCTCGATTGTTGGTTATACGTACCAAGCTCCCAATCGCTGGTCGGGGCCATGCAATATTGCACGTAGCTATATTGGTCTGGTTGAGGCCTGTTGTGACCCAACCATATAACGTCCTTCAGTTGGTTATCGGATACGAACCCGACATATCGCATCTATACGTTTTTGGTTGTGCGGTCTATGTGCTGATTTCACCGCCTTATGTACAACAATGGGGCCTCATCGAAGGATGGGAATCTATGTCGGATGTGATTCTCCTTCGATTATTCATTACTTAGAACCTTTGACAGACGATCTTGTTACCACTCGTTTCGCGGATTGTAACTTCTATGAGACAATCTTCCCGTCGTTAGGGGGAGATAAGAACATCAACGTTCTTGAAGAGCGACACGAATTATCATGGACGACTCCCACTTTATCTCATTTAGATCCTCGAACTGTTCAGTCTGAAACTGAAGTGCAGCGCATATTAAATCTACAGAGCATAGCTCAGAGCATGCCAGATGCTTTCACCGATCTAGCGCGAGTGACAAGATCACATATTCCAACTACGAATGTGCCTGCAAAGATGGATGTACCAAATGTATGATGGACTTCCCTCCTGGAGGCTCGGGACTCTATTTTGGCCGATCTACGTATATTAGTGGCTAGCCAATCATCTGCCCTTACACATAAGCGTGGCGGACCACTTGGTTTAAAGGATTCACACCGTGAAGAGGCTATCGTGAATCCGAATGTCGCTTACTCATTTTATCCAACTTATGAAAAAATTCTAGATTACAAAAGCGTCCTTAAAAAGACGAATCCACCTCTCGAGAATCGTGAGATTTTAGTCTATTATGCTAGCTTAGATAATGTGTGGTGTAGAAATGAGATGATCGTCAATGATACATTAACATATATAGTAGCTATTGAGATCATGTTGAGTGATGACATTGAACGACGTTTCGTTGATGAACGTCGACGTAGAAACGATTGGTCAAACTGGAAACAAGCAATCCAAGTTGAACTTGATTCGCTTGTGAAACGTAAAGTGTTTGGACCTGTAACTCCTACTCTTCCACATGTGAAGCCCATTGGCTACAAAAAGGTTTTCGTTCGGAAGTGTAATGAGAAGAATGAAATTGTGCGTTACAAAACTCATCTTGTTGCGCAAGGCTTTTCATAACGCTCCGGGATTGACTATCATGAAACTTATTCACCTGTTATGGACGTGATTACTTTTCGCTACCTTATAAGTTTGGTAGTTTCCGAAAAACTAAGTATGCAACTAATAGACATAGTAACTGCGTATCTCTACGGGGATCTTGATACGGAAATTTATATGAAAGTTCCTGAATGACTTACATTGATTGGATCAAATATTTTCAAACCCCGGAACACGCTCTCAATTCGGCTCAAGCATTTACTCTACGGTTTAAAGCAATCCGGAAGAATGTGTTATAACCATGTGAGTGAGTATTTGACTAGTCAGGGATATGTGAACAACAAACTATGCCCTTGTGTGTTAATTAAGAAGTCACATTCCGGTTTTGCGATTGTTGTAGTATATGTCAATGACATGAATTTCATTGGAACTTCTGAAGAGCTCACGAAAACTACCGCGCACCTAAAGTCGGAATTTGAGATGAAAGATTTAGGAAATACTTGATATTGTCTCGATCTCGAGATAGAGCATCATTCGGATGAAATCTTAGTTCATCAATTGAACTACACCCAGAAGGTGTTGCGCTGCTTTAACGAGGATAAAGTAAAACCTTCGAGTACTTCTATGGTCATTCTATCGCTAGATGCAAAATGAGATCCCTTCAATCCGAAGGAGGATGATGAAGAGATTTTAGAGCCTGAAGTTCCTTATCTAAGTGCGATAGATGTTTTATTGTACTTAGCTCAATACACTAGACTTGGCATCTCATTCGCTGTTAATCTTTTGGAAAGATACAATAATACACCAACACATAGACACTGAATTGGTGTTAAAGAAATCTTTTGTTACCTTAAGGGTACTACGGATTTGAGCTTGTTCTATCCTTACGGATCCTCGAGTAATGCCGCATCCTCGCTTTTCGAGTCGATTCTCGCCTTGTTGGTTATGCCGACGCAAGATACTTATATAATCCGCACAAGGCCCACTCTCAAACGGGTTATGTCTTTATCGTTGGAGGCATCACAATTTCTTGGAGGTTAACTAAACAGACCTTAGTTGCCACTTTGTCTAACCATGCTGAAATTCACACATTACATAAAGCAACTCAGGAATGCTTTTGGTTAAGAGCAATTGTGGACCATATTTGAAGCTCCTGCGATCTTGACCCACGTTGTTGTTGTCTCAACGACAATCTACGAAGACAACGCAGCTTGCATCGAACAACTCAATAAGGGTTACATCAAAGGAGACAACACAAAGCACATTGCGCCAAAGTTCTTATTTTCACATCAATAACAGGAGCATCAGAAGATTGAAGTCACGCAAATCCGGTCACAAGACAATCTGGCCGACCTTTTCACCAAATCACTACCGAAGATGACGTTTCAGAAGCTTATTCAAGGAATTGGTATGCGTAAACTTTCTGAGTTGTAACATTGCTAGTTCTCTTTGGAATTATGTCAAACTCAGGGGGAGTATCCTGAAGTATACTTGTTTGATCTTAATGTACTATTTTCCCTACGATTAGGAACATTTTTCCCACTGGGTTTTTGCTACCTAACTATGTTTTAACGAGGCACCCACCTTGAGTCGACTTCCTCAACTTCTATATGATGTCGAATCTACCTTAAGTATTTACACACTCAAGGGGTAGTGCATAAGTGATCCATAAATTTGTTTTATGATTCCTGAATGTCGTTCGTAATCTATAAGGTTCATGAACCTAAAGGTATTTTAATGCAAGTAGGATCGTTAAATTTGTTGTTTCCTTTGCTTGCAAAAGTAATGCAATTATTGCTTAGAATTATCAGAGAGACAGGCTAAAGATTCACTTCCAATAATATCAATATTGTCCCCAACTTCTTAACTTTTTCTAAATTGATTTTTGATGTGTTATCTTAAATTTTTCTTATGAACTTGTCAATCTAAAAAAATTCAAATTATGAAAAAATTAGATTTCGTCACTTATGCACCGTTAGATCAGATTTTTTATTTCAATCTCATCTATTGGTTTGTTTCTATGAAAGCATAGAAGATAAGATTTCATTTCATAACAACCATTGGTTTTGATCGTTTATGCTTTCAAATAACAAAATTATAATGCCCTCAAATTTTTATGTTGTTTATTTGTGTTTTCGGTTTAGGTCTCTAATCTACCAATGTAAAATTTCATCACTTTTTATGAACTTTTCAATCTAGAAAATTGAACACAAAGCACAATATATTTTTCTTAATCAATAACACAAAATATAGCTGCTTGTTTATGTTTTTTTAATCAAACAAATGGTTAAAAAATAAATCTTTAAAATGATGTTTTGGAATTAGAAATAGGGCCCACCCATTTCTAAATTGAGAAGAAAAAAAAATGAAGATTGGGTCATCAATTTGGTACGGGTCCTCTGATTTTTTAGGCTAGATGTAGTCTAGTTTTTGCTACCCAATAAATGAAGTTGCTAGCCTATGTAGTGGACGTAACCCTATTTTTCGGCTTATTGGGAATGAAATTTTTCATTGGAGCTACAAATGTAGTAGCCTCAAAGAGGATAAAAATTTAAATCCCCATTAGAGATGCTCTAACACACATTAGTTTCAATAAGTGTGATACCTATATATAGGTATCAAACAACCTGAGTTTGATACCTGTAACACTGCTACTATACTAGCATAAACTCAATATATTGGTATCACATTCATGAGTTCAAAATGTAAATTCAATATATCAAACTCATGAGTATATTAATAGTATCACACTCATTTGCAGCCCACAAAATTTCTACATGAATTCAATATAATGATATCACACTCTCCTTCTTCTTTCTTGTTTTTTTTTTTTTTTTTTTTTTCGGTCTACTGTGAAAAGACTTAGGGTGGTGGTCAATGGTCTTTTTATATAGTAATGTCTTCCATAATTAATCAATACAAATAAATTACAATTGTTGCCGGTGAGGTTTCATGTCATGAAAGCATCGCATAATAGGCTCATTATCAATAAAGCAAATTATTCGATAAATAAAAATTCAATTCAACTAATCATATGAATACAACTAATAATCAAGAATTCAAATTTTTTTCACCCTAAAAAATAATTTCATATCAATAATCATAAAATCATATCAATAATCAATAACCAATAACCATATTAGTGCATTACCATATGATTCTATACTAATTAAATGAAATTCGTATTAAATAATTAATTAGGGTTAGGGATTATAAATTTAGGAAATAAAAAATTTACCTTTGATTGAAGGCTGGAAGGCGGCGGCTCAGACCTCAGTGGCTAAAGAGTGGCTGGTGATGGCTGCAGAAAACCAATGGGAATCAACCTTCCTAACTTTTCCGTTCCGTTGGGCGTTGGCTGCTGGGATTTAGGGGGCAAAGTTGCTCTCTCTCTCTCTCTCTCTCTCTCTCTCTGATTGGTGAATGGGAATGTTGAAACAATAAAAGGGGCACAGGGCTGAAGGGAATGAGGGAAAGGGACACGCAGTCCCCCATATAGATATATATGTATTTTTATTCAAACACCCAAAACGGCACCGCTTTATGTTAAAATAAAAAAAAAAGTTACCAAGACTCGTTTTGGCCTAGATGTTTAAAAAAAATAAATAAATTCAAATTTGCAGCAGCTGCGCACAGTAGAAACAAAACACCGAAAACAGAGGGTTGCACCAATTGGTTTTTCGGCGAGGGGAGGGGCTGAACCCAACTCTCCAGTGGTGTTTTCCGCCGAAGGGAGTGGCAGCCGCCACTCCTCGCTCTCACGTGGCTTTGCCACTGGCGGTGGTGGTTGATTTTCCATTTATAACTTTCTAACTGGTACGTAACCACTATACCTATGATACTAAATTTAAATAATAGCATGATGATGTAGGTGGAGGTAGTTAGCTGCATTTTCCATTTCTTCCGTCTCTGATTCTGAGTACTCGTACTATGTAGCAATACTTTTCAGTAGACGTTACATTCGTATTAAATATAGGAATAGGATTCTCTTCGAATTCTCTTTACGAGAATGCAGATGATTAATTAATCATGTTTATTTATCGTATATTATGCGGTTAGAAATTATTAAAAATTTAAAATTTAAAATTAAATATAAATATATAGTACCTAATGCTGATTGCACGATGTATGATAAACAAACACGATTAAATGATTTCTGAATCCTCACAAAAAGGATTCAAAGAGGATTCGAAGAGGATCCTTGTTCTTAAATATAGATCACTCCCCCAGAATTAATCAGTCACTGATCATGTTTTCTGAGACTAACATATGCATGAGAAAGAAAAAAAGAAAAAAAAGAGAGGCTAACAAATGCATTGAGGAATGTAAATACTGACACGATCAACTTCTTTAACTTGTTGGTAATTAGTACAAACTAATTAAGAAATTGATGAAGCATTGTACGAGATAGCAGCATGTATAGACACATATATTCATGTTGTGGCCAACCGCCAAGGTCCCCAACTATTTCCAATTATGATGCGAAATAAGTTAAAGGCCATCATTACTGTAATAAATGAGTTTTTAGTCGGGTGAAAATTTATGGTGTATGGTAAAGAAAATCTATGATCATATATTGTTCTATAGAAGGCAACTAGCAACTGGCAACTCACAAGCGTTTTGATGTGATGCATGCGTGCATGGTATTGTGTATATATATTTGGGGATTAGGCATCAAGCAACAATCGTAACACGAATATATTTAGGGTTTAGGCAACTAGCAACAATGGTTGAATTTTTGTAGGAGACTTGGGTTTGACAAAGTTGGTTAAAATTGTTGAGAGTTGTCTCACATCGGTGAGGGACAAGGTTTGCTATGTACTTATATGGTCTTGAGCTACTTCCCATATTGCCAATTGGTTTTATGGTGGAACCTCAGTTTCATAAAAAATAATGTGCTTTACTTTTTGCACTCAAATTAATTTTTTTTTTCCATAGATGAATTTAGTGTCCTATTGTTTATATAAATAAATAACTCACTAGCCATTTAGTACTACGATCTAATGGTATTTTTCTTCACTTCTAAGTGAGAGGTCTGAAGTTTGATTCTCACCGAAGATGAATTTAAACCACATTATTGCTAGCCCATCGTGAAGCTCAGTCACCCCCTCTCTTGTTTAGATAATATTGTTTATTTCAAAAAAAAATCACTTTGTATATTTCATTGAACGAAAATAGGCTTTGTACGGTTTTTGTAGAATTTTGCAAAACCAATAAAAAAAAAAAAGCGTGTGTAACATGTTTGTGAAAATTAAATGCAATAATCACTACAGGAAAATGAATCATTAGGGGCAGATTAAAATGAATTATAACTTTAGATTTTTTTTTAGGGTAAGATATATCAGGAATTAACACAATTAGTTGCTGCCACTGATGAAGAGACACCGAGTTAAGACAAAAAGCATATGTAATGGTGATGGGATTTGAGAGACTTGATAGAGTTCGTGGTTATGGAGCGGGGGTAACATTGGATATGGTACCTTGGGTTGAACAAACTTAACCAGCATCTTCATCACCTCGTTAATCACGTAACGGACGAGATTATGCTTGTTTGGAATCTTAATTTTTACAGCTTCAATCAAATTATGCTCAACAACAATGAAGAGTCTCAGCAAGATCGAAAGGAGTTTCAGAATTTGAAGCAGGTTATATCTTCATTCGAGCAATGTCTTCTTCCACACTCACAACATGAGTCTTCTTCACAACAACAATCTCCTTCTGAACGTCAATCTCCTTCTCCACAACAGTCATCTCGTCAAAATATACTTTATCAACACTTCTATATTGTTTTATGTACTCTGAGACAAGTTTGATACCTTCGTTTTATGTATATATTTAATGTTAAAATTTCAATAATAATGCATTTAGCTTTAATAATATGAATTTAAATTTGGTTATTAAAATTATGAATGAAAAAATTGGTTATTAATATCAATTATAAATAATATTGACGTTTTATTAATTTAAATTTTATTTGGAGTGAATCGCCCAATTGTAAAAAATCAAATATAATTAAATGATATATTTAAATACATATAATAAAGGAGGGGCATTATAAATCGCTCCTAATTCTATAAACATTCGCATCAATATGTTTTTCACGCCAGATTAGCTTACATGGCAAAAAATGTATTAGGAGCGGAAAGTACCTATTTGCCTCTATTTACGAATAGCAACACCACTTTTAGGTGCAAATTTAATATCTGCCACTCCTAACTATAGGTGCGGAAAACCTCATTTTTTGCCGCTAATTTAAACTCATAGGTGCAAATATTTTTGCCTCTACTTGTTCTCAGTTTTGTAGTGAATTGAGTTTCTGCAAGATACTTTCATGCTCGGTAAGAAAATAATATAAATTATTTGAAATCGGTCTTATCATTTATTAAGTCACACAATCAACACCAGATCAATAATATGATACAAATATAAAAGATATTCTTATCAAGTTTGTGCACCCAATTAGGAGAAAGTCTTGAGTGACGTTGTCTTATGGAGCACACACTACTAAAGTTGTGGGATTAGAGAACATGTTTCCATGCTACTGCATTCATGAAGAAAAACTTCTTTTCCACGGAGGTAATACGTTCATTTCTTAGGATCTCTCTTCACGCTAAGTCAGGCATAATGATGAGATGCAGAAACATCAGTGTGTACCCTCAGTGACATGCATGGAAGTTTATATCGCAGTCATGATACGATCGAACTGAAGGGTGTTAAGAAATTACGGTATATGAAAAAGGATTACAATACCATAAGATAAAGAGACTCTGAATTGCATGCAAGATGCCCTAGTACAATAATACATAATACTATTTGATCTCGGATCTCGCCATCGGGATTATTCAGGACTGGCACTTAGCTATGCTACTGGCCTGTTAAAAGCTTAAAATTGAAAGTACTCCACAGCAGCTAGATTGTGATAGTGTGCTCTGATCTAACACTATTTCACTGTTGATTAAGAAGAGTTCCTTTGGTACTGAAAACTTGGAGATTTGAGATCATGAATCACGATATATAATTATATATGGTGCTGTGTCTGCGTGCTAGCTTAGTCAGGACATGAATAGAATTTCTTCAACCCGACCCCACTTATTTCGCATCATTTGCAAACCCGAATGATTAATATTTCTGTTATGAGTTATCACCCAAAGTGGCTCAGGAATTCATCATCAAAGTTACAGATTGGTGATAGCACACTTTTGCTACAGTGTTACACTATTACTAGTCTCTCATCCATCAAACCAAAGTGGAAATCAATGTGGTAACACGTACGTTTGCTCAGACTTGGAGTTTAGTCGTAACAATACTTGTGCGAAAAATAAAGATGATGTGGAAAAAACTTGCAGAGTTGGCCAAGTATGATACAGATCAGAACTTATGGTTCACAATGCATGCTTCTTCAATGTTGACAAACTTCTTAAATACGCTAGATAGCGTTTGAATTCATTGTTGGGACACAAAACTCTATCACATGGTCATCAATTTATGGGTTGTTTTGATTACCATTTTATTTTTAACTATCAGTGTTGCTTAGTGACTACTTTCAATTAAAAAAATGAAAACAAATAACTAAAATCTGAAAATTATTACTTGTAAGTTTTCAAAATTTTGTGGGAATAATTTTCAAATTTATAAGAAAAATTAAAAACTGAAATGGCTATCAAATGTACATTAAATTTTCCATATACCCTGTCCTTAGTCCTTCCCCATCAACATCAAGTACCCTCTCAATCGTTGATGGTCTTTCCAAAATTAAGCTAAATGTCCACATTGGTATGGCTGTGTATGCATTGGACATACTCATACTAACATTTTTAAACAGTAATAAAAAGGGATATGGACATATTTATCAAGAAATTAACACTTTGGTAAGAAATTGAAAAAGGTGCGGGTGTTGATGTCATTTGTGGTTCATAAAGTTGCTAGAAAGGGTAATTGAGTCATTTGCACTATAGATTAGTTAGTACAAAAGGTTGTTGAAAGATTCATTTACTGCATATTGTAATAGTTGCTCTATCAAAATATACAAAGCTTTCTCTCCATCTTTCTTGATATTCAATCCTTCTGCCTTCATTGTCCTTTTCATTTCTTCATATCTTCATAGGTTAAAATGATGAGTCGATTTTATACTATATAGTATTCCCTATTCTTATTATGTTTTGGTTATTATTTTGGAGAGATTTTGATGATTTGCTATGTGTTTTTAATGTAGGACATGCGAACTTGTTTGGAGCATAGAGTAACCAAACGGTGGAATTTTTTAGTGATTCCAATTGGAGTGGATTCCTAAATCTGTCAAATAGGTTGTGTTAAAATTTCATAATTTTATTTCGAAGCATCTGATCGTGACAGATTAATTTATGCCCATCGTGCAGTGCTGACAGATTGGACTGCAGAGCTTATTTGTGATTTTTGGGCTGGAAGATGATGGATTTTAGATTTGGGCTCTTCTTGGAACTTGAAGAGGAGGTCTTAATCTTTAATTTGATTCGTTTTGGGCCTATTTTGGAGCCTTAAATATCCAGAAACGTGGCTATTACTGCGTTGGGCAAATTTCCTAGTTATAATGGGAATGTAATTCTTAGTTATCCTTTTATTATTTTATTTCCTAGTTTTTAAAGAACCGTTTTCTAGGAGGGTTTTAATTTGGGGTAGTATAAATAAGGTTTTTAGCCATTAGGATTCTAAACGCGACATTGAGAGAATTTAGCACAGCTTTGGAGAATTTCATACTTTTTACCTACAAGGTGTTTTCATTCTTTTTCTAGTTAATGATATTTTCTTTGATTTTTATTATGAGTATGCGTAACTAATTCATTTTGCTAGGGCGAAGCCTTGAGCCTTAGCATGAATATGTAATTTTTATTTAATTGCTTATGATCGATTGCAAGCATACTTTGAATTATATATCACCGTGATTAAAACTATCTAATTGTCTTAATGCCTTATCACCATTAGGATCTTAAGAAAAGTAATTTGATGTGATTTTGGTTGAAAGGTTCCCTGAAATTGGAGCTGGCTTTTTGTGATTAATAATTGTAATTTCACTTAAGATGAACACCATGTCTTAAGGGTTGCATGGTTTTTCAAAGGGTTTTCATAAAGCATAATGAGTCTTTCATGTTCATATTTGATCCGAACTTCCGAATGGATTGCATGTTAGATATACGTTTTATGTTGGAGGTTCCAAGTAGAATATATATTAGGAAAACCTAACTTTCAAAGTGGCATGTATAGATCATAAGTAATTGGTTAAAAATGCATAGGATTGCTAGGTGATGGTGAAACCCTAGTACTTTTATAAATTGGTATTTAAAAAACGGTTTCCTTTTTCTTCAGCTTTAATATTGCATATTGTTTTATTTTTATTAATTAAATTCGTTTTATTAGATTAGGTCATAAAAATCAATCATCTCAAATTTCTATTTTAAAATAATTAATTGGAATTTGGTTTGCTTCAAATTATTTAATAATCCATGTGGAAAACGACCTTGCAAAATCCATTTATACTACAATAACCTTGTCATTCTTGCAAGTATCATGAAGTTTTTAGCCCGTTTGCGTGTGTGGTAAAATTCCTATCATAATACACACGTGCAAACAATGCTCTTCTATTGGTTTATACGCATTTAAAAAGTTACAATGCCGAATTAGAAGTATTATATATAATTATGTGTGCAATGTATGCAACACCATATACACTACTACTTTATATAGTGTACATAATCCTAATAGGAAACACTCATTTTAAGCTAATTAGAAGCCCTTATATATTTATTAGTTAATTAGCTTAATCTAGCTGTATAACGGTAGCAAACAGTTCTTTTCTTCACCTGAGTACAATCATTTACAGTTTGGTTCAGGTAAGATAGTGTAAATTAGCATCTAGTTTGGTTTAAATTGGTTCCATCTCCTAAATTTATTAGTGTTGGAAAACTAGTTATCTATATTATTGTTTGGGTATGAGCCTAACTCATCTGAAATAGAGTTTATTAGTTTTTGTCTCTATAAATATAGCTTATAGTTTAGTATGAGAAAGAAGTCCATCAAGTTGTAGTTTCTTTGTTTTATGTAGCCTTCTTGACAATTATGTAGTTCTTTCTTTAATGAAGTTTTATATTCCAATAGTTCATATTCTGGTTTCAATTATTTTAATAGAATACAGAATAATTAGGTTTAGTTACCTCTAAGAACCAAACCAAATCTGCTCGAGTTGCATGTATATGCACCTCATTAGCCGTAAGCACATCGCCGAATTCATTGTACTATAGTAGATTAACCCATACTTTGAGTTTAAGGGGCATATATACATATTCCACATCGTCCAATTTTATTATATAAGTATTAGGCTTAAAAACCCCCCACATATAAGGAGCATATGAGAATGTGAAAAGTTGCTTTACATCAAAAATTTATCAAACCTTCTAGTTAATTAGTTTTATAATGGATAGAAATCTCAACTCTTTCAAAATCAACCTTAGACGGCCTGTTGGTATATGGATTCGATCGAACTAAACTTAAGGAAATAAAACATGCGTCTTTAGACTTTAGGCATAATGAATCGGGAATATGGAGTTGGCAAAGTAAATATGAAGGGACCTTGTGGGACCTAGACTGATCTTGGCTTGCGCCCTGTTTAGTACTGTCGTCCTTTGCCATAAATCCATTGATGAAGACCTGAGATTCTTCAACGCCCTCCTTCCCCAACCGTTAATGGTCAGGATCGATTCTATTTCATATATTTATTTATCGTCGATGTAGAAGGTTGGTTTGAACCAACCTATTAGTTACTATGAAGAGTGATAACGTACTGCTGTGGAAGAAGAATCTAGAGTGAGAAGTGAAAGAAGACAAAGGTGAACTCTGTATACTTTGTATTATATATTTGAACATCATCAATTTGTTCTTCAATAGTATTCAAAAGGCACATATCAAACAAGTGTTGGATTTATTCAATATGAATTAACCATAAATGGTTTACTATATGTAATAGGAATGTATAAGTTGGAAATCAGTAAAGATGTGATTTGATTCTCACGTATCAAACATACATTTAGGGCTGGTTTGGTATTTCTATGCTTTGAAAAAAAAACTGTTTCTACTGTGCTGTGAGAATAAGTAGCCGTGAATTAAAGCAACAGAGTGTTAGGTAAACTTTTTTGTAAAAGTTCTTTTGGAAAAGAACAAAAAAACAGTATTACGGTGTTTGGTAAACTTTGATGTAAAACAACTGTGACTGTGTGAAATGACCAAAAAGGGTATAATACTAGATGTGTCATTAATTTAATTTTCTTAACAAATAAAGGTGATTTACTAAATATACTTTATTTTTAAAAGAAAAATATTTATAAACTTTATCTTAAACATATAATCCAACATTTAACAAGAAATCATAATCTAACATTCAACATATAATCCAACATTTATGCTGCTTCACATTTTCAGTTTTTTTTCAAAGCTCATTTTTGCTGCTTCATGTTTTCAACTTTTTTCACCCAAAACTATAAAAATAAGCTGTTTTTAAGTGTTTACCAAACACTTTTTTTAGCTCAGTTTTTTTTTATGCCTACTTTTTATAAAAACACCTCAGTACCAAACCAGTACTAAGTGTCTTCCATTCTAAGTAGGTTTTCATTAAGTCCTATTAATAATGTATGATTATGATACTTTACTTGACAACAAAGAAACAGAATTTTTAGCTTTCCCTTATGGACGAAATCTAAAGCTTTTGGCTGGTATAAAAACACCGATCCCTGCAAATTCCCTAGACACAACAACTAAGGCTTCCCATAGAGCATTGTCATCAAGCTAGGAGTTCGCCAAAGAGTTGGTGTTTTGTCATCTCGGTTCTTAACAAGATCATTGCTTCCATGGCTGCAGCTGCACCTTCTTCAGGTAAGAGTTTTATATTTGCTCTTGTCAATTATTCAGCAAGTGTTTTGATCATATAAACGCTATGGCTAACAACAAGGACATCCCTATTTCACGAACAAATGGATTAGAGCTTAGGCCAAGTCAGAAAGGTTATCACGTTGAAGTAAAGGTGGTTCAGATAAGAACACATGCATGAAGGTCGCGCAACATCTGTATGATCCAATAAACTTTAGAAGCAATGTTCGGCAAATGAAATTGTTAAACGCCGAAGAATTCATACACTGACACGCATGGTTCATCGAAAACGCTGTCTGGTATGATGAAGGTGAGGTATTGAACTTCTTCCACTAAGCTCCTATAAAGTGTACAGGGTTTGGCAAAAGAACTCCTCCATTTTTTAATAAATTACATATATATGAGGTGTATTACATATCCATGCAAGCTCTGGAAAGCAAATCCTTAACATGTAAGCCTACCTTGATTAGGGAAAATGTCCCCATTTGATGCATAAGAAACCTGAATTTTTAGAAATAGTTACATATGGCCATGTCTTTCACAACAAAAACAACACCCAAATCATCTATTACACTTTGAGCCAAGGACATATATAGAAGATCCTATTAATATAATGTTATCAACGTATAATAACAATATAACCACATCAGCAACAGGTTGTTTAACAAAGAGACATATGGGTCAGTTTGAGAAACTGTTAAACTGAGAGTAAATTTGATTTTCCATGCTCTTAGTGTAGAGTTATCAGAGAGACGAGCTTAATGTCTACTTCCAACAACACCGATATTATCCCTAATTTGGTAATTACCTATTGCACCATCCATCAATTATGAGGTTTTATCACAAAATACCTTGGTATTAATTGGAGTGGGGTTTTTAGGATATTTAAACTCTTCTTTTCTTAGAGGAACGGTTGATGTCACGTGAGACTCAATTAATGGGTTACATGTGGGAGATCCACACATTGATAACCACGTGGAGCCTAGGGGACTCACCCTACACGCGGGGCCAAGGGACCCACCATTATCGCAGAGGGCCAGGGGACCCACCCATCATGTGGTAGTATGGATCTGCTCCCTTACTCTGATACCATGTTTTTTTTTTTTTTTGTCTAATACTTTAATACCATGTTGAAAATATGTGAATTGTGAGAGAATTTCTCCTGTATTGATTGGTCAATAATATTACAAGATGTAGAGCTATATTTATACAATCTATAATGATCTATTCTAGGCGCAGCAATATACAAATTGTCAATTACAATCAATCTTAATAGCTAATTGATACGTCGCTACAATCAAGCAATCTTGCTTTCTTTCCGTTAATACTTAGTGCTTGTTTCAACTTAAAAATTTCAACAATTTACGTACAAAATCCAGATGAGCAAAATCTTCAAAACCCTAGTCTAACTAATACAGCTTATATCAGATCCCAGGTTCTTTAAGGGAATGGATACCTATTTTTCAAAAAAAATGAGAATACCCTCTTGACCATTAGATTTGACTTTAATGAAATTATGTGGTTGAGATTAAATCACAGACCACAGAATCTCAACTACAGGATTTCATTAAAACCAAATTTAACCGTTAAGAGGATGTCTCATTTTTTTTTGAAAAATAGGAATCCCTTCTTTTAAGGGCTTCCTATCAGATCCAAAAGTACAAATCATACGTGGTCATGGTAAACGAAATAAAGGACTTAATATTAGGCCGAATCCCTCTCTCTCCTTTATACTCGGTGAATACATTTGTTGCTTTTCTTTTCGAATATAAGGGTCAGATTTGGAACCGACATATAATACCAGTATATTGACTGAGTGGCATTAAAATCGTTAATGTAGAAAAAGTTCAATCTGCACGTGTTTTTTAGAATTTCATTTAAACCCCACCATAAATTTCAGTAAATATTTCACCAAAGAAAAATGAGGAATTAGTACCGAAATATAAGTGCAGAGAAAAAGGGTTTGATGGCTTGACCTAAAAACAGTTTAAAATGCATATATTGGATAATATAATTAATTGAGTATTTGAAAGAAAAGAAAGAAAAAGAATAATATCTATACTCCTGCTACAGTAGGATAGAAGTCTTCGGGCTGGTTTGGTATTGCTGTGCTTTGAAAAAAAGCTGCTTCTGCTGTGCTGTGAGAATAAGCAGCTGTGAAATAAAGCAGCAGAGTGTTTGGTAAACTTTTTTGTAAAAGTGCTTTTGAAAAAAAAAAAGCAGTATTAGAGTGTTTGGTAAACTTTTATGTAAAACAGATGTGAAAAAAAGCCAGTTTTTCAAAGCTAGGTTTTGCAGCTTCTTGTTTTTGGCTTTTTTTCATCCAAAACTGTGAAAAAAAGCTGAAGCTGAGTGTTTACCAAACACAAAAACAGCTCCCAGCTTTTTTTGATAGCAGCTTTTTTCAGAATCACCTCAGTACCAAACCAGGTCTTCGTCTTCTCTCTTTAGCCCAAACTACAATGCAGGTTTTTTTAATGCAGATTCAAAAGCGCACACGTTAATGCATACATAACAAACACACACAAAAGGGATAAAACGCAAAGAATCCTTGGTGCTCAAAGAGTAAATAATATTCCAAAAACTTCCCTAAACTCTAAATTACATAGCTTATATAGAAACAAAAAAAAAAAAAAAAAAAAAAAAAAAACCCCAAAGCCTTAATAAGAAATAAAAATACAATAACATAAATAACATAATTTGTTACAGAAAAAGAAATAATGATTTCCCCTGCATCACTTCTTTTACTTTTTTTGTTTCTTATTTGAAAATAAAGATTAATTGCACATTCAATTCACTATAGCTAAAAGGCCGAAATCAAACTTTGGATCATCATAAATGATGATCAATTGTTTTATAACTTGGCTATAGGATTTAGGGTTGCTTTTCCCAATTAGTACGTCGTTCTAACAATACTGTAAACCTAATTGATCCATGCAATATCTTGTTAGATGCATAGTAATACTTCGTAATGTTTGGTGCGTGATTCTCTTTAGTTGAAAGCTCCATTAAAATTTTAAATGAGGTCACAATTTCCTGCACCCTAAAAATACCAAATTCACATCTACATTCGCTAACCCTAAGCGATGTATTTTAAACAGAAATTGTGACCTCATTTAAAATTTTAATGACATCGTAAACTTGAATCATTTTTTAAATGAGGTCACAATTATAATTACTTCTTAGATTTATGATTTTTTTTAATAACCAAACTTTTTTGTTATAATTTTAAAGTTTTGGTGGGCCAAGGGTCTGCCAAGCCATTATTTAACAGAGA
This sequence comes from Pyrus x bretschneideri, assembly GCF_019419815.1. Lineage (NCBI taxonomy): Eukaryota > Viridiplantae > Streptophyta > Magnoliopsida > Rosales > Rosaceae > Pyrus > Pyrus x bretschneideri. The sequence continues at coordinate 11,101,060 of NW_025999612.1, forward strand.
ATTTAACTGATAAAATAACGGACATATGATTTTGAGAGCAAAACGTAACTTTAGGTATAAAAGTGATACAAAAGAAGTAAATGTAGTAAAGTGTTAATTTTGATAAACTTAAGGGTAATAAAGTATAAATTATCCACAAATTAATTATTGGAAAATAAACTTTAAGGGTAGCTCGGTCCGATATGATGTTTTCAGCTAGAAGTGGAACACAAATTTTTACGTCTTGAACTGCATGTAAATAATACTCATCAATAATCACAACGGTTCTAACCCTGGCCTAGTAAATATAGCAAACCAATCTATATTAATTTTTACAGAGAGAAAGGGTAGTCTGGATAAATAGATTTCCATGTTGGTGTTAAAAAAAGAAATAAATTAAAAAACCCATTTGTGCCCGATATAAATAGTAATGCAATGTGGCCGTTCTAGGTCGTGCCAAAAATCCCAACACAATATCTTACAGAAAAGGAAAGTCTCTAATTGCTGGCAAATTAGCTACCACTCTAGTCTTACCATCACCATTTCCACCAAGAGATAAATACTAAATCCTTCAAGCTAGACAGATGGGAAAATCTAGTTGCTATGCAGCGGCGTCAGGGATAAAGAGAGGTCCATGGACTCCTGAGGAGGACAGAAAGCTTTTAGCTTACATTCAACTACACGGCCATGGAAGCTGGCGTTCCTTGCCCCAGAAAGCTGGTACGTATGATGGGTTGAGTTTAGAGTTGTGGTTATTTTGGGTTGTACGGCCTGTAGACGTCTTTGATGTACGGTTATCTAATATCTAATGAATATTGTTTCCTTATAAGAAACATATCTTCCTCTTCTTTCATGTAGTAATTAATTTGTTGATCATAGCTATCCCTACTTAACTTGGCCTTCTATTTATGTACATACAGGTCTCAAAAGATGCGGGAAGAGCTGTAGGCTAAGGTGGAGAAACTACCTCAGACCTGATATTAAGAGGGGAAATTTCAGCTTGCACGAAGACCAAACCATCATTCAACTCCATGCACTTCTTGGCAACAGGTAAAATATATTATTAAAGTTGATATTCTCTTAAACATTCATATACATCATATAACTTTGATTCAAAAGATTCCTTATATATGTGGTTCATGCAAGCGTACTATTGTAGAACTTAATTTGTTGGGTTTCCTTTTGTTTTTGTTTTTGGTTTTGTAATTTTTCTTTTGTGGACAAAATTTACAAACTAAATTATCTGTCCCAATAGGAAATGAGCACATTTATCAACACTTAAACAATAATTCATTCATCAACTTTCATGTCATTTCATTTATAAAATTTTATCTACAAATTTGGTCGTCATTACTCTATCAATAAAACTCACAACACAGAAACATTACCTTTCAGAAAATTAAAATAATGATAGTAAAAATGCTTATGGTGTATAGTTTTCCTTCACTCTTATACCGTATATAGTACTTCCATGCGAGCTAATATATATAAATATCCATGTACGGTATGTAGGTGGTCGGCCATAGCTGCCCATTTGCCAAGGAGAACAGATAACGAGGTCAAGAACTATTGGAACTCACATCTGAAGAAAAGGTTGGCAAAGATAGGGTTTGACCCTGTAACCCACAAGCCCAAGGCTGCCATTCTTAGCTCTGCAAATGGCGACCCTAAAAACTGGTCAAATCTTAGCCACATTGCTCAATGGGAAAGTGCCAGGCTTCAAGCCGAAGCAAGATCTGTCAAAGAATCCAAACTGCGTATGCATGAATCTGCGCCAGCGCCGTCGCTTTCCGATGATCATCATCAGTTTGCTCCACCACTAGTTCCACAGTGCCTTGACATACTACGAGCATCCGCATGGGAAAGCCTAATATCCATGTCAAGGTCATCGTCAAGATCGGCTGCCCAAACCAATATGAACGGCCAGGGTAATGTCTCATTTGGTGATCATCACCATGTTCATGATCATGGTATTAATATGAACGCCCAAGATTATGGCTCAAATTTTGAGGCTCCAACATCTGATCAACAATTATCAAGCCTGATGGGATATGATGATGCAACGCTCATGTCATCAGTAGCCACTGGATCGATGGATATTAATGAACTTTTCGGTGAATACTGTGGTGATGAATGCAGTGAATTATTGGCGGCACTCCACCACGATACTGGGTTTGAATTCGGGGATGCTTGGACTAGTTTGGAACAATTAATGTAAGAAGCAGTGAACAACGTCATGACGACGTGAACAATCAGTAGTCAGATTTTAACTTGACGGAGGGATTAATATATGTGTATCTAATGTTATGGTTATTTCTTATGAATAATTCTCCACCGGTATCATCTGCAAGAAATTGTAGAACTAGCTACTAAAGTTGGCGATGGTTTAGTTAGGCTTTACGAAATAATATTACATATTGGAGAATTGTAGACCATCTATTAATGATGTATAATATTGAACACCAGTTTTATAGTTGATGTGTCTCTTCCACTCTAGTTTTACTAATATAATTATGGTCAGCCTCAGCCTCATACCGCCAAGAAACAAAAAAAAAAGGAATGGAAAAAGAACATGAAAAGAAATATATAACAAAATACTTTGTTTGGACCTCCCCCTAATCTTATCAAATAAACGTTTATTTATATTATTAAGGTTAGTTTTGTAAGGATGTGATGGTGAAAGAGTCCTACAATGATAAAAAGAAAAACCGTACACAATAAATGTAAAGGTAAAATATTCTTACGTCGCTGCAAGTGTTTCTTAAAGATGTTTCTCTGAAAATAAGAACTTTGGGCTATTTGTAGGCAAACACTGCTATATATACTATGTTTTTGGTTAGTTCAAATCTCGTTTAGCTTTATTAAAAAACATTTTCAAACATATCCTTAATTTTCTAGAAATTTTATGAATTCCATATTTATTTTCTTATCTTCATTTAAAAGCTAGAGATCTATTGTACATCAACGTATAATACACACACACACACACTCTCTTTTAAGTGGTTCAGATTCCTTTGCTAGGTTAATTGTAATCCACCACATTCCAAGCTCGACTTCACCTTAGTACGATATTATCCTCTTTGTGCCCCGACTACGCCATCACAGTTTTGTTTCTGGAAACTCACACGAGAACTTCCCAGTGGATCACACGAAAAATTGGGAATGTGTGATTTGAAGCACATATACTGGGAGAAGTATTATATGACGAATCAGCTAGCAAACTAGAGTAATCATATGGATATTGTCCTTCGTGTGTTTCATAATTGATCCTCCTACTTAGATTGGATCACCTCTAATCAGAGGGAGTGTTGGGGTGTGCAAAAAGTGCAACGGCACAGGTCCCGAATTTTTTAGGGGCCCCAAAAATTTTGGTCCTCCTATATATTACTAATATAAAAAATTTTGATGGAAAAGAAAAATCATGACCATATGATTTTATCTATATTACAAGTGATTAAGTGGAGCTTAAAGTTACTATATTAATTTTTCACTTTTCTCTAGCATAAAAAAAACTTGTGTATTACTTTATTCCGCTTTTCTTTAGCAATACAAAACTAACTTGTTTATTACTTTCTCCACAAAGCGTACTTCCACATCTCTCTTGTAGTTGTGCTCCATTCTTTCATGGATGAACCCTAAATCATAATTTTATGGCAATTGGAGATTATTCAATTAGTAAGAGTGAGACACTGATTTCGATTAAGTTTGAATATTAGTTGTTGAATTCTATATAAATATGTTGTCCAAAAAATATTATTTTTTAAATAAACAAGGTCGTTTCATTTAATCTGCATAGAGCCATTAAAATGTCAGAAACGACCCTAGCTCTCATAAATTAAAGTTTGGGGTGTCTCGGACTTCTTTTGTTTTCTCTGGTGTGTCGAGTTAGTTGTTGGGTTGTTTTCCTCATTCTTTACACCAAAAAAGAAAAACAATGAAGAACAATTTGAAACTTGAACTTTCTACATTAGAAAGAGGAATAACACTAAAGGGAGAAGGCTTTTTCGGTTATGTAAAAAAAAAACACTATTATACTGCACTTGGTTGACCAAAATATTAGACAAAAAGCACTGTATCTTAAAGATTATAATAGGAAAGAAGCATCTAAAAATTGTAAAAGCCAGTTCTAGGATTGAATAAAACAAAGGGGAAACACAAAAAAGGACAGTTGTAGTAGGCAAGAAGCAAACATTTGAAGGGCTTGTATTGCTTGATTGATGTTGGTGGGAATTAGATTTGGGTTGCTCAATACTTTGAGAAATTTTTTAATAGCTGAGAACACGGACTTGTATACTAAGTGTCATAATATAAATGGTTAAATTTTTTTTTCAACCATCCAACTACTGTTATTATGACAATAAACCGTGTTTCCGATATACTAAAATATCCTCCAATACTTTTGAAGATTAATGCTAGTTTTGTGCTCATTTTGAGCTTTTGGACCACAAAAGTGTTCGTAGAGTCTTTTAACTTCTGGAACTGTCTCATACTACATCGTACACGTTATGTGGACCCTAAGCTTATATAATCACTTTAATGTCTTCATTATTTCTAGAACACGGCCATTCACAATCTAATAATTCACTGTCCATAACTCCATATCCATATTATAATAATTGGTTGGGATTAATAGATTTTAAGTAATTTAGCAGGTGAACTTGGCCCACTTAAAAGACCATATAGCATATACTGATACAATAGGACTCCACAATTTGATACATAAGCAAAAGTAATGCATTAAAATTACAAAACGAATAAAATTTATATTTATGTGTCAAACTATTTTTTACAAGTAGTAGATTTCTTAGTCCTTACACGTAATTAAGAAGCCAAGTATGTTCCATTATGGATTGAAATCTTCTTCGGATCTCACACTCTAATGTTTACGGACTGAGTAAGTCGGATCGTTCTATTTAATTAAATTTTGCAGTCCTCATTAGCGCATTTCATTGGCCCACCTCATATACCATCTTTCTTTTCAACACCCAAATATCTCTCTTTTAAACGTTGCGGATTATCTGATCTGTGGACTCCGGAGTTGGGATTTAGAGGTCCTCAATCCTTCCCTTATGATCATGTTATGACAAGTAAACACTCTAGACCATGCATGAAACAGAACTTGACAAGACATAATAAGCCTAAGCATTAATGATCGTGAATTGTTTAAAAATACAGGCCCAATTTGATAAAAAAATTACATAGGCCAAATAGTTTTGAGTTTTTAGTTAAAATCTAAAATTTGGACAATTTTAAAATTTTAAATACATTAAATTTAATGATTGAGATTAAATATAAACAAATTTAATAGTAAAATAAAAGATCTAATGGTCCAAAATTAAATCCAACGGCTAAAATAATTTTAAAAAATATTTAAATCAAAATTCAACCAATAACTCTATAAATACATATTTCATGGGGTTGGTTTAGTAAATTATCATAATCTACGTAAATATTTTAAGGTTAAAATGTTATAAAAATAAATTATGATAATCTACATAAATTTTATTTTGAAAAAAAAGTTACCGAAAATAAAAATTTAACCAAAATTTATTCTTTAATAGTTTCAGGTTAAAATTTACTCAAAATCACTGGAGCAAAAAAAATTGTTTTTAGGTTAAACTCTAAATTTTCTAGGTTTAAAAATTTCGGTTTGAACCCAAGAGATGGAAAGTGTGACATCCCACATCGCCTAGGGGAGTGATCCTTATATGTATATTCCCATCCCTACCTAGCACGAGGCCTTTTGGGAGCTCACTGGCTTCGGGTTCCTTTGGAACTCTGAAGTTAAGCGAGTAGCGCGCGAGAGCATTCCCAGGATGAGTGACCCATCGGGAAGTTCTCGTGTGAGTTCCCAGAAACAAAACCGTGAGGGAATGGTAAGCCCAAAACGGACAATATCGTGCTACGGTAGTGGAGCGGGCCCGGGAAGTCGTCCCACCCGGGCCGGGATGTGACAATTTGGTATCAGAGCCTAACCCTGGCAGCGTGTGTGCCGACGAGGACGTCGGGCCCCTAAGGGGGTGGATTGTGACATCCCACATCGCCCAGGGGAGTGATCCTTATATGTATATTCCCATCCCTACCTAGCACGAGGCCTTTTGGGAGCTCACTGGCTTCGGGTTCCGTAGGAACTCCGAAGTTAAGCAAGAAGGGGGCTAGAGCAATCCCATGATGGGTGACCCACTGGGAAGTTCTCGTGTGAGTTCCCAGAAACAAAACCGTGAGGGCGTGGTCGGGGCCCAAAGCGGACAATATCGTGCTACGGTGATGGAGCGGGCCCGGGAAGTGATCTGCCCCGAGCCGGGATGTGACAGAAAGGGTCTAAACCGATCGCTATCCACTAATGCATGTATTCCATGCAGCACATCCTGAGTTAGATTCACGACGTTGGTGAACCATACGATGGTGAAATGCCTTTTTGAGTCTTCCTAGCCCCTAAAAAGATAGATTACCATGGTGAAGCTACCAACTGATCCCTTTTAAACAATATATATATATATATATATATATATTTTTCATGATTCTTATTTTCGTGATCATTTAAATAAGCTTAGATGGGATCACTTAATCAGATAGTGAAAGGAAACCCTTTTGAATACTAATATTGCTAAAAATTTAATTATAAGGTAAATGTGGGTCTGATTATATAATACTTACATATATTTAATATAAAATATCATAATGTGTTATATTAAATATATGTATGTATTGAGTCAAAATTCGTGACGAATTTTCGTGATTATATTTTAGTGATTGCCATTAACTGTAGCTGTATTCCATTTAAAGGAACTAACCCATTTCATTTTCTGTTTCATTTTCTTTTAGAGGATTAAGATAAGTCAACCATTAAAGGAATGTCTAGTACGTGCATGTCACGATCGAATGCAACAAACGACCCCAAAATACTGCGTTAATGAATTCAACTAGGAATGCACGGGCAGTTAGTCACATATATATTACATACTTAAGCCTAAACACTAATCACTAATCCCCTCAAGAACAAAGGGTTGAGTTTCTTTTCAATATTTTTTCATAATATAACTTTAGAAAATTTGGTTTAGGCCAATGAATAAATTCTTATTTCAAACATATGTCAATTAACATTTTATTTAGTAGCATATATAGGTCAGTAGAAACAATTATCCCCCAAACCAGCTTCGTACTTCTCTTTATTGGGTAAGTGGGATTCTATCTGTGTTTATGAGAGATAAATGAGACACGAACTCGAGTTTTAAGTTGACACTTTTACTTAGAATTAGGTTTAGCCAAATTAATTAAAGTAACGTGCTCCTCCAGTGCACAAGATTTAAATTTTCTTCTCATAATTTATAAAGTTAATGTAAAATACTGTTTGCGTAAAACCCAAAAAAAAACAAAAAAAAAAAAAAACAAAACAACAACAACAAAGTTGGATGTTTTCGCCCATTTCACTACAACTTAAGAAAAACCCAAATCGTGTAACTAGCAAGGTCCATCCAGTTATAGGTCCATGAATATCTTGGAATGTCAGTACAAATTTAAATAAAAATTAAAAAATTCATTGAAAAATAAAAAAGATAAACATGATTTTATTTGAATTTTTAGGAACATAATAGTAATGAGAAAGGACAAGGGTAGCTTTTCGATCATAAATTTCCCAATAGGCTCCTCTCCTGATATTTTAGTGAAAATCTTGGAGATTCGTAAATCATATTTATTCATCGTATATAGTGCGATCAGTTTTTATCAAGTACTATTTATATTTAATTTAAAAAAAAATATTTAAAATGATTTATAACCGTACGATATACGATGAACATATATGACTCATGGAGCTTTAGAATCCTCACAAGGAGGATCCCGATTCATAATTTCAACTTGAAAACTTACACAATCATCTGGCAGTGTGTACTGAATGTGAATATAGTGTGCAGAAAATAAATCGAATCGTCCGTATAAATGGTGGTCCGTAATCCATACGGTTCATGAACCTAAAGTTATTTTAATGTACGTAGGATCGTTAAATTTGTTTTCCCCTTTGCATGCAAACGTAATGCAATTATTGAATCCACGAAAAATAAGCTTTCAAATTAAGCATCAAATTTTCTGCCCTCTCCTGGATGCCATAAGTCTTTTTTTTTTTTTTTTTTTTTTTTTCGTAATGAGATTTATACTTTCAACACGTCTCTTTATATGTGGCGAATTTTTAAGCCTAATATGTTGACAACCTACTTTGATACCATGACGAAAGTTGATGTTCTACTATAAAATCAATAGGCAATATGAGGAGCAACCCAATTACGTATAAGCAATGCAATTTCCCTTCTTTTTCCGATGTAAGTTTCATACTCTCAACAACTATATATGGCCTTATACCACAAAGGCATGCATGCATGTTTAATTTATTTCACCTTTTATATATATGTTCTGGTTTCGACTCACTGAAGTCTCTGGACTGACCTTGAAATATGCATGTACATGCTATAATAAGGCTTTACACAGTGTTGGGGCTTATTTAAGAAGGCTTTGTTCTAGACATAAAGCATCCCAAAGGAGAAGTAGATCCTAGGGAATACTTTGTTGTTCCTCTAGCAACTCCAAAGTGTTGGGTCGATCTTATGTTGAAATGCTCCCAGCGGTTAAGTTCTTCTGGTTGTTGTTGACGCTTCTTAAGACTTTTGAGATGGTGAGTTAATGTCGAAAAGGGCTTGGCATGAGAGCTTGAAGTGTGGGAGCCAAAGATCCACAAGTTTATTAAACCGTCTCCAACCAAGGGCCAGGTCAAAGGGCTTGTGGGCCCCACTGGACAAAAAAAAGGCCAAAGGTCGGCCTAAACCAGCCAGCCAGCTGGCCCTGGGTTGGGCTGAAATTCAAATTTGCAACTGCTAGTTACTGACGTCAGCTAACCGTTTTTTATTTATTTATTTTTTTTTTAATCAAAATTTGTTTTAAAAATTGTAAATTTTTTTTTCCATACAACTTTCTAAACCATTAAACATTACATAACATTAAGTAACATGAAACAACATTAAACAATATTAAACAACGTTAAATAACATTAAACAACATAAAAATTATACAACATAAAAATAAAACATTTAACAACATGAAACTTAAACAACATTTTTAAAAACATTTAACAACATAAAACTTAAACACCTACTCCATGCTTATTTTGGCCCAAAGATGTGCAATAAGATCCTGTCGTAGGTACTTGTTTTTGGCACAGGAATGTATCATTCTATAGCACCTCATGTACTCATTTAAAGAGATACTACCAGTTCTTGGATTGAAAGGCAAATTAGGCCCATCATATATTTTTGCACGAGCGCTTCTTGACTTATTTGGACCATCTTGGTCATCATCAGACTCTCCATCAATATATCTATCTCGCTCATCCTCCACAATCATGTTGTGTAATATGATGCAAGACATCATGATGGAGTCCAAATTTTCTTGACTCCACCCTCTTGCTGGTTCACTAATGATATTCCACCGTGCATGTAGAATATCGAAAGCTCTCTCAACATCTTTCCGATATGTCTCTTGGTGTAAGGTAAACAACTTTTCGGCGTCATTCATAAGGTTTAGAATTGCTTGGACAAGTGTTGCCCACTTTGGGTAGATGCCATCTGCCAAGTAATACCCCATATTGTACTGACGGTCTTGATGTAGTAGTCAAGTTGAGGTGCTTTACCCTCCGTCAGGGTATTGAAGAGGGGTGAACGCCCAAGAATTGTAATGTCATGTTGGGATCTAGGGACTTCAAAGAAAGCATGCCAGATCCATGTGTCATACGAGGTAACTGCCTCTAACATGAAAGTTGGCTTTCTCGACCTTCCGCAGAAGCCTCATTGTCATCCGGTGGGACAGTTCTTCCAATCCAATGCATGCAGTCTAATGACCCTATCATGCCTGGAAACCCATGGTTTTCAAATTTGTGAAGGAAACAATCCAGATCTTCTTGATTTGGCTCGTGGAGGTACTCATCTTTGTAAAGCTGAACAATTGTGTCACAGAATTCAGCAAGAGTATCAAGGCATGTAGACTCAGACATGCCATAGGTTTCATCCATCAAATCAGTTGGGGAGCCATAGGCCATCATTCGGAGTGCAACAGTAACCTTCTGATGAGGTGAGAAACCAGGACGGCCTGCTCTGTCTCGCTTCTGTCGAAAGTATGGATTGACTTGCTGGACATGACGAAGTAAACACTCGAAGACATAACCTCTCATCTGGAAGCGACGTCTGAAATCCTCTTATGTGTACACCAGGTTGGGGTTGAAGTAGTTGTTCATCAGATTGGCATGTGTCATCGCTCTATTTTGTGGTTTGTAAAAGCGACCAGCAACAAAGCTACCCCATTGAGGTTGTTCCTGAGTTGGCTGACACACCATGGTTATTGCTCTGTTTTGTGTGTTGCACCATACTTCATCTTCTTCATTAGACTCCTCATCTTCTCGTCTCATCTGCATCCATTTTTCTTCCAATTTGGAATTGGATAAGGACCCCTAGTTGGAATTCAAAGAGGATCCAAAGTTGGAATTAATTGCAAACTTGAATTGAAAGAGATTGAATTCAAAGGTGTGTGAATTATAACCCAACATCCACCCTATTTATAGCAAAAAAAAATTCAAATCCAATGGCTAACTAATGTCACACCCTTTTAACTACATGGCACTAAGCTGAATTCATTGCAAACATATATTGTGGCACATGAAAGGAGAATGTATATGTCTTGGGTGGTAAGCTAAATTAGGTTATTGTCATGGACAATGCACACCTAAAAAGGTGTTGGAAATTATCTCATTTGCTTATCCGGCATGAGATCACTCCAATTATGGCTTGGACTTTGGTGCTCCCAAATAGACCAAAGTCTCCATTATCGTAGAGTTTTTATGGGCCTTGTGGACCATTGTAACCTTCCACACCTCAACCCCTCTAGCAAGCCCTGAAACCACATGTCTTAGGTCATGTGAGCTTGGTAGGTGTCGGGTTTAAACGAATGTGCTCGGCATGGCGTGACATGATAATTAATTAAAACTTGTGTAAAACTTTGCTTAACTACTAATTTTCAAATAAATTATGATATAACTGGAATTAGCATGAGTCGTACAACCGTAAAGAGCAATGGGCCCTTAATCCACTTGGCCCTTCCGTGAAATTTTTTAGTCTTAACACACAGTAATTTGAGCGAGTGTGATACCTATATGTGCAAACAACATGAGTTTGATAACATTATTGCTACATAGCTTGAGCTCAATATATTGGCATCACACCCATGAATTTAATATATTGCACTCATGAGTATATTGGTATCACTTTCAAATTTTCTGCCCTATATAAGAGTATGATTTTTATATCAGTCCAATATATTGGAATCACACTTTTTTTTTTTTTTGGGTATAATGTAAAAAGCGTAAGGGCACTGGTGGTAGGTTTACCATTTATAACTTTCTGACTGGAACGTAACCACTGTATCTATGATATTAAATCATAAAATGAAGATGGAGATGTAGGTAGCTAGCTGCATTTTCCCTTTCTTCCTCCTCTGATGCAGAGTTCTAATACTATGACCAATACTTTTCAGTCGACCTTATGTTCGTATTAAATATAGATCGATTCCCCAGAATTAATCAGTCTCCCCGCAATGTTTCTGAGGCTAACAAATGCATTGAAGAAAGGAAATAATGACACAAAATCTTCTTTAACTTGTTGGTAGTTAATTAAGAATTTGATGAAGCATTGCGTGAAGAATATGTATGAGATAGTAGCATGTATAGAGACATATAGTCATATTCTGGCCAAACGCCAAGGTCCCCAACCATTTCCAATTATGATGCGCAATAAGTCAAAGGCCATCATGACAGTAATAAATGAATGATGGTCCAGTGAAATTTATGGTGTATGGTAAAGAAATTCTATGATCATATATTGTTGTATACTTGCATGGATGGCTACTAGCAACTGAAAGCGTTTTGATGTGATGCATGCATGCATGGTTTTGTGTATATATATTTAGGGTTTAGGCAACAAGCAACAATCGTAATATGAATATATTTAGGGTCAACTACGGTTGAATTTTGGTTGGAATTGGCTAAATAATGTGCTTTACTTTCTGCACTCCAGTTAATTTATTTTTACGTAGATGTCCCGTCGTTTAATTGAACGAAAATAGGTTTGGTACCAGTTTCGTAGAATTTTGCAAAACCATTAAAAACGTATGTAACATGTTTGTGAAAATTGAATGCAATAGTTCAGTTTCTGCAAGATGTTTTCATGCTCGGTAAGAAAATAATGTAAATCATTTGAAATTGGTCTTATCATTTTTTAAGTCTCATAATCAACTCTAGGTCAATAAAATGAATATCTCTATTAATTAATGAAATCCTCTTTATCAACTAAAAAAAATGGTGAAAAGACTAATTAGTCTTTTATTACAAAAAAAAAATAAAAATGATGGGCAATAATGTAATTTCATAGGTCCAAATTTTACTATTTTTTATTGGAACATCACCTACAGGTGATGTTAAAATATCTCTAATATTTAAATTTAAAAAAAAACCAAAAACAAAAACCTCCCCCGCCCCCCCCCCCCCACGTTCTCTCTCCCTCTCCCTTTCATTTTCTAAAAAAATGTGTTTATACACACAAAGTGTGTAGGCAAATGCTAGTAAATATAAAAGCTATTCAACCTATTCTTATCAAGTTTGTGCACTCAATTAAGAGAAAGTAGGGATGACAACGGTTCGGTTTGAGGACGGAAATGCTATATTCATCTTCATAACCATGAAAATTAACCATATCCATAACCGTCAATTAACCATCGGGTAACGGATTCCCCATCGATTAATGGTTATACCCATCTTCATCAATACAAAAAATATATTAGTTCAATTGAAGCATGATAATTTAGTAAATATTAATTTCGTCATTAAATATTTGATGTATAAAATGATTTAATGAATGAATCTTGTGGAGCATAAAAATTAAAGTAAACATTGATAATGTTGGCTGATCTTTGATATCTCCCGTAAGTACTATTGGTCTGGATTTTCATAGATTTTGATTCATATCAAAACTTTTTATTGCCGACAGTGCAACTTTTGTATTCTCAAGGTAATGAATTTAGTGAATAATAAATAAATAAATATTATATAATACAATTATATTATATATAATTCGGTTTGGATTCAGGGATAGATATGGATTGTTGACCCCTATAACCATATCCAAAACCATAACCGGATATTATTCACGGTTTTTCCCCATATCCAAAATATACCCGAATATTCATACCCAAATCCAATTTATTTGGACGGTTATCCACGGTTATCAGTTTTAACCGTTAGAATTGTCATCCCTAAAAGAAAGTCTTGAGTGATACTGTCGTATGGGGCACACACTCCTAAAGTTGTGGGATTAGAGAACATGTTACCATGCTACTGCATTCATGAAGAAAAACTTCTTTTCAATGGAGGTAAATAAGTTCTTCTCTTTGTAAATCTCTTCACATTAAGTCATATAATTACGAGATGCAGAAACATGGGTGTTTACCTCGGTGACATGGAAAGTTTATACGCATTCATGGTACGGATTGAAAGGTGTTTTGAGTTACAGTATATGAAAAAGGATTACATTTACCATAAGATGGAGAGACTCTGCAATGCATGCAAGATGCCCTAGTACAGTAATACTTGTAATATTATTTGATCTCTGGTCTCTCCATCAGGATTATTCAGGACTGGTACTTAAATATGCTTCTGGCCTGTTAAAAACTTAATATTGATAGTACTCCACAGCAGCTATTGTGATAGTCTGCTCTGATCTTTCCCCTATACTTCACTGTTGATTAAGAAGAGTTTCTTTGGCACTGAAACCTGGAGATTTGAGTTCTCTCATAATCATGATATATATGGTGCTTGTGTCTGCGTGCTAGCTTAGCCAGTGTGAAGAAAATTGAGGTTTCAATATGGAGAGTAGCACAAAAGCTCTTATAAGCTTTTAAAAAGTTTCTCTTTTAACTGATGTGAGATTCTTTTACCTTCACATTCTTACACGCTTTGTCATGTGCGACAAATTTTCAAGCCAAACACATGGACAAAGCAAATTGGGTGATGTAGAGCATGTGTGACCGTTGGGCTTCACACGTGAGCCAGTCTGCTCTGATACCATGAAGAGAGTTGAGGTTCTATAAGACCAATTGGCAATATGAGAAGTACCCAACCTTTTATAATCCCTTGCAAGGTTTCTCATGTTACCGATATAAGACTATGTTACCTTCACATCTTTACATAATGTACGTGACTAATAATGGTAATAATGGGGTAGCTAGAACTTGGAGTATGGGAAAAATCACAAGTACCATAACTCTCTGCTATGAGTTATCACCCAAAGTGGATCAGGAATTCATCATCAAAGTTACAGATTGTGGTTGCACTTTTGCCACTGTTACACTATTATACTAGTCTCTCAACCATCAAATCAAAGTGGAAATTATTGTGGTAAACTAGAGCACGAACGTTTGATCAGACTTGGAGTTGAGTCGTAACAATATTGTACTTAAAGATGATGCATGGAAAAACTTGCAAACTTGGCCATGTTTGATACAGAGAAGTTATAGTTCACAATGCAATATGCGTGCATGTTGACAAACTTCTCTTCTTAAATACGCTGGCTAGCTTTTTAATTCATTTTTGGGACATAAAACTCTATCATGCATGGTAGTCATCAAGTTAATTAGTTATCAGTTTTTGTTTAGTGATTGCTTTTAGTTAGAAAAAATGAAAACTAAAAATTACGTTATAAGTTTTCAAAACTTGGAGTGAATAGTTTTCATTTTTTTTAAGAAAAAAGTTAAAGTGAAATAGTTATTAGTATGATTATCAAAAGGCTCTTGGACAAAAAACAAAAAAATTTAACTTAATTATAGTAATGGTCCCTAAAAACATTTACTTAAACGTGAAAGTGACCAACTATTCATATTCTAAAACCATCGATCTTAAACAGAAAATGCATGCGTAATTGCGTATGAATCCATTTACTATTGAATTAATTTTTTTATACAATCAAGCAACAGAAAAGGGATCCTCTTCGGATCCCTTCCACCAAATCCACCCAATCACCCAATTTGGACATTTGAAATTTGATCCAATTGCTAAAAACAGGGGATCATTTTAAAAGTTATAATGACTTTAGCAGTTTGATCAAATTTCAAGAGCCTGGATTGGGTGGATTTGATGGAAAAGATCTGGAAAGGATCCCCTTCCCAACCAACGTGGTATCATAACATTAATACGTATATTATATTATATTATATATATATATATAAATTAAAGGGAATTTTTACTTTATCATCCTCAAATTTATCAAAATTTGTTTTTTACTACACTTTTTTCGTCTTATTTTTATATTTAAAGTTACAATTTCTTGTCAAAATCATACTTCTCTTAGTCTTTTTGTTAAGTTCTCCATTAAACAATAATGTGACAGGTTTTTGACCCATCAAAAAGTTTAAAATTATCCAAAACTCATAATTCCTTTTTTATTACTTAAAAGAATCATAAATATTGGAATTTTTTTTTAAAATTAAAATACAAAAAATAAAAAATATTTTCTCTGCCACTCCCATTATCTCATCCTCACTCGTGCAACCTCCTACATAATATTCCCACCGCCACCGGACGCTCCCCCACCCCATACCAACCTGACCCACTCCAACTCTACACCAACGCAAGCGCAACTCCCTTATCCTTATCCCGGCGGGTACTCGTCCCACTTGTGTTTATCTTCCCGTTGAACATGTTCGTGTAGTTCACCTCTGTCGCGTTGTCCAAAACGTCATCGCTTGGCACTGTGTAGCCGAGTCTTGGTACGAATTGATTATAAATGGGAATTTGGTTTGGCGGTGAATTTGAGAATTGGAGTTACAATGACTTGTCGTAGCAGGTCTAGAATCGACTTTGACTTGGTGGACGCATGTTGGGGGCTTGAGCGCTGAGAGCAGATGTGCGATGCTCTTTGTGTCAAAAGTCCAATCTCAGCCCTTGTGGACGAGAAATTTTTAGTTGTGATAAAAATATAAATGGTACATCACGTGTTTTAATAGGAATAGAGGGAAATTTTATTTTTTAAATTAATAATTTTTTAGCACACATATCCGACCATTTGTTTAGTGACACGTGATATACCACCCCGTATACCGGTCACACTGAAGAATCTCTCCTTGTGGATAGCCTGCGCCCCAGGTTAAATGCCCCCACTCGCCACTCTCCATAAGAGACGAGAGATTTTCAATGTGACCCTCACACGAGGTGGTACATCATGTGTCCCTATATAAATAGTGGAATATGTGTGTTAAAAAGCTAATAACTTAAAAATTAAAAATTTTCAACACTTACATAAAAACACGTGGTGTACCATCCATGTTCCCGTCACAACTAAAAATTTCTCATAAGAGACAAAGGAAGAGGGTGAGATTGTACTAGTATTCGAAAAGTGCAGGCAAAGATTTTTAATTTTTTTTCCAATTTTGCAGGTTTTCGAAATATTTTTTGGTAAATAACTAATTGAGTTTATTTGTTGACTTCTTCGATTTTTTTTATTTTATTTTTATGTGACACCATCTGTTGATTCTAAAAACTACAAAACTTACGTGGCGTGTAGGCCGAATAACTAATGAGCTAATTACGTCTTTCGGTTAATGCGGGGTGTGCCAACTCGTCGGCCAAGGAATAAAATTTGTTGATGTTGCGTTGAATGCGCTACTGACTTCTTGATCTTGCAACTGCGAGTGAGGAAGGAACACATCTCGGTCTTCGGGTTCTCGAGCCTGAAGACAAGGCTGCTAGTTCTGCGAAGTTCACGAATCGTCAGAGTCGGGTTCGGTTTGAGTGATTATATTCGTAAGAGTATAAGCACGTTGAACCGGCTCCAAACTATACGGACACAAGTACTCAAAAGAGATGTATGTCTTGATGATAAATGTGGTTCGGCCGTCAGAATGCCGAACTCTGAAACTCACTTGTGAGTATCCAATCATAAAATCACTCGGCTTTCAATGTGCCAAATGTAGTAACTTGTAACACCTTACTTCACCGAGAAGGTTAATAAGATGACATCTGCCAATAAGGATTCGGAAACCCTTCTCGACCGAGACTTGGATAGGTAACCAGTCGGGCTCAATGCAGTGTTGTTTATCCAAACTGAAGGTGCTCCTTGGTCGGCTGATTCTACGGCAACAGTGCTGTTTATCCAAACTGAAGGTGTGTTGGCAGAAAAAAAAAAAGAAAAGAATCTCAAGATGTTTGAAAGGTTTGCGCAGCAATTTGTGTGTTGAATTGGAGGAGACTTTGGTTGTCTGCCGTTTGGTATTTATCGAGATTTGCATGCCCAAGTCGCGAAAACCCAATCTTAGTTGCACTGTGACTCTGAGTCTTTATTGGTTGCTAACCTCACGTTTTTGTCAATCAAAACTGGCTGTCATCTTGCAACCTGATGCAATCTTGTTTCGATGTTTTGACTAAATTATTGGCATAATTCCATGAATATCCAATGGTACTTTTATCTCATCATCATAACCTTTATCCACACATGCGTAATAACCTTCTGCCCATGTGCATGCATGATGACTCCTTTACCAGCTTAAACTCTTAAAAAGTAATTCTAATTGATAAAGTATAATCACCAATTCCTAGATAAGACCACGTGCACCAATCCCATCCATGAATTCCAAGTCAATTTGAACTGCACCACCCACTTCTATATCAGAAAATAGGACTTAAAGTTTTGGTAATAATTAGCCACGTAGGAGACTGCATGCACTTGGAGTCTGATATGATGAGCCAATTCGAATGTCTCCGCACAAGAAGACATATCAGATCATCTTTTCCAAAACAACCAACTGGATATATCAAAAATTAGATTTTAACTATCCTAGTTAATATTAAGAGATAATATTATGATTAAAATCATAATATTACTTCTCAATAATAACTAAAAATCATTTCAACCACTTTATCATCCAACGGTCTAATATCTGCTTATTCAACAGTCTCGATTGCTCGAGCCAATGGTGTAATTTTCAGCCCAAACACCATCATTTAATGGAAGACTTAATCGATAGACTAATAGAAATATGATTTTGGAAGAAACACGTACTTTAAATATGAATGTAAAACAACAAAAAATAAGTATAGTAACGTGAGAATTTTGATAAACTTAAGAATAACAAAGTGTAAATTACCCATAAATTAATTATGGAAAAAGAAACTTTAAGCGTAGCTGCTGTCCGATACGATGTTTTCAACTAGACGTACGTGGGACACAGATAGGGATGGGCAATCATTATGGTGGACGGGTAATCACCGTTTATACTCATACTTGCATAACTGTTTACTGGTTGGGTAATTGCCTAAACGATTATACTCATACCCATAACCTTTTATAAACGGTTAACCATACCCATAATCGCGTACTCATTTAACCGTAACCGTATACCCATTTATCCATACTCGTTTATGTATTTTTTAACCCATTTACCCCTTTTTATGCCTATTTACATTTTTTTTTTAACCATAACCGTGTACAATTCCAATAATTGAAATAATAAAGACGAACGATAGTTTTAATCAATCAAGGTAATATAATATATTTGCTAATAATTGATTTTTTAGTAACAAAATACCTCTCATTACTTGAGCAAGCATATTGGAAAGAAAATTCATGTATTTTCGACATATTTTTCTTCTATACCCAAGCAAGTATTCAATTATAACATTAAAAAAAAATTAAAAAAAATCACAACGGCTCTAACCCTGGCCTAGTAAATATAGCAGTCCAAATATTAGTTCTCAGAGAAAGAAAGGATAGTTGGACAAATAGATCATAAATTCCACATTGGTGTTAAAAAAAATAAAAACCCATTTGTTCCCGATATAAATAGTCACGCAATGTTGCCATTCTAGGTCCCAACACAATAGTAACGCAATGTTACAGAAAAGGAAATTCTAGTTGCTGGCTAACTAGCTACCTCTCTAATCTTAACATCACCATTTCCACCAAGATATATACTAAATCCGTCAAGCTAGACAGATGAGAAAGTCTGGTTCCTATGCGGCGTCAGGGATAAAGAGAGGTGCATGGACTCCTGAAGAGGACAGAAAGCTTTTAGCTTACATTCAACTACACGGCCATGGAAGCTGGCGTTCCTTGTCCCAGAAAGCTGGTATGTACTTATGGGATGATTTTAGGGTTGTGGTTATTGCGAGTTGTACGGCCTGCAGACGTTTTTGATGTACCGTTATCTTACATCAAATGAATGTTGTTTCCTTAAAAGAACCTAAATATCCTCCTCATCTTGCATGTAGTTAATTTGCTGATTATAGCCTCAATTAACTTGGTCTTCTGTTTATATCCATACAGGTCTAAAAAGATGCGGAAAGAGCTGTAGGCTAAGGTGGATAAACTACCTCAGACCTGATATTAAGAGGGGAAATTTCAGTTTGTACGAAGACCAAACCATCATTCAACTCCATGCACTTCTTGGCAACAGGTAAAATATATTATTAACATTAATATTATTCTTAAACATTTACGTACAATAACTTTGATTCAAGAGAGCCTTTTTATATTAAATATTTAGGGCATGCATGCATATTATCGTAGAACTTAATTTGTTGGTTTTCCTTTATTTTTGTTTTTTTTTGGTTCATTTTTCTTTTGTGATATCAATAAAACATACAAAACATTCTTGAAATAGTTACCTTCAGAAAATTAGAATGATAGTGAAAATGCTTATGTGCCTTGGTTTTCCTTTACTCTTATACTATATATCGTACTTCCATGCGAGCTAATGGTGGATGTATAAATATCCATGTATGATCTGTAGGTGGTCGGCCATAGCTACATACTTACCAAAAAGAACAGACAACGAGATCAAGAATTACTGGAACACACATCTGAAGAAAAGGTTGGCAAAGATAGGGTTGGACCCTGCAACCCATAAGCCCAAGGCTGCCATTCTTGGCTCTGCAAATGGCGACCCCAAAAACTTGTCAAATCTCAGCCACATTGCTCAGTGGGAAAGTGCCAGGATTCAAGCCGAAGCAAGATTTGTCAATGAATCCAAACCACGTATGCATGCATCTGCGCCAGCGGCGTCGCTTTCCGATGAGCACCATCAGTTTGCTCCACCACTAGTTCCACAGTGCCTGGACATTCTACGAGCATCCGCATGGGAAAGCCTAATATCCATGTCAAAGTCATCGTCAAGATCGGCTGCCCTAATCGACGATACAAACGGCCAGGGTAATGTTTCATTCGGTGATCATCATCATGTTCATGATCATGGTGTTAATATGGACGGCCAAGATTATGGTCCTAATTTTGAGGCTCCAACATATATTCCAACATCTGACCAACAATTATCAAGCCTGATGGGATATGATGATGCAACGCTCATGTCAGTACCCACTGGATCGATGGATATTTATGAACTTTTCGGTCAGTACTGTGGTAATGAATGCAGTGAATCATTGGCGGCACTCCACCACAATCTCGGGTCTGAATTCGAGGATGCTTGGAATAGTTTGGAACAAATTATGTAAGAAGCAGGTGACATTTCTGATGATTAATTCTCCACGGCACCACTTGCAAGAAATTGTAGAACTAGCTACTAAAGTTGGCGATGGTTTTATTAGGGTTTACGATGTAATATAAGTACTTATTGGAGAATTGAAGATCATCCAATTAATGATGCATTAATATTGATCACCAGCTTTATAATTGATGTGTCTCTTCTACTCTAGTTTAACTAATAATATTATTATGTTCAGCCTCTTACCGCCAAGAAACAAAAAAAAGGGAATAGAAAAAGAACATGAAAAGAAATATATAACAAAATACTTCGTTTGGACCTCTTCCTAATCTTAACAAATAAACATTTATTTACTTAAGGTTAGTTTTGTAAGGGTGATGGTAAATTAAAGAGTCTTACTATGCTTTTCCAGAAATTTTATGAATTTCATAATTAGTTTCTTATCTTCATTTAGAAGCTAGAGTTCTATTGTACATATATACATACTATTTTCAAGTGGTTGAAATTCATTTGTTGAGTTTCATTGTAATCTTGACTCTTGAGATAGAACATCCAACCTTAAAATTTCAACACTACATATTGGCTATACATTTGTATATCGTAGAAGGCGGAAAGAGATCCTCTCCGGATCTCTTCCACCAAGATCACCGGATCAAGTGATCCAAGCCTTTGAAATTTCATCCAACGGCAAAAAATTATTATAGCTTTTAAGGAATCAAAACAGGTGGATTGTTGGATGAAATTTCAAATGTCTGGATTACTTGATCTGGTGGTCTTGATGGAAGAGACCTGGAGAGGATCTCTTTATGTAGAAGGCAGCCCAAGCGTACCCCTGCACATTAATTTGGTGATGTGCCAAAACTTGAATGTATCATCATGTATATATGGACCGTGGCCTATATTTAAAAACTTTAAACAAATATAGTCGGCTATATATAATATATAATTGTATATATTTAGATTGACCGCGCGATATATGATAATATATAAAATCACATGCATCTGTGGATATTTTCATGTATTAATGTTGTCTTTCACCCCAGATACATATGGACCATGCTAGCTATGACTTGTGACATGCATATGTGAGCTGACTACGAGTTTGTTTGGATGTGCTTTCAAAATAACTGAAAGCGCTTTTAAATAAAATATTTTGGGTTCCAAAAGCACTTTAAGTGCTTTCTCTAAGAAGCACCAGTTATATGCTTCTTTCAGGAAACACTTTAAGTGCTTTTCAAGGATTTACTAACATTTTTTCTAAGGATTGCTTTCAAAAATATTTTCACCAAAAGCACTTTCAGTCATGTTTTAAAAGCACATCCAAATGAGCTCCACATCGTTGATTATTTGTTCAACATTATGCACGTGTGTCCCGCCATGCATGCCCTAAAATGGTAAACTGTTTTATTTGTTTAGTTAAGTTCTGCCTTGACCTTCACAAGCTTCAAAATTAAAGCCTTCATATTGATAAGTTATCTTCATGTAACTTGGCGTACGTAGGGTTCCCACACCATCAAATCGCCAAAAATATAACACCAACAGGCAAGCACTGTGTTGGCCTATTGCCATTTGTGATGGGTACAGTTAATTAGTTAATCTTCTTGTGAAATATTATATAGCGGATCAATTAGCAAACTAGCTAAAATAATAATAATATAGATATTGGCCTTCTTGTGTTTTCTGTGATGTTTTGAGTTAGTTGTTGGGTTGTTTTTCCTCGTTCTTTACCCCCAAAAGAGAAAAACAATCAAGAAAAATTGAAACTTGAACTTTCAACATAGAAAGAGGAATAACGCTAATGGGAGAAGGCTCTTTCGGTTATGTATTCAATAACCAAAATATTAGACAAAAAGAACTTTATCTTGCAAGATTATAATAGTAAAGAAGCATCTAAAAACTGTAAAAACAAAAGAGATACATAAAAGAGACAATTGTAAAAGGCAAGAAGCACACATTTGATGTAGCTGGGAATTAGATGGAAAATCACATAGTACATAGTAATGTATATGATATATATTGAATATAATGTACCGGTTGAGTGGTTGTGCGTTACAGATTTTCAAGAATTTTAGCGGGTGATCTTGAGCCGCTTTAAAGACTATATATTATACTAATATACAATAGAACTCGACAATCTGATACATAAGCAAACGTAATGCATTAAAATTACATAACAAATAAAGTTTATATGCACGCGCCAAATTAATGTTTACAAGTAATAGATTTCTTAGTCCTTACATGTTAAGAAGCCAAGTATGTTCCGTTATGGATTGAGATCCTCTCTGGATCTCACACTCTAGAGCATGCAGACGATTTAATTTAAATCTTGCGGTTCCCATTAACATGTCTCATTGGCCTACTTTACAGTTACACACAATCTCTATATTCAACGCTTATATATCTCTTTCTTGAACGTTGTGAATTGCTTGATCTGTGAACTCCAGAATGTGAGATCTAGAGATAATCTCAACGCTTCAGTTATGTTAATTAGTTATGGCAAGTAAATACATTAGGCCATGCATGAAAATTGAACTAGTGAAGGCATTATGGGCCTAAGCATTATTGGTCGTGATCTGTTTAACAAATAAACATTTATTTACTTAAGGTTAGTTTTGTAAGGGTGATGGTAAATTAAAGAGTCTTACTATGCTTTTCCAGAAATTTTATGAATTTCATAATTAGTTTCTTATCTTCATTTAGAAGCTAGAGTTCTATTGTACATATATACATACTATTTTTAAGTGGTTGAAATTCATTTGTTAAGTTTCATTGTAATCTTGACTCTTGAGATAGAACATCCAACCGTAAAATTTCAACACTACATATTTGCTATACATTTGTATATCGTAGAAGGCGGAAAGAGATCCTCTCCGGATCTCTTTCACCAAGACCACCGGATCAAGTGATCCAAGCTTTGGAAATTTCATCCAACAGTAAAAAATTATTATAGTTTTTAAGGGATCAAAACAGGTGGGTTGTTGGATGAAATTTTAAAGGCCCGAATTACTTGATCTGATGGCCTTAGTGGAAGAGATCCGGAGATGATCTCTTTATGTAGAAGGCAACCCAAGCGTACCCCTGCACATTAATTCGGTGATGTGCCAAAACTTGAATGTATCATCATGTATATATGGACCGTGGCCTATATTTAAAAACTTTAAACAAATATAGTCGGCTATATATAATATATAATTATATATATTTAGATTCACCGCGCGATATATGACAATATATAAAATCACAGTGGATATTTTCATGTATTAATGTTGTCTTTCACCCCAGATGCATATGGACCATGCTAGCTATGACTTGTGACATGGATATGTGAGCTGATTACGGGTTTATTTGGATGTGCTTTTAAAATAATTGAAGGTGCTTTTAAATAAAATGTTTTTGGGTTCCAAAAGCACTTTAAGTGCTTTCTCCAAGAAGCACCAGTTATGTGCTTCTTTCAAGAAGCACTTTAAATACTTTTCAAGGATTTACTAACATTTTTTCTAAGGATTGCTTTCAAAAATATTTCACCAAAAGCGCTTTTAGTCATGTTTTAAAAGCACATCCAAATGACCTCGACATCGTTGATTATTTATTCAACATTATGTACGTGTGTCCCGCCATGCATGCCCTAAAATGGTAAACTGTTTTATTTGTTTAGTTAAGTTCTGCCTTGGCCTTCACAAGCTTCAAAATTAAAGCCTTCATATTGATAAGTTATCTTCATGTAACTTGGCGTACGTAGGGTTCCCCACCATCAAATCGCCAAAAATATAACACCAAAGGGCAAGCATTGTGTCGGCCTATTACCATTTGTGATGGGTACAGTTAATTAGTTAATCTTCTTGTGAAATATTATATGGCGGATCAGTTGGCAAACTAGCTAAAATAATAATATAGATATTGGCCTTCATGTGTTTGATAATTAATCCTCTATTTGGATTGGATCGCCTCTCAGAGATGATAATTTTGGGGTGTCTCAGACTTCTTGTGTTTTCTGTGATGTTTTGAGTTAGTTGTTGGGTTGTTTCTCCTCGTTCTTTACCCCCAAAAGAGAAAAACAATCAAGAAAAATTGAAACTTGAACTTTCAACATAGAAAGAGGAATAACACTAATGGGAGAAGGCTCTTTCGGTTATGTATTCAATAACCAAAATATTAGACAAAAAGAACTTTAGCTTACAAGATTATAATAGTAAAGAAGCATCTGAAAACTGTAAAAACAAAAGAGATACATAAAAGAGACAATTGTAAAAGGCAAGAAGCACACATTTGATGTAGCTGGGAATTAGATTGAAAATCACATAGTACATAGTAATATATGATATTATTGAATATAATCACCGGTTGAGTGGTTGTGCGCTACAGCTTTTCAAGAATTTCAGCGGGTGATCCTGAGCCGCTTTAAAGACTATATATTATACTAATATGCAATAGAACTCGACAATCTGATACATAAGCAAACGTAATGCATCAAAATTACAAAGCAAATAAAGTTTATACGCATGCGCCAAACTATTATTTACAAGTAGTAGATTTCTTAGTCCTTACACGTTAAGAAGCCAAGTATGTTCCCTTATGGATTGAGATCCTCTCCGGATCTCACACTCTAGAGTTTGCGGACAGTTTAATTTAAATCTTGCAGTCCCCATTAATGCGTCTCACTGGCTTACTTTACAATTACACACAATCTCTATATTCAACGCCTATATATCTCTTTCTTGAACGTTGTGAATTGCCTGATCTGTGAACTCCAGAATGTGAGATCTAGAGATAATCTCAATGCTTCAGTTATGTTAATTAGTTATGGCAAGTAAATACACTAGGCCATGCATGAAAATTGAATTAGAGAAGACATTATGGGCCTAAGCATTATTGGTCTTGATCTGTTTAACAATATAGGCCCTAATAGTTTAGTTTTAAGCCCAAAAGATTTGTGGTTCTATCTTAAGCGTGTATTACAAACATTCCAAACGTGTTATTCAATCCGGAACGGAATCCCCTCTGTACCCTTTGAAACTGAGTCTCCTGATCAAGGAATTCAGACCGTTGGATCAAATTTCAGCTGTTCAGATTCCTTGATCAGAGGCTCAGTTTACAAAGATCCGGAGAAGATCCGGTTTCCTTCAACCCCAAATTCCGTTGACTCTCAGTCAAAAAACCAATCCCATCCTCACACGTGTCAAGTTCCGGTAAGCCGATTGCTCTCCACCAATGCGCGAGTAGAACTAGACTCTCCTGTTTGTCGTCACTTGCGCCATAATATTGGGCTCACCGCTACTCGCAGACGGCAGTCTCTTCGTCACTCTCTTCTCTGCAACCGGAACCAGAAATTTTCCGCTGCGGTTGAGCTCCATGGTAAAGCCTGCGTCTCCGGCCGCGATGAAGTCGACGGCGTCGGTAATCAAAGCCTACTCTTTGCCTCTGATTCTCTTCGCTGCCGCCATGTTCTTCCAGCTCTTCGTTATTCCCAAATCCTTCCCTCCCTCTCACTACGATAGTAACTCTCTCTCTCCCTCTCTCTCCCCACACACACATATACACATATTGTATGAATATGGATTGTGAATGATTGCTTGGTTGATTGAATTGTTGCAGTTCTTGGTATAAGGAGCTATAGCTCCATTGAAGAAGTGAAAGAGGCGTATGAAAATATTTCTTCAGTCTGGTATGTCGTTTTAATGGCTGAAATTGCTCAATTTGATTGGTTTTGGTAATTTCCGGAAGAAGAAGAAGGCTCTGTGTGTCAAAGTTTGAAAAAACACAATCTGAAATGCTTCAATTTTTCATGCTTTTCAGGAATTCAGACGGGCAGGCTCCGGATACTTCCGATTTTATCAAGGTTAGTGAACTCGGTGGTTTCTCCGCGGGGCGGAGTTTTATTGTTAACATGTAGATGAAAAACTTCATGTGACCTGATTTATCAAATATGCAATCAGATGATAAAATTATATGGCTTTACCAAAGAATGAGAGAAAATATGTTGAATTGTGCATTTTTTATTACTAATCTTTTGAATACATTACGCGAAAATGGTCGTTTTGTATATAACAAGGAAAAGATGCATCTTTTACTTAAAAATTATGAGTTTTTTGTTCACTATTTTCGAATAGAAATAATAAGATAACTGCTGTGTCAATGCTTTTAGAATGAGTAGTTTTCGTAGTCAGTATTTTGGCTTGCTCTCTGTTCTTTCGTTTATACTATTGATCTAAGTATGACATCAGGATGTAAGTGCAGATTCAATATGCTTTTGAGTTGCTGGCAAATCCAGTGTGGAAAAGAAACTATGACATATTCGGCATCGATGAGCAAATAGTGAGTTCTCCCTCCCATTCCAAGGCTTATCGACATCTTACGTGTCCAGCTTGTAGTTCCATCCATGTTCTTTTTTCGCTAACCTCTGCGGCGTGCTCAACTGTCCTATTAATTTCCCTTTTTTGACCTTAGGATGTGGTTGAGAAGGTCACAGAGCAAAATAAAGGAGAAAGCTTTTCGAAGATAGACCTTCCTTTGCTAGAGTCTGTTGCTTATGGTTGGAACTTAATCTTTTCATCATGTTAACATTTCAGTTACATTAACGTTGTTGTTTTTTTTTTTTTTCTTAGAACAATTATTAAAGGATTTCTATTATTTCTACACTGATTAATAAGTGTAATCTTTTCTTTTTAATAGAAACTGAAGACCATGATGGTACAGTCATGACCTCCAAGGATTTTCAGACTATGTTCGAGGGTAACAAACCATGGCTGATTCAGGTAAAGCCACGTTATAAACGATGCCTTGCATACAATGTCCGGCATATGCTTATATCTTCTCTTTGGTTTACCTCCCCTTCCATTAGATTTTTACTTTAAATTAATGAGGTGCATGCATAACCCGACAGACTAACCTATTTTGTTATAAAGTTCTAGCCAACACATAACTAGAATGTGCATGCATGTTCAGTCATAAAATAGCCTTATATATATTTCTTGTCGTATTTTGTTATCAAGATAACTTCTTTTATTTATCTTTTAAAAGTTACTGACTCTGTGCTTGTTGGGATTTGGACCAGGTGTGCTCATTTGGGAGCAAAAGCTGCTATCAGTTTTCTGATGTGTGGAAGAAAATTGGTACGATTTCAGTTTGGAGAACCTGATTTAAGATTCTTTACCTGTATTTGAAATGGTTTCGTGAAAGGTGAATACATGTTTAGTGGCTAATTCATGCACTAAACAGAGTGGAGACCGTGTTTTACCAATTGATTAGTTGGTTTTGTCTCCATAAGTTTAACCACTCAGATTGACTGGGAAAAATTTCTCTCTTCTACGTTCTGATCCAGGATTGTATGTTTAAATTTGTTTATTCCTTTTAAGAAATAAATATTCATACATTCCAAGCATTATAGTCACAACTTTACAACCCATTATTTCCCTTCTTTTATTTGTTTCCCTCTTTAAATTCCAATATTTGACTCAAAATATTATTTTTATTTATGACAATTTTTGTTTGAGAATATGATCATTTTGTTTTGTTACCCTCTAGCTGTTTTTCTGAATGGTGTGGCAAATACTGGTATGTTGGAACTTGGAGAGCTTCAGCTAGCGACACATTTTGCTGAGAGAAAACCAACTGGACAACCTTTCTTCAGGAATGGTAAGTGGTTTGATAATGATCAATATTACCTGCTGTTATTTTCCAAAGATTCAATTCGTATTTAATTGCAGGTCTTGGAATTTGTGAATGTGAACTAAAAAACTGCTCAAGAATATGCATATTTTGATAAATAAATGGTTGGAAATAGACAAAGTTAGGGGCATAATCTTTAGAAATAAGATCTTGAAACTTAAGGGATATTCATTACACATAATACTGCATCTTTTATCCCTGGGCATTGTATCTATTGTGCCAACTGGTACCAGGACTATGGGGCTGCTGAACTACTAAGCAATCGTAAATTTGACTCTGAATTTTTTGGCACGGAAACTGTTTCGTGATGAAGTCTTTTCATTTCTTGTTTCATGTTTCTAACTGCATATCAATCTCTTACAGGCATTCCTTCTCTTGTTGCTTTTCCGCCGGGGTGTAAAACTGCCAATTGTTTTATTAGGTGAGGTTTTCAGTAAGCTGTAAGATTAACAATATTGTAAAGATTGATTTTTTATTTCCATGGCAGAAGAGTTTAGATACTCTGCTATATCTATATATAAGGGCAAGTATTTCTTTCTGTCTTTTCCTTCTTGCTTGATATGATCAAGCACATCATGTTTCCTTCATTAGTTATGGATGACATCTTAGTCTGAGTCTTTTGTCTCAGGTATGAAGGAGATCTCTCTGTTGATTCAATCACAGATTGGTTTGCAACAACCATACTTGGTTTGCCTCGTATTCTTTACTACTCAAAGGAGACACTGGTAATTCTATGAGAAGATTTCTTTCCTTCTCCTCTCTAACTTAAGATTAAATACAACTTTGTTCAAAATATAAGTTTGATGCAGTATAAGGTTATCCAATCTGTTTTTGTCATCTAATTTTACTTTTGCTTCGCTGATTTAGGCGTATTATTAATTCACCTTTCATTTTTTTCCACTTTTCTGCTCTTTATTTTCCGTCACCCAAACATACCCCAAAATGATATGAATGCGTACTTCAATTTTCAGGGGCAGAAGTTTCTAGCAAAAGTTAGTCTTCATAAGGTACACTTGCAGATTCAATATTTTTCTAATGCATTTAAATTGATTAACGTATAAATAGATGCCTCCACAACATGCTGCTATCTATTGTTAATACTTTTGACCTGTCACTTGGATAATGGTTTTGTTCTTCTGGCTCATAGGTAAGAGTCATTTTCTTCTCAAAAACGGGGGTGCGTGCTGCTCCATTCATACGCCAAGCTGCTAAAAATTATTGGGCTCATGCTTCTTTTGCATTCGTGTTGTGGCAAGAAGAGGAATCTTCCTTTTGGTTTAATTCGTGAGTGGCTAATCTAATTATTATTATTTTTTTTTGGTGAAGAGTGGCTAATCTAATATTAATCCTCCTGAAAGAGTACAGTTTCAGATTTTCAAAATTTTTATGTGAACTGAGTCTATAATAACACAAACACCACTATTGTCAGTTGGAACTTCAACTGTTACCATAAGTTGGATACCAAAATTTATGCATCTGTGATTCAGAAGAACTCTTATGTTTTCCAACAGGTTTGAGGTGGAATCTGCACCTGCTATAGTGATTTTGAAAGATCCTGGTGTCAAACCTGTTGTGTACCACGGTACATAACTCTCTTAACCCTCTAGAACAATTTTATAAACTTTTGTGCTTCATGTGATAACCAAAGCCGTATGTTTTGACTTGCAGGATCTTTTGACTACTCACAGTTCTTAAATATTATGGAGCAAAATAAACAACAAGGTACTGTTATCTTCTTGCGACGTTCTTCATTTAATATGAAAGAGTGCATTACAAAGCTTACATAGGTTGGCCTTGACCTTAACCTATTAGCAATATACCTGGACTCTCAAAAAAGTAGGTCAGACCATACAGTATATTCAATAAGCTGCTTTGGATTCCCTATTCATTTACTAGTGGATCTATGTAACAAAAAATAATGCATCAAATTTTCTGGTGGTAGTGAAGTGTACTTTTGAACTTTTTGTAGTAATTTGCAGTAAGACTAATTAATTCCCATTTATTTCTCACACGTTCTTTCAGAGCTACCTCAGTTGAGGAGTACGACATCCATGGAATTGGGTTGTGATTCTCGAGGTTATTCTCGTGCTGGATATGATACCGTTACTTGGTACTGTGCTGTTGTAGCAGGGAGGCATAGCCCAGAACTCAGTAACATGCGTGGAGTAAGTGTCTTTCCTGTCATTTTTTTTCCCATAATATTGCTCAAATTTTTGGTTTGTGTCGATTGTTTAGAGTTGTTTCAGATAGCTGTAGATCAACAAGTTATGTCAGAGAAATCCTAAACCCAATGTGCATCCATTCTAAAAATTACTATATTCAGAGAAGCAATCAAAACTTCTGACTTTATGAGTTTTCTATGCAATCTAACATTAAGTTTTTCAAAACTTAGCAATTGGTGTGAATGACATAAGTTTGATAGGCCATTCGCAGGGTTCAAGAGAAATTGTCAAATGAAGTCGAGTCAAGGTCAGCTGATGAAGTGCAATCTATAGCACCAGCAGCAGAAGCGCTTAAAAGCAAACGACTGACATTTGCTTGGCTTGACGGAGAATCCCAAAAGGTGAACCTTTGTGTGTTGTTTGCCTTTTAACTGTTATATCATTGAGTGTGGTCTTGAAACTTTTGTCTGACAAAAGATTTAATTTTTGTTCAGAAATATTGCCTCTTCTTCCTCCAATCTGAAAACAGCCATGAAACTTGTGGAGAAAGGACAGATATGACCGATGTTCCTCAGTTATTTATTGTACGCTATAAGAGGAATGTGACAGAAGAGAGTGAGAAGCCCGAGAAGAAGCCGAAAAGCATATGGGATGCAGTGCAAGACCAGGAATTAGATCCTGCATCACAGCTTGTGGCAAAGTACAATGGTTCAGATGATACTCAGGAGGTATCTAACTCGGTTTTGAGAATTTCTTGACTTTGCATCACAATACTTTAAGATACAATCAATGCCTCAGACGTCACAGAATACAAATTTTCTCTAAGTTGGTTGCTTCATTTTCACCTTTCTCATGCAGATTACTAAATGGATCTCGCAAATAATCAACGATGGCGACTCCAGAGATCTTCCTCATTATGTAAATAA
Source organism: Pyrus x bretschneideri (assembly GCF_019419815.1). Classification (NCBI taxonomy): domain Eukaryota; kingdom Viridiplantae; phylum Streptophyta; class Magnoliopsida; order Rosales; family Rosaceae; genus Pyrus; species Pyrus x bretschneideri. The sequence goes on from NW_025999612.1 coordinate 11,132,366, forward strand.
ACTTGGCCTTCTCATACAAGCATTTTCACGAACTACTTTTTTTTCAGGAGCTTTACTTTATGCTTTCGTTGCAGAGAACAAGAACTCCTCATTTGGTTCCTGAGGATTCAGAGCCAATATGGTCAGCCGGTGTCCAAAGAATTCCTTCAACAAACACGCTCATGCAGAGCATCCGTGGAATGCTACGTGGAGTCTATGATCGCGTTGGAGATCCAAGGCTTGGTCCAATGCTGCTTCTAGCTGCATTGATGTCTTTCGGTACCATCTGGCTTCGGAGGAGTCAAGCAACTCCAGTGTCTAGTCAACCAAATCAGCCAAATTCCAAGGTGAGCATTAAGAGCAAAAATATAACAGACCAACTTAGTACTTTAGTACACTTCACCCATGTTTTTGGTCTAGATCATTCCAATGACATGTTTAATCTCCGTCTTACAGGATGAAAGTAGACGAAGAAGGAGAGACCGGGCTAGAAACGTGCTTAATCAAGACCTACCCCCTTCCATCACCGATATGGAACCAAGAGACTCTTATGAAATGCCACTGTCAGGTTCCGACTCCGAGTAGCCGATGCTGCTAGCTTTTTGAAGGTTTGAAAGAAACCAAATCCCTGCTGATGTTGAAGGGTTCAGGTGCAAACATAATCGTTGAACCAAGCTGTCGCGAAATACATGGGAACCATGGCTTGTGATTCTCAATGCAGGCACGGAACCTCCCTTAAACAGAGCCTGCAAGTTATAAGGAAAAAACTCGTAGGTTGGCAAGTAAGCAAAAATAATATTTCCTCAATTCAATTTAGATCGTTTATTTTCTGTACTACTAGTTAGTACGGACTAGACTTTGAGAAGAGATATGATGTGACTGTGGGACGCAGTAGGTTAAAAGAAGATGAAGGCCTATAAACCACTTGCTTGTTTATTTTAACATTTTTATTCTCTCTTTTTTTGTTTATTTTAATTATTTTTTTGTTATTTTATTATGGAGGGAATGGTGGTTCAAACTTTAAACTTAGAGAAAGAGACACACTGCTCCTCACCGGATGGTGCAACCCACAACTGCAATATTAGATACTAAACTCGTTATCTATGAGAACCGAACGTGACCCCCTCTTAGCTTCAAGTGGATAATAGTGCTAGTGGCTCGATTACTTAGGCAATGTTTGATGCCAAGTTTTGAACTAATAGATCATGAAATGTTATGAAGAGAGGATTAGAAAAGCCTGCATGATCAAGGCATGTGAGGGAGATTTGTAGATAACACCCTCAAGTGGGGTATGAATTAGCAAATTCCTCTTATATGTATGCACATAATTATATTTGATGGAGGAAGTTGGCCAACAAATTTAATTTGAGTCTTTAATTTTCTAAATAAGAAGTTCAGAGGAAAAATCGGATAAATTTTGATAGTTTACTCTTCCACTAAACTCAAAAAATTTTAACACAAACTACAACCCTATAACTCGATGTAATTGAAATGGTCAAGTCCAAATTGACATGCGAAACAGTTATGAAACAACCTAAGAAATGAGTGGACTAATGTTAACAAACTAGGAATGAGATTCACTCTGGATCTTTGTGTCTGGAATTCTGGACCGAGAGATCCAAATCGTCGGTCATTCATTTTTTCAAAATGTGGGCTGGTGAGATGTGTTAATAGGAACAGTAAAATTGAAATTGAATGGTCTGAATCTTTCAGTTCACAAGCTCCAAACACAGAATTCCAAAGTACATCTCGCTCCAATAAACTAAGCCATAAATCCCCACGTAGGCAAAAAGGCCTCTACTTTACTTCAAGAGCCACTTTAACAAACGTTAACAAACTGCCTTTGCCCACTTGCAAGTTTACACAATCACACGCAAGCACAATAGAGCGCCAACCATTGCAGATAAGAAAATCCCCAACAAAAACCGCGAACTACACGTGTCGGCCACACGTTTTTATTTCCTAAATTTCTCCGAGATTTTTCAATCCTCTCTGCTGAAAGATCGGTGGGAAGGAAATTGAACACAGAAAAACAAAAGACCAAACCTTTCTCTCTCACTGCGCCACCAGCTTACCGTTGAAGCCAGAGAGACAGAGATTCGGAGAAGGGAAGGATGTCGGCTGCTTCACTTTGTTCGTCAACTCTCAAGTCCCAGCAGATCAGCGGACTCGGCGGAGGTCTTAAGCTTCAAAAACCATCTGTTTCTGAACCCACTTCTCTTACCTTCACAAGGTATTGTTTTTTTGATTTGGCTAACGTTGTTTCGTTTGAATTCCATTTGGGTTTGGTTTTGTTTATCGGGTTTTCAGTTCTAGGATAGAAAAAAATCGTGCTTTCGGATGAAACCCAGCTGAGGAAAGTAGTGCAACGTTAAGAAATTGTTGGAAATTTGAGATGGGAAATCGTGGGAGTGTATTCATTTGACTTTGTTTGTGAAAAGCAAAGTTCTTTGCTCGAATGGATGTTATGGTCATTGAATTCAGTGAATTGGTATTTGAAATTTGTGCCTGATGTGTTGCAATTAAGCTTGGCTGAACTTGAAGTGCAAATAATTATCCGGAAGAAGGAAAAGAATGATCATTTGCATTTCTGATGTTGCTTCTGTTATCGTTTCGGTTTTAGGAGGAGATGTAGGACTGTGGTGAAGGCTTCATCTCGGGTTGATAAATTCTCGAAAAGTGACATCATTGTTTCACCATCTATTCTTTCTGCTAACTTTGCCAAGTTGGGAGAGCAGGTTCTATTTTTTTCAATCTTTGTCAGCATATATTGCTTTTTCGGTTTCTGGATTATAGGTGAAAACATAGATTATGTAAACCTTGAAATGTTTGTATTATGTTTTACTGCAAAAACATCGTTTAAAAATTGTTGCATCAGATTTTCCATTGTTGAAATATAAGATTGAAACTCTTAGCATTAGAGTTTGACTCTCACTTTATCTAGGTAAAAGCTGTAGAGTTGGCAGGTTGTGACTGGATTCATGTCGATGTGATGGATGGCCGTTTTGTTCCAAATATTACCATTGGACCTCTTGTGGTTGATGCTTTGCGCCCTGTGACAGACCTTCCTTTGGACGTGCATCTGGTATTTTTCGTTCTCCTGTTTTGGTATCTATTAGATAGGCTTTGAATAAAGAGCAATGGCTAATGTGAAATTGAAGCGCTGCAGATGATCATGGAGCCTGACCAGCGAGTGCCAGATTTTATCAAAGCTGGAGCAGACATAGTCAGTGTTCATGCTGAACAATCTTCCACCATCCATTTACACCGTTCAGTTAATCAGGTAAGGTTTCCCTCATATCCTTGTGATGGCATACTTGTTAAACAACTGATGCAGCTGCGTTACCTGTTCTGAATTTGGTTTGTGTTATCTTGTCTCTACTACGAATTCATGGGATGTAATATTCCTGTGGTTGTGAGAAGTGAAGAAGCATGATATACATAGATGGTGAAGCAAAGCTAGGGCTACACGATCCAATTTAGTTGTTTTCCTTTTTCAAGAGAACGCATTTAAGCTTATCCTTGCAATCGTGAAAGTATTACCAGAAAATAATACGGTTTGTACCATGAGTTCATTTTAGTAATCCTATCCTTTTGTTGTAATTCAGATAAAGAGTCTGGGAGCTAAAGCTGGAGTTGTGCTCAACCCTGGCACCCCTCTAACGGCAATTGAGTATATTCTCGATGGTGAGTTTCTCTTTTGGATATTATATACGTTCTGATTCATTTGGGGAATATAATCATGGTAGTGCTTTATAAAATTGATTCTTAGTGATATTATATGGCCAAGGATCGTCCCCCTATGTGGTGTATTTTACTTGTATGGGATCACAAAGGCCAACTTATATTTGAAATTCTGCCAGAATACTCCTGTTCTCAATCAATTTTGCATTTTACATGATGAGTTAATGCATGGGAAGGGAGAGTACAAAAAGAAAAGACGATTGTTGCTTATTGTTAACTCATCTGATATATCATCTCGTGAAATGGGGTGATATTGACTTTCTTTTTCATGATTCAGTGGTCGATCTGGTCTTGATTATGTCGGTAAACCCTGGCTTTGGTGGGCAGAGCTTCATAGAAAGCCAAGTGAAGAAAATTGCGGACTTGAGAAGACTGTGTGTGGAGAAAGTATAATCCCAATTCACCTTGATTCAATCTCTCTCTCTCTCCCTCTCTCCCGCTGTGGGATTCTGTTCAGACACTTTATCTGAATGCAAGAGGTATTCACAGTTTTGCTTGTTATTACTGCAGGGAGTGAACCCATGGATTGAAGTGGATGGCGGAGTTGGTCCAGCAAATGCGTACAAGGTATGTGGACCAAGTTTCAATGTACCCGTTATAAAAAATTTGACACGTGTTGTGCTGAGAGCTTTCCTAGGATGTAACTATATCAACAAAAAGAACAAATTAGTCGTGTTGATTAATGGAACCCAAACACATTCGTTGAGTGTGAAAATAGTTGCACGATTTAGGATGTAAGAATCCGGTTTCAAACATTTTCTGTCATGGCAGGTTATTGAGGCCGGAGCTAATGCTCTTGTTGCTGGTTCTGCTGTCTTTGGAGCTAAAGATTACGCTGAAGGTACGGATCACACAGATTTCAGAACCTATATTATTAGTCCAGACGAGCTAATTAACTTGCATCTTAACATTGGCTTTTATTTTCAATATTGCAGCTATTAAAGGAATCAAGACCAGCAAAAGGCCTGTAGCAGTTGCAGTGTGAAATGACCTCCAAATGATCGTGTTGTTTCTTTTCATCATTGCCATGTAAGCCATCTTCTCGCTCATTCGAGTTTCTGATATACGAAAACCTACTAGCATTTTCTTTTGAGTCATTTCACTGACGAGCTGCATAAGTTGCCTTCTTGAAATTCATCTGGTTGATGGACTTGAATTTCTGCACATGATGAACGGCTATTTGAGGCACGAGTTTGGTTTTGTTCTGAAAATTTTTACGACTAACCCAACTAAGTTAATCTACATCTTTGCAGAAATTTACGTACGACCTAGGAAGCATACTCATCACATCTTCTCCTCGGATGTCCTTTCGGTTTGTGCAATATCTCTTGTATTAAAGAATGCAGAGAAACTGATAAGCAACAAGTCTGCGGTTCGCCTGGGACACATAGGTTCTGTACCATTTCCTTGGCTATGTATGTAACAGATCATTCCAATCTTAATGAAGCATTTTTCTTGTCTTCCTTCGCTGTTCTTGCTTTGGTCGTTTTCCTTATCCAGTCTAAAATCAAACAAACTGTTGTTTAAATATTTGGGCTCGTTTGGAAGTGCTTTTAAAATGACTGAAAGCGCTTTTGATGAAAATGTTTAAAAGCAGTTTCAATCATTATCTGCAAGAGTTTGTAGCTTAAGTAATTAAGAGGAGTATCCTTACCCCGAAGTCCAATGCTCGAGTCCTCCCTCCTTTAATATATATAAACCGTTCAGTAGGAGACGTTCTTTAGTCTGGATGTCCGTACCACGTGATTGTTCAATCACGACTCCTCACGCTGGATCAAGGAGTGGGTGGGACGGAGTGAGGTGGTATGGCCACCCGTACCTCAGAATTCTCCGTCCAACGGACGTACAATGGCCATGAGCCAATTGGACTTTGAGGGCCCAAAGGAGTCGAAAATGGAAAGGTAAACATCACTCGAATCCGGATGAATACTGGAGAAAATCTTTGAGAATCAGTTAGTGACTTCGTTAATTGCTATACACCTTACTAAGGGCCGAGAAGACTAACCAAAATATTTCAGCCTCTTTCTTATTATTATCGTGTACAATGCTTCCAACAAGATGAGTTGCTGAGGATATTTTGATGGTCCAATGCAAATGAATTCATGAAATGTTTTATGATAATTAAATCAACATATTGAGCAGATGAGACATCAATTACATGTTAGGGAATCTCAGATGGATGCAGCAACAAACAAGTTTATCATATGGTAGAGATAGAGAAGATACCCTGATCTAACAAAATCAAACACACGAACTCGAGAGAATCAAACACAGGACCTCGTTCTCGATTCAATTCAACGATTAGAAAAGGAATATTCATCACACATGCCAAAAGATTCAGTTTATTATATTTCTAAAATTTTCTTGTTCAATTTTCTTATATAAAATATTCTTGTTCGCTATCCGGTGCATCTCAGGGAGCAAATACACAAGAACATCTTCAAAACTCACCACAAAATATGACTAAGCTATTTACGGTTTACACAAATACAAAACCTGAATTTACATAAACAGTAAGGGGATAAAAACTTGAGAGTTTAACGAAACACTCCCGGTACTGTTCACTTTAACAAAAAATGATATTTTTACTCTAAAAAGTCACTCTTGGTACAATCACTTCCAACACTTTTTTGTCATTTTAATTAAAACTCAAAGTTTTCAAGCTCTTTTCATTATTATTATTATTATTTTTTTTTTTTAAATCAACCTGTGTTTCGTTCACAAATCTCGCCGGCATAAAGGGCACGAACCATGTCTGCTGAGCCACTTTTCCACGCACGCCAAGTGAAACGTATGCTGACACGGGCAGCGTCCTCGCAATTTCTCCTTATTCAACATCCTGCAGAAACCACATTATTGTTGTTATGATTTCAGATAGTGCCCTTTTGAGTTGAAAACAAGTGATTTTTTCGTTGACAAACGATAGTATTAGTGAGTTAAATTATTAGTTCTTAGGAGGCAGGGGGATTGAACCCACACCCCAATTCATAAACATGATTGCTTTCCGCCATCAGCGAAAACAATATTAAGATTCGAGTATTGATTAACCAGTTACCACAGATTAATCTTCCAAATATGTGAATGTATCCATCTATTTTATCACAAACATTTTAAAAGTAAAACGGACAAATAGTTCAAGTCCCCTTAGAAAGAGTTACGACCTGCAAACATGTCGTACAACAGCAACCCCGAGCTGCCTTGGTATCCTTCAAGATCACACGAGATGGTAGTTTCTTCAGAATATCCCTTGGCAGCCCTCTGGTTTCCGCTCCTCCATGGACATCACGACGAAGATTAGCAAGGGTAACCTGCTCATTCCAGCTTCATAAAACCAGATAAAAAGCAATTGCACAGAGGAATATCACATTTTTTATCACCAAACTTGTTTCATCATTAACTTACAAAACAATAAGATTGGTAAGATGCACTAGCAATACCTCTATCAGAAGCCTTCCCAGCTAAAGCAACAGCAATACCTCCTGGGAAAAATCCAGCCGCAAGAAAAAAAAAAAATGTAAACATGCATATCAAACTCCATTAATTTTTTTAAAAAAAAAAACATCAATTATTAGCAACGTTGAATTTATGGGAACAATAACATCAATTATCTAGATATTTAAAATTATCAATTTCCACATTGGGGCACTTATAATTCAACCAAAATAATTGATCACATAAAAAAATCAACAAAAAATTATTTCAATAAATTAGAACACCCTTCAAAAATAAACAAAGGGGGCTTTTTGCTGCTGCTGCTGCAGAGAACAAGTTGTACGGAAAGTACAGGAAACAGGGTGATTAAAAAAGATTAAATATTTGGGAAAATACCATTTCTGTAAATAATGGAATTGGAAACTTTAATTGCACGGATTTTTTTTAAAAATTAGGGAGAGAAAAGTTGGAGCTAAATGCGAAAGAGAGAGGGGCTGAGAGAGAGGAAACGCGAGAGCGGAAAGAGATTTTTATTTTTATTTTTAATTTTGAAAAGTTAAAATATGTGCTATGATGATGAGGGAAGAAATAATCAGTAAAATTCAGTTTGTGCAAAATTACATTACTATTTATGACTTTATTTTATCGTATTAATATGGAATTATATTTTCACTCTCTTTTGATAGACAAGAAGATTTTATTAATAAGTAGTTTAGATTTAAAAAAAAAAAATTAACTTGACTCCTCAACAGATGAGGAATTCATTTTCAATTCACCGTTTTACCAATTTACAGAACTTCATGCCGTATGAAAGTTTTTTGTGGGTGACTTGAGAATGAAGAGTGCAAAGGATGCTTTAAACCATATGGTATTATAGTACAAATGCTTTAAACCTTTGTTCTCTCCCTTCAACACTCGTTTAGGCTCGAAAGCTCCGGATAGTAGCCATAACCTGTTATACTTGCAATCAACTGCCGAAGAATCTGATAAATTTCAGTCCTTAAAGGGTGGTCGACATTGGCCGAAACGAATTCACTGATACTCCTTCCCACCTCAATCAAACTGCAACCCGGCGACCTTCATTGCTTCATTTGATCTCTAACAATCATCTTACTATCCCACATGCCTTTGGCAGCATAGATGTTGGACAAAGCAACATCATCGCCAACACAACTAGGCTCTAACTCAAGCAACTTTACCCTAACTTGTGAGCCAAGTTTAATGTCTCCGTGGAGGCTGCACGCACCAAACAATGTCCTCCACACCACTGCATTTGAAGGCCCTGCCATCTTCAGGGTAAAGTCATAAGCTTCTTGTAAGAGCCCAGCTCGGCAGAACAGATCCACCATGCACCCAAAATGAGCTTCGCGGGGTTTCAAACCGTATTCTTGGCTCATGCTTCTGAAATGCCGCTTCCCTTCCTCCATCATCCTTGTGTGGCTGCAAGCCATCAAAACTCCTATGAAAGTAACATCGTTAGGGACAACTAAAGCGCTTCCAAACTCACTATTCTTCTTGTTCTTCCTGGTGTTTTTACTTGCTTCTTTCATTCGTCCGAAAAGGGTAAGCGCTTCTTCTGCTTGTCCATGTAGTGCATGCCCCCACAATCATCTATGTCCATGTCATAACATCCTTCTCTCGTATGTTATCGAACAATCTCCTCGCGGTTCCAATGTCCCCACATTTCGCATACATGTTGACAAGCGCATTGTTCAAGCATAAATCTGTATCAAACCCATACTTATGACAGACATAAGCGTTAATCCACTCTCCCATTTCTAACACTCCAAGATCAGCGCACGCTGAGAGAGCGACCATCAATGTAACTTGATCAGGTTCCACGTTGTGCATCTGCATCTGCCTGAACAGCTGAAGATCTTCGTTAGGCCTCTGGTTGTCGACATAAGCAGAAACCAATGTGGTCCAGCAAACTACATTCTTGGAGGGTATTTCATCAAACACCAGGCGTGCATTCACAGCATCACCTGCAGCAGAATACATGTTCATAAGAGATGTTTGCAGGTAAAATATGGATTCAAATCCATATTTAAGCACAAGGGCATGCAGTTGCGTTCCCTCGAGACGGACTTTTGGTTGCAAGCTTTGATGACAAACAAGAGAGCGTAGCTATCCGTTGTGGACGGACTTTTACGCAGTATGTCTCGGAACAGCAAGAGTGCTTTGGTGGCGGAGTTGGATTAAGGTATCTCTTAAGGGTCTGGTTTGCTTTCGGCGGTTTGAGGTCTGTGTGGAGTTGGGTTTTCGGAAGATGAAACCACGGAGATGGATTCGCTACCCTTGTTTTGCCGCAGCAGAGTTGAAGAGCTCCAGTGCTCGGGTTGCAAATGGTGCTCCTGGAATCGGATGCCGGAGAAGACGAGGAAGAAGAAAATGGTCTTGATATGGTGGTAGTGGAAGTGGAAGTGGAGGAGGTGAAGACGAGTGTGTGTTTTGGACGGAAGAATTGCTTCATGAGAGTGTCGCTTCGTCCCTATAGTTTCAAGTGTTGAACAATATTCTTAAGACTCACGGGAGGAGGGAGATTTGAACTTAGGTGCAAGAGATCTTCGAGACATTGATATCGGTAACTGACTTATTCACGTATGCTTAGAGTTAAAGTTAAAGGTTTGCCAGTTATGAGTATTACATTTTAAATATCACGATTTACAATGAACTTGTAACTCAAGTGATTATGAATATTTATCCTGTATTGAGATTGAAGTGCTAATTTTGTGCCAATTACGTGCTAATTTTGTTAGATGTACTGATGTAATCAAATAAACTACAAAACTTGAATTGACACAGTTGAAACTACAATGACGAAAAAGGAGCTTCACATATATTACTCTTGTGCTAATTTTGTTGTGTGTATTGACGTAACTAGATAAATAACAATACAACATGGTCTAAATGACATAAAAGTTGATGATTAGATCATTACTTAAACGTTGATAAACGTGCTCATTTCTATTTGTGACACTCATTTAATTTGTAAATTTTATCTACAAATTTAGTCTACCTAATATTACCAGCAGGTTGTAACATGTTTTTGCATGCAGAACGGAAAAGTATTTTTGCAAAATGTTAATTACATGCCCTTGTTTTTGCTTTGCTTTCACAAAACAGAAGGGTTTCAAATGTTAGTTGAGGAACCCCTTCCCGCCAACCCCACAACCCTCAGAGCTCTGCAACAACGCCTCTTCTCTCTACTACAGAGCTGCAACTCGATCAAAAAACTTACCCAAATTCACACCCAAATAACAATTCACGGACTCACACAAAAAAGCTACATTCTTGTTCGGATTTTATCACTCTACGTTGCTTCTGGGTGTCTCGATCACGCCCACAAAGTTTTCAAAAATGTCGAAAACCCAAGTACTACTGTGTGGAACCAGATGATAAGAGGCCACGCTCGGAGCGAAACTCCGCGGAAATCTGTTGAATTGTATAAACGGCTGGTGGGTTCGGAGGCGGAGGCTGATGGGTTTACTTATTCGTATGTTCTTAGTGCTTGTGCGAGGTCGGGGTTGGTGAGAGAAGGGGAACAGGTGCACGGGAGGGTTTTGGGAAGTGGGTTTGTTTCCAATTTGTTTGTTCAGACGAGTTTGGTTAATTTGTATGCGACGGGTGGAGGGTCGGGGTGGTGGTGTCGAGTATGCACGCCGGGTGTTTGATGGTATGCGTGAGAGGAGTGTTGTGAGTTGGAATTCGCTGCTTGTGGGGTATATAAGGTGTCGGGATGTTGACGGGGCGCAGAGGATTTTTGACGAGATGCCGGAGAGGAATGTTGTTTCATGGACCACCATGATTGCGGGGTGTGCTCAGAGTGGGAGGTGTAAGCAAGCTTTGTCTTTGTTTGGTCAGATGAGGAGGGCCGGTGTGGAACTGGATCAGGTGGCGCTAGTGGCAGCATTATCAGCCTGTGCCGAAATAGGGGACTTGAAACTGGGAAGGTGGATTCACTGGTACATCGAAGAGCAATTGTGGATGAAGTCACAGCCGCGGTTGGTGACTCTGTACAATGCACTCATACACATGTATGCCAGCTGCGGTTTAATTGATGATGCCTATAAGTTATTCAAGCAGATGCCAAGAAGAAGCACTGTCTCATGGACCAGCATCATCGTTGGATTTGCAAAACAAGGTCGTGGGGAGGAAGCTCTTCGTATCTTTCAGTTGATGCTAAGTTCGGGAGTTGATTATGTAAGACCTGATGAAATCACTTTCATTGGTGTCCTGTGTGCTTGTAGCCATGCTGGATTAGTTGAGGAGGGCCGCCAGCTTTTCAAGTTCATGACCCAATCTTGTGGACTCACCCCGAGGATTGAGCACTATGGGTGCATGGTTGATCTCTTGAGCCGAGCAGGTTTTCTAGATGAAGCGCATACGCTTGTGGAGAGTATGCCTATGAATCCAAACGAAGCTGTTTGGGGTGCGCTCCTTGGCGGTTGTAGGCTTCACAAGCATGCTGAACTTGCATCAAAAGTGGCTCAAAAATTAACAGTTACACTTGACCCTGACCAGGCTGCAGGATATCTTGTGCTCTTGTCAAACGTGTATGCCTCCGCTAAAAGATGGCTAGATGTTGCTTCTGTGAGACAGAAAATGGTTAAGATGGGCGCGAAAAAGCCCCCGGGTCGAAGTTGGGTTCAAGTGAATGGAGCTGTTCATAGTTTTGTGGCAGGTGATAGGACCCATAAGGATGAATCTTTGATTTACGAGATGCTTGGTGAGATCACCAAACCAGACATATCAGATGTGCTTTTCCATATTGAAGAATAGGAAAAGAGAAAATCCTTAGCTTCCCTAAGACTGGAAGGGTAAATCCGACAGAAGCTCAAAGGGCTTGCATGAAACGGGAGCGCTGCATGGAAAACTTAAAATACATGACGATGCGTGATAGATTTGAGACATTGCCACCTCAATGTCCCGTTTCTCAGAACAGAAGCATGTCCTCAACTTTCTCTAGAGCATTTTTACCCTATAAAGTTAAAACTCTTTGTAAATTAAATAGATTTACCATTCTTTGTATTTGTAATTAGTGGGGTTGCAGTACAAAGAATGCAACTAGACGTGGGAGATGGGACAAGGCTACATGTGGCTTTGCAATTAGGGTTTTGTATCAAGCTTTGGTCACACACCAAGGCAAGGAACTAGATACCAAAACTGCATTCCCCTATTGCTTCTTTACTCATATTACCTACCTTTATTCATGCATGCAAGACCAAAGTTTTTAGCAAATCGTAGTCGGACACGTATACAAATGAATTTCATTAAAATCGTAAAAACAAAACTTTATATACATAAGGAGTTAAGATTCTCTTTCTACCTCACTATTTAGAGCCTAAGAACCATCAAATCTGAACCGTTCAAGAGAGAGAGATTTGAATCCTTGATTTGTGTAAGGTAGACCAGTGAAATGAGTTAATGAGACTATCGAGTTTAATTTGAACAGTTTAAATTTACTGATCCTTGAACTATGGACAATAAGTTTCGAAAATGGTCTCAACTCAAAAAAAACCCTTTAGCATATGTAGATAAATGGACGAAGTCATCCTCTGAACGGACAGAAGAATTTATCCCCATGTCACTTTTTAGATTTGCCCAAACTTCAATAAAACCAAAACTTAGCAAGGAAGCAAGGGCCATGTTGTACAGCTAGTTTATATACGAGCGGGAGGCTTGGGTTTTGGCTTGGCGGGTTATTATTTGCACACCAAAACAAAACCCTTGAACCGCTGAAGATAAAAAATGGCGAGTCGGAGCGAGGACCGGTTCGAAATAGCCTTCTTCGACGTGGAGACGACGGTGCCGACGCGACCCCGGCAGGGCTTCGCCATCTTGGAATTCGGGTCGATTCTCGTTTGCCCTAGGAAGCTGGTGGAGCTCGACAGCTACTCCACCCTGGTCCGACCCGCCGACCTCTCCGCCATCAACTCCTTGTCCGTGCGCTGCAACGGCATTACCCGCGACGCCGTCGTCGCCGCCCCTTCTTTTCAAGACATCGCCGATAAGGTCTACGACATTCTCCACGGTTAGTTCCTTGCCTTTAGTTTTTGCTTTGCTCAGTTTAACTCTATGCGTTTGGGTGTTTGGCTGCCGAGAAAATTGAGGGAAGAAAAGAAGCTAAATTTTGGACTTTTATTTTAATTTTGTACGAATGATTTGAATTTTAACATGAAGGTTTGATATTTATGGTTGATTGTGTGTTTGGTTGCCGAGAAATGGAAGGAAATTAGCTGCAATGCAAGTAAATTAGCTCAATTTGATTTTTGTGGGTTGCTTTGGATTTCATTTCTGTGGCTGTTGGCGATGATGGATAATTTGAGATTCATATTTCATTAATGGTATGAAGAATTTTGGTTGATTTTCAGTTTTGATGAGTGGAATTTGATTTTATGGTTTTCTTGTATAGGACGTATATGGGCTGGTCACAACATTCTGAGGTTTGATTGTGCTCGGATTCGGGAGGCTTTCGCACAAATTGGTCGGCCTGCTCCAGAACCGAAAGGTACAATTGATTCCTTGGCATTGTTGACACAGCGGTTCGGAAGGAGAGCTGGTAACATGAAGGTATTTATTTTCTCTCCATCTGTTGGTAAATGTTACTGGTTAGATTTTGATCCGAATAAGTTCGTTAAATTATTCAAATCCATATTTAAAGGACAAAAAGAAATATGGAATTGTGATTTTGGTGAATGTTAATCGTTTATACATACATGACATGTATTATTTTACGCAGATGGCCACTCTTGCAACCTATTTCGGGCTTGGACAGCAGAAACACAGGTATTTCTGGAAACATACTTCTAGTTTAAACTAATTACTCTTGCCTTCAATTTGGTTTCCTTGGACTAATCTTTTATGTAATGGTTTGTCAGGAGTTTGGATGATGTTCGAATGAATCTTGAAGTTCTGAAATACTGTGCAACCGTTTTATTCTTGGTAATGATTTGATTTTGAAAGGAATGGTGAACCCATTCATTCTTGAATAATAAAGCATTTATATTGAATTTCATGTTGGTTTTCTAATGGTGGTGAGGAGCTCACACGTGAAGGGGCGGGGTGTTACCATGTTAGATTATAAATCAGTTGTATTTTATTTTCTATTTTGAAATTTGTAGTTTCTTTATTTATAAGGGTCATAATGCACGGTATGAGGCTCGAAATTAGACATAAGACTAGTATTCTTAAAACAGAACTTGGTTCGCATCCTTAGAGTTAGACCTTTTGAAGCTCAAGCTGAGCTGCTCGCTCAACAAAATATATCAAAAGTAAGAACATAACTATAGTCTGATCTACTCACAGGAGTCAAGCCTTCCAGACGTATTCACGGAGAACAGTTGGGTTTCTCCAAATGCTATCACAAGAAGTTGTAGTGATGGGAAATCTTCTGCTAAGGGGGCTCGCTTAAACATGAATACTCAGCATGAGAATGGTCAGATGTTATCTTCTACAAATCAAAGAACAGGGGAGAATCATCCAATAACATCTCTTAGGGATAACAATACCGAAGAAGTCTCTGATCTAGTTGAATCGAGCACAGCTCGACCAGATCTCTTTGACATGGGCCCACTTAGAGATGAAGTGATGAAAGAGTTGAATCATCCAGACATCACATTGAGAGAAATACGTGTGCAAGAGTCTGTTGAGAGTTCTCCACCTGCTGCATTGGGGAGCTCCAATGGCACTGTGGAGTTTTTACAGCCTGATGAAGTTTCCATTCCTTCTATCTGTGCTTCCCTTGTTCCGTTGTATCGCGGTAGTCAGAGGATAAAGTTGTTACACAAAGATGTAACTTTGCAGATTTGCTGTAGGCATATGAAATTGCGGTTTGGAATCAATGAAAAGTATTTTGATCATGCTGGCCGGCCACGATTGAATATTGTTGGTTACGCATCACCAAGTTTGTGCAAAGTTCTTGATGCATGTGATGGCATTGCACAAAAGTTGTCTATGGATTCTGGTAGCAGCTCCGAATGGAGGCCTGCTGTGATCCGAAACGAGGGTTTCTATAACTGTCCTACAGTGAGATTACAGTAAGTTTCTCTCTCTCCCTCTCTCTCTCTCTCTCACACACACACACACACACACACATAAGAAAACACAATATTACTGCAGTTTATTAGCTACTCAAAAGGAGGACTCATCTGATTATGTACTGTTTCTTTGTATAATTTGTTTCTGCAGTATACCGACAGCAGTATGTGGGGATATTGCATTATACGCCACAGAGATATATCAGAAAGAGCCTTCGGGCACCGAGCAGAGGCTCGTCTTCACCAAGTTTGATGCTTCAGAACTTAGCACCCTTTTCAAACCAGGGACTTTAATGGATGCGTTCTTCTCCTTGGATCCCTACGACTATCAGCAGAGAGCAGGCATTAGGTTGGTGGCAAAGAAATTGATTCTTCATTCCAATTGACAGATGAATTTGGATCTCCGATTTGTTTGATGGGGGGAAGTTACTCTGTAAATCTGGCCAAGTAGATTGACATATTCAGAAGATTAGTTTTTCAATTTCATAAATAAAAGTGGAAATTAGGGGATGCTGATGATTGTGACATGTAATTCAAGCATGTGTTAATGTTAATTCTTTGTTATTAAAAAGTTATGCTACTATATATGTTCTTTGACTATGCAATTTGATCAAGTTATCTTATTAGTATGAAGTTATTATTACGGAAAATATGATTTTCGCACTCAACTGTTCTCAGTATGCAATCCTTCATTTTGTCCTAGCATTTAAGGAGTTGGTTATAATGCTTACATGTATTTAATACAATTACCATCATGATTGTCAGATGGTGATTGTATTAATATATATATTCGCTTGAGTTACTGCTGATTGTTAGATCATAATTGTATCAAATACATATAAGTATTGCAATCAGTCTCAGTATTCAAATTCAATAATTTAAGCATAATCAAACAACCAAAACATCAGAAATGAGTGCAGTAAGAGAAAACGGGATGTAAAAATGACAACTCTCTTATCATTGTAAACAAAGTGAAATGATGGGGCCCACTTTGAGATTTAAGATTGTGAGCAAGGAAATGGTATACTTTTATACTAATAAAGCCAAAAACGACCTTTTAATCAAACCTTCAAAATTCATAATCCTTGTTCTTTAGCATGATCACCGGATTATGAGATGGCTCCTCCTGCATGCAGGCCCTGCCCTGTTTTAAGCATGTTTTTTGTATGGCTCTATTCATATTCATATGCTTAATTTGATGAGGTAAGTGGCAAATCAACCCATTGAATTGTTACAGCGTACTCGTTAAGACCCGTTTAATTTCTTATCACCATAATATAGAAGGAAGATTGATATTGGTGATGAAGGTGTAAGTTGAAATCCAACTAAATGGATCTTAACAGGTATCTATTAACAATCCAATATTTTGATTTGCCACCTCTAGGTTTAGGGACGGAGGCCGCTGATAATAATATAGATCCGAAGCAGCCAGAGGACAATTTCGAGCATGCCGTGGCCACTGTGAAGGAGGAGTTAGATGAAGCGACTCTTCTTGCTACGAAAGGGAGGATTCTCTCTCTCTCTAGCTTAACTCAAGCAGGGACCAATTTCTTTTGGACGTTCAAAAAAGGGTGAAATAAAGAATGGAGAGTCATCAGCGTTCGATAGTCATACTAAATCAAGCACACTTCAAATCAACTCCCAAGTATTGCCCGCAGTGGAGACAATGTCGCTGAACATTCAAGGATGGAAGAGAAACATCAAGCATTTGGTTACCAAGTGGTTGATGATCTGCAAGTACAAGGAAGTGGAGAGGCATGGGAACCCAGAAGGAGATGACTTGCCGAGCAGTACCAGTGTCGACCTAGATTCTCTTTCGCTGGAGAGATCTTGTTCCCCACCCGTATCAATGAAACTTCAACATCAAAAGAATTTCGAGGAAGACTGATACTCACAGGTGCGTTTGCATCCAAGAAGAGAAATTCGACATGATGTTTCCAGCTTACCTCGCCAAGCTGCCTAATAAGCAGCTGCATAGTAAGTGCCTGAATGTTTACATATAAGCATCATCAGTTCATCGTCTTAAAACTTGCTCATGATTTTTTATCATATGGACTAGTTGAAATCGGCTACAAATTTCTGCAACTTAAAACTTATGAGTTGTGAGCAGTGCTTTAAAAAACTCAGCTCGGGGCGTGCCTGGGCGGTCTTGGAGGCGGGACTTTAATATTTTTGTCTCTGTGGGAGCCGGCGAAATACTCGTTTAGGCTTCATGGGGCACACCTAAGGCATCATCTTTTCATTTTTAAGTTGCAGAAATCTAGAATTTTTTGAGTTGTAGAGTTTGCCTAGCGAATAAGATGAAGATAGCTTGGGTTTTTTTCTTTTTTTTCTTTTTTTGCCTTTTCATTTTTCTAAACTTTTCATTACCCGCTTTGCTGTCGTGACTCATTTATTACCCCTTCTTTGCTGGTATTTATGACTTCACTATCTTCCTTTCTCTTTACTTTTCGTTTTTCTATACTTTTTATTAACCCATTTTCATGACATTTATTATCTCACTTTGCTGATAATTATTACCCCACTATCTTCCTTTCTGTTCACTTTTTATAAGAGTTTTTTGCAAGATTTTCATATAGGCGGGGTTATGCATGAAACATCTCGCTCACACCTTCATATAGGCGGGGTTATTCATGAAATGTCTCACTCACGCCTTCGTCTTTTAAAACATTGGCTGTGAGCAAATTCGTCAATGTCCGTCACGTATTCGCCTGCTTTCAATAGTATAAATTTTGGTTGGACAATGAGACAGATAACATGTGCTATCAGAATGTTGAGAAGTAGAGAGTTCATTGACCGATAACCATAGATACTTCGACAACGCCCTTAACAAACCTTTCCTTACATGTTCGAACCAGGGACTTATCGCTCAAATGGTAAAGCACATATCTCCTACATTTAGCGTAAATGTCCGATTAATCTTATCTTTCTTGGAGTAAAATGGCAAGATATTTTGGTGCTCTTAGTGGACGAGGGACTGAACTCCCCGATAAATAGGAAGGAAACTGAGCAATTCTAGCAAGATCAACTTCTGATCATGTACGGTAACATATCGCGTTGGCTTTGTCGATCGACAGGGAAAGTAGGAAAGCTAGCTACAAATGTGACTGGTTAGGCAATCGCAGCAGCTCAGCTTCGTCCATGTCATGGTACTGTAAGATGGTCCCAGTCCCCCCTAATTCTCAGCGTGCGAAAGATTTACGTACGTTGGTTCTGGAATATATCATGTCCTTTGTAATTTCAACTTTTTAGATAGAAATCCATGTGCTTAATGTGCTTAATGTGCTTGAAATTTGATGTGGTAAGGGATGTGACAGACACCTTCTTGTGATATCAGTTTGGTAAAATAGCATGTGGAGATAAAATCTTGGAGAAGAAGAGTATAGGCTAGCAGCTACATCCCCTCCCATAAAGTTGTATGATTCTTTTTCTACTGGTTTCCAGCAATACACATGCAGACATTCTGCTTATGTTTTCTATGATTCCAGCAATGGTCTACATTAAACTAACCTAACTACGGAGAGAGAATTTAAATTATTATGCACTCTATTGATGTACAAAATTGAGTCAATCTTAGGCTAGCTTAGATCCGACTGTAAAATCATACAAACACAAAAACACACAAGATATATCGTGATTCACCTCAAGTTGGGACTACGTCCACGTTGGTGAAGATCTGATTTCATTAAATAAGAGTTACATTGAGACTTGTTGCCTTTAAGAGAGTAGAGAGACTAGGATTTTCTGGAGAGGCTAGAGTTTTTGAATGAGAGCTCTCCTACGATAAAGGCGACGGATCCTCTCTGTAGGATTAGGGTTTCCCTCCCCTTTACATAGTTCATGGACTAAAGAGTAAGGCCCAAATAAGGTACAACATACTCTCTACAAGTATATTTTTCTTTCTAAATATAAAAATTTTAAAGTACATAATAAGAATATTCGAGTGCTAATAATAATTCCACTTCTAAATTTCTAATTGTTAAATGTTTCTTTTGTTTGCAACAAATAGGTAGTGCAAGCTCTACCCCTTCTTCATTCCATCCCAATATTCGGGGTTTGTTTTGGTTCGGTTTAGGCCTTAGACCGCGCTAAACCAATATAAGATTACAGTTCATGCATTAAACTAGTTGTATGATAGAACCAGACTATTCATTCAATTATTGGTTTAGTTTAGTTTCATTCGGTTATATTCATTCAGAACATATTACATATTCTCTTATTCATGTTAGTTCATGCGGAAAACTAAACAATAGTTGAGAAAATTTCTTACCGTCAAAAGTTGAGAAATTTTAACATTCCATTCTAGGGTTACATATTTTTTAATGTAAAAATCGAACCATTTAGTTCGTGTTTAGTTTTATTCTGCTGGTGTGAACAATTTAGACAATTTTAAGTTCATTTTAATCAATTGTTATACGATCCGACAACTTATCTTATAATGTAGTCGAATTATCTATAATCTAGTCTGATTATCCACTTTCTAAGCTTAAAACTACATGATCGTATTGGAGCTTAATCCCCACCATAACTCAAGCAGTTATCAATTCATTGCCAATTTAATGCATGGACAATAAAAGCCAAACATATGCCAAATTTCATGTGTTTCACTTTCCCAAAATGGAATAAAAACAGTTTAAGAAATGCTAAAAATAAAAACAGCTTTAACATATTTTTTCTCTTGGAAAAGCCAAAAAATAAGAAAAATAACAACAAAATTTTATCTTGAGGTCGGTTTTATAAATCTTAAAATATTACTAAGTTAGATTTTATACCAAGTTTTTCGTCAGTTTCAAATGCTCTATATCTTTTCTTAGCGACGTCTTTCTCTATCCCTTTTACCTTAAACTTCTATATCATAATCGCATCTTTTAATCACACCATCTGTAAATCTTCAGTTCACATGTCTACGCTGTAAGTGAAAAATAAAAAGTGAGTCCTCAGTGTCTTCACCAAACAGTCCTAATCCGAGATACGCCTGCCTTTTTGCACTTTTCTTTTCTGTCGCCCAATCGTCCACGTCTCTGCTCATCTTTATCCTACGCCCACTACACCCCCACTTGCACGTAAGCTGTCCTTACGTGTATCCTCCACCGTATTGATATAGAAGGTGAGGGAAGCCATAGGTGGACTGAGAGTTTATTTAAAAGTCCACTTTTTCTAGCGAACTTTTCTTTTTCGGGTTTTTCTCTCTTTTTCGGAGGCCGAGTCGGACCGATTTCGGCTGGTGCTAACGTGCGCCGCGGTGGCCGGTGATCCGAACTCGGAACTCCTTTTACTATTTAATTATCTAATTCTATCAGCTTCTTCCGCGTTCGTCTCAAATTCCGAACCTTCCGATCATCTGACAGTCTCAGCTCGCGTGGAGTCTGCGGTTGTACGGACGGGGGTTTGGGGGTTTTGACTAAGAAATGGAGTCAGCGGTAGGAGTTAGGGATTGGGGACCGGAGAACCCCTAATTTAGGACTCTGATTGCAGCCTTGGAGATGGAGCGGTGAGTGTTTTGATTGGAATTGTGGAGGTTTTGTAGAATCGGAGTGTTTTTGGGGGCTTTTGCGTTTGATATGGAGCCGAAGGAGCTGAATTTGAACAGGGACTTTGAAACTGGTAGCAGTGGCGGCGGGGGTGGAGGTTGTGGTGGCGGTGGTGGTGGTGCTGATGGGTTCATCGACAGGAGCAGAGTGAGGATTTTACTGTGCGATAACAACCAGTCCAGTTCGGAAGAGGTTTTCACGCTTCTTGTGAAATGTTCTTACCAGGGTATGAACATATTTTATTTATTTTATTATTTTTGTAAAAGTTCATTACTTTGATCGTATCTTCTGTTTTCGAAGTTTGGAAACTGTTAAAGCTTATCACTTGTTTGCTGCTAAGAAAATGGAGGGAAAATTCTGTGAAAGACAGTAAATGAATTGATCCGAATTTAACTTTTTGATGACCTGAGTAAGAAAAAAAAGAAGTTAAGAGTTGCTTTGTGGTGTCTCTTGTTTTCAATCTACAAAGATAAGGTGCACTGAGTTGATGCCAATTACCATATGTGAATTGATTGTCGTTGTGGATGTTTGATCGTTTCTAACTTTCTCGAGTTTCCAAATGAATCCTTAGAGTTTAGGTGAAAGATGGTGTGAATTTATTCGAATAAGTAAATTTTTTGTGAAGAGTGATGCTAAACATGCCACCTGAACAGTGCGACAAGGTTTAGGAAGGCCAAGATGAGAAGCCAACGCTTGAAGATGTTGTGTATGTTCAATTCTGACTCTTGATTTCTTTGCTGATTCTTGATTTCTTTGCTTTACAGTTATTTCCGTGAAGTCTCCTCGACAGGTGATTGATGCATTGAATGCAGAGGGACCTGATATCGATCTTATACTTGCCGAAGTTGACCTTCCAATGCGCAAAGGCATGAAATTGTTGAAGTACATCACACGGGACAGAGAGTTACGGCGCATTCCTGTAATCAGTAAGCATGTCTTTTCTTAATACTATTTTCACTTAATGTTAAATACTTCCTATCAGGGAAAATTGTAGTCATAACTTCACTGCTGAACCTTTTTTCGGCCAGTGATGTCGGCACAAGATGAGGTCTCTACTGTTGTTAAGTGCTTGAAGCTTGGAGCAGCAGACTATCTTGTGAAGCCTTTACGAACTAATGAACTTCTGAACTTGTGGACACACATGTGGAGAAGAAGGCGCATGGTTTGTTTGCATGACTTTGATGCTTTTGTTTCTGAGCTGTTCTTGTAATTACCCACACAGCCCTCTTCCATACCAGTCAATCTTCTCTTGCCCCTTGCTTTATCAAAATCCTTGTTGATAGAAATAAACACAATAGGGATGCCTAGCAAGGTAGCAAGTCAGTAAGTGATCGTCATGTAGGACTTGATGTTTCTTTTGGGCTGTTAGTATCTTTATATATCCTCTTAGGTGCATCTACTATCTTGGATAGTTCAGAAGAAAGCATGCAACCAAATTACCTGCCTTCTCACTTCTGAAGCTAAAGTTTGTAACCTTTATTTCAAAGGGCCACGTCTGTTCATCAGTAATACCTCTTTTTTCAAGTTCCTTATCACTAACTGATGCATGTGCACTAGGATACTACCATATCCTCTCAAATTAGTAACTAATCATTGTTTATTTACTGTATTGGCAGCTTGGGCTGGCAGAGAAGAACCTTATAAATTATGTTGATCTGGTGATATCAGACCCGAGCGGATCCAATACAAACAGTACTACTTTATTCTCGGATGACACAGATGATAAATCTGGCAATCCAGAGACAGGAACCTCAGCTCCTGAGGAAGATAAGGTGACTGTATACTAATTATTTTCTTTTTAAAGATGAGGTTTTTTGGTCGTCATGTAAGATATTTATTAAATATAGAGTTAATTGATTGTTAAGTGTATGCACCTTAAAAAATCTGTTCACTCATCACTGTGAGACCATTAGCTCCACTGACGGCGGATCTGTGTTAAGTCTTTACCGTTGTATTGGTCTGGGAGGGATCTAATATGTAACACACGCAAAATGTCAAATGTCTACTTTATATGTTGTTTTGAGTTTCATTTGGGAGCTACGGAAACGGTTTTACATGGAATTAGAAGAGTGCATAATTCTAAATGAAGTACTTGTCAGAGAATAGAACTGTAGATTAAGCATAATACCGAAGCATACATATATGAAGTTATGTGAGGTGTGCGATCCCACTGTTTTAGGGCCGTGTTATCTGGGAAAGCACATTTGAGATTTTATTTTAACCAATCACAAACATTTAGAATGTACTTTAATGGCTTGAAATATAAATTTAACACATTACAAATCTTTTCAGTTATTCTATTTTCCTCTACGTCATATACTCTGGAACAACCGACTCATGCTAAACTAGATTTGAGATGAAACCGATATTAGAATCTGAAAACTCACTTAGGACTCAAGATGAATCTTTTCTTCTTCTTTATCATCTTCTTGTTAATTAATTAATTGTATTTTTTAGTCTGATGCTGTTGCTGCTGCGATGGAGCTTCCAGTAAGAATATATCAGAATTTCGGCCTGATGTTCCAGGAATAAGTGACCGCCAAACTGGTGAGCCACTTGTGACATTGAGAAATTTTGTTATATCATATGTTTTGAACATTTGTTCACTAGAAACACCATCATGTATGGCTAGGACTTTATTGTGTCTTAGCTGCATCATTAATTCAACTTCACTAATCTGAGTAAAGCAAAAACTATCTTCAAGAAGAATAGTTTTTCAGTATGACATTTATCATCTTTTCCGCTTAAGTAACCTTTTCCATTTTCTCTGATTATATTATTCAGGAAAGTTTTTATCTGCCCCAAGAAAGAGCGAACTAAAGATTGGCATTGGCGAGTCATCTGCCTTCTTTACCTATGTCAAATCAAGCAAACTTAAAATCAACTCCCAGATGGTTGCCTGATGTTGAAGACATTGCCACTGAACATTTGAGGATAGAAGAGAAACATCAAGAATGTGTTTCCCACCAAGTGGTTGATGATGATCCCCAAGTACATGGAAATGGAGAGGCGTGGGAAAGCAACTCACAGGGAGATGACTTGCCAAGTGGTAATAGTATCCCAGATTCTCTTTCGTTGGAGAGGTCTAGTACCCCGTCTGGATCAATGGAACTTCAACATCAGAGAAGTTTTGAGGAAGACAGATCCTCTCAAGTGCCTGCACATCCAAGAAATGAACTTCAACATGATTTTTCTGGCTTACCTGCCCAAGCCACCTATCAATATTATATGCCGGGGGCTGTCAATCAAGTTATGATGTCATCGTCACCCCAAGTTTATCAAAATAATCTGCAAGACATGCAAAATCATGCTATGATGCCACAATACAATCATGTTCCACACTGCCCTCCACACATGAATGGGATGGCTTCGTTCCCCTATTATAGTATATGCTTGCATCCTGGTCAGCAAATGCCGAATGCTCAGCCGTGGCCCTCATTTGGAAGTTCAGCTTCCACTGAAGTGAATCTAAATAAGGTTGACAGAAGGGAGGCAGCATTGATTAAATTTAGGCAGAAAAGAAAGGAGCGGTGTTTTGATAAAAAGATCAGGTATGTAAATCGAAAGAAACTTGCCGAAAGGAGGCCTCGTGTTCGGGGACAGTTTGTGAGGAAGTTAAATGGTGTAAATGTGGATCTTAACGGCGAGCCTGCATCTGTTGAAGATGATGAGGAGGATGAAAGGGATGACGAGGAGCTTGCATCAAGGAATTCCTCCCCGGAAGATGGTGCTCCTTGATAGAAAGTTGTCATCTCTGGTTACATGGGAGAATTATCTAATTCATAGGATGCGTTAAATCCCTTTCATTTCGAAAGTTCCTGCATAATGTATACTGGGTGCATCGTCGTATGGGTTGAAGGCCATTGATTCAGGGTTCAAGCTACTGATTCTATTTCGGTAAAATCAAGGATCAGATCATCGTAAGGTATCCCTGTGTCCATCTTCCTGAGGTACAACATAGCCCAAAAGACACCCGATGTAGAACTATTGAGGTCGGGAAGCTTTCGTCCATGGTTCATCTCCATGTCCAAAATCCAACGGGAAATGGGTTCAACTTGCGAATCTTTCTGTCAAGAAGTTTGAGATTTTGAATTATGTGTCAATGGAGAAGTTTTAAACGATGACTTAAAAGGAGGAATGGTGTTTTCTCTTATTCCTATGGAATTTTATGACGATTGAGATATCATACTTCTCTTCTGTTTCCTTAATTTTTGTGAAATTTTGAAGATTTTTTTGTGCCTCTTTCTTTCTTCGATGTAAAAAGTAGAGTTTGCAGAACAAAAGACATCCGCGACTTGCCGGAAGGAGGCCTCCGTGCTCTCCCGATGCACGATCTACCCTGTCCTTCTGGCAATCTCCGCCTAGCGCTTAATCTTAAGATAAAGGATAGACAAGATTGCAACGGCAAAGACTCCGATGATGGAGCCGACAATCCATTTGTTCCTGCTCGGTACTCCTCGTCATGGCAGTCAACACCTTACTCTTGCTGAAACTTTCATCCACCCCGTGGAGCTGCTAATACAAATAAAATGAAATTAGGGTTACCACCTCGACAATCTCATATTCTCATTACCCTAATTCAACGGAGAGTATCTAATGTAACCGTGGATATATATATCTCCCTCTTCCTATATCTCTCGTCACGTAAGCAACAAGCATATGCTTTCCGTGGCAAATGACACGTAAAGCAGAGTAAGTAAAGAAGGTACAAGGCATAATTCGTACTGCATTAGGTGCATGCAGAAGTGACTCGCGTTGCTGATGCAAATCTTTGGTTTCCAGCATTGCTCTTCTACTCTCCTTGATTCTGTCCGTCGACTGATTCAACCTCAGTCGTCATCAACAATCTTCCTCGTTGATCGTTCGATGCCTGTCACATAACCAAAACTTCCTATGAACAACAAATCTTGACATGCTGACATGCATATAGAGAGGTAATGCATTACCGTCAAGGAATCTGCAATTCCGGGCTCCAACAACACATACCGGGCTGCAGAGTTCGCAACAGGTGATGTGATTCTCCTCACTTGGGTCTTCAAATTGTTCAAATCAGTTTTGTATTCTCTTAGCTTGGCAAGAAAAGCTGCCTTCACACTTGGCTGCAAACCCCTTGCTCACGCTCCATTTTCCTAAGCTAGATATTTTTTCGACACGGTATAATCATTAATCTAATATCATAGACAGAAAGAAAAACCTAGGTAAAGGTGTCCGATCATGTTATTTGTAGAGCATTTTTTACAAAAACATGGGACCCATGTTCACCTAATGTGAGAGAGTCCTAATTAGGCAACCCTACCGAAATTTCTCTTTGTAAGCAACAAACATCTAATCAATGAAAATTAATCTAAGCTGGATATTTTGTTGACACGGTATAATCATTAATCTAACATCATAAACAGAAAGAAAAACTCGGTTATAGGTTCCGACCATGCCATTCAT
Organism: Pyrus x bretschneideri; assembly: GCF_019419815.1. Taxonomy (NCBI): domain Eukaryota; kingdom Viridiplantae; phylum Streptophyta; class Magnoliopsida; order Rosales; family Rosaceae; genus Pyrus; species Pyrus x bretschneideri. The sequence continues at coordinate 11,158,530 of NW_025999612.1, forward strand.
AAAGCACTTCTTACAAAAACGTGGGACTACAGTCCATTCAATGTGAGAGTTGTCCTAATCAGACAACCTTATCTTAGAAATCAACAAACATCTAAAAAATGGAAATTAAGTGGAGTTAGTGCCATACCATAGCATCTGCATCCTCTAATCCAGCTTTTACCTCTGCAATTATCTGCTTGTTTTGGCTCTGCAGAGCAAGAATTCACATTGCCAGTTACCACCACCTTTTATGCACCTTCTAGAGTCTCTCTGATTTGCCTAACCCATAACCAATGCCTCATGCTTCAATTCACAATTCAACGTTTTTTATTGCACTTGACATTAACAGTTGACCGCTGAGAGACCGAGAAATCGACAAAAAAAAATAAGTAGAAAAACAAATGCAACTTTTGTTTAGGAATTTACTGCTTTAACCACTATTCTAATCTTTCTAGAAATGCATATCAAACTTAGTAAAAAAAGTTCAAAATTATTGTTTTAACCAACTGATATACTTCACGTCTGAAAATGTACGGCTCATTTAAAAGTTCTTTTAAAATAGTTGAAGACTCTTTTGGTGAAATTATTTTTAGGATCAATTCTTTGTAAAAATGTAGGTAAATCCGAAAAAATGCTAATGTAGTGCTTTTTACAAGAAGTATCAACGAAACAAGTCTGTAATTATTATGTTTCTAAAACATTTTTTTCATTTTAAAAACATTTTTAAACTTTTCGGTAGTTATCATGCGTTCTACACACCTATCAATACTCCAATAACCCCTTGAAACAAAAGAAAGGGCGAATTAAAAAAAAAATTAAAAAAAATAAAAAACAAGTCAATTGCTTTTCATTATTCAGAGATTTTAATTTTGAATACCTCCTCCATCCCCGGCGGTGGCAGCCGTGCACTTGCTTGAGAGATTGGCTGAGAGCTCGTAGTATTGGCGCTCGTACCCCTCAAACACCTCACACATCGTTCTCGATCTCAATTCCACCACCGACCCAATACTCCTGAATCCGATTAGTGCCTAAATTAATCAATTTTTTTGTTAATCAAACTTTGAATTCTGCATTAGAGGTTGAATCAGTGGATCAATCTCGGACAAACTGATGGATTTTTAGGCTTGCAGCTGCAGGTCTGGGAGTTTGCTAGTGTTCCGTCATGCCCTTGGTTGTTGCGTTGAATTACACACAAAGGGGCGGGTATTGAACGTGTCGTTACATAGATGGGTTAAGTAATATTCTGTTTACTGTCAGCTAGCAGGCCATGTAGGGTTTGAGCTTTTTATAGTGCACTCCAAGTGTTCGACGAATTTCCTCAGAGAAAATGCGTTCTGTATTTCTATCGAAATGGCAGAGGTTTTTGCTGCAAAATGCAGTCAGTACTCAGAAATCTCAATGCTTTTCGTGTTTTTACTACTCTACCATGTTGCCTGCGTCTTCGCCACCCGAGCTGCAGGAGCTGTGTACCATTGTTTCGAGTGCAATTGGCGGTCTGGATGATTTGGAATTGAGTCTAAATGAGTTTTCGGCTTCCTTAACATCGTCTCTTGTGACCCAAGTAATCGATTCTTGCAAAAGCGAAGCACCCACTAGAAGGTTGCTCAGGTTCTTCTCCTGGTGTCATAAGAATTTGGGTTATGGTTTGCAAGACAAGGACTATAACTATGGCATTCGGGTTTTCGCGGAGAAGAAGGACCACACGGCAATGAACATTGTACTCTCTGATCTTGTGAAGGCGGGCCGGGTGATGGAAGCTCAAACGTTTGGTCTTGTTACTGAGGCATTGGTCAAGTTGGGGAAGGAAGATGAGGCGTTGGGTATGTTTAAGAACTTGGACAAGTACAAGTGCCCTCAAGACGGTGTTACAGTCACTGCCATTGTCAATGCACTTTGCGCTCAAGGGCATGCTAAAAGAGCAGAAGGGGTTGTTTTGCACCACAGGGATAAGATTGCCGGTATAGAGCCTTGTATTTACAAAAGTCTTTTGTATGGATGGTCTGTGCAGGAGAATGTGAAGGAAGCAAGAAGAATCATCAAAGAAATGAAGTCGATTGGGATTATGCCAGACTTGTTTTGCTACAACACATTCCTTCGGGGCCTTTGCGAGAGAAACCTTAAGCTCAATCCATCTGGACTAGTTCCTGAAGCTTTAAATGTGATGATTGAGATGAGGTCTTATAGAATTTCTCCCAATTCCATTAGTTACAATATATTGCTTTCTTGTTTGGGAAGAACGAGAAGAGTCAAGGAATCCTGTAACATTCTTGAGACTATGAAGAAGACGGGTTGCTCTCCAGATTGCATTAGCTATTACCTTGTGGTAAGAGTGTTGTATTTGTCCGGAAGATTTGGTAAAGGAAATAAGATGGTGGACGAGATGCTTGAACAGGGCCTGCAACCGAATTGTAAGTTCTACTATGACTTGATTGGTGTACTTGTTGGCAAGGAGAGACCACATTTTGCTGTGGAGCTGCTTCAAAAGATGAAGGCAAGCGCATTAGGAGGTTATGGGCCGGTTTATGATGTGCTGATTCCCAAGTTTTGTAGGGGAGGGGACTTTGAAAAGGGTAGAGAGCTCTGGGATGAAGCCGTGGCTATGGGCGTCACTCTTCGCTGCTCGAGCAATTTGTTGGACCCCTCGATCACTGAGGTTTTCAAGCCAACAAGGAATGAGGAAAAACTCCGCCTTATAGAATGCGCCAATGCAAAGGCTGAAGAGAAAGTTAGAAGGAGAACGGGAAAGACAAAGCGGACGAAGAAGAAGAAGAAGATTCTAAGGAGGATGCTGAAGAAGAAAATGAAGAAGAAAAAGAAATCTGCCGCAACTTAATTGGTAATTTGATCTGGGAAGTAGAGATTCGAACTTTAGACCTCTTCTAACATTGAAGAAAAGTATCACCAGACTAATCGCTGGTCAATTAAAGTTGACGAGGTTGTTTCAGTGGCCAAAACTTATGGTGAAAGCTAAGACAAATTTAGGAGACTTGACAAGGATGTGAATCCAAATGTAAAAAATTTGGTCCAAAATGTTACATTTGAATTGAGTAAAGATGATCTTTTTTTTTTTCTTTTTTTTTTTTGAACAAAAAGTAAAGATGATTTGGTTGAATTAATTATTAACCTTTTATTTAGTTGGTTGCCTACTTTTGTTTGCCTGCTTATACAAACACAATTTTTCAATCCAAATTCCACTTCTTTCCACCTAACTGAGAGAGCACTACTGCAAGATTGCACAAAGTCGTATGTGGTGTTGGCTTATCAATGTTACTCGTGTAGAAAAAATTTCATGACCATACCCTTCATTGTCGACCAAATGTGCGCATCACTTAGAGCGGCAACAAAAGGTTCTCTCATGTACTTAATTTACTATGCAGCAATCATCTATTGTATAAGTTTTAAACAAGTGACAAACAGTATCAAACGGTACTATTATTATGATTAAAACTTAGTTGCATAAAAGAATTTCGAAGTGAACCTAGGTACCATTGGATTTAATTCAGATAAAAATTTCAATTAAATTGAGACTACGTTCGTACCACAAGAGCATGATTAACATCCTTTTCTTCTTTTTAATTTTAAAGGGATTAGCTGGTGGTTTCGTCGCGGTAGTCTACTTTTTTGAAGGTCAAAAAGACTCAACCTCCTCTTAACCACCATTAGATAATTCATTACCGTCAAGAATCGAATTCAAAACATACCGTCTGAAATACTCGAATTCAAAACATACCGTCTGAAATACTGTCTTGAAATTCATGGTCCCCTTCAAGAGAAAGACAATTTGTGCAACTGCCAGAAAGCCTGCAACGGTCAGTTGGTTGAACACATGGCACATGGTCCATGTGGATGAAGACAATGAGCACTGACATGCCTGTTGAGATGGGATATTGTGGGCCCCCCCATCCCGAATCTTGCTCCAGCCTCACATGTCCTCCGGAGTCTCCGACGACATGTAACTCAGTAACTCGAAGGTGGTTGGTTGTTTTCCACGTGCTTTGAGCTGGCGTGGCAGCGAGTGGACATTCTCCATGCAAAGTACGAGAGGGAAGCCGGCTTCCACTTTCTGATCGCCGACACGCCTTTTCGTGCTGATGTACAACAGGAGTCTGAAGATCACGCGGCAATGCCAATGCCAGCAGTGGCGCGTGGAGGCGCGGTGCATAACAGGCGGGAGACAGCTGAGACAGGCTCCATCTGGACCGTTCCCACAAAGACGCGCGTTTTATTATTATATAATAAGACAGTTCATTTTTTTTTTTTGGTCATTGTTAATAAGACAATTCATAATTAAGTATAAAGTTGAGTGTGTGCACTACTGAAAAAATTATTTCAAATTTCGACGAGAAATATTAAAGAGGTTCTCTTAAAAGTAGACTTTGACATTTTATCACTTCCGACACATTGTTTAGTAATATTGATACATTAATTAATGTTAAATTATGAGATGTCACATAGTTAATAAAGAGTTCCACTTGTGAGAGAATTCTTTTAACATTTCTTATTTAGAAATCCAGCTCGGACAATAAAATATGAGGAATGTTAAAAAAACTCTCTCAAAAGTACGACTTTCTCTACTCTCAATACGATCATAATATTTTATAATATTAACATCAAAATTAACGTTAAACTTTCTGTTCATAGAAAGTACGGCATCCCCCTAGCTTCTCTCATAAAATATAAAGACAGAGCCCTACGACAGTCGGTGTTGGGCACGTCTTTCACACTTCCTCCATTTTTCTAAGAGTAATCTCCAAACAATCAGACGCCAACCCTCCGCCATGCCCTCCTCACTCTCTCCGGCTAGGGTTTTACACCTCCGCACAGCCCTATAAACTCCCCATACAAATTTACAAACACAACCCCAGAAAACACCAAAGACACTCGACGCACAGAGCAACTGGATATGGGGCAAGACAGTCCTTTCGCAGCTCAGAAGCGAACCAGCTCGGGCGGGCTTCCGACAACCACCACTGGAACCTCGGCCAACGGCCGTGCGGGCCGCGGTTACGGAGCCCTGCCACGTGGACGACAGATCCAGAAGACATTCAACAACATCAAAATCACCATCCTCTGCGGCTTCGTCACCATCCTCGTCCTCCGCGGCACGATCGGCGTCGGCAGCCTCGGCAGCTCCGAGGCCGACGCCGTCAACCAGAATCTGATTGAAGAGACGAACCGGATCCTCGCCGAGATCCGGTCCGATTCCGACCCCAACGACCCGGACGAGCTCACCGAGACCGAGATCAACCCCAACATCACATACACGCTCGGACCCAAGATCGCGAATTGGGACACGGAGCGGAAGGATTGGCTCGGGTCGAACCCAGATTTTCCGAGCTTGGTTAACGGTAAGCCCCGTGTTCTTCTCGTTACTGGGTCTCCCCCTAAGCCTTGTGATAACCCAATTGGGGATCATTACTTGTTGAAAGTAATCAAGAACAAAATTGATTACTGTAGACTTCATGGGATTGAAATTGTGTATAATTTAGCTCATTTGGATAAGGAACTCGCCGGGTATTGGGCGAAATTGCCGTTGATTCGGAGGCTGATGCTTTCGCATCCGGAGGTTGAGTGGATTTGGTGGATGGATAGTGATGCATTGTTTACTGACATGGTGTTTGAGATTCCGCTGTCGAAGTATGCTAGTCATAATCTAGTGATTCACGGGTACCCCGATTTGTTGTTTGATCAGAAGTCGTGGATTGCGCTGAACACCGGGAGTTTTCTGTTTAGGAATTGCCAGTGGTCTTTGGATTTGCTTGATGCTTGGGCTCCGATGGGTCCTAAGGGTCCAATAAGGGAGGAGGCCGGGAAGATTTTGACGGCTAATTTGAAGGGGAGGCCGGCATTTGAGGCGGATGATCAGTCTGCATTGATATACTTGTTGCTTTCGCAGAAGGATCAGTGGATGGAGAAGGTGTACGTTGAGAATTCGTATTATTTGCATGGTTACTGGGCTGGATTGGTGGATCGGTATGAGGAGATGATCGAGAAGTATCATCCCGGTTTGGGTGATGAAAGGTGGCCGTTTGTGACCCATTTCGTGGGTTGCAAGCCCTGTGGAAGCTACGGAGATTACCCCGTGGAGAGGTGCTTGAGCAGCATGGAGAGGGCATTTAATTTTGCAGATAACCAGGTGCTTAAGCTCTACGGGTTTAGGCACAGGGGTTTGTTGAGCCCTAAGATCAAGAGGATCAGGAACGAGACAGCAGCCCCTCTAGAGTTTGTTGATCAGTATGATATTCGGCGGCATCCAGTGCAAGGGGGCAGTGGATCACACAGCTAGTGAGTAAAACATCCTCATCGCCTCGAATGTTTGATTATTTGGTAGGTCACGATGTAATACATGAGTTACAGAAGAAGATTTTAAACTCGATTACAGTTCGCGTTTTCCTTGTATTTTGTTTGTTCAGTTGTCTTTCTACTTGTTTCCAACTTTCAAGAACAATAGAACAGAATTCTTTTACAATCTTGATATCATTTTGTACTGTGTTCTAGTAATCGTTGAAGTATCGACTGCATTATACTTCCCCATGTTCTTGTTGTCCCGAGTTATTTCTGAATACTATTTGTCCGAGATTTATAGGATACCCCGGAGCATAGTAGAATTGTCGTTGTTCGGTCTCCTTGTAAGTCGATCCATCGTAAGCATGTTTTAGGTCTAGGGTTTGTCAACTTAGGTTTTAGTGGTCAGTACTTGGAAGTTAATTTGGAAGGAACACTAGTTGTATTCCAGAGAGGTAACTAACTCTGAAATTCTATGTTAAAGAGAGAATCCTCCTTGTGATATGTATGTTGTGCCACTTCAGGTTTTAAGGTTTATTTGGGAGTGATTTCAAAATGACTGAAAACGTTTTTAGAGAAAGTATTTTTGGGTTTCAAAAGCACTTGAAATGCTTTCTACAAGAAGCACCAATTATGGGTTTCTTGCAGGAATTACTTTAAGTGTTTTTAAAGGATTCACTTGCAATTAAGGAGCATTTTGAAAGAGAGGTTTTTTTATGTACGGGGAACAAGTGGTAATATAAGTAAAAGAATAATATAAATTTTAATTTTATTCGATTTATATGACAGATGGTGCACCGGTACGTGCTCAAAATACAATTAAAATCTCTCATACAAAAGATGTCAAACGTAGTAAAAAAGGATCCAAAATCCAAAGATCAATTGATCTGGGTCTTTGAAATTTGATCCAACGGTTAAAAATAAAGAAGTTAATAAAAACTTTTAAAAATTATAATAATTTTTTACATTAAATTTCAATCACTTGATCTCTAGGCTTTGAAGGAAGAGATCCAAAGAATCTCTTTCCATTAAAAAATGCCGCAGGAATCAACCGACTTGTTTTGTTTTTTGCCTGACAGCAATGTCTTATTATTTCTTCTTATTATTTAATTGTCTTTTTAAACCATGAGGTACCGATCATGCTTCCTTTGCCGTCGATTTTGTTATTACCAATGAGCCACTATTTTTCTTTAATGATATAAAAAACATCTATGTTTTTACATTTGAGTGTAAGTTATTAAATATAAATTAAATTGAATGTTTTGAATTTGATATGTCTTTTGAAGTTGTTCTTCAGTTTGCATTTACATGAGAAATTTTTAAATTTAGAGATTTGTATGATTGATTGCTAATAAATTAATAAAAATAAATTGACTAAAATAACCAAAACAAATTTCAATTATTGAACTAATCAAATCAGTGATCAACAACATATTTAACGTCATTTCATCAATTGAAATTTAAAAAAAATAATAGTTAAGAAATCATCTTATTAAATCATATTAGTAGCGATTAATTATTAAATTTCTTTTTTAAATAATTTAAAAAAAAAAAATCAACACTAAAATGGTGTCCCATGCAATGTCCATTTGGAAAATAATAATTTTAGGCAATTTCTCAAAATTATTACCACACTTTTCTACAAGATCTGAGCCGTTGATAACCAAAGCCGTTCGGATCCATGTTCTACTGATTAACAAAATTTAAAAGGATAATAAAATACAACAATTTGCCAATTGATCAAGCTGATATCACCACCGTTGGAAGACACGGCGGCGATCCAGAGAGCTTCCATGGAGTTTTCTCGAGGCCCGGCTTAAAAAATGGCGGGCGAGCACTTCGATTCAGCGAGCTTCATATTCAAACGCATCCCCGAAATCCAATTCAAAGAATGGTCCATGGTCGCCATCAGAGACTATCCCTCACCCAACACTGACTCCTCCGTCTTCCCTCCAATCAACCACGAAAATCTCCACCGTCCATCACAACCTGATCAAAAGCACCCAGACCCATTATCGCCATCCCCGTCGTCTCCGTTGCTATCGTCGTCTTCGTCGTCGTCGCTGTCGTCATTCTCACCGTCCGATTCCGATGAACCGGCCCCGGTTTCGCCGCTTCCGTCCGTTGCCCAGGTCCGGAAACCTGGCGAATTCTCCACCTGGGTAGGAATTGGATTTGGGTTACTACGTTCCAAGCTTTCTGCTATGGCTTCCTCATCGGGGTTCGATAAAGTTTGGAGCTTTGCCTCCGGCGCAGGAATGGCGGGTGTGGTGTTCGTGTTATGGTCCTTGTTCTTGCGGGCTCGGCGAAGGCGGTATCGGAATCGTTTGATGTTGATTGGCAAAGAGAAAGACGAGGTTAGTTTGTCATCCAACGGCTTGAATTTAGCTGCTGCCTACCAACTGTTTGATGAATTGCTTCAAATTTGATTGACTTTTATGTGTTCGACGAAATGCCAATGTGGGTGCCGAAAAATTTACACCGGAAGCGGTTTTCAAGCTTCCTTTTGTTTCTTGTTGGTGTGATTACTTGAAGCAAATGTATCGTTTATTACTGTGAATGTAGCCGCCTTTTGTGTACTGAATTGTTTGAGTTGATGCATTTGCAGAAAATTAATAAACTGCTGCACCAAATCGCTCAGATGAACGAAGTTCTAGTCGCTCGGCATAGAGTTCTGGCTTCGAAACTGGCTAATTGAATAGAGAAATATAACATCTTTAGGTACTAGCTTGCTATGAATTTGTGAAATTAGGATTGACAGCGCAATAACAGAGCTGCGAAACATTGCAGTAGACTTGCAATGGCGATCTGATGCTCCAGTCATCTCTGAGGAGAGAGGACCGATCTCAAGTTGAAGATCGTATAACGGAAATGCCAGCACAAGTTTGAGCTCTGCAAACTATTTCGGAGTGGAGAAAGCAAGTCTGGCATCCGATCTTCGAAGTTTCGAAGAAATTGCGGAGAGACTTTGATGCACAATATTCTTTATCTATGGAAGTCAGACAGTCTTATTAGTTTGCTTACTTTTTATAGTTCATGGTTTATGAACCCAGTTGAAATATCTTAGCTTGTGTATATCTGGTTTGGGATCTTTATGTGCATGTGTATTGACAGGTTTTCGTTTTAGATAAAAGTTCAAGCTCATGAGTTCATCTCGTTTAATTTTCCGGTACAATGTAGTTTAATTTTCCCGAAAAAATCACGGTGTTTTTTCATTAAGAAACACGTTGAAACTTCTATTAAGAACCATAGTAAGTGCTTCATGAAAAAAACACCTGAAAGTGCTTCATGAAAAAGCATCTGACATGTGCTTCTCAAAAAAATGCTCCCATTATCCATGAACACTTCTTTGTTTTGTCATAAGTTAATAAAAAGCGTTTTTAATTGTCGGAAAACATCTTACTGACTGTAAAATGATTGCAGGCAAACCAAACTATGCATGACCGTTTCCCATGTGGATAACTAAATGAATAGTAAATCACGTTTAAAAGGAACAAACCAATAGCATGACGACAGAGATGGACGGCTTCCAAGTTCCAAGAAGTCAGCATATAAACAAACTAAAATGTAGGCCAATGTTTGCTTCGGATCTAATTCAAAGTCAACTCTTTAACTTCGTACAATAAAACAGGATTTGTCTTACTTTTTATTCATTAGATTGGTAAGCTAGAATAAATAATATTTTCTAATTGGGTTTTTAGCTAAATAATATATGAGATTGTCATAACTTTTTACTTTAATCCTGAAATTTAAAATCGATAAAAGTAATCTTTAAGTTTGTTCACCGTCAATCAGTTTGGTCATTTCTTGAAAAATTTCCGTTAAATAAAACCTAAATAACAAAAAAAGAAAAAAAATCCCTCAAATTTTGTCAATTCATTTTGCCCATTGTTTCTTAAATTGAGAGCATTTTGTCATTTTACTCATTATTTAATTTCTACTGATTTCAAATCTCAAGAACAAAGTAAGGAGTGCCAATCTTATGGACCATTTTGGCTAAAATACCTTTCCTAATTCAATGTTAATCATTAATTTCCATACTATCAAGTAGTCCGGACTATTGAAGAAAAATTAATAAGAAAGAAGTTAAAATTTATGAATTCAAGAATTAAGAGAAGAACAAAGTTGCACAATAAAAAAATAAAACAGAATTTTTATTTTATTTATGGTATTATTAATAGGGGTCAAACCCAAAGTAACAATAAATAAAAAGGGGTGTGCTATCCACACTTTTTTTTTACTTCTCACACACCCTTTGTTAATTTCTATCCTTTGAACTTCTTCAATCCATCCGATGGCCGAAATTTAGAAAGGGTGTGTGAGAAGTAAAAAGGGGTGTATGGATATCATATACCATAAACAAATTATCCACCAACATTTTGCGGATCAAAGAATGTTGAATTTTCAGAGTACGTAATCTGTAAACTGTATTCAATTAAGAATACGAACTAAACCCACTTACAGCTCTCGTCATTGCACTTGACAAGCCCGCTCTTCCGCTCGAAGATATATCAGTCCCCGGTGTATTCTCTGCAGACCGAAAAATGGATAAGAAACCGTCTAACGACACAAATACCAGAGCTTCGCAGCTCTGTAGTTCAAACGCCATGGCGTTGATGTATGGAACTTATTCGAAACGAGATCTCAAGGAGCATGTGTTTGTTCTTTGTTGAGAGGTATAATTCATCGCTAGGCCTTACGCGTCCATGAAATCGCTAATGCAGATGGAAGAAAAGTAAAATACCTCTTTTGTATCTTGCAGGCGTAGAAGATCCAACCTTTCATGAGGACGCCGGTTTGACAAGGAGGCAAGCTGCATCGAATCATACATTAATGCCGCTGATAACATGATTGTGCGCTCAATATACTAACTAGTAGATGAACAGAAAATTACAAGATTACCCAGAAGCTGAAGCGTTCAGGATCTTGTAGTGAAGGCATCATCGCTTCCACACCGAGAAGTCTCTCAAGTCGTCTTCGATCTGCAAATAGAAAGGGGCAGAAACCATTCTCATGTGCACTGGCATCACATGTATACTAAAAACTTTCATGGCTTCAATAAAGACTAGACGTCATCCCTGAGTGTTTTACCTTGACGTGCTGCTCTCTTACCCCGCGCTATCCATGATCGAGCATCCTCTGCTGCATTACTTGCCAATTCCTGCAACTGTACGGATACAAAAGTTAAACCAATATGCATAACCAAAATGACAGGAAAACAAGAGACGAAATTATCTCTATCTTCCCATTTCCGGAAACCAAATTATCATAAACTTACTTCTTCTCTCGCTTCACGTCCTTCTGGAGGAGTGTCTTGTACCCATTCAATCTCTGCAACACGGTACCTGCATTAAAAAGACAAAAATACTGAGCAAGATGCCAAGAACAGTTACTGGAGATTGAATGAATAGCTAGACAACTCACCCATCTTGGTCCCAAGATCGAATTATGCGAAACCTTCGCCGACTTTCAATCTGCATGAAATTTTATTATTATAAATATATGACTGGCTCTTTGAAAAAAGAAAATCACAAAATGCAGTACAGTTTAAGTAAAACGGCACTCGTATCTAACCTCTAAATATAAACGCCCATCCGGAAGTGGCTCACACCTACATAGATAGTACTTGGTAAAGTAATTATAAGAAAAAATCTATAAAATAGAAGTATTAAGAGGCAGCATTCATGGTGGAGTTTACAAATGACATTCTGCATACTACAAAATTAAGAAGGAAAGAAGGATGATGAAAGACATACTCGGTAATTTCTACTTCGCAAGCAAATTCAGCTATTGAACCTGTTGATGAATCAATGATAACCTATAAAATATAAGAAAGCCACAATCGGTGAAAGTTATACTTCTGCATCAAACTTTATATACGTAAAAAAAAAAAAGTTAAAAGGGAAAGAAAAGGACCAGTGACAATAATCTACCATTCCCATCCGACGATTGCCTTCCATTATCCTCCTTACCTGTTGTTTTTCAGTAACAAGTTAAAAACAAATTCTATAATTATTCAATACAAAACACATGGACCATACAAATGTACCAAATCGATACACAAAAACTTTGCCAGATAAGTTTTTCAAATAGTTCTTTTGCATAAAATGTCAATCCAAGTCTCAATATTTTATGAATGTCATACGTGGAAAGTATAAATGTTAAGCAACTTACCATAAGTCTATACCGTGGTTCAAAAATGTGCAGCGGAAACTTCTGGAATGGGAGGACAACATCCATTACAAAGAGTGGCATCAAATCAACACCAAAGTTTGTCATTTGGTCATTCTCTAACTTCCTTTCGGCAAATTCCTCTGGGAAGTTCTTCTGTATAATGTCATTGAGGGTAACGCTGGCAAAAATGAAAATAAAACATTCCATGATGAACATAACAATTTGAACTTCTCCAACAATGATTTCCTAAATACAGATTGACATTATTAATTTCATAGTACTTGAATTATTTTTTTCGTTTATTGGACAATCTAGAACCATAAATTTACTAATTGTTATGCCCTGTATTAGGCACAATGCGAGATTCAATATTATAAAAGGTGAAACCATGAACCATTGCCTAGATGTGCCATTCCCCAATAAACAAAACATGGGTAGAAAAACCCATAAAGCAATAATTCCAATGTCAAATGATACAACTCATTCAAATATTATAAATCAGCACTTTACCTGATTGCACACGTTCTAGGACTAATGAAAAGAATTGTGCGGCACAAAGGACATTTGTTACCTAAGATAATTAACAAAAGGCAGAGAAAGAATAAGGGAAAAGAAGATATATACAAGCGCAATTCAATAGAATAATACCAGCAAAATACTCACCTCGATCCATTGACTGAAATAGGCATGAACGACAAAAGGAATGTCCACAAGGAGTTGTGACAGGTTCGTATAGTAATTTTAAGCATAGTGTGCAATCAAAGTCATCACTGCGTTCTGCTTTTCTATGGCTTCTCCTCCCTGTGAAATTAGATTGTATTCTCTCTAAATTCTGGAAAGATTCCTGAAGATAATTGCTACAGAATACCACATAAAAACAAATTAGATATTCACAAACAGAATCTCATACAGCCAGTGGGTATTGAATAACATATAGTTATATCCATTTATTTAGTAATCAGAAAAATGAAAAGCATTATATTTACCTTAAAGGATTAACCTGAAGTCCCGAAAGAATAACATCACGGGCCATTTCATATTTCTCCAACTGCCAATTCAAATGAATGGACACTTTAAACTGATGGACAATCAATCACAAGTAAAAAGGTGCAGGGGGAAAATAGTCATTGCAGATAAAAATAAAAATAAATGGTTGTAACCTCATATTCAATATTTCAATATGATAAAAATTATGAAAAGGGGCCACATAGCGTGACCAATTTACAAGTAATAGACCCCTGGGTGCCTCGTCCTAAAAGAATAAAGGTAAAAACAAATAGCAACATGTCCTCACCAAAATGAGAGCTTCGGCCCTTAATATGTACGCCTTTTCTGAATTACTTCGAAGGTTGATTAGCTTCTCTGCATCCTTTAAAGCAAGCTGAAGAATTTTTTTAAAGTTCTTTAGAATGATACCAACGGCTATCAGGTTCAAAAAGACTCTGGTTTCCTAATACGTAAGCAGTGAGCCAATAAGACATACTTCAGCATGTGTTGTGGGATCCAATCCAGTCCGTGCTCTATATTCAGAAGCTGATGCCGGTATGCGTTTAAGGAATTTACTGATCCTGCTTGAAATAAGTTTAACAAAACATATTACAAATAGTGTACAAAATTAGGTCAAAATTCATCTCGAAGATGCTTGAGAAGAGCACAGCCTAGACAGTGAATGGCATAAAAATTAAGGTTCAAGAATATAATTGATAAAAGTAACCTGATATAAGCAGCACATCGGTTGGCAAGAATAATTGGATCACATGGTTTAATGTTATTGGCTCTGGAGTAACAATTAATTGCCTGATGAAATTAACTTACTAATCAGCAATGAATAAACAAGATTCAGAGAAGCTAACCGAAAATATTTCAGCCAAAAACTTAAAACTCATTAAATTACACAAAATTTTAAGCAGAATGATAAAGTGCTAATAATCATTCCAGTCAGCAAGAAAAATTTATCACTTGATTGTAACATATTTTATTTCCTAAAGAAATAAGCATGGCAATAGTGGCAACACAGTATCAAGGAATCCGATGATAATAACGACAACCACAATAATATTACCATAATAATCTTTCCCAAACCGACAACCCTTGGTGACCCTTAACACTAAACACGGCAAGAAGGAAACCCCCAAAACAAAAAGATTTAAAAACCAAATGTTACATGTCCCTTCAGTTGTTGATGGAAGAATGACACTGATTGAAAATTGAAATACCGTGTCTTCTTTTGTCAAAACTTGTACAACATATAATTACCTCTTAAAGAATATAATCAATAAACACTGGCTCTCTGCTTCTCTTATACTCCTCTAAGAATCTCATATCAACAACATCTACCTGATCACAATCACCATTTCCAATAAAACTAAGGTTACTAAAAGCCTTGGTCACCTAAGGAAATCCACAAATACAATGGAAGAAAATTACAGACATCCCTCATAATGGTCCTTACAACTCAAACAGTTAGGCAACACCTACTAGGTAACTCCAAAGACAAGGTTTCTTAGGATAGCTGCAGCAAATTAAGAACACTAATAAAAGATATCGTGCGGATTTTAAAATTTAGAAGCTCGCAAAAGAAGATAATATGCACACAGTGATTGATTCTAAATTATCACCTCCTCAAAGCGATTCTCTCTAAATGCCTGATTTCCATTCTTCACAAGGTCAAAAACGTGACCAAAAATGTCCCAGGGCAATGATGGCTCTCCTTCATTCGCCTGCATTTCAGACATTGCCATACCATCAGATTCACAAGCACGGTCTTAAAGTGTCAACAGAAAAATGTTCTCTCACTTAACAAAACTTAACACGTGCATTGGTTTTGGACAAATTTATAGCAGTAAAACTAGTAAACACAATGACAACGAAACTCAATCTCATAAACTCTTGACTTGACTCACATAAAATAGGAACTCCACCGAGCTAAATCAGAAAACTTTATTATATCATTAGAACTCAAAATAGATTGCCGTTTATTCTTTATTTTGCTACAAATACTGCACCGAATGAAGCAAGCTATAAGCCAAGATGAAGTTAAATACACAGGCTCCGGTTCAAGTTCTAACACTCTGATATACAAAAACTTTAACATGGCTAATGTTCCACAGTTTAAATTAAGCTCAAAAGATCGAAAAAAAAAACGAACAACCAATCAAATGCACCAGCTATATAAAAGAATGTGAATTTGACATGATACTTTATCCAATCGATGGTGAAAACTCCGTTCTTCGAATTCGTTGGCAAAGAAAATGCTGGGAAAACACAAGAAACTTCAATGTCTCCACCGAACTCAGTTCCCAAATTACATCTACCAAGCAGATTTCAACTAAAAGTTTCTTGTTTCCTCCAATCCTACAGCTTTAAATTATTGAAAGAAATCATTTTTCCCACATGTTCTTGTTCCATCGATCAAATTATCAACAGAAGTCACGTTTTCATCAGAAAAATAATCATAATTCCAACAACAAATTACTCAAATTATCCTCATTTCCAACATTTTCTCAGCAACCAAACAGGCCAAACAAAACTAATAAAAAAAAACGCACACTCACCGAAATGTAGTCCTCGACGTTGCTAGGCACGTCGGTGCCGAACCCGGACGGCTCCGGCTCGGCCTCGCTGGACATGAAGGAAGCCGATTCCAAGAAAACGCGGAAAGAAGCTTGAAAGTTGGAAGCTTTGAGAAAACCGAGGCTATGTAAGCTTCGGGGGAAGCGGAAGCGCTTATAGAGAAGCCAAACGGGTGAGAGTGTGAGCGTGAGTGCGAGTCCTGCACGCTTCGTGTTCGTTTCTGTATCGCTTCATTTCACTCGCGGACCACATTCTACTACGTCCTCTCCGCGGCTTTTCGCCAGAAGCGCTTTTATACTACCTGCTTTTCTGCTTCTTGGTTCCGGATCCTCTGTGGCCCGTTCTATCTGCGCGCGCAATGGCATCCCATTCTATCCAGCTGGATTTAAGTGAGGGAGACGAGTTGTCACCATTTCAGCACCTGTCTTGAATCCATTAGTTAAATGTAGGGGTGGCCACTTGAATCCAAAAACTTAAATCGAAACACGAACCAAACCGAATCGTATGGGATTGTCGATTTTTTACGTTTGGGATGGTTTTGGTTTGAAACCAAACCGTAGTGGAAAAAACCCAACAATTTGGTTTCTATGGACACGGTTCAATTCAATGTGGTTTTGAGTGAAATCAAAACCAAAAGATTTTGCAGTTCGATTTTGAAACTAAAATAGACATGGAACCAAACTATTTGATTTTGGTTTAGTTGGGTTTCAAACGGTTGTGGTTTGGCTTCAAACCATTTGCAAACTAGATGAATATAGCTTCAGTTTCAGATGGCCAAAACCGAAAGTTTTTGCGTTTGGTTTGACGTAACTTTGAAGTTATAACCGAAATAGAATCAAACCATGTGATTTTAATTCAGTTCGGTATCAAACGATTTTAGTTTAGTTTTAAACCATTTGCAAACAAAACGAATATAGCTTTGGCTTCAGATGGCCAAAACCGAAACCAAAGGATTAGATCATTGTGAGTAGTTATGTTTGAAACGTTTGGAGGAATATATAAAAGCCGTCTTGGACCTCTTGGTCTTGATACCGTTGGTTGGTTGAAACGGCAACCGTCTTAAGAGCCCGAAGAAGTTTGCTTACAAATAACATGAGACAAAACTCGTGTTTAAGTCCACGAAATCTTAATCCTGAATCATTTTATTAGTTAATGTGAATCCATGTGAGTTGGAAAGATGACCAAGAATTTAAAAGCTAATAAAAAAAATATAGGTCAAAATGTAAATATCAAAATAAAAATTAATTAAAAAAGATGCCCAACAAGAACGAGGAGTACGGCCTACGGCAAATATGGCTAGGAGTGATTGAGATAACGCCACGTTGACTTGGTTATGCCCTCATTATTTATTTAAGTCTTTTTGGTTTTATTACACATACATAAATTTTTTAATGTGCCAAAAACATGTCATACACGTAATTATATAAGAGGAGGGATACTTGAAAATAAATTTCTAACCCTTGTATAATGACATAATTGCTCTGTTCCGAACACATAAAAAAATTGATATGCAACTAAACATTCGTCATTGTCTTAATTCTCGCCTGTCTTTTTTCACTCCAAAGCACACTTAGGGTTGGCTTGAAACTGTTATGTTGAAAGCATTACTGTTTATAAGCGTTTTTAGATGGTAAAAGAGTTTTTAAGGTTTTTTTAATTGTTGTTAAATATATTCAAAGAATCAAAAGTACTTTTTAAGTTTTCTTAAAGCCGTTCCAAAGGTCTTAATTAGTCAATTAGTTACGGTTCAAATGGCATTTGGGTAAATAACGTGGTAAAGATCCCTAGATCAAGGGGAAGAATCCATAGTAGAGGATTCTATCTGATTTGTATTCACACGTGATCATTTGTTCTATCAGTATCCAGTTTTCATTTTATTTGTAAATGTCTTAAGTTTAAATCTCATGGTAAATCCTTATTTACTAGTTACACGCTTATAAAAGTGAACAATAAACATTGAATTTGAGCAAGATTGGAAGCTTGTATGGGATTGTATTGTATTGTCTTTATCAAATTGGAATCAATGAAACTTGGTCTACATCAAGTGTGCCCTAAGTGCCCTGTGGGTTCTTCTCAGGGTATTCTGCATAATTTTAACAAAAAAATCACCATAGAAACAAAACGAATCAAAACCAATAGTGAACGCTTTGGTTCGGTTTGATTTGAGCCTGGTTAAATAATGTTAAAATTACATACAGTTCGACTTTTTAATCTAAATGGTCTTTGAGATTGCTATAACTTATTATTTTGGTCACTAATAAAAATCGTTAGAAGTGATCCCTGAGTTTGTCCATTGTAGCTCATTTCGTGAAAAATATGTCTATATTATTGTTATATTGTCACATGAATGAGGAGATTGAGGAAATTTTCACGGAATGATCCTAAAATGATTTACGGTGGAAAAATTCGAAAACCACTTCTATCAACTTGCACTGTATTTTATTATGACACATAGTGTCAATAGTGGAGCCGCTAAGGGATCAGAATGGTCCCTAGCCCATCTTGCCTTTTTTTCTTCTTACGACTATAATAGATGATGTTGCTGTATATTAATCGAATTCCCTAAAATTCAAGTGTGTTCTAAATCCAAACATTTTTTCGTACTAGGTCAGACCTCATTTTTCTCACCATCTCTCTTATTGCAGTGCATTCTTCATTTCCCCTCCTTATTCTATCAACTTTTCTTGGGCTTTAAATTATATTTTAAAATTTATTGCTTATTCTTAACCTCATATTTAGGTTTCTGGGTTTATACACTGTTTTTAATTCTCTCTACCGAATTTAGGATCTTTCGATTTTTATGCAATTACTCCAATCTCTCGTGTTCTGAGTTCAAATTATCTATGTATGTAGAAACCCTCCCACACATGAAATCTTGATTCCATCACTGCATTTTGTATCGGATACATTGAAATATTTCTCCTCTCTAAAGAGGATCACTCACACGAGATGCCCATGTGAAAAAAAAAATAATAATAATAATAAATAAATCTGAAGTAGAAGAATTGGCAGATTGGATCAAGAGTGGAATTGATGATTCAAACTGCACCAAGTATTGTTGCAAGCATATTTATTGGTGACCCAAGTAGCGTTGCAAGCTCATTTATTAGTCCTTTGAAATTAAATTTAACCTCACCTAACGATCTGAAAATCAACCATCATAGGATAACTTAATGGTTAACGACGAATTTTAGGCCCGTATTTCTCACAATACGTTTTGAGTTATATTCCTAACGTTGGTGAATCACATGATGGTAGTCAGAAGGAGGCAAAAATGTCTTTGTAAATCTTCTTAGTCCCAAAAATGATGAATTGCCGTGACAAATTCACTGGCTAGTCCCATTTTTTAAGAAATGATAATAAAAAAAAAAATTCCGAAAATCGAACCCATTGGACAGCATTTTTTCACAAAGCCGAATCTACGTAAGGTGACAAGGAGGAGGCAGATGCATGGATGCATGCATGCCATAAAGACACGTCCATCTCCCATGCAAATATAGAGTAGTTCGGGCCTAACCCAAAAGCTACCTGGGCCTGTCATTATCAGCCCAATAATCAGTCAGAGGCCTTGAAATCATCTAAATTTGCTCATCAGGCATTGGTCCGTGATTCACTAATATTCCTCGTGAGCCCACTTCTTTCATTCAGGCAAATAAATCTCCGAACGGCGTAGTGCCATGGCAGATGAATTTAACGCTCCTCTGAGTCGGCACGTGGACCCTCCATGAATGTCTTGCCTAACAAATGGGTCTTTCGTATCAAATGAAATTAATTTCTGATGGTTCTCATCAGCATCACTGTGTTAGGCTCTAATTTGATGATTTTTTTTAGGATTTGAACTATATGAATTATTGTCATTTTGTTTTAGAAGCTATTAGCAGATTAGTTTTTTTACTTTCTGCAGAATCAGTTTATTACTTTGTGCAGAATCAGAGATTTTGTTCTCCATATATCATCAAAATTTTCTGTCAACTGAAAAAGTAGTGAAAGCTTTACTCTTGCTAAAAAGTTAATGACAGAGAAAAGATTAAGAATTCTCAAAGGAATAGTGCGAGGCTGAAATGTCTTTATGATTGTTTTGACTTCCGAAAAGATAAATTATTATAACGAAGTCAACAACTGGTTCCTTTTTTAAGAAGAAAAAGTCTGTTGATTTAATCCATTGACACTTAAGTTCCAACTAATCTAATCAGTTAGCTAGATCTAATCAGTTAGCTAGATTAGCATACCTAACCACCAAGATTATTTAGACACGTCAAATCCTCTTCAATTTTTTTAGGGAAAACTAACGAAAAATCCTAAAAAAAACTTTAGTTTTAATGAAAATGACAAAATAAAGATGTAAATGAATAGTATCATAAGTAACTTTTCAAGGTAAAAATGTCATTTTCGTTAAAATTAAACAGCACAGAAAGTGTTTCATTAAGATTCTCATTTTTTTAAGATACTTTAAGATATTTGGCAAGGTGTGTGGATAGGTCCCAATGGATTTGGATCCCATCCGGATTCAATTTGTGAGAATCCTAGGAATCCTCACATTTTAGTCATTCATTGTGCGTCGTGCGGTCATAAATCATTTGACTTTTTTTTTTTTTAAATTTAAAATTAAACACAAATAGTACATTACGAAAACTGACCACACGTTGTACGATAAATGATTAGGATGTGAGGATTCCTAGGATTACACAAAGTGAATCCGAAGAGAGTCTTCTTCCGGTCCCAATAATATCGAACATAATAAAATAATTAAAAAAAAAGGTGGTGCAGTTTCTACGTGGGTAATGTAAAAACAAAAGACAATAGGAATTAGGGGTGAGTTCGGTTCTTAACGGTTCGGTTTTTTCTTAAAACCGAAACCGAACCGAAATTTCGGTTCGGTTCGGTTCGGTTCAATTTTTTTTCGGTTTTTCTCGGTTCGGTTTTTTTTCGGTTCGGTTTTTTTCGGTTCGGTTTTGGTTTTTTTTCGGGGTTTTTTTTTTTTTTTTTTTTCCCTCCAAAATTGAAAAAAAAATGGAAATATGAAAGTTCACATTCAAAGTCACTTCTTCATAGTCATCCACATGAAAACCTACAAGTATGAAATCAATTTTACACATCTACATTTGAAGTGGTACTACTATCATAACCTTAGAGACCATATTCAACAACAAAACCACAATGAGAATCCAAAGTTTAAGTCTTCTAAGTTCCAACTAAATTTGTGGATCCACCATGAGTAAGAGGAGTTTGTTGAGTTGCCACCATGGGGGGTTGAGGTGGAGTTGATTCACCAACAATGTCCTTCAAAAAAAAGAGTAAGAATCATTACAATTAATTATTAAATAAATTGAGACATAAGAACCATAGAGAAAGTATAGAGATGACAACTTACTTGCGATGGAGTAGAAGTAGATGAGTTTATTTTTTCACGGGAGCTATTTGATGATCTCATTGAGTTTGAGCTTGAGCTCGAGGCCTTTGATGCACTTGACTTCATCTAATTAAGATACAAAACATATAATAAGCAAAGGTACGATTCACATGCAAAAGCTATGAATGCACATAATAAAGAGTGTGACATTTGTGTTCCAATACCATTCTCTTAACCAAACCCTTAACCATGACATATAACAAATAGATTAACTCATGCACAAAAAATCAATAAATTCAGTAAAAACTGAAGGCAGGGAGTAAATTCAAACAATTGAGAAACATACATGAAGCAACACGTGGAGAAAAAGTAAAAAAATTGAGTAAAAACGAAAGGAAAAAATAAATGCAAACAATTGAATAATATATATACACCCCCCACCAACTTAATTAAAAGCAAGTTACTGAGAAGAAGCACTTATGCTCTTAGAGAATAGATGCTCAACTTAATTTCACCCCCCACCAAACCAACCAAGAAGCACAACCCAGAAACCTATAAATAAATTACTGGTACAATTATAACAACACAAAGCCTACAGTCAAGTTGGCTTGCAACAACCAACCTAACCCGTAGGGAAAGGGTTCAAACCTCGACGGCAACATGTATTTTTTAGTATTTATATATGATTTTTTTTTTCGGTTCGGTTCAATTCGGTTCGGTTTCCAAACCTCAAAAACCGAAACCGAACCAACCAAATTCGGTTCGGTTCGGTTTGGTAGTTTTGGTTCGGTTTTTTTTTTCGGTTCGGTTTTTTTCGGCCTCGGTTCGGTTTGGTTTTCGGTTTTTTTCGGTTTTCGGTTTTTTGAACCCACCCCTAATAGGAATAAGTCAAAATAATCTTCCTGCTGATCTGGGTTTAAAGGTCTTGAGGCATAAAGGTAAGGGAAGGGAGTGAGTTTAGTCTTACAATAAGCTAGCAATAATATGATTTAAATTCGTCTTTGACGAGAATTAAATTTAAAACTTTTCTTACAAATGAAGATGAATGCACCTAGACTATAGTACTAACTACTAAGTGGCTATATTTACACTTTTTAACAAACCCATTCAAATTTAGGAAAACTAATGAAAATGGCTTGAAAACTTTGAGTTTTAATGATAAGGACAAAATAAAGGGTAAAGTGAATAGTATCATGATTGACTTTTTAGTGTAAAAATATGGTTTTTTGTTAAAGTGAATAGTATCGTAGGCTTTTTATTAAAACTCCCTATTTTTGCCTTTTTTTTTACTTGGTGCAATTTTTGTCATTTGATTATATATGTATATTTAGGGGCAGATTCACTTTGAGGCAAGGTGGGCAATTGACTCCCACCCAAGTTCATAAATCTTCTATGGAAGAGTTGGGTGCTGCTTTTTAAAAATCTGAGATGCTCTTGAAAGCTATCCTCCAATTATTCGACGAATTGCCTCTGTGGACATTGGGCAAGGTAGCTGCTAGCTTCACATCTTTGTATGCATTGCTATGTGCATCTATCAATAGGCTCACTCGATATATATTGGTTTTCGGCATGCTTGATTAAAAGCTGACATCAGTCGATATGCTTGTTCAAAGTTGTTGGCATCTGTTGACAGGTGTGCAATATGACTTGGCAAATGACTTCAGGCCCATCAAGACACGATAAAAATGTCAATTTGAATGCTATTCTATCCAACAAATTTTGCACGATACGCGCATTATTCTTGCTGACCCCCCGATATTTTTTTCTAGATCCGCCATTGTTATTATTCATATAATCATTAGATGATGAAACTAATACATTCTATTATTGAAGAACCAAATATCAATAATAGGGCTGTCTTGCTGTTTATACACAGAATTACAATTTTGACCAAAAAAATACACAGATTACAACCGTATGGGGTCTTTAATTTTTCACAATAATAAAATGAAACAGGAATTGAACCAATAATTTGGTAGATCCAACAGCTCCAGGCAAATAAAGTTCAGAATCAAAATCATTAAAAACAGTCACTTGGTGTGTATTCTTGATTAATGGAATAATTAGATAAAAGGACCAATTATGTGGTCATTTATTAGGTTTAATCTTTGAGATTTCGCTTCAGTATTGGTCCATTTATTTTGAATACAATTAAATAACTTTTCTATTTTATGGTGATGAGATCAGCCAATTTTTTAACATGTATGTTTACAATTTTTAATGAGGAGACTCTTTAAAAAATAGAACTATCTGCCATTTTATGTTTGGGACACAATGTTTTATAATATTGAAACAGAAATTCGCGTTAAATTGTAAAGTGGCAGAAACTCAATAAAAAATCTCACTTTGAAAGAGTCTCGTTAATATTTCTCTTTTTTCGGAATATCGTGTGTACCCTCTCCACAATAATGCACCCTTAATTTTAGGTATGTTTCCATATTACACCATTGACCGTTACTTTTATTTCTCTATTTGCTTTTGAGAAGGTATATGTATTGGTTTGTGTAGATTTATAAACCACAAGGATAAATTCATAAACCAGCATAGGTTTGTTGACATTACAAAGTTACAAACAGTTGCGAAGTCATGAACTGCTAAAGGGAGGGGCGAAATTTGAATAGTCAAAAGGTCTCAATAAAATTTAGACAACCAAATCATTTATTAAAGATGTTAACCAAACTACTAACCGTTTTAAAAAAAAAAAAAAAAAATGGCAACATCCTCAACAACGTTGTTTTGGCCTGAGTTTAAAAAGTAATAATTGACCGTGCGCAGAGTGCAATGCAGCATCGACAACAAGCTTGAGCTTCTTTCAAGCATTTTTGTCAAACACCTTTCTTGCAAGTTCAGAAGAATGGATTCCTCACTTTTCATGTAGTTTCCAACGACTGGAGGGCGCGGCCACCCCTCCTTTCTCTTATGTGGCTTCACCATTTACGAACCTAGTTAACTAAAGATTCACCACCCTTCATCAGAGGTTCATTAACATCTTAAAGCCATATATTTGTGGTGAAGGTTCACCACCCTTCAAACCTGTGGTGAAGGTTCATTACCCTACAGACGGTAAAGGTTCAAGAAGGGAACCAATCTCCAACAAACGAATAATATACCAACGATGAAGATTATTAAGCTTGAGGGAGAAATGCATTAAAACTCGAAAGCCTACGAATACCGACGATGAAGATCAAAATCCTATATATTAAAAGGGATTTTATTACTGTGGACCAAAGGCGGATGGTCTAACTAAAAATGCTTTTAGAGAAAATTTTATTTGGTTCTAATTTTCAATAGCACTTAAAGTGCTTCTGCAAGCCTTATATAATTATGAAGATAAACCCAAATCCTATATAATTCTAAAGATAAACCCAAATATAATGGTATAAGAATTGAAATATTACTAGTTTTCGTATTTTCCATGATTAACTTGCATTTTTACCAAGGACATGATTTCAAAAGTATTTTCTCTAAAAGTGTTTTCTTTCGTTTAAAAACACTTACTAAACGAGTTATTAAATTAATTAAATTTGTTACTAATAGTCCTTTTAAGTATACAGCATATTTTGGTTTAAATATTTTTCAGTTGGAAGGTCACCATAAACACAGACACTTCACCTAAGCAACGACCACCTTTTATATTTCATCGAAACTAAATTAAAATTTGGAATATTGCCATACACAGAACTCTCTAAGCTTATCGAGCGAGCAGGCAAGTAAGCACCCAACCAAGTCCAAAGTCTGCGCACAAACCGCATCATGAAGATGATAATCCCTCGTCATCTTTGTATTTATTGGACCATCGGATAAGGGTTCCTCACCTAAATATACCTAATCATATTGATTAACTTAAGCAGAATTTCACTAGTATTATCTCCACAAAACTTTAGTAAAATTGTGCTTGAGTCAATCAAAGTACATATAATATTAGTGAAATTATGCTGATTAAGTACATATAATATTAGTGAAATTCTGCTGAGTTATCAAAAGCGGGTGAAAAACCCATTCTACTCCTATCAACAAAACTAAAGATAAATAATTAAAATAAAAGTTATGAGCAACATAGTAAATTACACTCAAAATAAATTTTTTTTTTTATTTCCCTCATAGCCATGTAACAATATCAGTTGGCCCCATTTTTCTTTCACCTCCCTCTCCCTTTTACCTTTTTCTCCCAAATAAAAAAAGTTTTTAGCAACGAAATAGTTACTCAAAAATAGTCGCTAAATATATGAACAACCTCTCCAATGACCGAAAATCGTTTGAAGGTCGTCACCAAAAAGTTTAGCGACTAACTATTTATGTTTTTTCTCCTTTTGTAAACTTTATTTTCAAAATTTTAATAACCATGCATGTGTACAATTGCTATGTTCATTTAATTAATTAAATCTTAAATCAATCAATTTTTAAAAACCACTTGCTCTCACACTGACACAAATCTCCATTAAGATTAACAATATTTATTTCGGAAAGTCAAGTCAAGTTTATCAACAATATATTCATAACATATTTTATATATACAATTGAGAAGTTGAGTTATCGATAATATCAATAATATTTATTATCAATAATATTTAGGACATATTAGGGAAAATTTTATTATACTAATGTGGATGTAAACGTGCAGAAGAAAATTACAATTAATCATGACAAAATGGATGATGTGCAATTGTTCAGAAATTCAAGAAGTGGAGGCAACCATCATCATTGGATTTAATTAATACGAATATCGACGGTGAGGATTATGTTTCTATTATTATGACCTGTCATAAATAATTGTTGATAGAATAAGAAGGTATCACATCTGAATCTAAACCAATTTATATTTAATATTTTCGACATTTCTTTTTCCCTTTTATTTCGTAAGTAGCTATTATTATAATTATCTTGCAAGCTAAGAATTATACTCTTCGCACGTGAAACATTACAAATAAGGAATCAAGGGCCTACTTTACACGTGGCGTGAATGGGATAACTATTATTTATTTATCTCAGAGTAATAGAGTTTGCTAATTATCAGATATATTGCTAATCAATTGAGGATCAGGAACCAATAAGCAATAATTATGAATTTGTTTGAAAGTGTTTTTAAAATTATCGAAAGTAAGTTTTTGATGAAATTGATTTTGAGTCTCAAAAACACTTCAAATGCTTTGTCAATATCAACTCGAATTTTTATTAAGGATTGGTTTGAAAAACATTTTCACTAAAAGCGTTTTCAGTCATTTTAAAAGCATATCCAAACGAGTTCTATGCCTTTAATTTTTTACAAAATAATGCATGAGGTTTGAGATGACTATAAAGAATGCGGAATCGTTATTAGTATTTGGAAAGAATGCAGAATGATTTTTTCAAACTAATTAATAAACGTTTTTCCAAAAAAAAAAATGTGGGATTGACATTTTCCCATGATTTATATCCAAATCAACAACAATTCTTTGAAGTTAAGTCAAGGGTTGAAACCCCACAAGAAAATTAAAATTTCCAATGAGTAGTAATGAGGATTTATGAGACAGAAACTCAGAATAAAAAAAGGTAAATGAAGACATAAAAATACTTGAAAAGGGACTTTAAGAAAATACATGGAGTACTTGGAGTTAACAAAAGACTTAGCACAAAATCCAGCACAGTGGTGTCCTAGGATTCATACAACCGATCATACTTAGTGGGATAATGCTTTGTCAATGGTTGATTGTCTTAGTTGTAATGAGGCTATAGCTTTAATAAGCAAAGAAAAAAAAATAATGATATCATCATGAAACAAAAAAAATAAGCAAAATATAAAAAGTGTAATTGAAGCAATCCAAAACAAAGGTTTGTTTCTACTCATATTTTTTACTCAAGAAATTGCCACAACAGCCTCCCTTGGCCAACTACGTTGTTGGGAATTTGGAGATTACAAAGTCACCAAAAACAACTAACCCCAGAAGAGTCCAAATCAATTTCTTTGATGAAACCAATAGCTTTCCCAAACAACTCCAACTCTCCAAATTTGTTAGTTTTCAGTTGTTGGCCAGTCCTTCAATCCAAAACACCAACCTCCTAATCCTCTCCCCTAACCCACCAATTAAGAGAGAGAGAGACACACCATTAAAAAAATTTGGAAGAGAGGAGAACCAAACCTTTCTCTTCTAATACACACCCAAATTTGTGATTGCCACACCCAATTTCATATCAATTTCCTCTCCCTTGGAGTGCAAGAAGGCTCAAAAAGTTCTTGCAATGGAAACAGCAGGCAAAATTCTCAGAAGATCAGTCCACATATTTCTTCTAAACTACCAATACTTCACCTCAACTGCTGCACTCATTGCCTTACCCTTCTCAGCCTCAGTTCTCATCTCTCAAGCACTTCTTCCTTCAAGCTCCGCCCTCTTGGCCACCGTCTATAACCGCCTCCACAGTCTTTTCGACGCGGCCGGCTTCCCTCCCTCCTTGGAATTCTTCACCATTCTCAACCACAAGCTCTCCCAAACCATCACCTCCTCAGTCTTCACATTCCCATTCTCCCTCACCTTCCTCCTCATAACCAAATCTTTTGTAATCCAAACTCTCAGCCGCCACCAGAAACCGAATTCCTCGTCGCACCCATCATTTCTTTCCACAATTTCTCTCTACACCCCACTCCTCCACACCCATGTTTACAACTCGTTTTTGATCCTCTCTGCCAATGCAAGCGTCTTTTCTATCTTGTTCATCGCCTTCAATGTCCTCGAAGGATCCGGGTTCTCTTCTCCTAACACCCTCCTCTTCTTATCGGCATCTGGGGCAGTTTTGTACTCCATTGTTCTTGCCAATGCACTCATAATATGCAATCTTGCATTGGTTCTATCAGGTACACAAAAGAGTGGCGGCTACTTAGCAATTCTCAAGGCTTGTCTTTTGATCAGAGGAAGAACTTCAACTGCTCTCTCTCTTGCTCTGCCTGTCAGCTTAACCCTAGCTGCAGTTGAAGCATTGTTCCAATACCGCCTCGTACGAGCCTACCATTTCACAGGACAGCTCGGATCTTCCATGGCCATGGAGGGTGTTTTCATTGCTTATTTGTACTCAATTCTTGTTGTTCTTGATACAACTGTGAGCTTTTTGTTCTTGCAAAGCTGCAAGCCGAGTTCTCGAGGGATCGAATACAGAGACGACGAAGAAAGTTGTGGAGATTTGAAGGCTGTCAAAGTGCTTCCATGAATTATGGTTCAAGAAATTGAAGGGAACCCGTCAAAGTTCGAAGGAATCCAGTTTTAGTACATTCTTTTTTCTTTTTTTTTTTTTTAGAGGAAAGAATATAAAAAAGGCATTGCCAAAAAAAAATTAGTTTCTATCTTCAATTCAAAGCATGATTTCTTTTGCTTGGTAATCATTCACACCAGGCAACTTTCTTGACATAAAAAAAAGCATCCTCTCTAAAGTAGGAGAATTGTATACACAACTTTGCTTATGATTATTATATTCCAATTTTATTTAGTTGCTTTGTTCCAATTTTATTTTTATTTTTTTAAAAAAGGGACTACCTAGTGGTTTTGTCACGACAGTTAATTTTTTCAGGGGCCGGCAAGACTCACGGAGGCATTTCAACCTCTCTTTTACCACCATCGTGTGATTCACAAGCATTAGATATCAAACCCAGAACATGTTGTGTGAAATATAGACCTGTAATTCGTTCCCAACCACTGAAATTTGGCAACTTTAGCAGTGTGGATGATACATTTTGGTCTCTTTGTTTCTTTTTCCATTTTTGTTATTGAACTTAGTTTTGTGTTGGTTAATAGCACTAGAGGGATAATATTGGTCAAATTCCAATGAATTGTACCAGAGTGATAGAGCAATATAAAATTTACATCTTGCACCGGTTTATAAACTCATGCATGAAATTTCAAAGATGTTCTATTGTGTACGCAAAAGGTATTTTGAAACTCAGTCATCACATTTTTCACCCAAAAAAAAAAATGTAGCTCACGGTCTTTGATTGATTTTGCTAAAAACTGCAAAAATCATTCTAAAATATATTTTCGTGAAATTTTCACCACACCATACGATTTTTTAAATTCATGCGTGTTTAATGCGTGTTTTTTCCCACGTGGCATAGTAAATCTAACTTTGTTACTTATGATGGAGATGTTTGTACTATGATTTGTCGTATTATTATAATCGTATTTTTGTTTTCTTCTGATCTTTTAAATTTGTATTCCTAAACAGGAAAGTTCAGCCATCAATTCGTTTGATAGTTAAAACTCTTTGAGAAATTGATAGAGGATGCAAATCATAAATTTCTCTAAAAATATGGAAATTCTGAAATTTCATGAATTTAAGTATATACTTTTTGACTAACAACCATAAGGAAGAAACAGTCAGTTTCTTAAACCAACCTATATTTATTTTACAATTACAACAAGAACAAAGCCTTATCCCATTAAATGGGGTCGGCTGTATGAATCCTAAAACGCCACTGCGCTCGGTATTTATTTTACAATTACCCTAAAAATTAAAAAAATTCCCTGTCGTCGTCTAGTTTCTTTCTGAACCTGATTCCCTATACAACGCCTATCACGAAGGGGTCTCCTATCCAAAATTTCAATGTAACGAGGAACTAAATTATATGTTACAGGAAAATGAATTGAATTCTAAACTACGGAGAGAGGGTTAGTGTGATTTACAGGAGTTCCACGGCACAGCAGGGATGTGGGATTTACAGATCCCAACGGCATCTTCCTTGGCGCTGTACATTTTCTGCCAAACGAATGATGAAAGCTGAAACCTGATTGTGAACCGAGACTGAACTTTGCTCTCCCAAGGATGCCAGAGGGGGCCAGATCCGACATCATGGTGGCAGACGAAGCTAGATTGCCTCGGGAACCCTTGCTTCTAAATGAATGGTACACAACCGTAGAGTGAGAGCCAAGGTCCGGTCTCTTTGTATGATATCCCACATGACTGATCAGTTGGCCGTGATCGTCTGACTGAACATCTTGTCAAGCATGTATAGTTAAGATTCATGCATGGTTCAAAACTTCAAATGCTGCATGACTCGAACAGTTGCCCTTTCCGCCCTCATCCAAATAATATCTCGAAGGGGCTTTCCTTTGCACTAGTTCTGAGAAGGGGATTCCGACCAGGATCCTAAAAGCATATGCTCCTTGCCACTAGTTAGCAACACTGCGACTGAACACTCTTCTGTAGGGCAGGAGAGCTCGATTTCCCATGTAGCGATAGAATGACTATATCCTTCACCTATTTTGGTGCTTTTTTTGTGAGGTTAATGCCCTGGGCCTTTTCCATTTCAGCTTCCTTTTCTGCTTTCTTCTTCTCCAATTCAGCCTGTTTGATATTCTCTTCGTGTGCTTTCCGAAACAACTTAACAAAGTTCAAGAGAGTCACAGTAACTGCAGTCATCAAAACAGGGGTTTTAATACGGCTTAAGTCAGCTCCATTATTACTGAATGAAAAGAGTGCATTTGTAGGCATCCAGAGAAGCCCTCAGCCCCTAAAATAGCATAAAGGTCCCAAAAATCTCTTACAAAATTCAAAATCTAAAAAATTCAAAAACCCCCCAACCCCGTCCGCAACTAACCTTGCTCAAATGGACAGCGAGCGGGATCCTCACCAAAATATAATGCAAGAGCATCTGCATTTCTACCCTGTATACCAAAAGCAAATGACAAAATTGAGATCACAAAATACAAAATAAGACAGGCGACTAGGAGACGATAATTAGCAAATTACCACCACAGAATATAGGTTCGTCACAGATGCCACTTCGGTCTCAGCAACAGTAATGAACTCTTTCAATGTCTAGAAATTCAACAACAAAAACAAGTACAAAGAAATTGTTAGGGAACGGGAAAAAAACAGAAGAAGAAATGAAGGGCCTTTCAACAAAGCTTTATAAATTTTAAAAGAGAAAGACTACACACCTTACGGAAAACTTCTGACACAGGGCCATCATTTTCTGATGCCGTCAGCTCCTGCTTGAGCTTTTCTAACCCCTTGATTAAAGCTTGCATTTCTTCAGCTAAAGACTTCAATTGTATCTGCATGGAAACAAGATTTGTCACATTCAAAATCTAACTACAATGCTTAGAATTAGCACCAAGGAAACAAATGTTCACCTTTGTTGCAGGCTCCAGGCTGACAAGGTCCTGGTAAAAATCAAGAAGTCCTGGCGATTTAGAAGCAAGGATCTAAGACACAAGAAAGCCAAACGTGAGACTCAAAATATGATGGTAATCTTGTATCTCAAAACATTTGGCAACAAAAACATAAATTTTGCAAGCAGTCATCTCTTATTTGTTAGTTCTAGATCTCTTATTCCCCGCTTTGGTTATTCATTACATAACCAAAAATATTTAAGAAACGTACCTTACAAAGATAATGCATGAGTGTCATCTTACTAGTAGAGGCACGCGTATCATAGAGCTTCAGTAGACTGTCCAACTTGAACCCAACAGCAGCACCTGTACAAAAACATTTGACAATTCATATTATTTTGGAGGCTACCTAAAATAAAGCCAAGCGCAGATAGGAATTTAAAATGGAACACGAAATAGCTGGTTTCAAATATAAAGGTTGCTTCTGCCAGTAACTCTTGATTCTCCTGGATAAATTCCAAGGCCCAGATAAAAAGTCCAGGATCAATTCTAAGCTCCAGCATGTGAAGCACATGCCTCAGAATAAAGTGTCATAAAAATTAATTAAATCCTCCTCTTTGAACCCAACAGTGATCATAATTTTAAAACAGAAGCACAATGTTCCCAAAGGACTTGCCTATGGTTAAATCAAATTGAAAGCCATTTGGAGATATGAAGCAGTTGCTTTGCATTCATATAATTTATCTTAATACTTCCCACCTCCCAGTCCACAGTAATAGATTATCTAAAGTGCTTACTTTAAGCAACATGTAAAAGAACCTCCCTACATGCTCTAAGTCAACAAACATAACAAATTCCAATATAACTTACCCCTTGCAGTTCCTTGGTTCAAAGTGTTCCCCAAAAAAAGAATCTTCTTCATAATTTCCTTCAGCTTAGAAGAGTTCCGAACCTAATTTATCAGTAATAGAGTAGCTAAGTTAAAATTGGTATCTATATACTGCAGGAAGCAATTCATTGGTAGTGCTGACATACCTCCTCACATGCAGAGTTTACTGTGTTCAAACTTCTTTTAAATTCTGAGACCTGCAAAAAGGGTCAATAATTAGATAATGATGCAAAGAGACATACATTAGGTCCCATTTACTGCATTGGGAACAAAACAGCAGGTACTACCAAACCTGAGTGTTGAACTGAATCTTGAAAGAAAATACTCTCATCTTTGACTCCACCCGAGGCACTTTCATCAACTCCAAAAAAAACTGAAACATTACAAATATACAGAGACTTTATATATCTGACAATTAGTTATAGCTGTAAAAGTATTTAAGGGACATTACAATCCAATATGCACTCAAAACATAATTGCTATTACTAAAATTTTCTGAGCAACATAAAACATTTTTAGGAAAACAATATTCAAAAACTAAATAAAACTACAATCACAAAAACTAATCTGAAATGACTCTGCCTGAATTAACATCACTTCATATAACATGCTATGGTGCCTCACTAAATGTCTGGGTTTTTCCTATGTCTATTTAACACACCAATTAAACCAGTAGCAGTGCAACTTAGCATCTTAAACAAGGACAAGCGAAATATATCCCTTAGAATCTTTCATTTTTCAACAGTCTAGGGAAATCCTTTATTGATGTTTACCGATTATCAGCCCATCTTCAAGTCTTCCATTGCCGCCACATTTATACGTGTAGTAATATTCGAGGAATATTTGAAAATTAAACTGAATAAGTAGTGAATGGACTGATGTGTGTCTCCTTAATATTATAACTTCATAGAGCACAGGATAAGGGGCACAGTATAGAATTTAAATCATAATGGGAGATGCAAAATCCCTTGAAATGTGTAATATACAATTTTGGTTGGCCAGTCAACTTTCCAACGGAGAGATGCAAATATTAATCCTACCATTGGAGATGCTCTTATAATAATTAATCTACTACGACAAATACTTCAAGAATATATTTGATCTGGTCATACCTGTTCACACCTCCCCAGGGCCTCCTTGTCACCAGTGTAGTTCTAAACAACAGAAATCACAAGCAAGAAAACATATGATTAATGAGGAGATGGAGCCATGTCAGGTTGTAAAAAGAGTAAAATAACCATCAAAATAGTAAAAATAAAATAAAGAATAAAGGCTACACCTTGAGAAGTTCCATCTCCTCTTTAGTAGGACAAAATTTAATTAAATTTTCCACCTGATCAACATCTAATACTGAGTCATCCATTTTTAAAACAGCAGCCTGAGAACGTGCATATAAATACATAATTAGCTAAGTATGAAAAGCGTTCATTTACAACATCAGCTTTAAATTATTCGGGAAGTAAAAAGCCAATTGAGAAGACTCATCAGATATGCAAATTATCTATATTCACAAATCATGAGTAAGAAGAAATTCAACTGTATCAGCTTACCATCATATCAGGAAGTGGCATCTTAACTTTTGTGAGCATAATTTCTGTGTTGTATGCCCTTCTCAGGTCAACCTACAATGTGGTACAAAGAGAATCACAGTAAGAAAGTAGAGAAGTAATAGCATCTGACATTATATGGAAAAAAGAGAAAAAAAATATTCATCAAAATAAATCTCCGCGTTAACAAATATAGCTAGCATTGTACACACCCAACTTATCAATACAAGTGCAACTCTACAACAAAAACTCTAGAGACATGGAGAGATGGTTGACAGATAGTTACATTCTAACAGAAGAATCAAATCCCATAACTGGTAGGAAGACCCACAAAATATAAAAGAAGAATCACCTTTAACAAGCATAACTTTTTTGTTCAAAAAAAAAAACAAGCATAACTTTTAGAAGATATGATTTTACAGTAAAATAACCAATTGCATAAAATTACCAGTTGAACTTTGTCAGGTTTAGAACCAGCAGGCTTGCGGCGCCCTCCTTTATCTCCTGAGTTTGCAGATTTTGGAACTGTAGCAGAGAAAAGGCTCTCTATCTCTGACACATCAAATTCCGGCGCACTAGATTAAAAGAGAAGCACATTAGTGATTTGAAATGAACAATCCTGAAATAAAATACATTTGTGTATGTTGAACATGTAAGATCCATCAAATCAACAAAAAAAACTTTATGGCAGAAAACAGCTACCAAGGCAATAATAAGTTGAAAAATAAGATGGAATACTTTTGAGTCTCTCCATGTCTTTGCAGTTCCTCCCACAGGCTTCCTTGCAACGCCCTTGTCACCTTGTTCCAATGTAGTGGTTTCAAGGAGGAGCGTCGAGGCGCTGTGGCAGGTATCCCACGTCCGCGCCCTCTGCCAGCAGCAGGTCCTCTGCCACCTAATGAGGGTGGTGGTGGAGGAGCACCACCAGGAAGTCCAGGTGGAGCAGGAGGCCCTGGACCACGACCTCCTGGAGGTGGTGGCGGAGGTGGTGCTCCAGGTAGTGAGGGAGCGCGGCCTCCACCGGGAGGTGGAGGAGGAGGTGGCGCACCATGCCCTGAAGGTGGTGGAGGGGGTGGAGGTGCTCCCCCACGCATTGGAGGGGGTGGCGGAGGTGGTGCACCACGTCCTGAAGGTGGTGGAGGTGGCCCCCCACGCATTGGAGGGGGCGGTGGGGGTGGGGCCCCATACATTGGAGGTGGCGGCGGAGGAGGGGCACCTTGCATTGGAGGTGGCGGCGAAGGGGGGGCACCGTGCATTGGAGGTGGCGGTGGAGGTGGGGGCCCACGCATTGGAGGTGGTGGTGGAGGTGGAGCTCCGTGCATTGGAGGTGGTGGTGGTGGTGGTGGTGGAGTAGGTGCTCCATGTACTGAAAATGGTGGTGGGGGTGGTGGAGGTGGAGTTCCATGTAAAGGTGGTGGAGGTGGAGCCCCTTGCATTGGAGGTGGGGGTGGGGGTGGGGGTGGCGGTGGAGCTCCACGTAAAGAAGGTGGGGGTGGGGGTGGCGGTGGAGCTCCACGTAAAGAAGGTGGGGGTGGTGGTGGAGCTCCAACTAAAGGAGGTGGTGGCGGTGGATGTGGAGTTCCTTGCATTGGAGGCGGAGGCGATGGTGGGGGTTGTGGAGTAGATGAAACTCCCGGCAAAGGAGGCGGCGGTGGAGGAGGAGGTGGAGTTCCACTAGTAGGTGGTGGCGGTGGAGTAGGTACTCCAACTCCAAGAGGTTTGGATACACTTGCAGCAAGAGGAGGTGGAGGGGGAGGCGGCGGTGGTGAATTTTGAGAACCTGCCACAATAACATGAACAGCTGAAGAGTACCCAACCTTCCAAAGAGACGAAGAAGGCTGTGGAGGCATTATGGTGCCACTATTCTGCCCACCAGATTGCAGCGGAGGTGGAGGGAAAGGGAGAGGTGCAGGGACCAAAGCTATACCAGTATTCTGCGTGATAGATGACGAGGCATAAGGAGGTGGAGGTGGAGGTGGTGGCGGGGTAGAAGACGGAAACAAGCACGAGACTGAAGAGGGCTTTGAGAAGATAGAATTAGAACTTAGCAGAGGAGGCGGCAGCGATGGTGGAGGAGGAGAAGGAGGTGCTGTTGCAGCTACTTGCGACAATGGTATAGCTGGTGACAAAAGCTTTGGAGAACTGTACAATGAAGATATTTGAGACATAGGTGGTGGAGGGGGAGGTGGAGGAGGAGGGGAAGGAGGTGCTGTTGCAGCTACTTGCGACAATGGTATAGCTGGTGACAAAAGCTTTGGAGAACTGTACAATGAAGATATTTGAGACATAGGTGGTGGAGGGGGAGGTGGAGGAGGAGGTGGAGGTGAAGGGGAAACTACTTGTGCATCAGTATGTTCCGTTGTAATAGAGGAAGTCTCTGTCTCTTGGATTGGTGGTAGCGTCGATGGCAGGCAGGATGTGGATGTCTCTGTTAGTGTCTCTGGTGCAGACTTTGAATGCTTCAAAGGGTCCACTTTACCATGTTTCAGTTCAGTTTCCATATCCTTTGAAACCGCAGTTCCAGAAGAAGCTTTCAGTTTAGCATTTGCATTTGTATCTTTTGAAGAAGCAGCACCGGCAAAACCAGCTGGTGCACTATTATATCTTGATGGTGGATAGGAAACGTGCATTGAATTAGTATAAGAGCCCTTGTTAGGCGGAATCCACCTAGACACCGCATTTGGTTTTGCTATTTTTGCCGAAGTGCCCTGAGTTTCTTGTTGTTTAGACTTCTGTTTTGCTGCCGTAGTTTCTACACCTACTTTTGCGTTAAATGAAGGCTGTCTCTTATAGGCAGGTGGCTGCAATTTCTCAGCTTTTGGTCTAGAGACCTCAGCACTCAGTTTTGATTGTGCAACCTTGGTCTCTAATCTCTTCTGTGTAGCCACGTCTTCTTCATTAGTTATATCTTCCATCTCTTCCAATTTCCGGCGCACCTCTTCTACCACTTCCTTAGTTCCAGTATGACTCCGCACATCAGCAGCAACTGGGATGGAATTTGACTTCATATCTCCATCATCCACAGCAATGTCTTTCACAGCATCGACATTGGAATCCACCTCATCGAGCTTGTACTTCACATCATCAACAGCAATGTCCTTCACCGCATCATTATTAGAATTTGCCATTCTGTCCTTTTTGTGCTTTCCATCGTCTGATGTACAGTCTACAAAAGCATGACGATCTAAATCCTCCTTCCAGACTGTTTGCTGATCTATATGTTTACGAGCATTGTCGTGAACCATGGAAGTGTCGAAATCCGCCTTCACTTCCTGTGAATCCAATGCATTGCTAAATATCTCTTCCACCTCAAAAAATTCCTCGGGTGAAGCACTCCCTGTCTCGTTTTCTTCACTTGCCACAACTGTGGTGATATTAGGCACAACAGCATCAGCGTCCAGAAAAAGTACCTGATACAGATTTGAGTATGCATTCAACTCCTATAGCTTCAGAAAAGCACATCCACATAATAAACAATAACATACCTCTGCTCTAAAGTCCTTTGGAAATTGATCCTTGGCATCCCAAAGAATATCAATATCATCACGACCGAGCATCAATATATTTGACCGTACAAATGCTGTGTGGAACATAACCCTGAACATCATCTCCTCGTGAACAAAATCTTCATCCAGGTGGATGCATTCAAGAACCACATCCCCTCGAATACGGCAACGAATATCAATTTTCACCAGCACACACTCTGCCTGTGATTAGGATTCATAAGAATGCTTAAAAAATATTTCATCTTATACAATCAGATTTCGTTGCATGAAGTAGACATTACCTGTACATAGAGGTGGGTATTCTTTTCATTCCTTAAAGTTGAAAAGAGAAGCTTAGAGATCCTGTTAGCTGGTGTAGAAGGGTCTTGACCAAAAACACGTATGAAAGGCCTACAACCTTTTCCATCATCAAAAAGCGGAAGGTTTCGAAGTATCAGACAATCCAAAAGTAGAGGTGTATCTGATGGAGGCCATTCAGAACCCAAATTTCGTCGCGAAATGTACTGAAGATATCTCATCTGCGAAGGCTGTGGGTTTAAAGGAGACAAAAGATGGAGAAGTTCCCTAGGAGCCTGCTTGTAAACCATTTCAAGGGTCTTCTGCTCTCCATTGTATTGTTTACGGTACAACAGAAGACCCGCAAGCATAAATGCGAGAACAGGCCATCCTCCTCTTTCACAGTGCATCAGTAACACATTCTGTTGCCCCTCCAATGACAACCAACTTTCACTCGAACGAAGGAAGTGATGAATCATCTCTAGTGGCAACAAAGGACATCCCTCATATTGCCGAGGGTAATCCATTACTGTCATGTCATACTGCGAAAGCACATCGGAAATTTGGCTCCGCCTATCCCCTTCTCTGAAGTTAAACACCATGAAAGAAGCATCCGGGAAGTAGTCTTGCAGCTGTGCTACAATGCCACCCAAGTACACTTTGTACTCATCTTCTTCCAACACATCGGTCGAGAAGCAGCAGTCAAAAACTGCATAATTCGGAGCCAAAACAAGTTAAAATCAATCCACATTACACTAAAAGGTTCACAATTTTGAGCTAAAAGAATCCCCAAACATACAAAATGCACTTAAAAAAACAAAATTCAATCGATTTCGAAGCAAATTCAATCGCATTTCAGCAAGAACCCCAAAAAAAGACTCTGAATTTCCATCAAATTCAACCGCATTGGCCCAAACACGGACCAAACCTCAACAATTGAGCACCAAAAAACCAGAATTTCTCAAATTCTCAAGAAACAGGAAATGGCAACGTACCGTACACCCGCTCGGAGATCTCAAGAAGGCGGTCCGGCGGCTTCCGGTAAAAGAATCGTCTGAACAGCGCCATCAGATGGCGCTGTTTCTCCCCCGATCGGATCCAAAACGGTAATCCAAACCAGCTCCAATTAGATCACAATTCCGATCCCTAACAATATACGCAGCCAGATCCCGCCCTTATCCGATTCTTCAACGGTCCAAAACCCGACCCGAACGAGCCGAACCCTTCCGGCGAAACGAAAATCCCGAAAGAAATCGCCAATTGAGAAAAATCAAAAGGGGGAATTGAATTCCCGAGACGAAGTGAGGGAGTGGGGGTTTTGGGAATGGAAAAGCAAAGGGAATTGGAATCGAGGGAATTCTAGAGAGAGAAAGAAGAGAGGAGAGACAGAGAGAGAAAGAAGAGAAGTGGACTGAGAAGGAGAAAGCAGCTATTAGGACCCGACCCGACCCGTCTTCTTCTCCTCGTCTGCTTGGGGCACCTGTGCGTCTTCTGCAACTCTTCCTTTTTTTCTTCTTTTTTTTTAAAAAAAAAAATTTAATTCTCTTCTTTTTATGTTTTTCTGTTTTTCGGTTGGGCAGCGCGGGGAGGGTTCGGGCGGGCAGCTGTCCGACGTGGCAAATACGATACTGGTAAATTAATCGATCAATGAATTAAATTCGTTATGAGTTAATTAAGACCACTGTAACTGCCTGAAAAGGAAAAAGATTACGTTTG
This sequence comes from Pyrus x bretschneideri, assembly GCF_019419815.1. Taxonomy (NCBI): domain Eukaryota; kingdom Viridiplantae; phylum Streptophyta; class Magnoliopsida; order Rosales; family Rosaceae; genus Pyrus; species Pyrus x bretschneideri. Next base: position 11,197,898 of record NW_025999612.1, read on the forward strand.
TTTCTTTGGTATTCAGGTAAAACATTTGAAATATCGATGTTAAGTGTTACTCTGTACTACGATATGTGATATTCATCTTCGTTTAAAAGTGAGAGATCTTATATTTGAATATCGTAAATGACGAATTCGATATCAAATTAGGTTGCCCATTATGTGGTTTAGTCGAATTCTCTCCTTAGTGTAAAAATATCGATGTAGGTGAAAATATTAATACAGTGAAATTATCGATATACAAGCCACTTAGTACTTCGGTCTAGTTGTATTCCTCTTCATTTGTAAGTGAGATGTCTTAGATTCAATTCTCACTTGAACCACATTATTGCTACTAGGTCCATCCCTCTCCCGTTACGATAGATAATATTGTTTGTTAAAAAAAAAAATTACCGATATACCAATTTATAAAAATATTAATGGTTATATCAATATCGCTTGTCTTTGACGAAAGTTATGGAAAGTTGTAATAGAGTGGGTATATCAACTCATTCAGATTTAGTCAAAATTAGAGAAAAACTCTTTAAAAAAAAAAAAAAAAATCAAAAATTCGAAATCTGAAGTGGGTTTTAGAAAAATATCGATATTCATTGATTTTTTTTATATATCGTCAATATAGGATGAAGTTTGCATTTCACTCCTTAACATATCAATCCTTGTTTTTTAGATATTTCATGAAAAATATCAATACTTTCGTGGATATTTTATACACTAGTAAAATCGTACAGGGAAATAGTGAAAATACGAAGTTTTTTTTTTTTCCTCGTCAAACTTTATTGTTCGTATTGGGAAGTGATATTCACACATTCATTTTACCTCCCACACACCTTGGTTATTTTTTTTTGAAATTGATCTTTTTTTAATTCATTTGATCTGATGGGCGAGAATTGAGACGAGTGTGTGAGAAGTAAAAATGTGTGTGAATGGCACTACCCTTAATATTTAGTTAAACTTATGGTTTCAACACAAAAATGATTCATGTTTACTACATATTAAACTCATCATCTATATTTTCCGTTTCATGATTGATACGCATTGAGCAAGTTTATTTTCTTTTAATCACAAAAGGTTAGCATGGTCAAAAACTTAAAAGTGCTGAATAGTAGCAACTCAAGTTCATTTGAAAACAATTTATAAAGGGCCATTCTCAAGATATTTTTACTTTGATCGTTGCACGAGTCATAGACGTGTAATTTAAGTTTTGTCTAGCTTTTATTTTTATATATTTCAACTATAATGTTGCTTCAAAATGCACAATAACAACGACGATTTATCATGAGATTTTTAAATTTCTAAATCAGACAAAATAATAAAATAAGTACTCGTTAATGAGTACCTAAGTAATATTCTCGATCTTTGGCAATATCAAAGGACACTTTATTTTGATTTGCTTTGATTTACAATCCAAGAATTCAAATTTGAAGTTCCAATGTTCATCTTTTGAGGATAGTGGGGCCAAGAAGTTATCCAATCATATTGCATAACGTGCCCAAAAAAACGTCATGTCGTCGCGTGTGTACGTTTCCCGGAACGTCTTTCGCTCGTTACCGGCAACACGACAGCCTTTCAGCGCCGAGCGATGTCGTTAAGCAACTGGAACCACCACGTGATTGCTCTCACGTGTTGTCAAAGTATGGGCCGCCTAATTTGGTTTGTCTTCAGGGTCAAGGTTTTGGGCCGTCGCTTTGCTTCGTACAGCAGATCAGGTTTCTTAAGGCACCAATCACTGCCGCCCATTTACTTACTTTTCATCCGATTCATGCAATGGACGGTGACAGTTTCATGTAGGGTGATGCGCAAGCAACCTTACTTTTCATCCGATTCATGCAATGGACGGTGACAATTTCATGTAGGGTGATGCGCAAGCAACCTTTGTTTTTTGTTTTATGTTTTATGTATATTTTTATAAATAATCGATAATATCTACACTAAGAGGAAGGAGTAGATTTAGTCTCACGATGGATTATCAATAGTTCAAACTCGTATTTGATGAGAATCAAACTAAGATCTTTCACTTACAAGTGAAGAGGAATACCACGAGACCGTAATACTAAGTGGCAACAACCTTTGTCATATTCAAAAGAGTAATTTACAAAAAAAAAAAAAAAAAAAAAAAAAATGTTTAATTAAAATTGACAACAACAACTAAGATAAATTAAAATCATTGACTAGCGGGTAAGTAGCCTAATCCAATTTACAGGTGCAGGATGAAGCAATTTTTCTCCAAGGACAAGATGAAGCCCGCACGCCATTTTGGTTTGTGGGTTTTAATTTTTTTGGGTAAAATAGAATTTAGGAGAGATCTGTTAGTCTCACCACTAGCATTGGGGAATATCTGCAATCTCGAGTCGGAATGACTTACGCGTGACACTTAACTGTCAGCTGTTACCGTTGTGAATTTACGTAAAAATTTACAGATTACGCGTCGACGATGACTGTTGGCAACAGGACTTGAACGTTAGTGGAGCCGTCACTCATCATACGTGTTTTATACAACTGATGAGATAAAAAAAGCAAGCCAACAAGCGAAGAAAAGCAAATTTCTCATAGCATGAAATGCATTATTGGATTGGTTTTAATTAAGGACAACTAACAAAAAGTTCTCAAAAACTTTAGTTTTAATCAAAATGATAAAATAAAAGTGTAAGTGAATAATATCAAGAGTCATTTTTTAAGCTCAAAATGTTCTTAACGTTAAAAATGAACAGTATTATAAGTGTTTCATTAAGACTCCCTTTTAATTACCATACAATACCAATGAGGATCTTAAGTTGTTAATTACTTTGTTAATCTCTTTAAATATCCTTGTAACCAAAGAAACATGGTCATCTCTGAAATCGCAGACATGTTGGGGGTGAAAGAAGATAGGACCACAAGGTCAATGAGATCTAGATCCACGTGGCGTGCATGCCATGAGGTGGTTCGTCACAAAGTCAACAACATGAACGGTGCGATTACTGTTATCATCTTAAAGCGGGACCCACGATATGATTCCAGCCACTCCATGCATGACATGTGCAATCCCAGCATATTCTGAGAGAATATATACCGATTAGAGATTTGGATCCTCTCCTGAGCTAATGGAGAAGATCCTTCTGATCAATCATCATGGGTCGTTGGATTTTTATCTAACGGCTACAATCATTATAACTTTAAAGGGATCTCCTGTTTGTAGCCGTTGGATAAAAATCCAACGGCCCACGATAATTGGTCACGAGGATTCTCTCCATTAGCTCAGGAGATGATCCAAATCCATCAATTGGTGAGATGATCATGAAAGTGAGATCTCACCTGCCACATGTGGACAGATTTTTTAGTGGACTATATACACAGTCTAATACATTAAATGTCAAAGTATAAGTGGTTGTATATTTAAAATAAAATCTCAATAACTTCAAGGAAGCTTTCTCTCGTTAAGAAGTTCTTTACTACAAAAATTCATATCCTTTTTGTCTTGATTTGGACTATGTTTTCAGCATACTGAAAAATTCCTTCCGAAAATTGTGGAAAACTGAATTTCACCTAGCTTCACCATCATGTGTTTTACCAAGGTAATTATTATGGTAACAGTGACCCCAATTGCTTCAGTCTTCAGACAACTCTTTTGATTAAAATGTGGGACCTCCTTTTTAATTAATTTGAATGGTACTGACAAGTGCTAGTTATTAGGTGGTTAACAATATTTCGAAATTCTCTAATGAGGATTGTTATGGTGTGGAAAAGATCATTTCTGGATCTCTTCCACCTAATTCTCCTAATTAAACAATCAAAGCTTTTGAAATTTGATCAAACGGGTAAAAACACGAGCCCACTTTAAAAGTTATAATAATTTTAACCGTTGGATCAAATTTCAAGAGCCCATATTGTTTGATGAGGATGATTAGGCTGAAGGGATCCGTAAAGAATCCCTTTCCGTTATGGTGTTCATCAAGAGCAGATGTGAGTGCCGCTTGTTCACTCAGTCCCGCACCTGATGTGCACCATAGAGCACTGCATAAGAATGTTGTTGTAATAGTATCTTAAGTCAATTACACATGGTCAGGTGAGGAAGTTAAAATGTAAAATATAATACGTAATTGACTTAAAATATTGTTATAGTGACATTCCAATGTAGAAATTTCTCATGCGAAATGTGATCCTAACTAATGCTGGCCACCAAATGTGGGTGTGAGTGGATGGTCGATCGACCCTACCCTTGATGCTCACCATTAAGATTTGTATAAAAAGAGAACTTTCATTCAACCTGAACGTCATTGTAACAATATTCCAAGTTAATCACTCAACGTAAAATTTAAAACATATAACAATGTGTCATTGATTTTGGGTATCAATGTAACGTGAATATCAATGTGGCAGTATTTTAAGGGAATCATGCACTGTCACTTAGAAAAGTTACATGCATAATAATACGTAATTGACTTAAGATACTGTCATAATAGCATTATGATATAACAAGTTTGAGTGGAGGATAACCATGCAGATAGACCCATGTTCTGTGGCAGTGACAGATTTGGGCCATTGGTTCCTTTTCATGTTCCCCTTTACATTACAATCATGGAGGTTGGAGAGCCCTTCACTCCACCCATGCCTTTAATTTCCATCTTAACGTTGTTTTTTATTTGTTTTCATCCAATTGATGCAAAGCTGGCCAACTAATTAGTTGCTGATGCTGATGCAAAGCCAGCCATATGATTCTTTGACATGAGAATCCAACACTAAGCTTACAAGGTGTAGTTGCGGCTAAGGTTTTGAGACATCCGATAGAGACTTACATAAGACCGGGATGCCAACGTGACATATCAAAAGGTGTTCCAAATTTATCATGTGTCGTCATAAATGTTTTAACTTTTTTACACTATGTCACGTAATTGGTTTGGGATACTACCCCTTATCGCCTTGACATCCTTATTTCTTCTAATTTCTCTCAATCACAGGCTAAAAGTTACATGAAATTGAGTGCACTCCCTAGATATTGTCTCTCTCCTCCCTTCTCACGGCTCACTTCCATGCCATGACACGAATACACAAGCCACCATAACGTCTCGTGGAGAATACATCATCATGTGTAAGTTTTTCTCTACATGCTATTGTTTTATTAACACGGGACATTACAGTAGCAGTATACTCATACCACGACGTCTCCATCAATTGAATGACTTTCTAATTTCTCAACTTCACATAATGTGAAGTTAGATTGGACTTAAATCTGAATGTGAAGTTGAGGTTTGTCCTAAGCTCTCAGATTTTGGGCCTCAAAATGTTCTATATGTGCAACAATCTGAGCTTGTCTAATATGTAAACCTCCTTCCATTTTTGCTATTCTTTCACTTCAAGACTCTTCTGAAAACTAAGTAGTTTGGAAGAACCAAACAAGAAACTGATGCCTAAGCCTACGAGGCTACGAAACAAGAGACTTTACACGGCTTTTCCTCGGAAACCGTCGCTACTAATCTACACATTTGCCCAATGGGACTTGACAAATATAGGAAACCAGGAGCTAATCAGGCAACAAACAAAAAGTTTCGAACAAGAGAGAAAGAACATTACTCTAGACAACTGATCCAATCATTCTCGTGCTTTCCTCCCCTCCCGGATATTCTAAAGTGGAAGGGTAGTTCTTCGCTTTGTCACCGAGCTTGTGGCGGAGATTTTCAATTCCTCAACTAGTGGATGAAGCCACCTAGATGGAAATGCCAGCTACCAGGCTGAACTCTTGTATAATCTGTTTCTCGTCGAGACCTGTTTCCTTTTCTGGTTTACTCAAAGTCTCCCCATCAGATGATTACTTCCCCTGCTTCTTACCTGCAATTCAAAAGTCACAATATTTAGCTAAAGACAGCCATTGCAATTATCACAATATTTAGTCAGCTACACACTTATGTATCGTTCTCCCTCCCCAACCCACTAGGTATGGGGAAAACGCTTGCAGAAGAGATATGGAAAAATTAGTATTAGTCCTGTACCTCTATGGAACCATGAGTTCCGGGTCGCTCTTCTGATGTGGCGCTCATGTCTTTCTAAAAATTCATCAACTCTATATGGTTGAGACAACAAGGGTCCGGAAAATTCAACCTTGTCTTCTTGATCTTGAAGTTGAAACCCCTGTTAACGAGGTTAAATACGTTAGGTGAATATATATAACATCATAAAAAAAGAAAACTTGTTTGCCTTTTACTTGTATTTTCAACTCAACCAAACAAACGAATAACTAAAGAAAAGCTACAAGATATATGAGACAGTATTCCTTGTGGTGTTCCAGGTAATGCGAAAACTGGGAGTTCTACGTCAAAAGTCAAATAATGATGCATCTGATTTTTGTATTTACAAACTTACCATATCACCGTGAGCTGCCATTTCCTCCCTTTGATAAAGTGCCAACGATAATTCCTGTGAGTGGTACCCATCGCAAGCATCAAAGGAATCTGGATTTTCAAGCTTGCCCCATTGTTTCAGCATCGCGAGCTTTGCAATCTCATACGAATCATGCCCTCTTGAATCATTGCGCCCCTTATACATAAGCTCCGCATTTTCATGCCTTTTGGAGTCAAAGTTACTCCTTGTATGCACTGTGATTGAAGATTCTATTGTGTTAAAAATGTGTCCTCTTGAAAAAGACCGAGTATGAGATCTTCTGGCCTCATCTTTTCGTCTCTTTGCCCATGCAAAGCCACTTGATGTAGAAACCTCTAATGGACCGGAGAAGGGAATGTCTCCTTGAGATGCATTCTTTACATGCGAAGAGTCTTCTACTTTACCAGCTGACGGCTTTGGAAGCTCCCTACCCAGAACTGAATCATCTTCCTTAAGAATATGTCCGTTAGTGCCATTAATTTTATAAGAACCTCGAGACTGTACTGCCAAGTTCTGCAAGACAAGCTGAGTGTCAATAAGAACCTAGTGGTTACCATTATAACACGCAGATTCACAAACATACATGAAGGGAAGAGAGAGAGAGAGAGAGAGAGAGAGAGAGAGAGAGATACCTCTGCTGGTGCCAATTTAGTAAACCCAAGTGACTTCCTTGTTGGCTTTCGTGTTTCAGATCCACGAACTCGCCCACCAATTTTTTTCCTGAAAATTCAGTGGCCATATACTAAATTTCAATTTTCATATTTTGGTGAGGACTATACTCAATTTTCGAGAACCACTCACCTCTTTGCCTCCTCCCGGTTCTTTGCATCAATCTCTTTGCTAGGTGGGTATATAGGCAAGCTTGACGGATCACATGCATGAGGCTTCATTTTGAAATACTGAAGTGGTAAATGAAGAATACTGTATTAGGAAAATCTGCATGATGCGAACCAATGTTTAAGGTACATATTACATTATTTGGCGAGTTACCTCGGATGCAAGAGCAGAGGAGGCAGTCGCACGCTTGTGTGGTTCTACAGAAAGGAGAGTCTCTAGTAGGTTAAACGTGGCTGCAGGCAAATCTTTAAAGGTCACCCGCAGAGAACTATCGTAGGGTTGTTGTGGCTTAAATAGAGTTGCATGAGGAAGTTTGGACTTTTTCCAGTATTCATCTGGCGGGGAGCCACAAAGCTTGAAAATCTTGTGTAATTGTTCAACCTGTGGAAAATGCTTATAAGAACTTGAATTGGAGAAGTCAAAGCAAAGTATGACAAACAATCTAACGCATCCTAAGAGAATCAACCAGTTTGTTCTTGTAAGCACATGCCTTAAGAGAATCAGATACTTAATTTCTTGATTTATGCAAGCATAATTAGAACGGGGAGGACTCCGCATTCAAACTGTCGTGTTGGAAGACATCCAGACTATTATAACAAGATTGATAACGGGAATTCATGTATTATGGTTTGTTAATTACCTCTGTTCTCCCTTGAAGAACAGGTTTCCCCATCAGTAGCTCTGCAAATGCACAGCCGACACTCCATAGATCTATTGAAGCTCCATAATCAGTCGATCCAAGCAAAAGTTCAGGAGGACGATACCATAGAGTGACAACACGACTCGTAAGGGGTTGCTTATTCCCAGAATTACAGAAGTTTGCCAATCCGAAATCAGCCACCTTCAAAATCCCTTCGTTGCTCACCAGAAGGTTTGATCCTTTTATGTCCCGATGCATTACACCCCGCGAGTGACAATGTTCAAGTCCAGATAACAACTGCTTCATGTAACATTTAATCTACAAAATCAAAACCAACATCGCCAATGTCAGCTTGAAAGTGGATGGATAAACAGATGACTAAGGGTGAAGTAGTACATCACGAGAGATGAAGCCTATGAAACTAGCATGATAACAGCAGCTATTCTTAAGGGCATTGGCAAGCATACCTGTGCCTCACTGAACTTGATGTCAGGGTTAGACAAGAGTCCGGTAATGTCATGTTCCATGTACTCAAACACAAGGTATATGCTACATGATAATCGGGAAGTTATTAAGCCCTCCAGTTTAATGACGTTTGGATGGTCAAGCCTTCTAAGAATCAAGATTTCTCGTGCCATAAACCTGACACTCTCAGGCTCAAAATTGTCAAACCGCACCTTCTTCAGAGCAACTATCTTCCCAGTTTCAAGGTCGCGTGCTCGGAACACACTACTATATGTACCCTGTCCAATCTATTCAAGGAATTGCGATCGAATAAGAACAGAGTTTTAACAATTCACAATCAACTAATACTTGCAAGGAGGAATACAAAAGTATGAGATTATGATCCTATCGAAAACTTATCATGTGCATATTCCGGGCAGCAAAATTAATCATGTCGAAAGTTTAGACAGCAGAAAAAGCAGTCACAGAAACACCAGTTTGGATCCGAAGGCCTTACATTTTACCAAACAATCTGAAAATGGTAAGCTGTTGTAAGCTTACCCTGATGCACGCCGTCGATTTCAAGCAAGTGCTTAAAGTTTCTAGCGTTTTAACCGGTCGATATTCTAAACTACTCTAATTTACACAGGATGAAACTCGGGTTCAAAAACTACTCTAAACAAAATATGCCAACTTTCTATACAAAAATGCCAACTTTCTATAAAAGTGTAAGCAAACGTTTGTGTTCAACATTTCTGTAAAATCCAAAACTTTTTAAACAAAAACCAAACAAATCAGTATCATCACACAAAAAGACACAAACTTTGCAAACAAAATCAAATAAAAGGAGAGAGAGAGAGAGAGACTCACTTTCTCTAACTTCTCGTATGCATCGGCACGGAGTGGGACCCACCCTTGAATGGCTTCGCCTGCGACGGCGCTGAGCCACGCGGGCCAACCAGCCGCCACATGCTCACCCTCCACATACTTATGCAGATTGCTCAATCTAAAACTCAGAGACTCGGGATAACTATTATTACTCTTGTGACAATTCCCGCCGCCGCCATTTGAACTCGCTCTTCCCGATTCACCCAACTCGCTCCCACTCAACTCAGCCCCCTTCTTACTCTTCTTCTCCACCTCCCCCACCCCGACCCGACTCCGACCCGAGTTTCCCACATTGTCCCTGAAGGCGCCCGAGTGGTCGATCGCCGGCGTCACCGACACCGCTTGCTTCGAGCTCACGCAACCCATCCCCTGCCGCCGACCCAATGACCATGCACAACCCGCCCGCCGAAATTCTGGGTCGACCCGGATCGGGAAACCACCGGCTCAGCTGGGGTCGGAAGTCCAGAGCAACCAACCAACCAACGAACCAGCTGGTAAGCTCAAAACATAAAAAAAAATGGAAAAATGCAGAGCTTGAATTGAGGAGGAAACAGAAATTGGGTTTTTATACAAACAATCCAAAGATGGAATGTTTGTTTGTAATTATCTCAACGATCCATTTCATCACTCGCTTTCTCTCTCTCTCTCTAACTTTTTTTCTTCGCTTTTTGAAAATTTACTTTCTATTTTTTGCGGTAATCGCGGCCGATGCAGGATAGAGGATTTTAATGCGCGGTCCTCTTCATGCAAACAGAAAAGAACAGAATTTAAAAAACACCGAAATCAACGGAAAGGTATTTGAGCCCGTTTTAGTGCTGGACACGGCGATAATACAATTGGTTGAATTTTTTTTTTAAATTTTTAACTAGTTGTATTATTAGGTTTAGAGTTCGTTTGGATGTACTTTTAAAATAATTGAAAGTGTTTTTAGAGAAAATGATTTTGTGTTCTAAAAGTACTTGAACTGTTTTATGCAAGAAGCACCTGTTATGTGCTTCTTCCTAGAAGCACTTTAATTGTTTTTCTAGGATTGACTTGCATATTTACTAAAAATTGGTTCTAAAAATATTTTCACAAAAAACACTTTCAATTGTTGTAAAAACACATCCAAACGAGTTCTTAATATATTGAACCGTGTACCTGACATACTGAAAAATTTCTTCTTGTGGTGCTAAAGCTTAAGTTTCTTTTTGATTTTTTTTTTCAATACAAACTGTATACTATACTAATCTATATTAAGAATACTAATCTAATATTAAAAAGAAAATGAGAGTTTGAAATCACAAAGACTCTTAAGTACAAGAATTCATATAGTTTTCTTTCATTTTTAGATGGCACTTATAAGTGGTATTGCTCTTCACTTTCTTGGGGATGAAAAAGTCTTAAATTTGATTTAAGTTGACGGCGAGTTTCATGTTCATATATTATGACCAACTCATTGTGTAGTTTCCCACAAACCTTTCATCATTATTAAATGTAAATATGTAGTTTGAAAAAGAAACGACACTAATCTACATTACGTTTTTAGGAACATTTCTCTCTAGTTGTGAATTGAAGTTCCATAGATGACTAGTTCTATTCTTTACTTTTTGAAAACAAAATGAGAATGCGTCGCGCAATTGCCGACGGACGTGCGGGGACTGTTCTTGTTTTCTTTGCAGCCATTTTATTCTTTGTTTTTGTTTGCATTGCTATTTTCTTTTGTTTCCATTGCTATTTCGTGTGCTCAAAGTTAATGAGGCTGTATTATTTAGGCACCATTAGGCAACTACATGGGGATGGGGGTTGCTGCATGAAAGATATTTTTCAGTGTGTCGGTAATACAGTTTCGGTATACCAAGTGTCATAATAGAAACGGTTGGATACTTAAAAAGAAATTTTTTTTTAACAACTTGTATTATGACATTTGGTGTACATGATTGTGTTTTTGGCATAGACTGAAATTATACAAGTGGTCCCGATCAAGTTTGGCGATTTTGAACTAGTATAGTGGTTGGGTCATGAGTCATTAGTCATGAGGACTCATATATGGGTAGTTGTTGGAATGTTGACTAATGGTATGTAATTGGGTTGTGATTATTTTCTGGATTCTGTTTTGGGTTATAAAAATTTGATTTTGAACCAAGTAGTTCTTGGTTTAATGGTAGTTCTATTAATATAGTCGGTGATGTCTTAGACTTGATTGTTTTGGATACAAGAATAATCTAGTTAGCAGTTTAATTTATTGTTATTTCGACTCATTTGGGTTATTAGTTGTTCTTTCCACTCATATCATGCTCAACTCACTTGATTATTAACTTTGTTGTGGATTCAACTCACTTGGTTTATTGGCAGCTATATTCACTCGTCTTAAGTTCGACTGACTTGCTCTATTTGTATTTATGATGAATTCAACATCTAGATGTAACCAGTTCAATTAAAGTAGCTTCTTAGCACTTGTCTTCACTCATTTTAAATTCGACTCACTTAGTTTTAGGCCTTGTAACGAAATCAATATCTAGTTGTGATAGGCCAAATTATTGTGACGTAACTTTGTTGTTGGTGTGATGGTAATATATGTATACGGAAATTATATATATAAATTTCAAAATTAAATATATTTGATTTTGTAAAGTCTTTTTCAAGCTTTGGCATAAGAGTAGGGGTAGGGTTTGTGGAAGGATACAAGAGGGGAGAATGGAAGAAAAGAAAGGGAGTTGATTAAAGAAGAATTGGAAAGCAATAAAGGAGAAAGGAGAACTCAAACAAAAGACCTTTCCTTCTCCTTGCAGTTCCTTTGCCCATCTCCCACTTCTAAGTTTCTGACATTTCTCATGAGGGCTTCAAACTTCATTAGTCTCATGGCCCCACATGTTGGAAAAAAATTTCATGTGTCGAGAACACTTCATGTTATACTAAGTGTAATAATACGATTGGTTATAAATTTGAAAAAATAAATTCCAACCAATTATATTATTACACTTAGTGGCACACTAAAAAATTTCTCCACATGTTCAGTTTGATGGTGGGGTCCATTTAAAACAATGGGACAAAGCATCTCTATGCTTAATCTTAGTTTAGCAGTTTTTAGCTCAAGTTGGTTTGCTGCATCTGCCCACTTTAATGAAGAAATAAACATCTTAATTATATTATCTGTTTTTACCTAAGTTTGGTAGGAGTATCTAAATCCCTAAATGTAAATCTAATCTCATAAATTTCTAAATATTGAGTGACATTGACCACATTTCATTTCTTGAAGGAGTCCTTTTTTAAGATGCTGAAAATAAATGAATGGTGGGATTTCACAATTTGACACTTTCATATGATGTTTTTGGGGACAGCAATTGATGATATATGTAAAAAGTAGTTAGCTAAAAACTTATTTAAGGGCATGTCTGAGAAAGTGAGGAGCAATGCATAAATGTAAAAGTTGTGATCTACCCAAACCACATCTCAATTTTGACAAAGTAAATTCAAAGCAATTATGCATACAATTGATGTTAAGAGGAATTTTTGTTAGTTTAATATGCATTGTCGGCTTTTTTTTTTTGGTGGTTTAAAGTTTTGAGTCTAGTTTTGGTTTTATGAGGTTTCGTTGTGTCGTGTATTTGTCTTTACTTAAGCTTTTGGGACTTAATAGTAATATGATATGGTGTTAAAACTTGGATTCCATAAGGGTTCGTTGTGCTGTGCTTCTTCTGATCCATGAGGGTTCGAGTTTGCAGCAGTAAATTTACAGCGGCGCGTATCGGGTTGTTTACAGCAGTGATTGGTGATTGCAGAAGACAGGAGAATGAGAAGAGTGGGTAATTCGGAGGATCCGGATATAATGGATCCTGAGAGAATCCTAATCCAGATTTTAGTACTTAGTGGTTGTCTAATATACTATTAGAGTTTATATTCTATGAGATTTAGTACGCTGTGCCTTGCATGTATTTCTGCTTAAGCTTTTGGAGCATGATAATTGTCTAACAATGCTAATCCTTCACCTTAAGCTTCCCAATTACAAAGATATCTAAATTAGCTGACCTCGTCAAGTCTGTTTAGCTGAGTTTAACAATTACATGTTGCTGGGGAGTGGGGTCTGCTGCTTTGGTAATCTACATGCAAAATACGCAATGTGTCAACTTCTTTTTTGGTTTCCACCAAACAATATGCATGAAGTTTCGTACGCTCATATGACACACAAAAAAAAATTATAATTTATATCTTTGGTGTTTATAAAGGGGGACCATCATGTGCTATTTGAAATACTCATACAAGTATTTCAGCCATTCTTCAGGTCACTATCTTGTGATTCACACGCTCCAATCGAATTCAGGACATGATATGTAAAATACGGACTTAGAACTCGTCTCTGTTCACCAGGTCACTCTATAATGGTTGTTATTATAATTTATAACAAATTCACTAGTTTAATTACCTAGTTGTGATGCTGCAACTTGAACCAGTCCATGAATAGGGTACATGTATTAGGTATATAATGAACCTTCTAATTAGTTAGTTAATAAGATAATGATAATCCAACTTTTAGGTACTTTAATTAAGAAATTGGCATGTGATGTGTGTGCATGCCAGTTGCCACCACTACTTGAACCCACCCTTGAGTTATGATTGCTGCTTCCCATGATCCAATCAACGATCTCTCTAGCTACTCATCGATAGCACTCACGCACCAGAAAATATAAGAAACCTTCTTTTGATGAAAAGAAAACATAATAAATTAGTTGATATCATTTTTTTAATTTATACAAAGAATTTGTTATCATATTAATTTGTTTTTATTAATTATGTCGCATTGCAAAAGAGCACCAGAAGCCCTAGATCACTTTCCGAACCTAAGGCTTACTTTTGATGGCCTTGAAACCTAATTATCATAAGAACTTAACCCTAAATCCTAATTCGTAAAACTGAAAGCTTCATTCGGATATATAACGTAAATAAAAATCTAACCGTTAAAACGCTCAGAATAACTCATACTCACCGCAAAAGATCTCATGACACAAAACTGTGCGATCTGCAGAAACCAAATTGCCCAGTTAACCTTAAAGAAATAGGGACATTTGATGGGGTAGTTGAAGGTAGGTCTGGTTGCATGTGTATCACAAACGAAGACCATGTAGTTGAACGACTTCAATCATATATAATTAAGATGAGTATATATATATAATATATATTGAGATCAACTAATTAATCAACAGCTACATATGTCTCCTTGGTGAATACATTTTTAATATCTTATTTATGATCTAAAGATAGAAAAACAATGCATCTGCGCTCAGTCTAATATCTTAGTGGATAAGATGTTGAGTTTATACTTATGCGTTTTGAGTTTGAAACTTTTACTCTCCTAAATTTCAAATCATCCCCTTCTCTAAATAATAATATTAAAAAAAAAAAAAGAAGAAGATAGAAGAACAATGCATATTATAACACACTTGCAAGGACAGGTCACAGACTCTCACAAGGCAAACAAATAAGTAGATATTTTGGTTCAGTTATTAGGACAGATGGATTTTGACCTTTGAGACTCTTGCACATTGTTTGTCTCAGAAAATATCTTATATAAGAACACTCACAAAACAGAAAAAATAAAATAAAAGAAAGATATAAATTCTTAAATCCTTCAAGAATAATGCTTTCAGGTTTGGTTGCATGCACTACCATATAATAATACGCTTTTAGGCTTTTAGGTTGGGTTAATTATAATTGTTATAGAGTTTGTTGGAAAGTATATTTAAAATAATTGAAATCCTTTTTAGATAAAAAAAAAAATTTCCTACAAGAATTAGATGTTTATTGCAGAAAACACTTTAAAATGTTTTTTTTTTTAGAAGTAACTTGCATATTTACTAAATGTTAATTCTAATAATATTTTCCCCAAAAGCGCTTTCACCATTTTTAAAAACACTTTCAGACAAACTCATATTTAAAAGTTTAAAACTACTCTATATAATGTCAATACCAGTAGGAGGAAATGAATATACATCCCTCTAAAAATGCATGAATGCTTGTCTGTATATCCTGGTCGTATACCCCTTTACTCCTATAGCACATATGAGACTAGACTGGATTAACTAAATAACTAGATTTTATGTGCAATCATGAAGAACATACAAGTTTTCTAACTTGGAGATTGATGCCTAAAATTTATCCGCACAATCAGCTTGAAATGGTGAGATTAGTAAGAATAAGTTTTAGACATCAACTGCCTAGGAGGTTAGGAGTATTCCTTCTTAGTCCCTAAGCTAGAAGACAACTAAGTTAAAAGACAACTTTCAAATTCTTAGGGCATGGTTTGTGGATGTAAAAGCTTGATATGAGATAAACAACTCCCCTATGTTTTCATTTTTTGGGTAACTTACATTCAAAATTAACGAGACTCACATAATTAATAATTTCTACAGGTTTTAGTAAATGCAAAATTCAGAGAATCATACCTATTCATTCTTGTTCTCAAATATGATAAACAAATATGCCATTAAATACGCATGAAATCAAGTTATTTAAGTAGTCTATTATAGTACAATCTAGTATCAAACTTGCCAATATATAACTCATTTGGAAGTGTTTTTAAAATAACTGAAAACGTTTTTGGTGAAAATATTTTTCTAAATAATTTCTTAATGCAAGTGAATCATAAAAAAAAACACTTGAAAAACTTTGAAACTCAAAAATAGCTTTACTAAAAACACGTTAAGTTATCTTAAAAGTATTTAAAAAAAAAAAACCTTACACTAGTCTTTCACAAAAATGAGCTTTAAGATCCATGTTTGCTACCGGCCAGACTTGTACCGTAGTTGGTGGGTCAATCAAGAAGGTAGGTCTCCCTTGTCAATGGAGGTATGACCCATTCTTCTCTTTATGTCCCCTCTAGATGGTGTTCCTATTCTTTATTTACTTATTTGATTTTAGTCCAACCTTCAATGATTCGACGGTGGCGCAGCATCAATCATGCATGCTTAGATCTTAGAAATGCTAGAATTAATAATGTCCCTTTCACCAATCATGTATGCTAAGATTTTATTTACTGAAATACGTCCTCATCTCATGTACGATAGTTGTACAAAAATGTAAAAAACAAAGAAAGTGGTTGTTGTTTGTCAACCAATGAAAATGATTTTTACATGCCCAGCTTCTTTTTTGCACTCTTGATTATTTCTAACATTTGTAGTGAATACAACAACAATAATTATCAAAATAAGTGGGTCGGTTATATGAATTTTAAAATATTATTGTGCTTAATTTTGTACTAAGACTTTTGTTAGCTCTAAATACTTCATGTCTTTTTTTAAAGTCTCTTTGTAGTCTTTCTAGGTATTTCTCTACCCTTTTGCCCTGAGCTTCTGTCACATATTCGTATTTTCTAATCAGAGTATCTGTAGGTCTTTGGTCACGTGTCCAAACCACCTTAACCGATTTTCTCTCATCGTATCTTCAATTGCGACTACTCCTATTTCACCTCAAATATCCTCGTTCTTAATCATGTCTTTGTCTTTTCTCATGTGCTCACACATCCAACAAAACATTATCATCTCCGCTACACTCATTTCTTGACGTGGTGATGCTTTACCACCAAACGTTTGAATTGAATAAATAAATAAAAATTTAGAGACGTAAATACTATACAATTGAAGGAGAAAAAAGATGTGCGGTAATCATTTTCGTGAAAGTAAAACAATAAATCATACCTTTATCGTTTCCATTGACTTAGCACAGCAGTATAAGAAAATTGCTTTGCATAATTGCTTTTTATAATGGGGAAGGTAATTTCCAAACATTATGGCAATGGCCATGATGGCACAAGGAAAGTTAAAATTTGATTAACATGTCTAATCAGACATTAATCAAGTTGACCCAAATTTGTGGGCTGGGTTACCCTTCTCATAAACTATTTAGAAACTAGCAATTTGTTGCTGAAGAGCCTAAGCTATGGCAACTTGCAAGCAGCTGTTTGGTACTTCGACTTGTGCTGGCCAAGCATCTCGGCCGCAGTTCTGCATCGGCATTGGTTTCCTGGCCGGATCACGTCACCATACACGGCCATCTCGATTATGTCCAGCTCCTTATCTGCAAGTTAAGGAGATGCATGTGTGACCGGTTCTAGTTACTACTACAGGAACAAGAATGTGAAACGTTTGTGCATACATTCATTTTATGTTCGGTATTCGATAAATGAAAGCATAAGATTCACAGAAAAATGAACAACTGTTATAAATCATGTCAAATCTAGGTTTATGAATATATTTCAAGAACGAGATCTGATACAATTATGTCAGGAACAAGCAACGGGAAGTCAAGGTTATGAGGAACTTCCAAGTAAACAGTTCGTTATCGGAAAGTTCAGAGCGAAGGTATAGCTTAAAACGAATATAAGCTAGAGATAAATGTACTTCCCTCCCTGCTGTCTGCTACTCAGAACTCTTTCACAAATAATCAAAATGCATACCAGAACTTAAGAAAATTTGTATTTCCGACTCCCAATATTGAATCAACGAGGATATGATATGATAATGTTATCAATATCTAAGTAACTCAAACAAAGGCCAAAGCCAACCAAATTCAACCCTTCAGTTTGTCCCCCGAAAACTAACCACAACCCTCTTAGCAATTCTACGTTGTGAAAGAATGACCCCAACTAGAACGTTTACAAAGCACTAGACATATTGAGACATGATTCATGTTACCATGACCAAAACAAATATTGTTATCGCGAAACAAAAAAAAAAAAAAAAAAAAAATCATTACAGGCTATATGGGGGTGCAATGTCAGATTAGATTGTAACACTTGTAATTCCTCTCCTGCCACTTTCTTACTTGTGATTTCATTACAACAGTTAAGATCATATCGATCTGATCTAAAGAGACTAATTGGGGGTGCAATGTCAGATTAGATTGTAACACTTGTAATTCCTCTCCTGCCACTTTCTTACTTGTGATTTCATTACAACAGTTAAGATCATATCGATCTGATCTAAAGCTTGAGGATAACTCTATCAGCTCTTCTGACACACTTGACCCTGATATTCTCCAAATACCAGGGTAAGCACGTGTTGGCCGACACCCGAAGGTGACGAAGCCATACCAACATGCATAAGAACAATGAATATAAATAAAAGTTATGAATTAAAATACAATGAATATGCAACTTAGGAATTGTTCAAAGCATACAACTAACTAAACCACTAAAAAGAAATAATATAAAATTGAATGAGCAAAGGAATGGGTCCTACACTGAGAGAACTCGAAGATGTCGATGTGGAAGTCCCTTGACGCCGGGATTGTACGCCTTGATTCTAAATCCTGAGGGGGTGCAAAACAAACATAAGTGGACCAAGTTGATATATATATATATATATATATATAATACTTAAACAATTATTTATCAACGTACTAACCCCCAAAGTTTTATGAAAACTAATAGCATAATATGTAATAGGTTTTCCGAAACCCTAGCATGCCATAAAACCTTTCATAAAACATATATCGTATATAATGTGCTAAATAGTGCTATCATAATAGACCGAAGCCCCTACATCACCTGACCCGTAGGCTAAATATAATATATCTTCCAACCCATACGCCCTTACATCACCTGACTCGTAGGCTAAATATAATATATCTTCCAATCCATAGGCCCTTACATCGCCCGTTCTGTAGGCCAAATATAATATCTTCTGACCTGTAGGCCCTTACATCACCCGACCCGTAGGCCAAATAACTATCATCGCCCGTAGGCAAGACATTGACCACTAGATAAGCACAAAATATTGAATATAATCTTTCCAACATAAGTACATTTATCTCAAAACATCTTCATAGTATATAGTCATCCATCATAGGCCAAGTAAGTATCATCGCCCGTAGGCAAAACATTGACCACTAGATAAGCACAAAACATTGAATATAATCTTTCCAACATAAGTACATTTATCTTAAAACATCTTCATAGTATATAGTCATCCATCATATATACTACAAAGAGTGTAAAAACATGTTCGTAAATAGTATATAGTCATCCATCATACATACTACAAAGAATATAAATTCGATAAAGTACGGTATTCCAAAATATTCTTAGTAAAGCATGATAATCATATGGTGTAAATCTAATTTACTCATAAAACGTAACCATAAATCATGCTTATCAACGTAACCATAAAAACATGCTTTTTCATGTGTGCATTTATACTATTAAAACATGTATTTTAGAAGGGGTCCACTCACAGATACTTCGCCGTTGAAGAGCCACGCAAAATAGCAAAGACTGAAACGCCACAAACAATTGCCCCTAAGCACATAAAGGGTTCAATTAATAAAACTCTAATTGAATTTGGGAAAATGGACATAAAAAATGGATTCAGGATGTCGAATTACCCTAAGAAGGGTCGTGGGTAAATTTCGAAAAAATCAACAAAAAGTCAACACAAGGGTAACAGGCCTAAGGGTTCAAGGATGGATTAGGTAACAGGTTTGGGCCCAGGTTCAGCTGGGGTCTAAACTGGGTTGGGCTGAGGGAATTTGGGTTGAGCTAGGTAATTAGGTTTGGGCCTAGGTAGCCCGGCCTAAGGCTTTGGGCTAAACAACTGAGATGGGTTTGGGGGTTTGGATCGGGTTGGCCGGTTTTGAGGAAGAGGAAAGCCGGAGCTTTCCAAGCTCCGTCCAACCCTAAAACGTGACCAAAACATGTCAAACAAAATACTAAAATGAAGCCTAAGGAACAAGGAAGAGATCTATACCAAATTCATGACATGTGGCGGCTGGCTGGAAAACGTCTACAAAGACAAGGTTCCTTACCGGCAAATTGGGAAAGGTTTTTCCCATGAGAGTTCTATGTCCACAATCCATAAAAACAACTCAAAATTGTCCCAAATTCACATATAAACACCATCTAAGTGATTCTAGGCCTTACATACGTCGAGGGTTAGTCGGAGGGGGAGGTGCATAGTGGCAGTGCTGTAACGTCCCACATTGACCAACGGAGAGGGGGGGATGTGCCTTATATGTACATGCTCACCTCCATATAGCACGAGGCATTTTGGGAACTCACTGGTTTCAAGTTCCATTGGAACTCCTAAGTTAAGCAAGTTTGGGCGAGAGCATTCCTAGGATAGGTGACCCATTGGGAAGTTCTCGTGTGAGTTCCCAGAAACAAAACCATGAGGGCGTGGTCGGGGCCCAAAATGGACAATATCGTGCTACGGCGGAGTCGAGCCAAGG
The DNA here is from genome assembly GCF_019419815.1 of Pyrus x bretschneideri. Taxonomy (NCBI): domain Eukaryota; kingdom Viridiplantae; phylum Streptophyta; class Magnoliopsida; order Rosales; family Rosaceae; genus Pyrus; species Pyrus x bretschneideri. Next base: position 11,218,248 of record NW_025999612.1, read on the forward strand.
ATGTGACAAGTGCCAAGGTACCACGAGGCACGGAGAGGTTTGAGTGCATTTACTCCAGGTTTCACACAGAGAGGGAAGAGTGATGGTGGTGGGTGGTGGTGCTTGCCGAGGGTGGTGCCACTATCTTTGTTCGAAGAGAAGAAGAGAGATAGTTGGGAGAAGGTTTTGAGTGAGAGTCCACAGGAAAGAGAGAGAGAGAGAGAAAGAGAGATGAAGAGAGATTGGGGTCGGGGGACAAACCCAAAAGTAGTGGGCCCCCTTGGGCACACATAATAAGACCCAAAAAGTAGTCATTTCACAAAATATCTGGTCCGAACCAAGTGAAATTACGAGAAACCCTTCCGTTCCGTAAATTATGGGATGGGTTGTTACACCTGCTTTTTGCTTATTCACTTCTTTATTGGTTTGCAATTTCTTTTGATAGTGATTTCTGCACACATTTTCCCACTATCTACGCATTTTCTTTTAATTTTGGCCCTTAATTCTTCTTTTATATCTATTCAATGCAACGGAAGGAAATGCACATGATTCATTTCCCTTTCATCTCATCCAAAATTTCGTTCTATTACCTTCATTATGTCAAATGATTTCGTTCCAATCTGCATTCGATCGAAATTGAATTCAGTGATGATTTTTTGTTGCCAAAGCTCCTCTAAACCTCATTTGTTTTTGCTGTCTTTAATTAAGTGGAAATTTCCAAGGGCTTTTTCTTATGGTTTCATGTCAATGGTGATTGGTGAGCCTCTTGCTACAAAAACACCGTGCGATCTTCTTTTGTACAAGTAATTTTCTGATATATGAAAAACGGGTGAATGAATGTGTGAATGAATATTGCAGTTCACCCGATTAGACCAGAGCTTGGCAAGCCTTCTGATATGAGCTCAGCTGCTCGGATTTCTCTCTTGATATGTGTTGACATTTACTTTTTTGATTAGTTTCTTTGGCGACGTAGTTTGGTGACTCGACAAAACTTTGATCAAAACCCTGATTTCCGCTTTGGACCTCAGATCTCAACGACATTGTTCGATTAAGGTAACCACCTCGTCTCCTGCTCGTGTTCTGTGTTATTAACTTCTCCTTGACGGGGAGCATAGACGACTTGCTTTTCGTAAAGAAGCCTAGTTTGTCCCGGGACACCTCAAGATTTGTATCCCTCACTTGCGCCTTGCTCTTCTTTACTTACACAGTGGCATTGTTATCCCAAACATATGGTGTTTCTTTCAGTTCATGCGATCAACTACTATGGTTTGTAATAACCATAGTCATGTTGACATATGGCAGTGTGTCATTGGTTAGTTACTTAGTTTGAGTTAGTTAGAATGGAGTTGTTAGAAAAGGGTAATAGAGTCATTGTGTAATGTGATATTAGCTAGTATAAATAGCTGATATAGTAGGGATGTTTGGTATTCAGAAAAACTCTACTTTCTCTACTCTGTGAAATACAAACCTCTCGACTTCTTCCCTTTCTTCATTTCTGTTTACATATCTCTGTTCAATACATTTAGGGCATTATACATTCAGTGGTTAATAGTTTGTCTCTCGTTTATATTCTCAGCCACTCTAATCTTAAGTAAGAAAAATAAATAATTTTGACCTTATTTACTTCTCTAGATTGCATTGCAAGCATGTTTTATATGGAGAATTGATTTTCACATACTCGTTTTCTCTCTATGAACATCCTTGTTTATTTTGCGCCTTAGATTGAATTAAATAAAATAAAAAAAATCAAGGAATAGAAATAAACCGGAATGTGCAAAAGGAGAAAAAGGATGCATGGAATTTCCGCTTTCTATAAGGCAGTTTATAGTTTCACATTCTTGACAAGGATGGAAATCGTATAACAAGAAGAAGGGACAAGATAGTTGCAGTTTTGGCGATCATTTTGGCCGTGGGAACAAGCTCAATTGCAACATCCACCAATATGTACAGTTCACTTCTTTGACATTCAGACAGCATTTCTCAAAGGCATCAGCGCGAAGTGAACCTGCCCGGCGCCCGCCCTTGAACTCGCTCTTTCCGAGAGGAGTCGCCCTAACTCATTCCAACCCAACTCAACTGACGGAGTTGTGGAGGTTTTATCAGTTTATTTTTTATCATAGTTGTTTGTTGTGAATGGTCATTTTTTTTTCTTTACATCTTTCAGAAATCTATTATATTGGGAAAATGATCAAGTCGCATGACAATTTCTGCATATTGAATAAAAGAAAACAATTGCGTGCACAAGTATTTGCTTAAGATTTTCATATTCCGAAAATATAACGTGTAAAAACGAAAAACCTCACACATCCTTAGAATTCTTCGACTATAATAGCATCGCGAGGCATTTCATAAGCATCTTTGGGTCGTGATTTCTTCATACCAGCGGTGAACCATACTTTGTCAGACTTATAGCCCTCGACAGAAACGCTAGTGACTTTCACCCACACCAGAATCTTTGTCTTCATTCCTTCGATTCCACTAAGCTTTCCCCTCGACAATGTTCCTTTGATGCGAATGCTGTATCGTACAACAGATGAGTCCTTGAAGCTCACTTCACAGGGAGAAGGCAAGTAAACAATGAGCTTGCCCTTTGATTCGTCAAATTCGTAACATGTTATGTTCCGGGGAAACAGGCCGGGTGGAAGGTAGTACTCTCGGAGAAGATCAGGCAACGGTTTTTGTTGCTTACCTGTACAAGAAGATAGACAGAAGGGTTTAAGTATGAACTTAAAGAACTATAAAGTCGTACTTCTGATTAATCAAGTGAATAGCCATGTGATTAAAGAATAAATTGGGTCAGTCCAGCTAGGTACCAAAACCATTCATACATAGCACACAAAATTAAGGCTGTATTAGGCCAAGAACATGTTTTGAAAAATCCAATTCGTTCTCATTCAAACCAACTCATACTCCATAACTAGTTAAGGATACATGCATTACCATATTGACTAGTTGTTGATTCACCATTTTAGTTTTTCTGTATGATGCCTAACTATTTGATGGATAATACAATTCACGCACCTATTTTTACCTCCCACACATCCTTTTTTTTTTTTTTTTGCCATTGATCATTTTCAATTCATTAGATCGCAAAAAATTAAGAGAGGTGTGTGAGAAGTAAAAATAGGAGTGCGGATAACACTACCCTATTTGATTACATCAAGCATATATCGTCCATCAGCTTGCATGCATCTTACCATTAGCACAATATAACAGATGTAGGAGTTTTATTACAAAAAGCGGTAGTCTAAGCAAAAGTGGAGCCACTCCAAATAAGTCATATTTAATTTTGTCAAATTTTTATATGACATTCAATGTATTCTTATAGAGTAAAATCACAAGGAATGAGGTTAAAATAAAAGGCTCCATAAGTACCTTTGAGCTTGTTGAATATCCGTTTTGCTTTCTCCTCAACAGTGTTTGATAATGACTGAAATTTTCAATTAAAAGAAGAAAAAAAAAGCATTAGGAATTGGGAAAGATTTAGTAAAAGCAAATATAAAGACAATTAATCTTAGACATAACAAAAAGATCTCAATTAAGCAGCATTAATCCAAGATTAATTCCAACAAAAGAAAACAATATAATCAAGATCAAGAACAATGCATGCAACAGAGGGTGAGAGTGTATGTGTGGAAGTTAGGGTGGTAGAATTACATACAGAGAGATCTTGAGTGATGTTGGAGATCTCTTCCTTAGCTTTCTTGGAAACCCAAAATCTCCCAACTCTTGTCAGAGTTTTCTCCATTTTCCAACTCTTCTCTAAAACACCAGATTGCAAGAAGAAAGAAGAAGAAGAAGAACAATGCCTCAACCTCTCTCTCTCTCTCTCTCTCTCTCTCTCTCTCTCTCTCTCTCAATATGTGTGCTTGTTGGAGAAAAATAGAATTAAGAGATGAGAGATGATGAGACATCAGCATATGAAGTATCATTGGCAACTGCCAATCTGCCAAACTCACATTAGGCTGCGCTGGTTTGGTATTGTTGTGATTTGAAAAAAAAATTACTTTTGTTGTGTTGTGAGAATAAGCACATTTTTGCTGCTTCACGTTTTCAGCTTTTTTTTCCACCAAAAACTGTAAAAATAGCTGTTTTAAGTGTTTATCAAACACCTTTTTGAGCTTAGCTTTTTTTGATACCCACTTTTTATAAAAGCACCTCAGTATCAAACAAGTACTGCAAAAATAGTTAATTAAAATGATCCAATAATTCATGAAAGAAAAAAATTCTCAATATATCCAAATTTGAAAACCTTTAAAAGAAAAGATTGGTGTGTGGCGGCTTGAGTCACCACCTTATTTATCAACGTTGTATGAGTTTACATTTCAAGATATGTGTAGTGAATGGACACAAATCTCAAAATTTAAACTCATCCAACGGATTTTTCCAAAAAAACTCATCCAATGGTAATAAGTAAGGTGGTGAGCATTACCACCATTTAAGAGTAGTGAGCCAAAATGCACCCCATAAACCATATCCAAGCCTATGTAGCTCAAAACAACCAAAACTCTAAGTTAATCTATATGGGGATGACCTTAATTCGTTTTTTCTTAACAATCCCATTAACTATATGCTTCTAATTCAATCAAGCGAATCATAATTGTTAATTATTTTGTACGTTAAGGAAGACAAGGACGAAACATCACCATTTTCTCCATTCATAGATTCAATAATAGTTCAATCAGTGTTGGGGCACATGACCTATATATATTTTGAAGCAGTGCCATGAGACAATTACAGGTCATCCATCACAGTTGGTATTCCCCATTCCAAGTGACAAAGTACAAGTCGGCTCTTTAAGATAGCCCTTTTTACACGCGCTTATGCATATACGAAAGATTTTATTTTAGTCATGTATATTTACTAAATAGCTTTGTAATAGTATAGATATGAAGATGTTTGTGTGTACAGTTTTCCATACATTTACTAAATAGTCTCTCATTAAAGGAGATTTTAAGTTCGATTCACATAAATGACGATAACGATATATATATTTTAGAAGAGTTTAGAGCATAGACTTGCCCACGTCGAACTACAGACGTGGATACAGAATTTGGGAGTCATATGCTGGAAAATTTATGGTATATAGTATATACCATTATTACCAACAACAAATTGGATTTAGCACACAAGTGCGCAGGCATATTTTTGTAATCTATCTATATATCGCATAGTCCAACTATAACAAACATAGTCCAACTACATTTGTTGCTCCTAATCTTTTGAACCAAAGAGGTTTTTGTATTCTGCCATTTTTGGTGATCAATCCAAAGCACCGGCGGAACTTACACTGGAAGGACCTTCTCCTTAATTTGTAGCATCCTCCAAAGCAAATAAAACAGTGTTTCATTCTATCAATAATTCCCAGAATTCACATCAAGTTTCCTGTACACTTCTTTCTCCACTTTCACTCACTCAATTTCCCTGTCAGGTATCATTATTTCATCAATACAATTTCGCCCATAAATGATTTAACTGACTGGGAAATATGGGAGAGATTGATACCAAACCAATTGAATCAGTCCGGGCTGCTTTGTCCTTGTTTGAAGAGAAGACTGATCACCTGAAAAAGCGGGTTTCTGGCACAGATGTAAGTGATCTAACTTTGTATGTGTACACATGAACAGCCTAACCGCTCAGTTCTGTTGGAAGATCCTTCCTTTAAGTTTGAGTTGTGATATGTGCATATGGTTTTCAAGTGTAACTCATATTTTCATTTTTTTTTCCATGCAATTATACTGTGTATTTAAAGATGTGATGTATGATGGCATAGTAAAATTGGCTAGCACCGTCTGCTCATACTTTTGCATCCAAGTTCAAATCTCATTCATCGTAAACCGTAATTTAGATTACATTAGAATATTATTCGAATTAAAAAAAAAAACAAGTGATGCACGATCATTATAAGGTAATTTCTAGCATTTCTAGGGTTCCAAATGTGAGGATGTGAAAAACTAATTCACATCGAAAAGTTAAAAGACTTGCAAGTTCATAAGGAGTTGAGCTACTCCTACTACTACCATTGTTTTTAAGGAGTTGTGCTCTATGTCAACCCAGTTCAATTGTTCTTATTAGGCTTGAACTTTTGCCACGCGTGAAAGGAGATGTGAAGGATGTGAACAATTCTCCCATATCGCAAAGTTAAGAAACTTTGCAGAAATGAAACCTCAACTTTCTTCACCAAATTTGATTTCGTATAGTGCTTATGGAAAGGTATATTTGAAGATGCTTACCAAAACTAATTAACTAAATACATAATCTGGTAGTTTGTATGTAACCATTCTCTTGATAGGCTGTTTTGGCATGCAAATATTGTTCTTAAGTTTGTTGATTGCCACAAATTTTTTTTTCAGAAGGATAGTGAGAAAAAGAGGGAGCTTGAAGGTGTGTTGAAGGATTTGGCCAATTACAAGGTGCAGCTGGAAGCAAAAGATGCTGCCTACATGCAAGCCCTTCTCAAGCTGCAACACCACCAGTACACTGCAGATGAACTCTCCGCCCTCCTTGAAAACATCGAGTCCGAAAGAGATAAGTACGTTGAGGAATGTAAAGAGGCTCGGGCGCAGATATACCAACTCGAATTCAAGGTAAAGGAGATGGCAGATCAGCTGACAGAAACTCTGAAGGTGAGAGAGCAGCTCATGCACGTTTTTGGTGAGTTGAAGGCTACACAAGCAGAGCTGCTTAGCATGGAAACAAAACTCGCGGACGCTAGAGATTCAGAGCTAAAAGCTCTAACGCAAGCGGAGCTGATGGAAACAGCTTTCGTGATGGAAAAAGAGAGGGCAGAAGAGCTTCTTAAACATGTCTCGGAGTTAAGTGAAGCCATGGTTATGTCAAGGGTTGCTGCTAGTGAAGGAGAGAAAGAGAAGTTAGCGATCTTATCTGCGAAAGATGCTGAGATTGAGGTAGCTATACAGGCTGCTCTTCTAGTACAGGAGCAGCTTGAAGATTCAAACAAACAAATGGCGAAGATGGAGGAGTTGGAGAATCAGCTCCAAGCCAAGTCTTCGTTCATTGAGATGCTTCAGTTGGAGATTAAACAGGCGAATGAAAACCTTAGTTTCTCTGAGATGGCGTCTTCTGATGCCATGAATGACTTGAAGCAGCTAGAAAAGGAGTTAGAAGAGAAGGAAAGAAAGATCTCGGATCAGGGAGGTTTCATCAGGGCACTAGAAATGGAACTGAATCAATTAAAATTGGAGCTTATTGATGCAAGTCAAGTGGCCAACAGCCTGAAGCGCGACGTTGAAGTTCTTACTGAGGATTTACAGAAAGCTATAATAGAGCTTGGTGAGATGGCAGAAAGGGAAAACAATGCGCAGGTTGAGATAGCAATGCTGGAATCTGAGCTTCATAGAGGGAGGTCAAAAATTGCAGCAGCAGAGGCAGCTGAAGCAAGAACCGAAAATGTGAAATCGGGGTTGTACCTCGCGATTCAGCAACTAGCAATAGAAGCTGAAACTGCCAAGAACGAAAACAGAATGTTAAAGCAAGGAGCAGATAGCGCAGATGCAGAAACGGACAAACAATCTCCCCTTGTTGATTTTGTTGAGGTTTCCGAAATTGGTGAACTGAAGGAAGAAGCTGAAGAGCAAAAGGATGAGAACTATTACCAAGTAACAATTTCGTTGAAGGAGTACGAATCCTTGGTTAAGAAGGCTGAGCAGGCTGATCAAATTCCTTTGTCATTGGAGGAAGGCCTTAGTCGTCAGTTCAGCTTCAGCGCCGCGGAAGATAAGTCCGAAAGTTTGAAGAAGGAGTTGGAAGCTGCAATGGAAAAGGTTGCGCAATTCAGGAACCGGGCTGAGCAGGCTACTACTAGGGCTGATCTCGCTGAGAGAGCGAAAGAAAGACTAGAGGACCAGATAAGGATTTGGCGGGAGGTGAAGCAAAAGAGAAAAGCTGCTCTTGCCGCACTTAGGGAGGTATCTCTTCCCAAACAATTTAGCCCTCCCGAGTACGAATCTCCAGGTGAATTTAAGCCTCCTGCACATGAATCTGGAGAAGAATTTATGCCTCACGCATCAGAAGAAACACACAAAAAAACGTCTGCAATTGCGTGAGGTACTTAAAATGAAATTCTAGTTGCGATCTTTGTTACGTTGAGGCCAGTTATTAATTGTTCATGTGAGTAAGACATACTGCTTGTTGAATTAATATATTCAGTTATTAATACCAGTTCTTGTTATCTAATGTGTTTTTTTATTTGCAAATGTATTCCTTATGCGTTCCATTGCACGCGTTCGTCTTGTTCATCTTCCTTATTTATATGATATCATTTCCTGTGTTACAAATTTCATTCAAACATATTGAATGATATGTTTCAAAGGGAGATTTCTGTTCATAAATCTGCATAAAAGCCTTAAAAGAGTGAAATTTGAGTAAATGTTTTCGAAGCATGTCGGTTGGAATTGTTGCATTGCTGTTCAAATTTGTATAAAATCATTGAAGAACATGATTACCATCTAAATCTTACTTTTTACTTGAACTCGCCATTTTCTAAGTCCGACTAGAGGTTCATGTTCTTGAATCCAAAGTAGTTGCCGAAAAAGTTTGTAACATACTGCACAATGTGTCGCATTGAGCAACCCTAGCACAGGATATTTCGACCCCATAAGGGATTTTTTATTTTTTATTTTATTTTAACAAACGATATTATCTATAGTAAAGGGAAGGGGGTAGGCTAAGCCTCACAATGGGTTAGCAATAATGTGGTTCAAGTTCACCTTTGACGAGAATCGAACATAAAACCTCTCACTTAAATCAACTCTTAATTATTATTTGAGATTTATGAATTTGAAAAGATTAAATTAACAATAAAAGAAATTTGGAAGTTTGTAAATAATAGCAGCAAAGAAGAAAAGCGTTTATTAAATTAAACAATTTAGAGAAAATATAGGGTTTAGCCGTCACCGTTACAACCCTATTCAATTCTACCAATTACTTACGAATTTCCACATACATGCTTTGAAGGCTAGGTTTTCCTAATGCATATTCTCCTCGTGATGTTCAAGCGAAAACGTATATTTAACATGCAATCCATATGTGATGTTCAGATCAAATATAAACATACAAGACTTATTAAGTTTTGTAAAAACCCTTTGAAAAACCATGCAACCCTTAAGAGCGTGATGTTCATCTTAAGTGAAATTTCAATTACTAATCACAAGAAGCTCTCTTCAATTTTAGGGTGATGTTCTAACAGAAATTGCATCAAATTACTTGTCTAAATATTCTAATGGTGATCAATCATTAAAATATATAGATAGTTTTAATCACGGTGATTAATAATTCAAAGCAAGCATGTATGCTTTCATAAGCAAATTAATAAAGTCACATTTTCATGCTAAGATTCATGGCCTAACCCTAGTAAAAGGATTAGTTATGCATACTCATAATAAAAATTAAAGAAAATAACATTAACTAGAAAAAGATTGAAAACACCTTGTAAGTAAAAAAAATATGAAATTCTCCAAAGCTTTGCTAAACTCTCTCAATGTTGCGTAGAGAACCCTAATGGCTAAAAAACCTTATTATACTACTCCAAATTAAAACCATCCTAGAAAAGGTTTTCTAAAAACTAAGAAATAAAATAATAAAAGGATAACTAGGAATTACATTTTTATTCTCACTAGAAAATCTGCCCATCAAAGAGATAGCTACCTTTCTGGGCCTTCAGGGCTCCAAAACATGCCCAAAACGACTCAAATTAAAGATTAGGACCTTCTCTTCAAGTTCCAAGAAGAGCCCAAGTCCAAAATCGATCATCTTCCAGCCCAAAATCACAAATAAGCTCTGCAGCCCAATCTGCCAGCACTACGCGCTAGGCATAAATTAATTTGCCACAATAAAATATTTTGGGATAAAATTATGAAATTTTGACGCAACCTTCTTGACAGATTCACGAACCCGCTTCAATTGGAATCACTCAAAAATTCCACCATCTGATTACTTTATAGCAAAACATCAAAATCTCACCAAAATATACGAAGAATAGGGAATAATATATAGTATATCATTCACCTTTGACGAGAATCGAACCTAAAACCTTTCACTTACAAGTGAAGAGGAATACCACTAGAATCTAGACCATAGTACTAAGTGGCGACCCCAAAAAAGAAATTTAAGCCGGAACGGATTCTATGTGAGGAATACGAATTATCAAAACTTAAAACCGATGTGGCCGGGTTTTAGATTTCTAGCTGTAAGCTTAGCACCACATAGTTGATAGGAGTAATGCTTAAAATATTGATATGTAAATTTATAGAAATATCGATGAATATATCGATATCGGTTGACTTCCATAGAAATTTGCAATGGATGGGTATATCAAGTTTAGATTTAGTAAAAATTAGACAAAATTTTCTCAAAAAAAATTCAAAGTTTCGAAATATATAATGGGTTCCAGTAAATTTTATATTGAATCAGTAAATATCATTGATATTTATTGATTTTTCTATATCTTACCGATATAGAGTAAAGTTCGCATTTCACACCCTTTATCCCTATCGATTCTTAATTTTTCGATGAAAATATCGATTCGTGAATATTTTTAACACTGAATAGGAGTCACCGTTGGAACCTGTGAGCTTATGTTTCCCACATACTCCTATTGACGTCAGGTCTTTAAATAAAGTTTGAATTTGAAGGATTTGGAGTGCATTTTTCAGACCAGAAGAAGGGTCTGAAGTTTCTGTACACGGGTGACGTGGGAATTGTTGCACATGCTTGACCAGAGATTAGCATTAATAATCTTATAATTAATATACTAATTGTGTTGTACTTTGACTGGAATAGCCGTAACCCTGCTATCGTGGTGAGGACTAAGGAAAAAGAAAAGTCTTTGAGTATAGCTTTGAAGTCGAATATTTGAAATTGAGGTGATTTTTACACGTTTTTTTGAACTTCTTACGCAATTCTTTTATTTCTAATTATTAAATTTAATAAATTAAACAAAAATGACGAGCAAGATTAAGTAAGTGTGAGCGTTAAAAAGCAATGCATTTGCATCTACCTTGTATTAGTATTACTCTTTATAGGCAAAAAGTCAAAATTAATTGGTCCATCTCTACCCAATCACTTCTACGGTGATATTTAGGAGCTAAAATCATTTGCACTCAAAATTCTTTGTAGCATCCCTATGACATATGTGAGATTTAAATGAATGAGATAGGTCACAGAAATGCCACATAGAATTTTGAACGCAGAAGATTTGAACTCGATATTTAGTCTAATATTTAATTTGAAATCGATTTGAACTCGATAATTAGTCCAATATTTAATTTGAAATCGATTTGAATCCAGGAGTGAGTTGCTAGCCATTATAGTCTTTATGTTCATTCTTCCAACTTGATCAATTGCAATAAGCGCTAATTAATTAATAGTTTCAAAGAACTTAATTCGTTGCAAGCCTGTAGTTAAGACTTGAGCTTGCACGGTTAATTACCTTGTAATTTCATTTTCCATAATTAACTAACAAATACCTGCAAGTTGGGGGTGCATTGACTCCCTATAAGCGTGTGAGATTTTATTTAAGTATAAATAAATTCCCTTTTTATGCATCTAATTGCTATGATCTTTGTTAGAGAGATTTTTAATGTGCCCGAAATATGACACGGTATGCTATATGTTATTATACAAGTGGAGATAATTTTTTTTTTTTAAGCGTCCATCTACTTGTATAATGACATATAACGTATGTGCCTGTATTTCGAGCACACCGAAAATTTTTTTCTTTCTTTGGATTTTATTTTTCGACCTCAGTCCAAAACCCCATTTTTGCATGCGAATAATTAAATGGCCAATAGCCATCCAAATTCAAAACCCAAATAAGTGTCTTTTAGAATATTTGGCTGAGAGCATAAAAGTAAATGGAGCTCCAAATTTTATATGATTAAAATCTCTAAACTCATCACAATGATTCATATAAATATAAGAGTTAAAGAACCCATATGTCCAAATTCGATTACATCATCACTAGTAAAGGATAAGTGTTTCAATTTTTTTTTCATTGTGTTGATGTCACACCCTTGAATTATTTAGTTTAGTCTTGTCAGTTTATGCAAGCAAATTAGAAAAGAGCTTGCAACAGATGGGAGTGTTCATTTTCTCTACCACTACAAAAAAAAATCCCTTGGCAGATGAAATAAATTTGTCAGGTCAAATGAGGTTTCGTCACTTAAAATTTTAAGTGATGAATATCTATCGGGAAAGGTCAACCCAAAAATCGTCGTTCGGAATAAACTTATTCGTTAGGCGAACTAGTTTGCCCAACGAAAAAAGTCGTCAAGTAAAGGAACGTCAATTGACTTTACCTGACGAATACATCTTGATCGACGAACTGTATTTCGTCGGGCAAAGCCTTTGGGAAAAACATATATGTTGATCAGCATTGCCCAACAAACGCAAAATTTCATTGGACAAACTCACTTGACCCGATAAAATATAGTTCATCGGGCTAAATTTTATCATGGTAAATAGTATTTTCTGGTAGTGTTGTTATCTAACTTATTATATGCTTGAGCTTGACTGTATTGTGCTTGCCACTTTCTTTTACTTATCTTATTTATTTGTATGATTTGAAAGGAACTTTTCATGTTCTTTGTTTCTTTACTGCGATGGGAAGTACCAGTTTGGCATAGCTAAAATTATAAAAAAAACAGGTATGAAAAAAAGTTAGGATCTTTTTAATGTTTGATAAACACACTAAAATCAGGTTTTTTTCACCCTATCATTGAGGGTGAAAAAAAAAGCCAAAATCCTGAAGCAGCAAATCATAGCTTTGAAAAAACGGTTTTTTTTCAAAACATGCGGAACTACAGTGCAATGTTAATGAAACTTTCTAAATTCCAATAACACCTTGTTATTTTTACAAAATGACAATCATTGTCCCAAACAACTGGAAGGATCTCTTTCCTATTCCCTCGTTCTCCACTCACATCAGATCCCTAGGACCGCCGTCGTCCCTCCCACTACCGCTCGACACTGACCACCACCGCACCAACGATTATCCCTCTCCTCTACACACGATCAAATGTGATGATTAAAATACTGCTTTTTTTTAAAGTTACCAAACACTTAAATACTGCATTTTTTTGTTAAATCACTTTAAAAAAAAAAAAAAAAGGTTTACCAAACACTTAACTGATTTATTTTACAGTTATTTAATCTTACAGTACAGCAGAAACAGTTTTTTTAAAAAGCACAGTAATACCAAACTAACCCGAATAGTGATCACAATAGATTCTGGTTTATAAATTTATAATTAGGATATATCTAGCGTACATAAGGCAGAGCCAGCGCATATGTCAATGGAACATATACCCCTCTCAAATGTTGTTGTATAATATTATGTTTGTATAAATATTATGATTAAAATTCTTTTTGAGTTGCACATATTTTGTTTTCTCAATGAGTAATAGCCTATTTCGTTCAATAACTGAAGAAAGAAAAAGTGGACAAAAGAGACCAAATTAGGGAGTACTAATTAAAAATTAGGTTAACAATCACTAAAAAACAGCTTGAGTATACTAAAATGTCATATTTGAATTGAGTTCCTCTTCAGATCTCCATGTCCAGAGCCGACGAACTCAAAAATTCAAACCACTCAATTTAAATCATATTTGTCTTTCCTCTATCATCATCATGTTAAAATTTGCAAACTATTGAACAAAAAACATCATGTTAAAATTCTACCACTCTCACCAAACAAAGAATGTAATATATACTAAATATATAAATATATAGTTGACAAAAATGAGTATTCCACTTTGACTTTGAACCTCATTCACATCCCACGAGTACATCAGATGGAATAGTTCCCTTTCCCCGGAAGCCAAATCCAAGATCACGACCTCCGGCCGACACACACATGCCTTTGAAAACCACCCAAGCACAGAGACTTGTTTCCATAGATTCCTAATCCTGAATTAAAACTAATTAACCCATGAAAAATGAAAAACAAATAAAAAAAATGCCCTTTGACGGGGCAATTTTGTTCCTAAAGATTTACAGATTTGCAACAGCAGTTTATAAGAACCCTAACTTTATGTCATTTTCTTGATTACTTTTCTGTCTGGTCTGTCTGGGAATTTTTCACTTGTTTTGTGTAATACAGCACTGGTATTAGGGCTTTTTGGTTTGATGTTTATTCCCCAAAACGCAAATTAAACAAGCATATATTCTTTACGCCAACTGTTTCAAAAGTAAAACAGCCCTAATTGACCAGCTTTATCAATGTCTTGAAATTTTTTTTTTTTTCCCAAAAATTGGATTGCACGGGAAAAACGACCAACAAACATATGTCACATGTGACCCTTCTCACATAGCAAGGGTCCCATATATTAGATCTAGAAGTTGTTGGGAAATACCTAAATGGCTTTGAATATTTGCAAGCTCAATGTTACAAAAAAAAAGAGGTATTAGTTATATCATAAACAACCAAAGATTGTGACTCTTTTGACCATATCATTGTTGTTGGCTTCCAAGTTTTGGACAAGGATCTCTCAATGGTTTTGGGACTTCATATTTTAGTCTTGTTGAATAGTTGAAGAATGTGAGTGGCTAGTTGATCAAGTGATTGAGCTGATTAATCGACCGATTGCTCTCACATTCCGCAACATATAGCTTACAAGATATGCACTTGAGAAACCATTCACGACAAAAAAAAACAGTGTAAACCATTTCATTTTCGTTATATGTATATTAATAAAATAATTATTGCATGTTTGAATTTATAATTTTGTTAGGTGAGACACCACCATAACACACGTAAGTTGTAACCCTTATGTTAATAAAGGCTCTAATCTGCATATTCAAAGTTTTGTCTTCTTAAGATTTTAAAACCATTTTTGTATAAAATTCAAAACTATTTTGTTGTAAGACTAATGCATATTACAACATTTATTCGTAATGAAAGTTAATTAGAAGAGTAATGCTAAGTAGATCGATTTTTTAGACTAAATTTGTAAATCATATAATGTATTACCAACAAGAAATAAACACGTTAATCAACACCTAAGTGATAATTCAATCATTAGCAGTCATGTCATATGGTTAAATACATGATAGATTTTTCAATGTGAAGGGAAGTTTTTTTTTTTTTTTTTTTTCCATTGTCCCTCTCTAATTGTATAATGACATATGGTGTTCCACTCCATACTCCAAACACACTTGAAAATCTCTTTATGTAGATGGTTTCCTAGCATTGGAGTTTAATCAACAGGCAGGAAACGGGTCTAACTCAACAACTTCTATATGGATAAAATTTGAGAGTATTAAGGATAATAATTTTCTAAACGGTTTTGCATCAAATTCCAAAACCATGGGTGCCCTTTCGACTTTGAAGAATATTATTCTTAGTAATTTTGTTTTGGATTAGTATTACGGTTTAGTGGTATTGATCTTCACTTGTAAGTGAGAGGTTTTAGGTTAGTTTCTCGTCAAAGACGAATATAAACTACATCATTACTAGCTCATTGACAGGTTAAGCTCAACTCCCTTCCTCTTAGTGTATACTATCGTTTGTTCAAAAAAAAAAAAAACAAAGATTCAAGTAGAACATGCTAAACAACAAAAATGGTATGGTTAAATTAGAATATGATTCTGCTTAAATACTAATTAATTAAGAACAAAGATAATGTCAGTTCATAGAATCCAAACAGACCAACGTGAAAGCATATAGACATGGACATCACAGTATTCGTTTCTGCCTATCTTTTTCTCTCCCGAGTCAAAACCCAACGCCTGTTTACTCAAACCGGTCAACATGGGCGGCTCAACGGCCCCCAGTAGACTCTATTAGCAGAGAGTTTTTAAGCTAATCAACGCAATCAAGCAAGATCTTTCATAATGAATAATTAATTTGTAATTATAATTAAATCACTGAAATAAAATAAATTCAAAAGAAAAATTCCTTGGTCCAAATTTTGGTTTCGTGTGTGTCTCTTCAGAAACATTCCTCCGACATGTTCAACCTTCATACATTCTTCACCTGTAAATAAAAAAAATACTCTTTAATCTCCACGAACACATTTTTCATTCAATTGTAGCGCCTAATCAATATTCAATATCAAAGTTTTGCATGTAGCGAGCAGAGCGAAAAAAAGTTTGTATCATGTACTTATCAACTTCGAAAACTGGTTCATGGCGTGCGGTGTGTTCAATATTCTTGGTCTTAGACGTGATCATGATCACAGGTACATGCTCCAACATGTTTCAGATTTCTAAAACAATCTTTGTTGTGTGTACTTTTGTTTTCCGCTTTTAAATTAACCCTCTTGATCGTTTTCCGAGGATGATTTTGTTTGGATTTAGTTTTTCGAGGATGATTCTGTTACATTTAATGAAAAAGTACAACTGTGTGTTTCGAGGAGGATTGTTATGTAATTTGCTATGTTGCTGGATCGACTCTGAAATCTTAACAACTTTTTTGTCTTTTCGCAGGTGCTTCCGTTGTAGTCGGAGATTCTCTGGACACAGACAGAGAAGTTCTGCTGAGCCTCAAAGCATTTCTGCAGCAAAAGAACCGCGTAAACCAAGGAATATACTCGCAGTGGAACCAGCGCAGCAGCAACCCCTGCGAGTGGTCCGGAATTTCATGCAGCAATGACAGCAAGAGAGTTAGCCGTGTTGAGCTCACCGACCAAAAAATCACCGGTGAGATTTTCCGAAACTTCTCTGCCCTTACAGCACTTTCGTACCTCGACCTCTCGAAGAACACAATAAGCGGAGCACTCCTGGAGGACTTGAGTCAATGCCACAGCCTCAGATACCTCAATCTGTCACATAACATTATTGATGGCCAGCTGAACTTGAATGGTTTGAATCAGTTGGAGGTTCTTGATTTGACTGTCAATAGATTTTACGGCGATTTGAAGATGACCTTTCCCGGAGTTTGCAGTAACCTAGTGGTTGCGAATCTTTCAGCGAATAATTTCACCGGAAGGATTGATAGCCTGTTTGATGAATGCTCTAATTTGCAGCACTTGGATTTGAGCTCAAACTATCTTAGTGGTGAGATATGGAGTGGATTCATCAGGCTTACGGCGTTTTCAGTATCCGAAAACTATTTCAGTGGCGCTATTTCGCCTTCTGTTTTCGCAAATAATTGTAGCCTGGTAAAGTTGGACTTGTCAGTAAACAGTTTTTCTGGTGCAGTTCCTGCAGAGATTTCGAAATGCCAGAGACTGATCATATTGAATCTTTGGGGGAACCATTTTACGGGGCCAATCCCACCTGAGATTGGATCAATTTCGGGACTGCAGGCCTTGTTCTTGGGTAACAACAGTTTTTCTAGAGATATTCCTGAATCCCTTTTGGATTTGACCAGCATGACATTCTTGGATTTGAGCAGGAACAACTTTCGCGGCAAGATACAAGACATTTTTGGGAGATTCGGACAGGTGAAGTTTCTTTTGCTGCACTCAAACGGGTACACCGGTGGTATCCGTTCGTCTGGGATTCTCAAGCTACCAAATGTTTCCAGGTTAGACCTCAGCTACAACAATTTTACAGGTCCTCTGCCAGTCGAAATTTCTCTGCCGAAGTTGAAGTTATTTGTCCTCGCCTTTAATCAATTCAACGGAACTATACCACCGGACTATGGAAACATTTCGACCCTCCAAGCCCTGGACCTTTCCTTCAACAGCCTAACCGGTGCAATTCCTAGCACCCTCGGAAACTTGAGATCTCTCTTGTGGTTGATGCTTGCGAACAATTCCCTAACCGGTCCAATTCCACACGAATTGGGAAATTGTAGTAGCTTGCTGTGGCTTAATCTCGCGAATAACAAGCTCTCCGGGCCAATCCCATCTCAGCTAACAATGATTGGGAGAAATGCTAAGCCAACATTCGACATGAATAATCGGGACAATGATCGGATCGTAGCGGGATCAGGCGAATGCTTAGCGATGAGGAGATGGATTCCTGCAGATTACCCACCATTCAATTTCGTGTACACGATCCTCACTAGGAAGAGTTGTCGATACATATGGGACCGGCTGCTTAAAGGAAACGGCCTATTTCCCATATGTGTAGCTGGCTCTTCTGTACGGACGCTTCAAATCTCGGGTTACATTCAACTGAGTGGGAATCAGATTTCGGGTCAGCTCCCTGCAGATATTGGTACAATGCACGGTTTTAGCATGATAAATTTGGGTGTCAATAGATTCCAAGGCGAACTCCCTGCAAATATTGGTCAGTTGCCACTTGTAGTGTTCAACATCAGCAGGAACAATTTTTCGGGTCAAATTCCGGAGGAGATTGGGAATATTAAGTGCATGCAGAATCTTGATATGTCATATAACAATTTTTCTGGCACATTTCCTGTGAGCCTGAACGACTTGAATGAGCTAAGTAATTTCAACATTTCGTACAATCCGCTCATTTCCGGCACAATTCCTTCGACCGGGCAGTTGGCAACGTTCGAGAAAGCGTCCTATCTCGGTAACCCCCTCCTGCAGCTTCCCAAATTCATCGACAACTCCACGTATCCAGAAAACAAAATGAATGGGAATCCAACAAAGTCTACAAAATCTACTGCATATATGGTGGTCTTCGGTTTGCTAATTGCTCTCTTAATCTGTGGAGTTTTGTCACTTGTAGCATGGTTATTCGGAAAGAGCCGGCCACAGCCCCCAGGATGCTTGTTGCAGGACATCAAATACCGGCATGACTTGGCCTCGAGCTCTAGCAGTTCATCCCCGTGGCTGTCAGATATTGTTAAGATCATTCGTTTGGACAAAATGGCTTTTACACATGCTGACATTTTGAAAGCTACACGCAATTTTTCGGAAGATAGGATTATAGGGAGTGGAGGGTTTGGGACAGTGTACCAAGGAGTATTGCCGGATGGGAGAATAGTAGCGGTGAAGAAGCTTCAAAGAGAAGGGCTCGAAGGTGAAAGGGAGTTCCAAGCTGAAATGGAGGTTCTTAGTGGGAATGGCATTGGCTGGCCTCACCCGAACCTTGTAACTCTTCATGGCTGGTGCCTTTATGGATCCGAAAAAATACTAGTCTACGAGTACATGGAAGGCGGGACCTTGGAGGATTTGATATCTGATAGAGTGAGACTGACATGGCGAAGGCGAGTTGATGTGGCAGTTGATGTGGCTCGAGCCTTGATGTTTCTACACCACGAGTGCTTCCCTGCCATCGTGCACCGCGATGTGAAGGCGAGCAATGTGCTGCTAGATAAGGATGGAAAGGCGAGAATTACAGATTTCGGGCTTGCTAGAATAGTCGATGCAGGGGATAGTCATGTGAGCACAATGGTGGCGGGGACTGTTGGTTATGTCGCTCCCGAATATGGG
Organism: Pyrus x bretschneideri; assembly: GCF_019419815.1. Lineage (NCBI taxonomy): Eukaryota > Viridiplantae > Streptophyta > Magnoliopsida > Rosales > Rosaceae > Pyrus > Pyrus x bretschneideri. Next base: position 11,237,540 of record NW_025999612.1, read on the forward strand.
CAGACATGGCAAGCCACGACGAAAGGAGATGTGTACAGCTACGGAGTTCTGGCAATGGAATTGGCGACCGGAAGGAGAGCGGTGGATGGAGGAGAGGAGTGCCTTGTGGAATGGGCAAGGAGGGTAATGGGAAATGGACGGCAAGGATTCAACCAGAGTGTGATACCGGTTATGCTCATGGGGTCCGGGCTGGCCGATGGGGCGGAGGAGATGTGCGAGCTGCTTAAGGTGGGCATAAAGTGCACGGCGGAGGCACCGCAGTCAAGGCCAAACATGAAGGAGGTTCTAGCTATGCTACTCAAGATATATAAAGATGAAAACATATATAGTTTACAAAGTTACTAATTTTTATACTCAGATTGTGTTTGTGTATTTCTTTCTGTAAAGAATCGAATCAAATGTGTGCATAATTAAACCAAATGAAATCATCTTCCCCTACCTTCAAATTGCAATGCATTGATCTAATTAAAAATTAAGAATAAATTGTAGCAATGGTCTCTCAATTTTAACTCAATTGGAGTAATGGTTTCTCAATTAAAATCCATTACTATTGGTCCCTCAACTCATCAAAACGTGCAAATATGATCCTTTTCATCAACTCTGTTAGAACTTCCATCAAAATGAGTCACGTGACATGCCCGTGAGGTTGAATCAAGGGGCAAATATGGAAAATCAAATAAGAAAAATTCTATCAATGGTCCCTCAACTTTAATTCAACTGGAGAAATGGTCCATCAACTTTAATCCAATTAGAGCAATGGTCCCTCAATTTTAACCCAATTGTAGCAATGGTCCTTCCAACGTAACTCATTTTGACATAATCCTGATGGAGTTGACGAAAAGGACCATAGCTACATGTTTTGATGAGTTGAGGAACCAATGGTAATTGATTTTTAGTTGAGGGACCATTAATCTAATTAGGTTAAAGTTGATGGACCATTGCTACAATTTACTAAAAATTAATCATTGATTAATGACATGTTTACTTGCTTAAGTAATATGGAAGACAATGTCTTGAACAGAAATAGAGCATACGATATATGATCAAGTAAGTCCCCTATGAGAGAACACAAGCAAGTCCCACATGAGAGAACACAAGGAATGTCCTTAAAAATTTGAAAAGTAAAACAAACGAATGAACAAATAGATTACAAACTACAAATATTCTTTGATTAATGGAAAAACAAAGAAAAAAGAACTGCCGAGATGGCTACATATAGAGACTACATTGTGACCGACTTATATGAACAACAAACATGTTATGTATAATAAACTAAACCCTAACCTCTAAATGAAAACCTAATTCTAACGTGCTAGACCCAAACCCTAAACTTATTATTTTTGGGGGAAAAAAAACATATATTTTTCCATGTCTATGAAAAGAGTATGAAGACCATAAGTATTTTACAAAAATACATACGTATATTAATATATATGTTATACTCTAATATAGATTGTCACGATGGTCCTCCCAAATTTTTTTTAAACAAATGATAATATAATTAATACTAAACCATTTAAATTATGAGAAAGATTAGAACATAGAACCTCAAGTTTACAAGCAAATACTCTTAACAAATTGATCTACAAGCCACTTGCCCCTCAAAGTTAATTTAATTTTTATCTTTTGTTATCTTAAAACAAAAGAAGGGTGGCTTGTAGCTCAATGACTAAAAACGTTTGTCTCTGCCACGTCTTGTATCAAACAAAACTCTTGTCCCTTTATTTACCTTCAACAGAAAGCAAAAGGAAAATCTCAACTTCCCTTTTCTTGTTTCTTATTTTAAAAAGCTTCGTCAGAACTCAGTAAGTGATATTTTTACTTTTGAATTATTTTTATAAATAATAACGTTAATGGGTTAAATTGTAAAATGCTAAAGAGAAAGAAATCGATGGAGACCAAACCCGCACCAATAGAGAATGCCCACAAATTATTGTTCAGCAATTAACACAACAATTCTCAACATTTGTGAAAGAGTAAAATAGGTACAACAAAAGAGAAATTTGTAAGTTGTTATGATTCAACACTATTAAAAGGGAAAGTCTTGCTTAGGTGGATGAATGGTCAAAAGATTCGTTTTATAATAGGAAATTAAAGTATATTTAATTGTATTAAATTACATAGGCACATGCCACATAACATGGTTTACCCAAATTAATTTTATTGCTTGATTGAGAAGGAATAACCCAAGTCCTCCGAGGAACTTCACACTTTTCTACTCCTATATATACATATCCTTCTTATCAGTCCTCTCCTACCAGAAAACTCATTGGAACAAGCCAGTCATCAAATTACATAACTTCCAACGACGCCATGGCTGCCAAGATCTCCTCCCCCTCCTCCTCCTACGGCAATCCCTGCCTTGATATGTTTTTCCATGTAACACAAAAATACTTCGAGGATGACACCGAGCAGGCCTCACATAATTCCCGTTTGCTTAACTATCTGAAGCAACTTCTGCCCTTGGCCTGGTCTCACAATCCCCTAATCACACTCAAGCTCATAAGCAACCTCGACTCTGGAAAACTTTATGATGAAGCGTTCTTCTCCGCCGTGTTTTGGCTCCACCACAACCACCCAAAGACTCTGCTATGTAACGTTTCATTTAAAGACTCGTATGTCCTTATTGACATTCTCTACAGCCTTCTGGAAGGCCAAGACGCTGCTGAGAGGCTGCGCAGAGATCCGGATTACAAGTTGTTGCACGACCAGGTGATGGATCTTTTCGTGGAGAGGTTGAAGTCTGATATTGAAAAGTTGAAGCAGAACAAGCTGAAACTCAAGTTGAATGATGATGTTGGCAATGATATTGATGATGATGTTTTCGTTACTGAGGCTGCAGCGTGGTGCGTTAGCACATGCCCCTCGGTAACCAAAGCCACCCGCGCTGTTTTGCTGCGTGAAAGCGTTGAGAGAAGGCTTTTCTCTCCAGAATCATCAGTTCATTCAAAAGAGTGGGAGCGGCTGACGAAGGAGGTTTTGGAGCCCTTGACCAAATACTACAACCGTCGAGGCATTGTCGGACACAAGCGCTGTGACGATAAGAAGTATATGGAGAAAATTGCAGCACGCAATTTCAGTAGCATAAAGTACGATGCTCTCCTTCCACATCAGATCGTACTTTATGCTGAAGATGGCAGCGATATCGAGCAAGCAGTTGAGCTTCAGTGGAAGACAATGGTGGAGGGCATGCACCTGAAGGGAAAATTCAAAAACTGTTTGGCTGTGTATCACACCACCAAATACGCGGACAAGGGAGTTGGACGAAGGATGATGATGGGTTTGGCACTTTTGCTGTCTCAACTGAGCGAAGGGCCATGGAAGGACAAGGTGATCACTTTTGGTAATTCGGCCAAAGATCGGCCAATGCTATGTCCCATACAAGGCAATGATCTAAAGTCCAAGTGCGAGTTTATGAAGACAATGGAGTCCGACTTTTTTGTTGATTATGAGAAGTTGTTTGATATTCCGGAGGTGGCTGCCATTGCCAAGGGGAGTGTGAAGCCAAAGCAGAAGATAAAGAAGGTGTTTGTATTTAGCGAGTCCCTTAGCGGTATACAAGAGAGCCAATATGAGGCAATACGGAGAAAGTTTAAGGACAAAGGGTATGGAGATGACGCGGTGCCACACATTCTGTTTTGGAATTTTGGGGACTTAGAAGATCCGTTGATGCCTCCAAAACAACATCCAGGGATGACACTGCTCAGTGGCTACTCTGACAATTTGATCAAGGTCTTCTTGTGCAATGGTGGGGAAGTTGTCCCGCACCATCTCATGGAGGCAGCCCTTTCGGAAAAAGAGTATCAAACTCTTGCTGTAGTCGACTGAGCTTCAACTGATCAATCCTCGATCCATTGGATTGGGGTGGTCTGATCTCAGTATCGTTTCTTTCTTTTTTTTAAGTATGTTTCAGATTATTACCTGAAAGTCCTAGGATGGGTACTAACTTAATCTATAAATGACAACTTAACGCTAAAGCAAATTATGATTTCGATTAATCAGTTATGCAAAATTAATCCTACACCAATATTCAACATGCATATAAAAAGCACACACATGATGTAGGATTTAACGAGGCAAAACCCACCACTGGGAAAATCCTCGGGCTACCAAGCCAGGAAGCACTAAGAAAGAAAGAATACATAAAGACTTACAAAACTCATCAACTAGACACACATACCAGTTGGCAGCTTTGTCTTCGCGCTTTGCTACTCGATCTTTCTTCAGTCCTCGAGTTGAAGTGGCACGGTACTAACGCAACCGTCAATCACCTTTCCCTCGAACTTTGCACGATGCTAACTCGATCATGCAGAATGTTTATATGATGAAGTGTTTGTTTGGAAAACAATCAATTATGAAAATCACAAGGCTCATTTCCATAATTGATATTCAATTTAAAACCTCAAAGAAAACAGCATGAAAAATAATATCTTATTTTAAAAACCCATGCTGTTGGAACCGTAAGCTAACAGCAGTATTCAAAATGTTTTTCTGCGTACACAAAAACCAAGCTGATGCTTCTTCAAAAATCTTTTTAATCAAATAAGTTTCTCTGCATAAATGGTTCCCTTTTAAAAACACATGCTCATCAAAAACCACAATGTGGCAGCCACTAAAAATAATGTTCTTTTTAAAATCACAAAGCTGCTCCCTTGTATCTTTTAAGAATAACATGCATATATGCGACTTGAAACTTGAGCACTTCCCTGACTTCCCATATATCAATCAAAAGAACCGCAACCGTTTGAATTGATAAGCACGGCATCCATGAGTTAGATGACTCCCACCTAGGGGTGGAAAAAATTCCCGAAAATCCCGAACCGAACCGAAAAAATCCCGATCCCAAACCAAAAATTTCCCAAACCGAAATTCCCGAAATTTTCGGGATGCTATCCCGAACCAATCCCAAAATTTCGGTATGAGATTCGGGATTGGCTTCTCGATATTTCGGGAATCCCATACCAAACCGAAAATATATAATATTAATTATTATATATATTTATACATATATATATTATTCTTTTATAATTGATGCTAGTAGTTTCTAATTCATGCTCAGCAACCTAGAATGCCCTACACCTTGCATATTTTTCATGTTCTGTTTGATATTCATGTGGATTTTATTATTGCTGCTGCAATGGCTGATGATTTCAGAAGGCTTGATTCTTTTGTCTCTCAACATATTGCAAAAAGAGTTTAATTAATTTGAATTTTGACTATGATAAAAAGAGTCAAGCATGCCAGTGTTCAATTAAATGGTAGTGTGAATGAAATGAAATTCCTAGTTCATAAATGTGTTCTTGAATTATATATTTGAAAAACAATTCATAATTTCATATTTCAATTTGGGATTCCCGATTTGTCCCAAAATCCTGAAAATATTTCGGGATTCCCGAAATTTGGGATTCCCTAAAATTTGGTTTGGGATTGGTCTTCAAATTCCCGTCCCGAAAAATTTCGGTTTGGGATTCGGGATACTAGTTTCGGTATGGTATCCCATACCGAACCACCCCTACTCCCACCAACATGCAATCACTTAAGTTTCAAAACACGGTTTGAACACTCGGTTTGATAAGTTCCAATACCATCAGATTCTTTTGCATGCATGTTTTATTAAGTGATAAAGAAAGGATAAGTTATTTGAAAAGATAAACCACACAATGGTTAAGAGTCCTATCTCAAAACAATAATATGAAATATAGATGAATGTAGTTGGATGCATGCATGCAAACGTACCTGAATATTTATCGCGTGTAGGTAACATCTTTGCATCGAAAGTGTGAGAACCCTTCCTAGACTTAAACTATTACAATTGAAAATATATAACAAGTCTAAGCTATTACAGACTCAGGCAATTTGTCAGGGATTGCCAATTTTACCCTAACATTACCTTTAAATTTCTTTGCAGGGATATCATATTATAGGTTATATGGATGAACTGATAAATCCAAATTTCTGGTGCAGTTAGTTGCTCCATCTTATGCTTATATGTTATATTATATGTCAATACATCTAAATACATGTAAGTTAAAGACATTACTTAAGGCATAAGCAATAGCAATTATTGAATTCTAACCTTAAGCATCTGCGAGACCGATTATGAGTTGGATATAGTGTCTTGAATCGTCATGTTCTCCAACAAAAAACCAATTCATTGGAACCCAGAAAATCTATCAGTCAAAGGATATAAAACAGAAAAGAAAGCATAGATAGCGAGCGAGCGAGAGAGTGAGCATCACCACTGTTTGATTTCAGTTTCATTTTATGTGATCGAAAACTGATGTATATGCTTTCTATATTATAAACACATAGCAAATCTGTATTAAAACAGGAAAGCAAATCTTCCTAATATGTCCTGCATTGTAAGTGTTTAATCATATCTTGCCTTTCACTCCAAGGCTCTTGTAATTACTATACAATGGCTACAGGCCATGCCAACTGAACCCTATCACTCTCGTAAACTTCGTTGCTATAGCTTCAATCTCGTTCTGATGGCACATGATTTCAAGAAAAAATAGCCCAAGGTTTTGTTGTTTTAATTGAACTCAAGAATTTTAGTCTTGATATTCACGGTTTTCCAAGATGAAAAACCAAAAACTTCTCAGATTTACATTCGTTGTCCTTATTAATTTCAATAGTCACTTGCTTCTCAATTCTTCTAGAAATTACTAGCAATTAACATGAAAGAACACGCAATTGACAAACAAATCATTTTTCTTGGGTTTAATAAATAGGCTGTAGTATATGAAAGGAGTGACAGTAAACTTCTGCCAAAAACAGAGAGAGAAAGATGGCTGTTTCTATCTTTTGCAGCGGCTAATGACCATTGTCTGTTGTTTGGTGACCAAATACGGGTGCTCAAATCACTACTTTTAGCGCCACATCGAACCGCTACTAAAGGTATATTTAGCGACTACTGTTGAGTCGCCGCTAAAGGAATTTTTAGCGGCCACATAAACCTCTACCAAAGATATTTTTATCCACAACAGAATTCGTAGCTAAATAGAATTTCAGCGACGAAAAAAAGCCGCCGCTAAAAGTTGTATTACAAATTTTTTCTTCCCCTGAGCCCGCACCAATTAGAATTTTTTTTTCATACACAGTGGGAATTTGGGAATCTCCACCGTTATGAAGTTTTCTTAATCATTTGTAATTATGAATTTCACATTACATTTTTACACTATGAATTGTTTTGGGTTTCCGAGAGAACTTGTGAAGATATCTAAAGATAATCCCCATAAAGCCAATTCACAACTTCCCGCAAAGATTCTTGACTGTTGAAACGTAAAAGTTTCTCTCCCGTGCGGCCACACTGCATTGAAAACATTGATGTAAGAGATGGAATGCCATGGAAGCAAGAATCAAAATTATAAAGAGAGAATCCACTACACTGGGGTTTAGGGTTAATGCATTGGTCAACAATTGTCTACATTGTAAGATCGTTTCTACAAGACGGCTTAAACCTACCATCAAAACCAAGAGAAAGCATAAACAAACAAAAAATGAAAATCTTCACTAGAATGCAAATGGATGAACACTCAAACGTCCCACAACTGATAGAACAACAGATGGTGCTTTAACGCAGTGGCAAAAAGAAAAAATTCTTACGCACCCTGGTGTGGGTTTGATTTCCAACAATCTCCCTCCCCCTAACATTTAACAATTTAACTTACTAATGCTATCGTTTATCAAAAGAAAAAAACCGATGGAACAAAAAAAGGACAGAACATGTCGAGAAGATTCTAAACCACTTACATCCATTTAAAATGAAGAATCGCACCATGCGATTTGCACAGCTTCGTAAAGGCAGAGACAACAGTGAATAAGTGAGCCTATGTACATAATGTCCCTCGCACAGGGGAAATGACAAAAAATTAAAGAAAAGGATCAAAAGCGGGACTGAAAATTGTGCAAAGCAAGACAAACTTATTCATAACTATTCGCACGATAACTTCCTAAATGACAATTGTAAACAACGATAAGATTACTGGAATTTCATGTAGAGATTAACAAAGAAAGCTCTCATACAAGTTGACAATTAAAGATCAGCATGATAGATACGGCATGTGCAAACACAAAAAATTCTATCAACTAGAAACAATTCGTTATGGAACTCATTATGTGACGGAGAAAAAATAAACGAGGAACTGAGAGTCGGATTATATTCAGCATAAGCAGATAAAATATATGCCTAAAGTAAGTTGGAATCAAGTTCTCACCTATAAATTTTGATATCTGCGTTGCAGAGCGTCACCAGGAATTGATAATGCCTGATTAGTGATCTCTTCCAACCTGCTCTCCTCTCTTCCAACCTGCATTCCAGAGCCTCCATATACAGGCACACACCTGAGACCCAGTACCTATGCAACTTGGTAATATTAATAACACTGATTCTGCTGAACAAGCTCCCTCATCCGCCATTACAAGACCAAAAGGCCCATCTCCTGCCACCAAAGGTAGCTGGTCCTTGATATGCCTCAGCATTCGCAGCACATATGCAAGGGTTTACCAGAGCCAGTTTTTGCAATGCCATTGCAATCTCGACTGCTCATAATTACAGGCACTGCTTAATCTGAAATGGCATTCGCTTTCATAGTTGAGCTTCTTTATTGGTTCCAAGATATATTCAGAAGTCCAGTTTGGTGCCAGCTCTTAATATGCTTTGCCACAACTTCACCATGTATCTTAATTCCAAATGTTTTCGGTATGCACCTACATCTTCTGGGATCATTTTTGAGATCCCCTTCATGTAGAAATCCTTCCGGATGTTTGATAGTCTGTCTTTGAGTGGTCAACTGGAGAGAGCTTCTCAAATTTTATCTTCGTCGCCCTTTTTGTGAACTTGACATCACCTTTGTCTTCAAATGGATCTTCATCACTCTCATAATCCCATAATCGGAGTCTGAATCCACTCCAAGAATTTTTCTGGCCAAAGATTAATTTGACCCATTTTCACCAACAACTACTGATTGGTCGGCAGCATTGGCCAGCTTCTGTAGCATCTAGCGGATTAATTTCATCATCCAGCAAAGCAGGTGAAGTTGTTTCATTCTTGGAACCAACTTCCATGGCAGTTCCATATTCTTTGTCAGTAAGATAGGCTTCTCCATCAACGTCCATGCCCGTCTCTTCTTCATCGTCAGATTCTCCTTCAAGAGTCCAGGTATTTATGGACTTGGGTTCACCGACATCACCTTCCCTGTGGTTCTCTCTTTCTCAGATTATGTTTCCTTTCTTCTTAACTCCAGCCACTCCTGAACTCTCCTCCTCCACTTTTCCATTTCCTCATCCAACTTCTTCTGTTCATCCTCGAACTCCTCCACCACCACCTCACATGCTGGCTTCTTCTCCTTCTGGACTGGATATCTTCATCACTATTCTTTATCGGGCTCTCAACTCCGCCATCCCTATGTATATTCTGACCTGCTGCTACTCCTTCAACTCTCTGTCCACATTTTACTTGTAATCTTTCTTACAGCGCTTCCTATCACTCTCCCTAGCATCACCATCATCATCCTCATCTATATCATGCACCCTTCTGTTTCGATCTCTGTCCTTTTCCTCCTCTCTAGCCCTCTCTCTCTCTTCTCCCTATCTTTCTCTCTACTCCTCCGATGACTATCACTTTCCCTATCTCCTCAATGCCGCTACTCTACATCGTGCCTCTCGTTCCTCACAATAATCACAAAACTTGTCTCTCACGGAACAACTACAATCACAATCTCTCTTATCTCTATCCTTACCCCTACAATGTCGCTTCTCCCCATTCCTCTCCTTTTCGCCATCTCCATCTCGAAAACCACTAATCCTCTTCCATTCTCACTCCTTAATAGGTTTACATTTACCTTCTACAACAGCAGTTCCTCCTACAACTACAATATTCCCCTGCAATTCACCAAACACACAAAAAATTACTCCTTTTTCCGACTTACATACAATTGAGACCAACACAAATAACAGGAAACCAATTCAGACGAGAAAACACTAAAAAAAAAAACCCTAAACCCAAATCGAATAAGAAATGAAACAAATTCACAAATTATTTGTCAAATTGAAGAAAATTCGACTCGGAAGAGTTTGATTACCTGATTGACACAGAAAAGCTCGTGAAAATGGGGGAAAACGCAGAGTTAGGGTTGGGGCAGATTGATTTATTTGCCTCCAAAACCCAAATAAATGAAATTGATCGAAATTGGGCTATGGTCGGTTATTTTGTTGGGTTACTTAATTGGGCCTTTTTTGGACTATTGGGCCTTATTTCTAATTAACAATTTGGGATGTGTTTGTTTGCCGTCACTAACTTTTACTAGACTAGACTAGACTAAGAATTAGTGTAGTCCACTGTTTATTCACAAAAAGGATTAACTTTAATAACATTAGGTGGGACTCGCATGGACTAAAGAGCTCCCTAGAGGGGCAAGAAGTGGAAGGCCAGAGAGGAGGGAGATTTGACTGAGGTTGAAATTGGGAGAACAAAGAACGGCAGAGAGATAGGGGTGAGATGCAAAGTTTGATAGAAACAAAGAATATAGTAGAAAGGAAAGTAAATTAAAAATAGTATTTTGTAACATAATATTTGATTATTTTTTGTTTTTTAAAGTAAAAGTAAATTAAAAATGATAAAAAAAATATTTTGGGCTTTAAAAATACTAAACCAAACACTTCATTATTCTTATCCTACTTAATCTCTTAAATTAGTTCAGTCCGAGATAATCCGGTGCGTTTGTGACAGGACGTGAGATTTGAGGCTGGTTTGGGATTGTGATGACTTAAAAAAAAAAAAAACCCGGTTGTCAATGATAATAAAAAAAACATAGAAAAGCAGAAGTAATGTTTACCATGCTTCTAAAAAAATGTTTTTTAATTTCAACGGATAGTAATCAGTGCCCATTTAATAAAATTTTTAAAGGATAAGTAGACCCTCACATATTAAACAAAATTACAATAATTGCCCCTACATTATTCTCTTTGACAATTATTATATCACATTAAATATTGTATCATTTTTAGTCATTTAACATATTCACTTCCATTTATATATTTTTTGTTGTTGCACATCAATTTATATTAAAGTTTACTAAATAGTCAGACCCATTTTGACATTTTTTTTCACGCATACAAGCTTGGTGTTATGCTTATGATTTTCAAAGTTTTTTCATAGGCTCAGGGCCCCAATTTGACTTTTTACTTTAATTTCTTTCATCGGATTTGATTGGAGGTTGGTAGCTCCTATGGAGTTTAGGCAATCTGTTGCTTTGTGAGCTTTGAGGAGGAGGGAGAAAGAAAATCAAAGAGGCCTGAGGTTTAGGTTTAAGAAAGAGGATGATGATGACGACACCATACCAGACCTACACAACAGTAGTCAGTTGCTCACCACACAGCAGAGTAAATTTTACAATTTTGCAAGATCAGTATAGTATTTCGGATTGAGATTTTTGGGTCCTTCTAGGCTAAAGTTTTGACCCTGCCACTGCCTAAGTGGTAACGAAGGCTTTACATTCACTCTGCTTGTTAAGTGCATATGGATTAGCCGCTAAACATGTTATCAAATTTTTCAAATTCCATTTCATATAGATAAGAATCTTAAAAATCGGTATTTTGAAGTGGGCCAGAAGAGCAGTTAGCGTCATATTAAGTTACCTAGAATCAAGCTCCAATACCAACTGTGACCTCAAGTGGGAGATCGAAAATTGAGGCATACAGATTCATCTTAATCCTCTAGCTGCGTTGTGTGCATCATCAGATCAATCATCACCGGGAAGGAAACTAGTAAAGCTGCTTCTACAAAAGCACTTGTGGAAACATGAATCAGAAAATGACAGAGTCCCAGAGCTGCCACTAGATCATTCCACCCTATAGGATTTTACAGACAGCGATGGCGACACCTTTGGAGGCACCTCCTAGGAGCTGAACTTTAGTTAGTATGGCAAAAGTTAGCACAAGTCGGAAGGCACCTAGGTGGGCACGAACGCTTAAGGCAAAGAAAAGCTTTGTTTCCTTGCACACTTTTTTTCTGCAGTGGCAATAGCTTTGCTAGGTGTATTATTTTCAACTTAGACTCAATTTCCATGCTTAATTATAAAGCAATGCTAGTGTAGCGTGACAAATGAAATTAAATTTTTTGTCTAGAGATGAAAATAAAAAATAAAAAAAGTTCCGATACTTATGTCGGAAACCGTTCACGCTCGAATCACAATTTTTGGTTTCATACAAGCAAAACATAAGCAATGGTGTGTTTGTGTTGATTCCATAAAAGATTGAGAAACCAAATCTTTTGTGATTCTTATGAAATCTAAAGAAACAAGCTAGTAAAACTTACCAATATTGTACTTGGTGGAGATAAATCCAAAATGTCAAGGAACAAATCTAAGGAAGATTGCCATAGCCATAGCCACAGGTCGGTGGATTCTTGTGTGCAAACTAGGGTGCATCTCTAGATCAGTATTTTACTCATTACGTGATGAAAGAGATATTTCTATTATTACAACTTTGAGTCTCTCTCGTCACTTGACACAATATTAATATATCTTATCACGTAACGTAATGAAATCACTTGTCAAGTGATGAAAAAGACATTTTCGTAATTGCAATTTTGGTCTCTCTCATCATTTGACACTATTAATATATCTTATCACGTAGCGTGATGAAAGAGAGACTTCCCGAATGTTATCTTAGATTTTGTCTCATAGTTAGTGAGACAAGTGATTTGGACCAATTGTTTCCCGTAATATTATGGAAAGTGTTATTTGCACTCCAAAAATCTCATTCTACACTCCTCACAAATGTATTTTTCTTTCCTAATATAGAAAGTTTAGAGTGTAGAATGAGATTTTTTGAGTGCTAATATCAATTCCCAATATTATTCATAGATAAAAAAATTGCAGGTGGGAAATGAGTGATTTCATGTCATGGATGATAAGATTGAGACATGTTTTGTCCCTTGCCTGAAATGATTGTTGTACCGAGGGGAACATTGAAGTGGCCCGTCCACTATACCAAATTGTGCTTTTAAAACTCTTTCTCTCTCTCTCTCTCTCTCTCTCTCTCTCTCTCTCTCTCTCTCTCTCTTTAAATTTGGTTGTGCTGCATGAGAGCCAAAGCGTAGAGGTAGGAAGATTAATTAGAAGAGAAATGGGGAGTTCTCATGAGCTTACAAGAAATGGCCATAAGGATGTTTCACTTCAAGAACTCAGTGATAGGCTTGCTGAGTTTGCTCAACTAAGAGGATGGGAAGAATATCACAGCCCCAGAAATCTCCTTCTAGCACTAGTAATCTCTCTCACCCATTTACCATCTTATCTATTTACTTACGTTCTTATATGCACATATTTATTTTCTCATGTGAGACGTGAGTTAGGACAGCTGACCAGGTAGAGAAATGAGTTTGTCGGCTGCATATAGATTGTAGTAGTTTAGAATATCGTCTTATCAAGCAGATAAAACAACCTACACATGACATGTGTTTGTGCAGGTGGGAGAGGTTGGAGAACTGTCTGAAATTTTCCAGTGGAAGGGTGAAGTTGCAAGAGGGCTGCCTAACTGGACTTCTGATGAGAAAGAGCATTTGGAAGAGGAGCTCTCTGATGTTCTGCTCTACCTGATTCAACTCGCCGACGTCTGCGGACTTGATCTGGGACAAGCAGCTCTCACCAAGATTGTCAAGAATGCAAGAAAATACCCCGTTACGAATAAAACAACAGCTTCCACCACCAACTAGCTATAAGATCAAAATTAAGAACCACCTCTATATGTTTGGACTCATGCTGCTTATTTTTTCTTAAGTTGATCATGTCAATTACGATCATAGTTTTGTTTAGAGAGGAATCTACTTCCTAATCCTTCTTAATAATATATCTACGCATGACTTTTTTTTTTTTATTTATTTATTTTTTTTTATACAAGCGATATTATACACTAAACTCGTTTAAATTACGTAGAGCGGGACGAATTTAAGTGCAGAGAGTAAATCACACTAATCTAGTCAACTTAACTAAAGCCATGTCTGATAAGCAGGGCTTTAAACCCGAGCGTGCCAGGTGGACCAGTTGGACATTGTAGTCTGCTAAGCAGGACTTTAAACCCAAATGTGCCAGGTGAAATAGTTGGACATTGTAGTCGTCATTTTGTTTGATTGTTATTATATACCTTTGTTAGGGTTAATAATCTGCATTGCAAAGACGATGTATTTAATCAGGCCATTACCTTAAGTTTAGCATAACAATTAGCAAGCTAGAAATTTTATATTTTTCAATATGTTTGCGATTTCCTTCTTTAGCCAAACGGGGTGTTGGTGCAACTTGACAAAATTGGTCCTTCTTGGGGTCATCTATGCCTTTTGATAAGGGCCAACCATTCAAAGTGGAGGAGATATTATATAGGTTAGGCTTGCTTATGATCACATGGACATGTCTACCATGGTGTGATTAGTGAAAACAAAGAGAGATAATGATCTTATCCGATATAGTTAGTGTGTGGTGGGGTTAAATTTTAATCAATTTTTATTGTTATGGTGTTATTCGAAACCAATAATGTAATGTCATGTATTTTAACTTTTTCATGTAACTGTGCATTATTAATTTAAAACACCATTATAATAATGTGCTTGGTGTAAGTAAACCTCTCTATTTGGCAAGAGCCAAGCCAATCATCAAAAGTGGAGCAAAAATATAGGCCATTGGCCATCTTCCTAGTACTCTAATCAAAAGGGTTGTCTACCATCACCAAGTTGTGATCATTGAAAGCCAGAGGGCTGATGAAAACTTTAGCCAACAAAGTTAGTGTCTGGTGGGGGAAAGCTTAGGGTAGCTAGTCCCACTTCATGCCACCTTGCTCACTCACGTTAATCTCATTTATGTTAGTTCTTCTATCCTTGTTATTGACCTCATTTGTGGTGATGTGAGAGCTTGTTATTTGATGGTCGCACAAGTCAAATTGCGTGGTGTTCTTACTAAAAAGTTCTCTGATGTGGTGGGGTTTTCGTTTGATTACTTTCTTATCCAAAGAGATACAAAGCTTCAAATGCAAAATTAAAATGTAAGTGTAAAAGAAAAGGATTGTAAAAAAAAGTGCAAATACATTAGGAAAATTAATTTGAGTAATAAAGTGTTCAAGAAAAGCCCAATATGAGAAGTCATGGGCCTTCTCCAAAGAGATACAAAGCTGCAAATCCAATATTTTTTAGGCTTTTTAGTTATAAATGTTTTTGAGGTTGACATAACTTCTTACTTTGATTCCTGATAATGAAAATTGATAGATATGGTCATTGAGTATGTCCATAATAAATTATTTTGGTCATTCTGTGAAAAATCTGTCAATATCCTGGTTAAATTGTCACGTGAACGACTACATGACTATATTTCCAAGGTATTTTTGTCAAACAAACCCCTCCACTTAACGAGGATATTGACAGATTTTCACTGAAGAGCCAAAATAATTTTCGATAGACACACGCAGGGAACAATCCTATCGATTTTCATTCATAGAGATCAAAGTAAAGGATTATGTCAATTTCAGACACTATTTTTAACTTAAAAAACCTATTTTTTTCTTGCTCCTCAAATATTTGCGTACAACTTTCTTTTGCATTACCTATCCAAACAAATATTCTTTTACGTTGACAACTTGAGAATACTAAAACTTTTCTGGCCATAAAAAAAAAAAAAATTATTATTGACACTTCGAATCATTTCATACTCCTTTAATTTTCTAGGTATTAAGAACAACGAATGAATATTGAAAATGTCAGTAGCAACTTCCAAAAATAAAAGCCAAAATAATGAGATTGCTTTGGGTTTGAAAAGACTATTTTAATCTTCACGGCAGATGTATGAAAGTGAGACGGGAAAGCGACATCCAAAGAGGGACAATGTAGTAAATTGAGCAAAATAAAGGGGCAATTTTGTAATATACCGTAAGAAAAAAAAAATAGTGAAATAAAATTGGAAGATCGAGGCCCCAGAAAGTCGACATCGGGATTGGACGGAGAAAAATCATACAAAGAAAAGGACGAGGGGTCCCACCAGAGAATTTTCGCCGCAATGCGTACATGCTGAACCAATTTTATACGGAAGATTCTATTTTCTCCACCCCCCTCAATTGTAGTTTATTTACAATTTAGGCTCATAAGTTTTTATATTTTCAAAAAGGTAGTTCATTTCCTTGGCTATGGTTCATAAATCATGGACAAGATGATGAAGAAAAATAAAACTAAACTAAATATGTTTTGGGTTGGAAATTAGAGGACCACCACCTTACTAATCATCAACAAGATATAGCTATTTGGTACGTTTATTTGCTATAAGCAACAATTTTAATATCAAATTTTAAAATAAAGAAATGTCAACTCATTTAGGCTTAAAATTTATCCACAAGTTTTACACATTGTTCTAAAAAAATTCCCCAATTAATCTATAAATGTTTGAAATTAAAAAAGAGCGCCCACCTAACCCACCTAGACCTGTTTCTGTAGTGACTTTCACTTAAACAAAAAATAGAAGACTTTCATTTTGCATTTTATTTTTCAATAAATTGCAAGAAACTTGTTTAATATTTTTTTTTCTTAATACTTTATAATTTATATGTCGTTTCATTTTGTAATTTAAGTATCGCATATATAATTATGTATTTTTAAGCATAAGTAAATATTTATTTATATGTCATATAATAAATTTAACTAAAATCTAAAAAACCGCCAAGACGCTAGGCTCTTACCCAACAAGATGCTTAGGCTAGTCTTTTACTGGCTGAGACGCCTGGGCGCCATGCTACTTTTAGAACCTTAGTTTTACAATATATATGCTTTGTCACTTTTTGTCATGAGGAGGGGGTATTATAGTTTCTTTGCGTACAAGTTGGTGATATCATATGACCTATTTCGAAGAATATTGACTTCAAACAAACAATTTTCCAATTAGCATTTAAATCAAGTATTTAGTGCTTGTTTTCCCGTTGTCAATGTCATGCAGCTCTTTCAAAATGAAACCCAATTATTGTTACAATATTTATGATACGTATTTTACAATTTTTTATTGCATATTTTAATTACTGTTTATTTCTTTGATTTGAAGTTTTTTCATGAGATGTAACCTTGTAACTAATTTATTAAAGTAATAATTACATCGATTGTCGTGTCAATTGTTTCTAGGGCAATGATTTTCAATGTGCTTCTATATATATATATATATCATTATACAAATGAAATGATATTTGAAAAATAAAATTTTTCTTCACTAATATAATAATATGTGATATTCATCTTTATTCTGAGCACACAAAAAAATTCTCATTCTCGAGACCTTAATCATTACCATTACTAAATGATCATCATTACGAGATATTTTTCAGTTTGGGCATTGTACACCCACAAGTGTCATAATAAAAATAGGAATAAGATTCTTTTTTTTTTTTCTCTCTCTCCCCTCCCTTTTTATTTAAACTGTCACAATTAAGTCACATTAACGTCATATATAGAGAGAAAGATAAAATAGAAAGTGTGAGATAAGGGGAGGGAATGAGAAGAGAATCATACTCTATAAAGTGGTAAAAAATTATTTTTAAGTATCCAACCATTATATATTATGACATTTGATATACTAAGCTATATTTCCGACACATAAAAAAATCTCTTTATGATTTGATTGATTAGATTGTTATGGTTGGCAACATATTTTGAAAATAAAAAATCAAAACTACTCACACAAACACAAGTGAGTGATTTCCGCATATTCGTTTCTTCTCGTATTTTCTACTTTTGAGTTTAATAAATTAAAACAGATTTTTTAGTCAGAAAATTAAAATAGTATTTAGAGATGCATGTAAACAGATGTGTGGAAAGAAATACAAACATGACAAAGACCCTGAATACAAACTTGTCATTGGTGGCACCAAAAAGTATCTTGGTTCATGTATTACCACTAATCACGGTTTCAAGGCAGGAAGAAGATTCTCTATCCTCCTATTCCTATTTTCCTTCATCCCCTCCTCTCACACATTGTCTTTTGTCTTATTATCTTTATAAAAAAATCAATATAAAATGTTGACGCTTAACCGTGACCGTTCAAATAGGAGAGCATGGAAGGGTAGAGAGATTAGGAGGGTAGAGAATCCTTCTCCTTCAAGGCGGATCATAATTACACGGTGAGACGTATGCACTTCCCAATTAAGTCCATAATTATTATAAAATTTCATACGTATGATTTTATTATAAAAATTTACGTGTTTATATTATAAAGTATTGTGTAACAAATACGAGATAGTAGAGAGTCTCTTTACAAATGGACCGGGATCAATTAGCCTCTAAAACATATGTTGATTCCACGAACAATTCGTAATGCAATTCCTAAAAAAATAGGAATTACTGAAAAGTAGTTGATCTTATTTCCATTTCTTCTCTTTCACTATTTACAACCTCTTCCGATTCAGAAATTTTCTTATTACAAATAAATAAGTTAGAAGTTTATTTTGAAAGCTAACATCCAACATGAAAACGAGTCATGAGAGTTTTCCTTGTTACCAGGAAATTTCTACGGGCCCACTGCTAACGGATCATACTTGATTCCTAACAAATTTAGAACCGTGTCTTCTTACCTAATGGAATAGTCAGTCATAGCATTTAATAGCATGTTCATTGTTTTTTATAACAAGAGAGAATATTTACAGACATGAGTTAGTCTAGTTGACTAGAATAATATGTTTGCCTCTCGCAATCGAATTCAAATTCTCGTTCACATAGTTAGGGTAGTGAATATCGTCTTATACAAAACAAGAGGATATGTGTCACATTATTATTGTATGTGATTAAAGATATGTGGTCTAAAGTTTAAGGGTTTGTTTGGAAGTGTTTTTGGTGAAAATTTTACCAAAAGCGCTTTTAAAGGCACTTCCAAACGTGTCCTAAACCTAAGTACTACCCATTCATAACTAATGAAAAAATAAAAACTTGTATTAAATTCTTAATTAAATTAGGAAAATAATAGTCTAATAACTAATAAGTGGTTGTGTGTCTGCTAGTTGCAAGGTTCTAAAATACGTTAGGCGCTAGTTGGATGGCGGGTTGGGGCCTAACGCCTAGGCGGCTAGGTGGATTTAAGTAAATCTATTGTATTTCGTGTAAATAAGTGTTTGTTTATACTTAAAATATATATAATTTCATCATAAACTAGAAAATAAAATGACATACATATTATGAAGTATTAGAAGATAATGAAAACATGAGGAGCATGTAAGATGTAACTAGCAACTAATCACCAAGACCAAAACATGAACTACAAACACAAAAGGACTAATCAAATATATGCACATTGCAAAACAGAAAGCGAATCATACCTGCAGCAACACCAGCACTTGAAGCCATCGCAGCAAGCCAGTGAACCTTCTCTTCTCTTGCAGAGTATCAAGAGCTCGATTCACAGATAGGTTATGGTCCAGTATGAGCATGGTCTCTGTGAGAAGAGAGGCCACTATATATATACATATAGACTATTCCAAGACTGATCAGGATTCCCTATCAAATCCTAATTGGAAAACACCTCTTGTTTTCCGTATGCTAACCAAATCCTTTACTGTAAAGGATCAGCACTCCTCTTGTCAATAGGACTTTTCCATCTCTAATTGAATACCTTCAACTGTTCTCAAAACTTCTTTATCTCATACTCATATTCTTACAGAGCAAACATATAATGTGTGTTTATTTAAGTGTTCAATAAGTTTTTTACAATTTATTGAAAACAATAAAATGCAAAAGGAAAGTTATCTATTTTCTATATAAGTGAGTTGCAACCTAGGCAGGTGTCTAGGCGGGTCTGAGCGGGTGCCGAGGCGGTTTAAACGTCCTTTCTTAATTTTCAAATGTCTAAGTATTAATCGAGACGATGACCAGCCACTTAGCATCTAAGTGGAGATTTTTAGAACAGTGGCTGGTTGCAGTAAAATCCGGTTTGCAGAATGCTGGTGGAGTGTTTGTCTTATTGAATCCCAAATACTTTTGAAGTTAAATATTAAATATATGGTTGTATTTGGTTCTTCTTTTCCGGGAACAGAAATGGTGAGAGAATCTAGAGCCTCATAAGACAATGCCAACCCACTTGCTCAAAAATCCAAAAACAAACACAAGAAAATTGAGAAAGGGAGATACTTTGTTGGGTGTGGACAACTCTCATATCTCTTCTCATGTAAGTTTCGTTGTTTTCTGTGGATTTTTCTTATCTGCTATTTCTCTCTCTCTCTCTCTCCCCCTCTCTCCCCCCCCCTTCTTTCTCTCTCTAAAATCTTCCAAGAGAAAATGGTCCAGCGGATCCGAAGCTTCATCGTTTTATGCTTTTTTTTCATGGTATTTCCAAAATGCCTATACATTTTTTTATGTTCGAGCTCTGTTGGGGTTCTGTGTTATTCTGATTCCTGATTCGTGAGTTGTTCTTGTTTTGCTGTGTTTTCTGCAGCAGAGGAATCCAGAGTCCTGGAATGACTGATTCCTTGATGGGTTTTTGAGGAGGAGCTGGATTAGAAACTAGGCATCAAAATTCAGGTGGGTTTTAATTTTTTTTGTTGTTGATGTTTTGAATGGTAAAGGTGATTCCTTTAATTCTTTTGATTAGTAAAGGTGTTTCCTTTGATGGATTTGTTGTATTTTCCTTTTCTGTTTCTTTGCTAATTTTATATTTTCATATGTTTGATCTGTAAAATATGCATCCATGAACTGGGAAACCAAAAGGATGGAATTTTTAACCACATTTTGTCAAAAGAATTCTTTTTTTTTTATTTTGTTTTAGTAATTTGTGTTTCTGGGTTCAGTTTTCTCTGGATTTTTTAAATTATTCTGATATTTTTGCCTTTTTAAAGCTTTGATTTCTGAGTTCCCCTGGAATTTTGGGATATATTTTACCGTGACTTTTACATTCACCTTTCCACCATGTGAGTATATATAAGCTGAAGAAAATCCGGATCAGGGAAAGTATCTTTTGTGCTTCTGACTAGTGAAATGGACAAAACTTACTGTGTGTGATTTCTGAGTTTGTTCTATGTTTTTAATTTTGTTTCCACTTTTACTTGTCTGGCAGCTTTTACTGTAATGGGTTATCTTGAGTTAGCGAATCGCTTCAAAGATGCAATTTTCAATCTTCGTAGAGTGATGACATTTTCCGTGTTCCCCTTTTTCTCCAAATGCAGACACATACTTTAACTTGCATTGCGTTTTCTCTCAAATCGCTTCTTGATGAGCTAAATGGTTTCATATTGACTCCCTAGAGGGGATCGTTGTAGCCTAACAGTTTTAAAATGTTCGCTTGTCTCGGTTGGTTCTTTTCAGATTTCGTCAATTCATCTATACAATGCAGACTAACACATTCTGCTTTCTGTACATTGCATGTTTTCTTTCTGATGGAACTGATAGCGCTTGCGCTCAGCTATACTTTATTGTGTTAACCAGTAAACTGTGCTTCACTACACACAGATTTTCTGCAAATGGGGGCAAATGTCCAGTGCAACAACTATTTCCCAGGATATTATGCCTCGGGAAATCATAACTTAATTGCTAACGATGGTAAAAAGAATCATAACTTATCTCCTGACCAGCATTTCGGGTATTACAAGGAGGCATTAAAGCAGACAATGCTCAAGCAAGACACAATACTTAGGAATCAGGTACAGTCAACCATTCACGTCTAGAATAATATGCAGCATTTGAGTTTCATAGAGCTTAGTACATTCAAATGATTTTTTCATAACACTTTCTACAACAATTTTTGTTTCGACCACTTGTTAATTCTTCAGCGTGTTCATTAACGATAACTGGAGTTGCGGCAATAAAAACCATGCTGCTATCCTTCGTTTTGCAAGGATTTTGTTTGTTTTGGTTTTGCTTCAGTTGATTTATTCATTCTGGCCAGACTATCTTTGGCATTCCCAAATTTTTATAGAAGTCCTTAAAAACTAAATGGTGCCCGAAATGTCTTCTGTCCATCCAGATTCAGGACCTCCATCTGCTTTATGGAAGACAAAGGGAATTAATGGATGGAATAAGAAGGAATGAATTTGAGAAACATCAGCCGAAGACAGAGGCTTCATGGTTGACTACTGCTTTGTCTCGGAACTCATCTGTTTATGTTCAAAAAACACTTCACGCCCCTTCCTTGCCTTTGGTAAACCCTGCATGTAGTCAAATCTCTGTGTCAGCTGCTGAAAGTATAGAGTCACCTTCATGTTTTGTTCGAGGGAGGAACATACAGACATGCTCTTATCCTACTCAAACTGAAGGCCGTTCAGGAGACTGTGAATTGTTGGAATCCAAATGCAAGAAATTTCAGAAGAACTTTGATCTCGAACTTCCAGCCGATGCATACATTGATGATGAAGGAGAAGGATTCTTAGTAGATGGAAAGTTTTCTGAAGCACCTGAGGTATCAAGTTCTCGTTTGAAAAGATTTCCAGAGGTTTTGTGTAATGGTGATGCAAAACAATTTCTTGGTTCTGAAGATGATACCTCAACTTCTGCATCATTAGAAAAAGATTCAGTTGACTTAAATTATGTGTATAAGCTTGAGAAAGGAACATCTTCTACACCAGGCCGTCAGTTTTTATCCATGGAACTTATCCAAGACACCCGGAAAAGACAGGATTTTGAAGTTTTCTCAAATGTTCTACTGCAAGAGAGAAAAAGGAAACAAGAGTGGTCATCCACTTATGAAGCTGGTAAGAATTTTATTGCAAGGTGGAAACAAAGCTCAAGTTTCTTCATTTTTGTTTTTAAAGAACTGCATCTCTTATAAGTATACTTTACAATTAGTTCTAATGCTACGAGAATTTGTGGTCAGCTTGAATAACTATAATCACCGGAAATGTTCTTATAATGGAAGCGTTTATCTTTCAGGGAAAAGGAAAAGAACCTTGGATTCTTTTCCTCAAGGTTCTCATGCAGATCAATTTTATCCTTCATCTAGTTTATTACATGAGGAGCTTAAGGCAGCTGAACCTCCACCCTTTCATCAGAGTAACCGCAATTCATGGAGTGGAAGAACAATTGTCGGTCTACAGAAGCCAGGAACTTATAGCCAATCTGGACCAAGCGGAGCTTCTTCCTTGTGCATGCCATATCAACATACTCCTCAGGGTGAGATGGCAAATTCAGGGGCCTCATGCATTGCTGCTTTAAGAAAACCTGTACACAACTTTGCACGTTTCCCAACAGCAGTTCAAGCACTCCCTTGTTTTAACACCCCCATTCCATTAGGTAATAGTTCTAAATCGTCAACGATAAGGCCTGGGATCAATGGTGATAGGTTACAGTTGAAACATGATTTGAGATCTAGCACAAAACATGGTAGTGCCTTCTCTCTTGATGATAACTTTAGCAATGGCTCCCAGTTGGAATCCAAGAATTCAGAGGTCCACCGACCACACATCAGTTTAGATAATCTGATCCGGACTAATGACAATATAGGGATTGAACACCATGGCGTTACAAAAGACGTGTTGGATTCTGCAAGTGTCAAGTCTCGTAAGGATATTAACTTGAATTGTGTACCTACTGGTTGTTCTCTGGATGCCGCAGTTTCCCAGAGTTTCCAAGCAACAACTGGATCAGAAAAGCTCAAAGCTTCTAGTGAGGGGTTGCCTTGGCATAGGCGGAACCATAATGGCAAAACTGACAAAGGATGTGATAATTCAACCCAGGTGGAGGCAAGTGATTCCTCAAGTAAAATAATTCGCGACTCTACTGGCCACCCCTACAATTCCATTCTGAACCCACCTGAAGAAGTCAAGAAAAGAAGAAAAGCTGTGGTACTTGATTTAAACGCGGCTTGTGATTCTGTGCTTGACGCAGAAATTGAACTTACAGAACAGGTAGTAGAGAATGAATTTGATAGGAAAGATTTTGGATTTCAAATTGACCTGAACTCGTCTGTAATTGAAGATGAGTTTTCACCAACGGACTCTCTTTCAACTGGAATTCTTTTGGAGGCACCTGTTAGTCCAGAAACCAAGGAGTGTTCTCCACTGAGAGGAGAATCAGATGAAAATCAAGTTGGGACACCTTTTCTGTTGCCAGGACAGGATGATCCAGAAAACAATGAGCGTTTTCCGCCAGTAGGAGAATCTGATCAAAATCAAGTTGAGACACCTTTTCGATTGTCAGGACAGGAAGATCCGGGAAACAATGTGTGTCCTCTGCCGATACTAGAATTTGATGAAAACCAAGTTGACAGTACCGCAGCAGAATCTTTGGTTTCCATTTCATCATCCGAGCTTCATACTTGTATCGTAAGCACCACAGAAAAGCCACTTGAAACTTCATGTGCCTCCCTATGTTGGTTTGCTGGGATAGCTTCTTCAGTTGTTGGCGGTCGAGAGAACGAGGGTAGAGTGGTTATCAGCGAGGAGCTTCTACCTGATGGGATGGACTACTTTGAGGTCATGACATTGAATTTAACTGAGACAAAAGTGGAAGAGTGCTGCTGCTGTAGAAGTAATTGCCACAATAAGGAAGAAACTAGTACCACTTCATTACCAGATCAGCCAAGGAAAGGCCGGAAAAGGATGGGAAGGCAGCGGAAGGATTTCCAGAGCGAAATTCTCCCAAATCTTGCTTCTTTGTCAAGGCATGAGGTGACTGAAGACCTTCAGACAATAGAAAAGTTAATTGGGTCTTCTGGTAAAACAAGGTTGGTTAGATGCGCAGCTAAACTTGGGTTGGCGAGGGGGAGGAGAAGGTCCAGCATTTCTCCTTCCACTGTAACCGAGAATACTTTGGAATCACTGTTGAAGCAGATTGGTGGCACAAGTCAATTCGGAAACGAGGAGAGAAGAAGTCTAATTTGTTGGGGAGAGGTAACTAGGCGGCGCAGAGGGCAGAGATATCCAGTTAGCAAGCCTCGGCTCATTTCAGGCCAAGTATAGCAAGAGCGACGATAAATGTCTACATTTATGCACATTTGGTGAGGTTTTTGTGAATCAATTAGACTGTTTTGTACATGTTCTCCAGACCAGAGTTCATACATGTGGATATATATATACATATATATATATTTGGGGTGGAGAAGAAAAGAAGCCATATTGCAGAATGAAAGTTCATCTTTTTATCAAAACTACTTTTGTACAGTGCAATAGCACTTATTTTGCTATCTACCAAACAACAAAACTGCAGCTTTGTAAAAGCACCACTGAATAGTGCTACAAACAAAAATCGCTAGTGAATAAAAGCGCTTTATAGAGTTTGACTGCCAAACGAGCCCTTAGCATTACAGACATGTTGAAGCTGAAGGAAGAAATGTAAATAGCACATTGCTGAATATATCTGATAACCAAAAAAAGTCATTTCAAACGAATCTAATCTAATGAGGTATTCAATCCAATTGTTTGTGCTGGAAGAGACCAAAATGTGCTTTATGAAAGGTGGCCATATTACAAGTAACTTGTGGCGTCATTGCTTGACACGTTGACAATACATATTGAGTAATGTGAGACTATGTGGATTGTTCAACTCAGCAAACTAATAACCTAATATGATACTGTATTAATATGAGCATCCAACTCAAAATCAATTGACTATGAGTGAAAAAAACTCGAGATTATATATTTAGACTTTTAGACAATACTTTAATTCATCGATACGAGATTCCAACTCTCAGCAGTTTACAAGTCGGCAACTTACCAGATATTTCGTGCAGAGTAGGTGAAATTTGGAGAAACAGAAATTTAGTTAAGTTGAATTAAGCTTGTCTTTAATTTCAAAATATTGATACAAAATCCGTGAAGCATTATTGAAAAACAAAAACAAAAGGATAATAATATTTTTTTAATAATAATAGCAAAAACTTAGAATATACTCAAACTTGGTGGTCCAAGAAAAAGAATAATAATAATAATATTTGTAGGGTTTCAAAGAGGAAAATCTAAATCTTGAGCCCCAAATTGAGTAAAATGTGGACTTTGAAGAGCCTCTTGAAGCAGCTCATGATCATCCCACGAATCCCTATATGTTTCCAAGTCGGTTTCAGCATTTCTTAGTGCCGAAAGGCAAAGCTCTTTCCTCCATTCTTCCAAATGTGGGAACCCTATATGATCTCCATATTTGTCACAATACTACAACAAGAAGCAAAACAAAAAAAGGTAGAGACCTTAGAATATAAGGCTACAATGAATTTACTAGTTACGTGATAAGTAAATGTGATACAGATAAGTTCGTCGCACGAAAGTTTACCTCGAACTCGGCGATGTCGTGGGTGTTATGCTTTGGAATGCCAGCAACATCCCTTGAGTGGTAGAACTCCTTGATGGACTGCACCATGTCATCCCTTGATGGCAATGTTGTTTTCCCAGAGAGCAATTGAGCTATCCATTTTGCTTGTGACTCAAAGAAAGGGAACCCTATTATCTAGATCACATTTATGATTAATAAATAAAATTTTCACAAAAATTATTATATTGGAACAAAAATTCTATTAACCTTTGAAGCATTCTATATTTCGAAATTTTTAACTGTTAAATTTTTTACTGTTGTATTTTTGACCAAAAATCTATATCTGAACGCATACTAAAAATTTCCAAATTAGAAATGCTTTATTTACCTTTCTAGGAATGCCTATAAAAGATAAAGAGGGAGCAAGTGATGGAGGGAAGGTGTGCTCATACAAAGGGCTCACTCTGTCATCATCCACAGTTACTATTCCTTTGGTGTCAAGAAAGGGGAATGTGTATGAATACCTGCACGCAACCCACTTGGAACAATCAATTTATACACTATTCAAAGCAATGCAACAAGGTGTGGGTCATAATTTGAATGTGGGGACCCACACAAAATCTTTTCAGTCAAAACTCAAAAGAATGTGGTTAACCAATCACATATCAAAGCAAGTCCTCACGTGGCGGGTTTTTAAGTCAATCACATAATTTAATCTTTTTACATAACAATGTATAATTGATGTAAAATATTTTTAATTTGTGTTAAGTTCCCATTGTAAATATACAAATGATTTTGGGTTAGAAATATACCCAGTGCAGTATATGATAGTGTCTGCAATGACCCAAGAACCGTCCAAAAATAATACCTTCCCATCTTCTTGAAGTGCCTCTATCTGCATTTGGTTGCATTTGAATGTTACATAAAAAAAATTGTATTGAAACCTAGTTTTATTTGCTTATAATCTAATTCTAGACACTAAATGTGACAGTTAGCCAGTAGAATTTAATTTCTTGAACCTGGGGACGAAGGTGCAAGTTTTCGTGTTTGGAAATGACTTTGGACAAGCCCTCAGATATGTCAAGAGATTTTCCACTGAGGTAGATTGCCTTCGCCACATCCACTAGTTCCATTGATATATCTTGTCCACTTAGTGAAGTCCCAACCACCACCACAACCTGCAAATAGAGCAAAAGGATCACTTCATCTCTTTGTGCTAGACACCTTCGTTGATCTATATAAACTTATGTTAGACAACCGCATTCAACACTTTTAAGTTGTCAGGAAATTAGCCAACAATGTATATATCGAGCTAATAATTTAATATTTAACTACTATAATATTGCCTTACCTCATCACGAAATGGCTCCGGAACCCTGTAAATGTGACTATGCAGTTGCTTCCTTTTCCATGCATCCATTCCTAAACATAACCAAATTAACCCCACCTCAATTAAAAAGAAACAATATGGAAATAGAGAAAAAGAAAAAGAAAATTGAAACCACATATAATTATGTTAAAAATGTGACAGTTAAAAAACGCATGTTAGTGCGTGATTGACCAAGATTAATACAACGAAATTCTTGTTAGACATGAGCTAGCAAGAAACTAAAGAAATTGATCAAGTAGTACATACCTTGAATGGATGGCAACCTTGGCTTAGAGTAGTGGCCCGTGGCCACAACCACCGCATCAAACACCTCTTCTATGAAAATCTCGGTCTTCTTTTCCACACTCTTCACAACCCATTTCAAATCTTTACAACCAACTACATGATCTCCATCCAACATCCCCACATATGAAACCCTAGTATTGAACCTTATCAACTCCCTCAACCCAAACCAATCACAAAAATCCTTGAGGTACAAAAGAAGTTCCCTATGGCCTGGAAACCTCCTCATGTCCCTACCTTTTTTTACTGCAAATGGAAAGTCAGTGAACCCCATGATCTCTCTGGGAGATATGAGCCTCAAAGAGGTGTAAAGACTGCTATGCACTTTTAGGGTAGGTGCCCTTCCTAAGGGATCCTCTCCCTCCACATTTGGGTCGTACAGCCACTGCCCTCCCACATCATGGTTTTGTTCCAACACCACCACCCTGTGACCTTCTTTCCTCAGCTCCCTTGCAGCTACAAGCCCTGAGGGTCCAGCTCCAATCACACAGACATTTTTGGATTGGTAAGTTTCAGAAACCATGGTTGGTCTAGGGTTTAGGGTTGTGGGTTTTTATTTTTATTTTCTGGGTGTGGGAAATTTGTTGCTGTTGAATGGGGTTTTATAGTTAAATTTTCTTCACACAAACAGATGGAATTTTTTATTTATAATAATGTTGTTGGGAGATGGTCTGATGGAGATGGTTTGCTAGCTGGGAGACCAAACGTGACAGACTAAAATCAATGCCTAAGATTTGTCTTACTTTTAGCTAAAAAGTTTACTTGCATGACAATTTTTCAATCTCATTTTTTGCTATTTGTGATCCTTCATAATCATCACGTCCCAACCAAAGTGTTCTCGAGCCAATTAAAGGACTTTCGGAAAGGCAGGCTCATGCAGGTAAAGTTCAATTCAGTCATTAAAACTTTCACTGAAAAGATAAAATAAAAGTAGAAACTAAAATTTTACGAATCGTAAATTTTATAAGAGTACGTATTAGTTTCTCTGTACACGTGTTCTCCAGTATTTTGATTTCGATTATGTTTGCATACCACATACACATTCATCCAACATCATCACAATAACGCTCAAGGATCCTGATTTTATGAAAATATTAGATTTTCCACACACGTTCTAGTACATCGAAAGAATATTTTATAAAAATATCGTGTTACATAATAGACTTCAATAATGTTTGAATACCAACATAACGATATGACCATTCATCCAACAACAATTAATATAGAAGAGGACTCAATGGGCCATCGAGGTTGGACAACTTATCATGGAGTTCCATTTTCTGCTTTTATATGTGTGTGTATATATATATATATATATATATTTCCTCTGGTTAGGGTATCAGATGTCAACATTTTTTTTTTTTTTTTTTTTTTTTTGCAGAAATTAAAGGGTGCATGTAATTAGCAATCTGTAAAGTGTAGGGTTAGCAAGAAGAAGAAAAGTAGTCTAGTCTCAGTCTGAGTCCCCACAGCAGAAGAATGCTCCATCTTGAAGCCAAGAAAACATCAACAATCATGAAGCAGTGAACATGTTTATTCAACCCAATTTCCTTTTTCCAATTTGACTTGCAACTGTGGTGATCATGAAGTGAAGTGATCATTACACCACACACACCCCTTCCCCCCCCCCCCTCTCTCTCTCTCCTTTTAATTCCTTTTTCTTCTCCCAAATCTCCTTTACTTCTATGAAGAAAATTTTCTCAAAAGTGAAAATCTCCATGAACATTTTGAAACCTTATGTTTTTAAAAAAATATTTATAATGTGGACATGGAAATTGACGTTAAAATATAAAGTGACAGATAATTTATAGAAAGTCCTATTTTAAGAGTCTTCTCAGCATTTCTCTTGCTTCTATATATTAACAAGGAGATCTGACACACACATACTAATATATTATTACATAGAAAAACCAAAGAATTAAGTACTCGTAAGTTATTATTCATCATTTTATTAGTGTGTAATCTAAGTATGCGGGTAAAAAAGGAAAAATTAATCCCTAGCTAATCTAGCAAGTAAATGATTGACCTACTTTGTCACTTTATTACGATTCAGAAATTTCTAATCATGCCATGCAAATGTTGTTGCATTTCAGATGGAAGACTTGCAAGGTAAACTACGTTGATGAGATAGCCAATAACCCTATGACGGGTACTAAATAATATATAAATATATATACACACACATATTTAAATAAGTGATATATTATTATTGAATAAAATATAATTGCAATTCTTGAGCTATATAACTTGTAAAAATAAACATTTTCTTCAACCATATTGTAAGAGGCATTGACATGAAGAGCAAACATGGCGAAAAATTGGTGTATAATATATGAGCGCATACGTATTTTTAAAAAATACATTTATTTTTTTGTATGACCATGAATTATTTGCTCGAATGCATATTTTAAAAATAACCATACTATTATTGTGTCACACATGAATGTATTTTCACATTTAATACATATTTTATTAAAAAATTCTTTAATAATACAGATAACAGATAAAATTACATAGTATATTACTGAAAAAAATAAAACATTTTTATTTAAATAAATAAACTAAAATTTTAGAAATGGCCAAATTTTTCACGGCATCTTTTCAAGATAGCTGCATAATAATACTATTTCTGTCCCAGATTTTACTATCAAAATTTTAGTTTAATTTTTTAGTAAATGAGGTTTAAGCACTAATTATAGCAAGGCCTTAATTAGTTATGCAAACTACTAACCTGTACCATGAATTAAGTGGGTTCTGTAATTACAACTTTGGAAATTGTATAGTTTTTTTTACTGTTGTTGGCCCACGAAATAAGATTGCTTTTAGCTGGGTTCTGTAATCTAATCTAACCTTTGCCATGAAGACAAGCTCTTGAATCATACTCATGGACTACCAAGCTTGCTTTCGAAATCATGTTTTTACCAAACAAATGCTTCCACAAATTTTCATACACCAAAATTGACTGAAAGCGAAAGTGTTTTATATGTACCAATAAATTTGGGCATTCTGTATTATGTAATGGAAAATATTATTCACACACCCTTACTAATTCTTTGTTTTGATTCATTTGATTCGATGATCGAAAATTAAGATGAGTATGTGAAAAGTAAAAATTAGTGTGTGGATAGCACTGCCCTTCTGTAATTGCAATGTCCTCACCTAATTCAAGCAAAGTCAGTTGTTTTTGCTGAAATATTTACTTACTTTTGAATTGAATCATGGAGAAAAAACTTCAAAGGAATGAAAATTGGGGCTTGAAAGTGAGGTTGAGTAGGTCATTCATTTGGGAAATATTTACCTACCCTTGTTAATGTCATTTTCACTTATAGTTTTTGTCATCATAATATGTATTTGAAATTGCTTTTGCTAGACTGTTAAAATCATCAAGCTGATCGAGGGTTGATTAGTATTAGGATGTCAGAAGTTTTTGATTTATTTCATTATATGAAAAGAAAAGAAATAAGGCGATAACGATTGGTAGGAGTATTCTCGAATCTAAATGTCTCGCATTGCCTAAGTAAGAAAATTATACGTAAGCATTTGATTCTCTCCTCCTTGAAGATTATAGTATTTTTGAAAGCAACTACGACAACCAACCAGTGCTACCATACCACGAACCAAGACCATAAGCATTTGCGTTTTGGATTGGGCTACTCAACATATTACCAAGTGGTTTTATGTTGGAACCTCAATTTTTTTTTATGGTATTAGAGCAAGTTGTCCCGCATGTGAAGCCTAATGGTCATACACAGTCCACGTCATCACATTTGTATTGTCCATGTGTTAAGCTTGAAAATTTGCCATACATGAGAGAGAGTGATGAGAATAAATCTCACATTGATGGGAGGAGAAATCGGGATGTTGGGGGGTGGGTGCGCAAAATAAACTATGCCAACAAAGTCATGAAAAAAATAACATCGGAATCCTGAAAAAATCCCTAAAATAAACTGCATTCGCAAAAGAAAGGACATGATTCCACCAATGAAAGCCAACATGATCAATCCCATAATTAACTAAGGAATTAGCAATCTGATTGTCTTCTCAGAAAATATGAGAAAAACGAGAATGTGTTTTAGCAACCAACTAACCCTGAGATGCCAAGAAGGGACATGATCCCACCAATGAGAGTTGACATGATCAACCTCATAATTAGCTAAGGAATCAGCAATCTGATTGTCCTCTTGAAAAATATGAGAAAAACGAGAACGCTTTTTAGCTAAGAGCTAGACAATCTGACAAACTAACCCTAAGACGAAATGCCAACAATAAAGTTGAAGAAGAAAGAAAGTGAACAATCAATGACGAGTCACATTCAATCCATAAATAAAACCAACCTCCAGAACACGAGAAAATTAAGTTAGGAACCGAAATAATTCCAATATGAACAAATATATATCAACTGGGAGTGTTCGACTATGAAATTTCATCTGCATACGTGCACCTCCAACATAAAACTAAGGATTGATGAGGTACTTGTGTCTTAATTTTAAAGAAGCATGAATTATTTTTTGAAATGGCTGCTGGATCAATCTCTTGCAAGAACTACACTTTAGTCCAACAAATGAACAAATATGATCAATAATTCCAAGCCTGCCTTGGTCGATGGTATGCTGGCACTAAGATACACGTTGCATCACGATTTTTGAATCAAAAGGGAAATTTAAAGAAATGGAAGTAGGTTTTTCGATAACAGGTTATCCTATACCATACAACTATTGATATTCTATAACACGTATTGAGAATGATTGATACCCCATGATTTTCTTCTTTTCAAATAAAGCAGCTCAGGGTTTAGGGTTTACGGTTGACAAAAGAAAATAATGGAAGAAATCGAAAACTTAATTAAGAATAATCCTAACCTCTTTCCCAACAATATTCACCACTTTCGTATCACCTGATGTCAATAGAGTCTGGCAAAAGCAGTTTCAAGATAAGGTTAGATATAATTAATGATGACAGAACACCAAACTGCTACTTGATCTCACTTTCAAGCTCCAATTTTCTTCATGATTCAATTAACACCAAAGGATCAATAATAATTAATAATTAATAGTAGATAAAAATCTTCATCAGTTTAAAATGGATGGACCCAGTAATGTTTTTATTTTTTTTATTATAATTATTATTATGAAGGGAACTGGGATAATTCGAAACTATTACAATGTAATAGTGAATTCTACCTCTATTACAGAGATAGTACAAATGTGGTTTGAAAAACATGATAAATGCAACATTACTCTATTGTGTTATTGTTTTAGTCATACTTATATTTTTAATGTTCAAAGATGTCCAAAATTTAAATGATCATAAGTAACTATAGTAGTTTAAAATTAATATCGAGTAATTAAGCCTTATGAATAAGGGGTTGATTTTGGAGTGTCAAAATCATAATCCTTGGTTGGATCTTGCAAGCTGCTAGGGTTTGTGTTTTGTTTTTTTTTTTTTCTGTATCTGTTTTGTTTTGTTTTGGTGGTCTATTTTTTGTATTGTGCTTATAATGTAATTGGGTCTCTGTTGGTAAAAAATTTACTTTTGACCAAAAAAATCATAATCATTGGCAAATTATCCTCTTTTTATTAACTTGTATTCAATTCAAGCTTCAATTATAAAAAATTTGTTTTTGTATCATCATTTGTAATATTTTTTGAACAGAGGTTGGGCTCACCAATACATGTGGACTTCATTTCTATTACGAAAATAATACAAATAAATGATAAAAATAACATTTTTCGAAAATTATATTCAATAGATACCCAGGCTAAAAATTAGGAAAAGAAAAACTAAAAATAGAAGAGTAACGGTCCCAACGGATACCGGAAGGGAGAAAGGTCGTTGGCGCGTGTTTGTCGTTAAACCCAGAGTCACAGTGAGGTAACTCAATCTTATTATCCTAGGCGGATAGAAGTATTTCCAGAATAAGACCGTTAGGAACCGCCCTTTTTCTCCCTCTAGAACTTCCTCTCTCCTGCACCTCTTCTCTCTCTTTCCAGCCAAACATAGCGGCAGACCCGCCACCAAAACCCAAAAGGCAAAAAAAGGGCAAAATAAACTATGCCAACAAAGTCATGAAAAAAATAGCATATCGGAATCCTGAAATCCCTAAAATAAACTACATTCGCAAAAGAAAGAACATGATTCCATCAATGAGAGCCAACATGATCAATCCCATAATTAACTAAAGAATTAGCAATCTGATTGTCTTCTCAGAAAATATGAGAAAAACGAGAATGTGTTTTAGCAACCAACTAACCCTAAGATGCCAAGAAGGGACATGATCCCATCAATGAGAGTGGACATGATCAACCTCATAATTAGCTAAGGTATCAGCAATCTGATTGTCCTCTTGAAAAATATGAGAAAAACGAGAACACTTTTTAGCCAAGAGCTAGACAATCTGACAAACTAACCCTAAGACGCAATGCCAACAATAAACTTGAAGAAGAAAGAAAGTGAACAATCAATGATGAGTCACATTCAATCCATAAACAAAACCAACCTCCAGAACACGAGAAAATTAAGTTAGGAACCGAAATAATTCCAATATGAACAAATATATATCAACTGGGAGTGTTCGACTTTGAAATTTCATCTGCATACATGCACCTCCAACATAAAACTAAGGATTGATGAGGTACTTGTGTCTTAATTTTAAAGAAGCATGAATTAGTTTTTGAAATGGCTGCTGGATCAATCTCTTGCAAGAACTACACTTTAGTCCAACAAATGAACAAATATGATCAATAATTCCAAGCCTGCCTTGGTCGATGGTATGCTGGCACTAGGATACACGTTACATTACGATTTTGAATTAGAAGGGAGATTTAAAGAAATGGAAGTAGGTTTTTCGATAACAGGTTATCCTATACCACACAACTGTTGATATTCTATAACACGTATATTGAGAATGATTGATGCCCCATGATTTTCTTCTTTTCAAATAATGCAGCTTAGGGTTTAGGGTTTACGGTTGACAAAAGAAAATAATGGAAGAAATCGAAAACTTAATTAAGAATAATCCTATCCTCTTTCCCAACAATCTTCACCACTTTCGTATCACCTGATGTCAATAGAGTCTGGCAAAAGCAGTTTCAAGATAAGGTTAGATATAATTATGAATGATGACAAAACACCAACCTACTTGATCTCACTTTCAAGCTCCAATTTTTCTCCATGATTCAATTAACATCAAAGGGTCAATAATAATTAATAATTAATAGTAGATAAAAATCTTCATCAGTTTAAATGGATGGACCCAGTAATGTTTTTTTTTTTTTAATTATTATTATTAAGGGAACTGAGATAATTCGAAACTATTACAATGTATTAGTGAAATCTGCCTCTATTACAGAGATAGTACAAATGTGGTTTGAAAAACATGATTAATGCAACATTACTCTATTGTGTTATTGTTTTAATCATACTTATATTTTTAATGTTCGAAGATGTCCTTTAAATGACCATAAGTAGTTATATATAGTAGTTTAAAATTAATATCGAGTAATTAAGCCTTATGAATAAGGGGTTGATTTTGGAGTGTCAAAATCATAATCCTTGGTTGGATCTTGCAAGCTGCTAGGGTTTGTGTTTTGTTATTTTGTTTTTTTGTTTTTTTTTGGTTTTTTTTTTCTGTATCTGTTTTGTTTTGTTTTGGTGGTCTATTTTTTGTATTGTGCTTATACTGTAATTGGGTCTTTGCTTGTGTAGCTTTGTTGGTAATAAAACTTACTTTTGACCAAAAAAATCATAATCATTGGTCAATTGTCCTCTTTTTATTAAGTTGTATTCAATTCAAGCTTCAATTATAAAAAAAAATTATTTTTGTAACATTTCTTTAACAGAGGTTGGGCTCATCAATATATGTAGGTTTTATGTCACATCCCGGCCCGGGGGGGACCACTTCCCGGGCCCGTTCCACCACCGTAGCACGATATTGTCCGCTTTGGGCTTACCATTCCCTCACGGTTTTGTTTTTGGGAACTCACGAGCAACTTCCCAGTGGGTCACCCATCATGGAAGTGCTCTAGCCCCCTTCTCGCTTAACTTCGGAGTTCCGACGGAACCCGAAGCCAGTGAGTTCCCAAAAGGCCTCGTGCTAGGTAGGGATGAGAATATACATTTAAGGATCACACCCCTGGACGATGTGGGATGTTACATTTTATCTCTATTACGAAAATGATACAAATGATGGTATAAATAAATGATAAGAATAATATTTTTCGAAAATTATATTCAATCGACACGCAGGCTAAAAATTAAGAAAAGAAAAACTAAAAATAGAAGAGTAACGGTCCTAACCGACACCGGAAGGGAAAAAGGGTCGTTGGCGCGTGTTTGTCGTTAAACCCAGAGTCACAGTCAGGTAACTCAATCGTATTATCCCAGGCCGATAAAAGTATTTCCAGAATAAGACCGTTAGTACCCGCCCTTTTTTTCCCTCTAGAACTTTCTCTCTCCTCCACCTCTGCTCTCTCTCTTTCCAGCCAAACATAGCAGCAGACCCGCCACCAAAAACCCAAAAGGCAAAAAATGGCTTTTTGGGTATATTTTAAAATTTTTTTTTTTTTTATTTGCAACAAAAACAAACGCGCATTCTCATCCTCACAGAGCCAACGACGATGAATAAATCGCCACTTTTTGTAAGGGGTGACCAATTTGTGCAGCCGCGTCCCCTTTTGGGGTCTTTTCTCCTCTCATGATTGAGAAGAATAGGAAGATGCACAAGAAAAGGTTCGATCTTTGATGCTTTTTTCAAGTTTTGGATTTTTTCCCGGGATGTGATTTTTAGTGACGGATTGCAGATGGGTTTTGTCTGTTTTGCGATTTTAATTTCATGGTTGATGTGAAAATATGGACTTTTTATGTTTGTTTTTGGATGAAATGAATGATTGTGTGAAAACTGCAGATGGGCTAGTCTCTGTTTTCCTAAATGTTTGATATTTCATCACAAATTTGCCTTTTTTACATATTTAATAAGAAAATTTTGAATCCATCACGCAAGTTCGAATCCCCATCTCGTTAGTTAGATGAATTAGTGTAGAATATCGCTTGTAGAAAGAAACTTTCTTTTGAATTGGCTGCGGTTACCGTTATGATAGATGAACAAATATTTTATAGGATTTTCCTTGGCCTTTTGGACCTGCAAGTGTAATAAGAACATTTTGAATCCATGTATGCACCCAAGTTTGAATCTCCATCTCCGTAGTTACATGAATTAGTGTAGAATATCGCTAGTAGGATCCGGATGTTGAACCTTCTTCCTCGAGTGAGACAGATGGGATTGAAGGAGTTTCTGCTCCTAAAAGAATTTTTTTATTTTATTGAATTTGTTGCGGTTACCGTTGTGATGGATGAACAAATATTTGATAGGATTTTCCTTGGCCTTTTGGACCTGTAAGTGAATGATTCTTTTCTCTATTGTCGATTAATGGAATTACAAGTTTATACAGTTTCCTGATTTATGCGATACACTGTTCTTGTTTTCGAATTGGTGTTTACAAATGTAGATTATAGATGTTTTTGCATTCATCTTGATTGCACCTTTTTTTGTAATGGTTTTTCAGGTTTTGAAACAACGAGCTCAATAATCGATACTAATTCTCCCAGGAGACCTATCATGGTATCTGCATTAGACCTTTCTCTTTGTATCAGCTGCTAGGTGGTGTGTTTACTTTGTTTAACAATTTAATAGGGTGATTTAAAATCTTTTAAAATGTTCCCATAAGGTTGTGTTAAGTATTTTGTGCAATGAAAGTTGAATTAATCTTCTTAGAGAGTGTGCGAGGCTGCTGCTTTGATCCTAACAAGTAGCGACAAGTATTTTACAGACTTAGAATTTGGGTACACAAATGGTACGTTGAGTTGATGCATGAGGTATCTGAAGGGCATCCCATCTGAATTAGGAGATTGAATGTTTGATCATCTGGTGTTTGATAAATATTAGGTGAAGTGGAGGTGACAAGTTCTTAGGAGTACTAAGAAGGATAAAACCCTAATCCAAGAGTTTTGACTGAAAGAAAGAATTAGGGACTGCTGTAAAAGTTAAAAGGCGCACCATAAATGTTAAAGCTTCGAGAAGTAGTGAATCTATTTCGATAACAAATGATCTCTAAATGCTTTTGCAAGCTTTCCTTTTTCCGTTCATGATATAATATGAAATCTGCATTTGTTTTTCTGAAACTGTTGTGAGTGTTATCTTAGTAGAATCTTTTGATTCGTGTTGAATGCAGCAGAACATCCTTGTGAAGTTTTGAGGCCTCAAGGTTCTCCCTACATTATAGGACATCAGATTCTTGGTATGCACTCCACGTCAATTTTATTCTTTAACTTGAAATATGAGAAAAAAGGGAATTAAAATTTTATTTTGGAAGTGACTGTTGTTTTTTTATGTACTCTATCTCACTCTCCCTTTCTTGGGAAATTATAATATTTTACAGGGTTGTCAATTTGCTATGTCGTCTTCTTCGTAATGGAAGCAGAGAACATCGGTATCCCAGTGATCCTACGAGGCCTGGACCTTCTTGGTGAAAAGGCCAGAAAGAATTCGATCCCACAGGAAGCGGAGTCCAATGGTGGTGATGTTGGCAGTGATATCAGAAGGGATTCTGTCACGGAGATCCCACTGGAAATGGATCCCAAGGGTGGTGATGTCAGGGGTAACTCTGATCCAGGGGTTTCACAGGACATAGAGCCCAATGGCGGGGATAGCAGAAGGAGCTCTATCCCAGTGATCCCACAGGAGATGGATCCCAAGGGTGGTGATGTCGGAGGTAATCCGGTCATGGGGATTCCACAGGACATAGAGCCCAATAGAGGTGACATCAGAAGGAGCTCTATCGGAAATCTTGATCCTCCTTCTACCGAGAGGAACTCTATCCCAGTGGTCCTGCAGGACATGGATCTCAGTGATGATGATAAGAACTTCTTTGCAGCTGTCCCACAGGATATAGAACCCGATGGCAGTGATATCAAACAGAAATCTATCCTAGCAATCCCACAGAAAATGGAGCACGAGGGTGGTGATATCGGAAGGAAGCCTATCCTAGTGAGGCCACAGGAAATAGAGTCTAATGCCGGTGATATCAGAAGAAACTCCATAGAGAAAGTAGATCCTCCTGCTGATATCAAAAGGAACTCTATCCCAGTGATCCCACAGGAAATAAAGCCTAATGCTGGCGATGTTAGAAGGAACTCTATTGGTGTGATCCCACAGGAATTAGAGCACAGTGGCAGTGGTATCAGAAGGAACTCTATGCCAGAGGTCCCACAGAAAATGGAACCAAAGGCTGGCGATACCAGCAGGAACTCTGTTCTCTGGATCCCGCATGAAGTGGAACCAAAGGGTGGTAGATGGATTCAGTCCCGATATCTTAGAGCTCCAATAAGTTCCTGCCATGATTATTGCAAATATGGAGTGAGAAATGCCTCTGAAGAAAATGCAACTGCTGCACTGCGAAAATCAGCTACAGAGAGGAAACGGATATCCACAACCAGTCAAAAGCCTTCTCCAGATTCAGACACCCAGAAGCTTGACAGTTCTGTCGTCACAGAGAAAAAAGTATTGTCATTGACAAATAAAGAAATTGTTTCTGCAGAAAAAGTTCCATCTTCTTCCAAGGACATTGATGTTTCTACGGAAGATTCCGCCGGTTTGAAGGTGAAACGTGTGCAATCAGAGCCATCTTCTCTCCCTGAAGCGGCCTTAAGCCTTAGAAATTCAAAGGTGATATCCACAACTGGACCGAGGTCTGTTCCACCTTCCCAAACCCGGAAACTTAATAATTATGTTGTCACGGAGAAAATAGTTTCATCGTCGACGAAAGAAACTTCTTCAAAGAAAGTTTCATCTCCCAAGGAAATAGCTGTTTGTATGGAAGAGTTGATTGATTCGAAGATGAAGGATAAGCAATTAGATCAATCTTCTCTCCCAGGATCAGACCCAAGCTTGAGAAATTCGGAGGTTACATCAACAATCAATCCTAACCCTTCTCCAGATTCTGAGTCCCAGAGTTCTACTGCCACGGAGAAAAGAGTTTCACCTCCCTATAAGGATATAGATGTTTCTGCTGAAGATTCCACTGATTCAAAGGTGATATCAACAGTCAGTCCTAATCCTTCTCCAGATTCTGAAGCACAGGAACTTAATCATTCTGGTGGCACGGACAAAAGAGTTTTATCATCGAAAAGGAAAGAAAATGTCTCTTCAAAAACAGTTTTGACTCCCATTAAGGAGATTGATGTTTCTACGGAAGGTGATGCCGCCTGTTCAAAGGTGAAGCCTGAGCAACTAGAGCCATCTTCTCGCACAGGACAAGGTTCAAGTAATCAAGGAAAGAGTGGAACTAGAAAGGGCAAGGAAATACAAGAAGGTTCGGGCAGTAGTGTAAATAGAAAAATCAGAAGCAAGCTGCGAAGGACTCCTGTATTGGTTGAGAAAAAGATGTTAGAGCCTAAAACTGTTTGTTTGACTTCCAAACACCCTGTCAAGAGAGTCTCCTATGCAAATGCTGGAAGCTCTAAGAACCTTAAAGGGCTGTCCCATATGAAAGATCAAAAGTGTCCCCGAAAAGTTGAACCTGAGGGAACCTGCAATAAGGATGTTCCGGAAAAGATTTTGTATGTCGTCGAATCTAATACTGGGAATAGTACTGTCAAACCAACTCCAAATGGTGCTGATGCCCCTGAGTTATCATCATCATCACATCTATCGTCTGATGTCAAAAGCTCGAGGCAAGCAAGGAAGGGAGTTGGTACCACTCGATCACCTACATCCTCTAAGAAGAAAAACTTCAAACGCACTGTAAATGGAGGTTATGGTCGTTCACCTACTGCTCCACCCCCTGAAAACAAAGGTTTGAGGCGGAGTACTCAAAGACCTTTATCTTCATCGTTGTCGTCATCATCATCATCATCCGCATCCGCATCCCCAGCCCAGTCCACTCATAAAAGAGAAAATGGCGCCACCTCTCAACGCAGAGCAATGAAAACTGGTAATCAAAGAGAAAATTTGAAGGTGGAGAAGAGTACTAGGCCTCGAAAGTCTGAGACACATCGCTCTGAAAGTAAAAATAGCTCAGCCCGAAAGCTGACATTTAAGAGAGGAAGGGTGCTTGACATAAAGCCTGAGATCAGTACTACAAGGAGACTCAAATTCAGGCGAGTAAGATTGGCAGGGGAGATCCAAAATGGTAAAGGTGGTGTCACAGTTGGGAGCGCCGGGAGGAAAGAAGTTTGTGACAACCATTCAGTTGGTGATGTATTAAAACAGTTAAGCCCCGGGAGGAAAGTAGCTGATCACAGTCACTCAAATGGTGCTTTCATCAAAAGGCATAGCCCCGGAACAAAAGAAGCTGATGGCAGCCAGTCAAATGGTGGTAAATTCAAAAGTGAGAAAGTTGTTCTGAGAAGCTTCGAACGAGATGTGGAAGGTTCACGAAGGAAGAGCTTGAGGAGGAAAACGGCTAGTGATAGCGGGTTGAATGGTAGTACTAGAACGGAACCTGAGAGGGTTGTGTTGAGACATCAAGATGTGAAAGGAAGGAAGGATGTGCAGAAGTTGTTAAATAATGTGATCGAAGAGACTGCCAGTAGGCTTGTTGTGTCCAGGAAGAGTAAAGTCAAGGCCTTGGTTGGTGCTTTTGAGACCGTGATTTCGCGTCAGGATACCAAATCCATGGCTTCGGAAACAGACACGGAAGATGCAGTCTGATATACCAAATACATATAGCTATGATTTATGTACATATTTGAGAAGAAACATACAAAAAACGAAAGAAAAAAGACATGAATGCAGTTGATTGGAGGTCGCGTGGGATTGAAGTTGTGCAAGTTTGTGAAGTTGCGGAGGCATAAATGAAGAGAAAACCGAATCAAGGTGAGAAGGCTCTCTGAGAATGTGAAACATTTTTCTTGTGTGTACTGCTATACCGATTGATTTGCTGAAGGAGTTGTGTATTATGGCTATTATTTTTCTGTTGTACATTTCTGCCCCGTGCGTGTTGTTGATTTATTAGTTACTGCTTATCAAAAATTACGTATTTAAGCTTGCAAAGAACACTCAGGAACCATGGCGTGCTTGCCATTCCGACCAGCACCGCCCATGGCGGTCCGGTGTTCAAGAGTTGGAAACTAATGTGTCCCCATAGATGGTTATGTCGTTGTCGCGTGACATGATGAGAATGTCGGTAACATGAAAACGTACGTTGATATCTTGAGACCAAATTAATTGTTATGGTTCAAAACTCACATCAGAAAATGTTGTGTGGGGCAAAAATTCTTGTGGTTTTAACAGAGTCATGCATCCATTTTCCAGGATATTGTGATGTTGACTTTCGATCTATCCGGATTCAAAATTATGTAAGAAGAAATAATTTACAAGACTTAATTGATAAGTCCATCATACAAGATCATTAGTAATTAAGAGAGATAACGTTTGAATTAGTCACATTTTACAAGGGCTAGCTCGTACTATTAGTATTTCTCTTATCACGTGAACTATAATATCCGGGAGCTAGGTGGGTCCTTACTAGTTCCTTCGAACCTGGCTTGACTGTGACGGGCTGCTTGACGCTGCTGTCGCCGGAGTGACTTGTAGGCGATAGAGAGCTGCCATCCTGTTGAACAGGTCCATATTCATTGATTGCTGCAAATCCATTCATTCAAATTAGTTCAACAAGTAAAAAATAAAAGATTAATGACCGTACAGAAATGCTTTTCTATAAAGCACATATGCTTGCTTTTATTATAATAAAAATTCAAGTGCTGAGTGAGAAGTCACTCAAAGTGATTTTAGAAGCACATAGCAGACGCTCTTCCATAGAAGCACTTCCAAGCATTTTGTTATAAATACTTTAGGTTATCTGAAAATAGTTTTAGCTATAGAAGTACTTCCAAACATGAGCTTCTTGCTATCATTTCCTCACACGTTTATGTGAATACATGCACGTACCTGTGCTAGGAGGGAACAATATGGATCAGGTAGAGGGTCTGAACCATCGTTAGTGCCGGTTGGTTCAGGCTTTGCTTGAGGAGGAGGGTGCGGTGGCATCAACGGTGGCATCATAAAGGGCGGCATGAAAGAAGGAGGAGCGGCAGCCACAACCGGTGTAGGATGAATGCGCGTTCCTGTTCCCGTTCCCATTCCCATATGAGCGAGGAGTGACATTTGATGAAGATGTTGCTGCTGAATTTCTAAAGGCATCATCATATTCATGTTCATATGGCCATTAGGCATGAAATTTCTCATACTATGCATCATTTGGACTTGAGCTTGAAGTTGTTGCAAGTATTTGATCAC
Organism: Pyrus x bretschneideri; assembly: GCF_019419815.1. Classification (NCBI taxonomy): domain Eukaryota; kingdom Viridiplantae; phylum Streptophyta; class Magnoliopsida; order Rosales; family Rosaceae; genus Pyrus; species Pyrus x bretschneideri. The sequence continues at coordinate 11,280,674 of NW_025999612.1, forward strand.
CTCATCAAGCATTGAAGCTTTATTAGTCTGTAATTAATCACATTACAATTCAAAAAATAATGTTGTCACCAAATTAAATTAATTAGTGATGATCATAATTAAGCACTCAGCAAATTTTCTCACCTTACTTGCATTTGGCACCAACCTTTGCAGAGCTTTCATCTTCTGGTTAATCCGGTCTCTTCGTTTCTACACGGATTTAGTCTCAATTAGGGAAGTGATTCTCGCACACGAATTATTAGACGATAGGGATTCTTTTCCTTTTGGGGTGACCAAAATTAAATTGTTACCCGCTCTGATTGATTATGAACAGCAGCAGCTCGCCTTGGTCTTGTTGAGTGTGAACGGCTTGGTTTTCCACCTTTGGTGGTTTCCCGGCCATCATCTCGGTTTTTCTGCTAGATGTGAGATACAAGTTGCGAGAGATATGATGAGTATATGTGATACATGTAGCACGACACTCAAAGAATATATATGTACATGCATCTTACCAGTCCTCCGTGACAGGCCGAATCCTCTTCGATGCTTTTGGTCTTCAAACTGGGAGGAGACTCAAAAGAAACCAATGTGGACATAGTTGTATCATTGTCCCTGCACAATCTAACACTACTGGGATCTGCATGTTCTTCATGAATGCTATTAGTCTTACTACTAAAATTATTCTCAAAGAAGCCGGAATCTGACTGAGTGTGTTTTCTTATCCACCCCTGTGCCGGCGGTACTTGGACAGAGCTGTCAGTCCATGTTCCGCCGGAGGATGCAACCATTGAGCTTATGTTGGCCGGTGTCTGGTCATGGCGGATGATATTTGGGTCACGTTTGTGGCATGTAGCTTGATCGACAATTGATTCTAATGTGTCACAAGCCATGCTCCTACCCCATGCGGGCTTTGATTGGGATGTGGGAGGAAGCCCACCAAGCCCATGCATGGCCAACTGGCTATTTTCCAATTTTAGCTCTATGACGTCATAATTAGACCTGTATATGTGTTAATCAGCAAGCAAATCCTAATAATAAGATGAAATATTTTGATTAAAAACAAAAGAATATTTAATAATGTCTAAACATAAGTTAATTGACCAAAAATTCAATGTTTGAGACTAAAATAAGTTATCAAATCAAGGTAAGCTTTGTTGGTGGGAAGGAAGACCGAATAAATTAATTGAATATATGCATGATCATTTGATCTAGCAATATTCATTCTTTATTTTGTTAGATGAGCTTCAAAATTAAAATCTCATGAACGATAATTGATATGAAAAAGAAAGATTAATTATAGCTTCCAACTCAAAGATTTTAAGTGCACCGAGATTTTAGTCAAGGGATAGAGCAACAAAAAAGCATATAAACTATTCTAAAATCTAGTGGTGTAAATGGCATTGAACAAGAATAAAAACACCAAACTTGGGTTTTTTTTTTGTCAAAAAACTTGGGTTAATTATACCTACACAATTACGCATTAATTAAATATTTTTTTTTTAAAAGTCCATATAAAAAAGCAGAAATTAAGAGAAAATTGCATTAATAATTAACAAAAAATTCAAAGGTTTATGAAAAAAATATGAACGGTGGTGCTTACAAAGGGACAAGAAGACTGGCGTTGGGTTGGTTCTGCTGTTGCATGATGCATGCACACGTGAGGAGGATATCTGCACTTTCTCTCTTCTCCTTCGACTTGTTCTTTTCTTGGCCTTTCCTTCGAATATAGTAATAGTATTCCTAATTAGAACTCTACACTACTACTCTATATAGTTCTCTCTCTCTCTCTCTCTCTCTCGATCGAAAAATGAATGAGTTGGAGATGTGAGTTTGGACTCTTTCTATTATTTCGTTGTCTTTCTGGTCCTTTTTTTGTGTCAAACTCACATTGCTGTGATGGAGATATTACACAAAACATGTGGTAGCTAAAAGAAGAATGGAGAAGAAAACCAGATATGGTTGCCCCCCCCCTGGACCAATTTAGATCTAGGGTCTTAAAGTCACTTGGTGTTTTTTTCGTGTGACGTTTTATACTTTCACAAATAATTAGGATGCTCTTAAACTTACTTACGCATGGAATCTAATACGCTCAACACATGATAGTTCACGTGAATAGTCCGCTCTAAATTTTCATCAACGCTAATTTCATGTCAATCGCCCTGGACCGATATAGATAAAGGGCCTTCAAGTCATTTCATGTGACTTTACTTTCGTGTAGGATACTCTCAACCTCAAGTCACCTACACGGTCTTTTACGTTTACTACATGACTAATTTTACATGGACAGTCTACTCTAATACCAAGTTAATTATCATGCTATGCTTTTCATCCTTTGACCACGAATACTCTCCACACAAATTTCGTAATTCAATCACAATTTCTTGAAATCTTAAAAGAGAGAGGAAACTAAAATTGGTGAAAATATAGTATATCCCTTAATCATATTAGTCCCTGGTAAGTTGGCAATCTGCACATTGCAGTGCCTCAAAGTTCAAGACAACCTCTAGCTTGTTTGGTTGATTTAAATCATATATGTTATGCAAGTTATGAACACATTAAATTTGACAGATCCGTTTTGGTTGAAAATTGACAATTTCACTCCTCTCTTTGTCCATCTTGTCCTGCAAAACTTGAGACCAAAAATAATTTACACGACTATATTATGTGTGTGTGTGTGTGTGTGTGTGTTTATACATGAATGTGTGCGTCATCCGTGGCCTTATTCATCGGCCACTGACGGGTCCATGGCCTTTTGATGTTATATTGGTGATTGAGTAACCAGTTATCTATGTCCATAATTTAATAGTGGACTTGACTATAAATTTTATTTTTTAATTTATCAGGCTAAGAGTTAGTTGGTAAGACGATTACATGTCATAAAACTGCTATGCGTTTTTGTTACAAGAAAAGATCAGATGTTGTTTAAAAATAATAATGAGCTGGCTGAAGAATTTGGTGCATATTTTTCTAGAGTTATATATGTGGGCTAAAACATAGGAGCCTTGCACATGATTTATTCAGATTTGACCTAAATTCATGGCAACTAAAATTCACTTTTTTTTACAAGACGATATTTTAAACTACAGATAATCAATGTGTACGGGGATTCGGACTTAGGGCCATTAACTGGTCGAATTTGGACAAGCAACGTCTTTCATTTTCTCTCCATCTCATCGATGATCTGGTTTCTGACACTCTACTAGCTAGCTAGAGTAGCCTAGATGAGTGATTAGCTTGACAAATAAGGCCACATTTTGTTTTATGTCTAACATAACCATGGCAACTGGGGACACTTTGCTCCATCTCCAGGAACACCTTCTCTTTATCCTCTTGAATTTCCTGAATCATTAAGCTCTATTAGCAGACAGAGCTTGCCTTGTGATGGTGATTTGATTTCACATTCAGGTCCACTTAAAGTTAGTCATGCTTAACCATGAGAGAGACTTACATGAAGGGGCGACGCTAGCTAGGGTGGCGAAAACTCGAAAACTCGAAATTGGTTGGCTTCCAGCCTCTTGACAAGTCTGGCTTAAGTTCACAACAATGCTCCGCGTGAAGAGGCCGCAGCTAGCATGTGATGCACAGATAGACAGACTGAAGCTAATGTTGTGTCGTATAAATTATTGAAATGATTTCCGGACCAGATTACTAACAAATTACTTTTGCTGCAGTACTTGATGAACATATTAGGGGCTCACAAAATAACTGTCCAAAGTATGAGGGGAAGGTGTGACGAGGAGGTAGCTGTTGGAAACAATGTCGTTTTGGCGGCTGCAGCAATCTTGCGGTCGAGGTAATTTTTGGGTTTCTGGTTTAGAGTTTAGGGTAATTTCATCCATCAATAAGATGGACCAGCTGTCGTGCCCTTGCCCTCAAAATGAGGGAAGCGTTACTTCCATGTCGCATGACTTGCATCGATCCAAATCAAAATCTTGGACCTTATTCTTTCCTCTTTATTCACACTGAGTTTGTCTTAGTACTTTCCATACCTATAGAGGCAAAATTGTAACAAACATTTCTATATAATGTTTGAGCATTTGAGAGGAAGTAGCAGCTTTATGGTTGAACCGGTACCTACTTCTTTGTGCCGAGTCTTTGAATCGAAAGAGCCATATATAGTTTTATTGGATGAACAGATTCAACAAACAACTAATGTTATACATCATGTACAAATTAAAATAAGTTAGGATCGATGCCCGTATTGTAGTTAATATACACAAATTATCAGCAGAACAGAAGATCAAGTGGCTGATTAACTTTCTAGTTACAAGTGAAGCAGAAACATGTAGCAGGAGCCTTGCCTGTTGACCTAATCCTTTTCGCCTTTTCTTTCACCTTCGACTCTTCATTTCTTCGTTTCTCTTCCGCTTGTGCCCTTGCTCCTCCTGCTATCTGGTCAATTCTTGCTTGCTTAATTTGGTAATGCTGCATGTTTCTTGCTCTTCTTTGCTCAATTTCATTCTGCAATCAACACATTATTTCAGCGATCTTCTTCATTGGCGTTCCTCAAACTTTGAATTAAAAAAAAACAACAATCATTGCAACGTACCTTTCTCCTCTCCATCTTAGCTTTTGCTTGCATTTTCTTCTCGTTTTCCCAAGCAACAATTGTAGCCTTCACTTTCTCATACCTGAATAGTATAATTTACCATTTCAAAAGAAAGAAACTGAATTCGTCTTCTATCAACAACGACTATTTTGGACTAGTGACTTCCGCACATGCCTTTTCCCCTCAGAATCAAGGGTTATAAATAGTAAGGACGTGTAAAAGGGGGAAAGGGGTGTGCAGAAATCGTTTCCTTAACATAAAGATAAAGCAATTAGTCTTTACCGCTTCTGAATCTTCTTCATCTGGGCACTCTCCCAAGCATCTGGTTTTGTTTCCACAACATTACGTCCGACTGAACTTCCACTTTGGTTCTGGTATCCATTTCCCGGAGTCGAAGGTCTTGAAGAGGATGCCCGATTAGGGTAACTAGATGGAAGTTCTCTTTGATCCATTGACTTTTTCCTTGAAACTTCATCTACTATGTATACAACCTGTTAATTCTCTGAAACATATTATCACAAAAAAAATTAATGATGTATGCAGTCAAGTACCATTATTCCTTGTTTCCTTGTTTGGTCGCCCAGTCCTCATGTCCTGCAAACTCTTGGTCCTTGGGATCGGAATGCTTTCCCTCGTCCCTTTTCGATACTGTAATTTAGGTTCTTCATTGGAGTGAATGGCGAACGCAGCTGATGCAACGGCAGTTACAAGCTCGATATCTTGTGCATCAGAATAATGACTCATTTTCTCAGGGAAACAGGCCCGGGAACCAGTTTTGCCCCTGTTATCCACCAAAAAAATGTCATTAAGAGTTTCTTTAGTATTCATGTAACTTTAGTTTTCTGTGTTCCAATAAACAGCCACATAATTGAACAAACGTTCTGCTTTCAGTTACATGAAATATATTTTCGACAAATATATGTCAAGTTTAACTGCATACATATAAGGAAATATAGTAGAAGAGTATGCAAATTAGTACCTAGCTATACAGATTCCGTTTGTTGGCGGCCGCTTTCTTTCTGTAGAAACCTCTGTCGTTGATTCCTCGCTCTCGAACTTCCTGGTTTACGAGTAGATTACTGTTTGGTTGCCAAGAAAACTAGAAGCAAAGGCTGTGATACTATTACTTATATCAGAATTTTGGTCACCAACAGGGAGAGACATGGAAGCAAAGCAAAGAAAAAGTTATGCTTTGCAGTTTGCATGAATCCATGGACAAGGAAGCAAAGGATATTACCCGAATACAACACAAAAGCACTTGCATAAAAACCTAAACTAGCAAGTTTCTTCCATTTTCATTTATATGGTCTTCTTTTTCCTTCATAATGTTATATCATATTCAGAAAAGTGATTTCCTCATTCCCTTTTTCTTCTTCTGCACATCCTTCTTTATTTATATCTTTTCATTTCTTCAGTTTGAATACTAATAATGAACATAAACGCGTGGTGAAGTAAAAGGGTACGCGGAAATCACTTTTCTATATTGAAGATGCAGTAGTGATCTTGAAGTTTGATGAATGGAAATGGAATGGAAACCCAAGAATGGACTCACCAATCACAGCATATTCTCATTCCATGCAGCTAGCTGTCCTTATTCCATTGGATGGAGAAGGTTTTTAGTGTGCCACGATACACCAAGTGTCATAACACAAGTGGTTAGAGATTTTTTTTCAAGTATATAAGATATCCAACCACTTGTATTATGACACTTAATGTACCAGACCTTATTCCCGGCACACTGAAAAATCTTAATTGGATGAGAATGGTATAACAACAACAATGAATTCTGCTGGCCCACCAGACTAACCAAGCAACAACAGCTTAAAATATAATTAAATCTATGAATCAAAGGTTGGAAGTTAATTGGAGAAGTAGTAGATGTGTGTTATTGGGTTTAGGGTTACTTCATTCTCAAACATTGAGAGCATCTGTGTTTGCTTGTTTTTGGGGTTTTCAACTTTTCAAGCACTTGGTAATTCTAGCGTAAACCTTCAATTATGAAGGACCTGACAGTACGTACGAAAATTTAGTATTCAGGATAAATCTTAACAGCTGCTTTGATAACGGTTGAATCCATTAGAATTGGTCCTGTTTGTGTCAATCCTAGCTCGAAACCTATCAGTAACCCAAGTTGCCGCTGAGTGGTAGCGGTATAATGTGGGAGCTGTGGTTGCCTGTTGGGGTTGACCGTGACCACGAGTATTGCGATCCGATGGTGGGGATGGTTTGATTAAGAAGTTGGATCAATTGAAGGCGGTTGGATTTAGGGTTTTGTTGACTGGATGTGATGGGGACTTACTGGTTGACCGTCAGATGGAGATGGTGAAGATGTTGGAGGGAAAGGGTGTGGAAGTGGCGGGGCATTTTGTTGGACGAGGTTATCATGGGGTTGAGACCAAACCTGTGCATCCTGTTATTAAAAGTTTCATATTTTTTTTGTCGAGAAAATTTTCATTGTGACGGGAATGGTACACTGGTTTTATATAAATGGTGGAAAATTTTATTTTTTAAGTTATTAACTTTTTAACACACGTATCCCACTATTTGTATAATGATATCTCGTGTACCGATCATATTGAAATATGTCTCTTCTTCGTCGGCTGCAGATGTCAACTGAGGTTTCTAAATCTTATGTAATTAGTGACTAATAGATTAGTGTTAATAAAGCTTGATGTAATTATATTGTACTTTGTAGTTTGGTATTGTCAAACTGTCGTGGAAACAAGGGAAGCCTTCTCGGTTGCAGCCCGTTTGCCCGTTTGCTGAAGCGTTGGTTCAGTCAGTTTCCGCTCGCGCCCATGAAAACCGATGAGAAGAGCAGTGGTGCAAAGGGAAGACGAAGCTGATTATATTGTTGTAATTTTAATTAATATGCATCATTATTTCCGTTTTTTGGATGAAACACAGTGCAAATGTGACACATCTTGCATTAGTTGCACCACTAATAAAGATTCAATGACCAAAAGTGATTAAATTAATGACTAAGAAGCTCATAATCTGCAACTTATAAGGGAAAATAAAAAGGAGACGATGACGACGACGATGATGCGACCATGATCAGTTGGATGCAGTTCAGGTTCAAGTTCCTCCTGAGACACATTTGCAGTAATGACACTGGTTTCTTCATCTCCGACAAGAAGGTTTCCTTGAAATCAAATTTGCTTGAGCACCAAGGAGTTTTCCTTTTCCTTCCTAAAGTTTTGAAATCAAATTTACTACTATACCATACTTTTTTAATTTAAATTAGCCCATAAATCATCCAAATCCAAAGACATACAAAAATTTCAAATAATACATTTTACATGATACGAACTGAATCATATTCAAGAAGTAGAACAGAAGATTCACTATGAGCAAAGCCTCCTCGCAATGCTTCCGCGGAGAAAAATGGGGCTGGCGTGGTGTTTGTCCTCATAGTGTTTGGGAGTGCGACACTCTGCAGCATTGGTTACAAACCGATCAGCATCCTCGTCATCGTCATCAGGCTCATCAGTGAAATCAGACGGCTTGTTCTGCTTCTTCCTTTCGTATCCAGGTCGTGTGACAGCCTATAATTCGGGTCACCCTCTTACCCATCGGGAGATTAACTTGAAAGTCAAAACAAAACGATAGAACAAAATCAGTAAACAATTTATCACCGATAGTTTCACTATCGAAAGAAAACAAATAAATTTAAAATTGGTCAATCGAAACCATATGTGGTCATTCTTCAATGCTACTCGTTCAATCCACCACAACTGGATTTTGATACTTTCGTCGGAGATGGCTGTTTCGATGACATGTTCCCGGCCAATATCTCCGTCATTGTCCAAGAAACACTTGACTAAGTTGTTGCTGCTGCCCTGCAACATGACCCCGCCTTGTTTTGTCGAGCTCGCCGCACCCTTTGTCCTTAAACTTTCTGTATGTATTGCCTCGCAATCACTCTCCCAGCAACGCTTATGGTTGCCGGAGTATTTTGGTGTGGAGTAAGCACAAACACCTTGATCATCTGCTCTGGCTTCAAATTCTCGTTCACGGCTACTTCCGGAATCAAATCAAACTCTTTCTCAAGATCATTAAACTCGTCCTCACAAGCTTCCCCGGAGTCCAAACCGCTCACAAACTCGCACTTGGCCATTTCAATGGCGGCAATTCTCGAGTTGTGGAGGACCAACAAGACGACTAGTGGCGGTTGATGGTCGTCGTCGTGGTGGTGGTGAAGAAGAAGAAATATCGCCGCCACCGCCGCCTTTCCTGACGTTCGCATCGCATGACCACAATATCACAATGTCTAGTTGGGCTGCAGCTTCAACTTTGACTCCAACAGACATCACAATATCTTTGGATTTATTTGACTTGGAGAACCGGGAAAAGTAAAATCAAATTCATTGTCCCTAATTTAATGGAATTCAAACTACCTACATAAGAAAATGAGTTCAATCCAAGCGTTTATAACTTTATAGTATAGGTTAGTTTTGATTATGGCTTCTGATAAAAAATAAATAAAAAGAGCATATCAAATATTAAATCAACGGCAGGTTATTTTGACACGCTTCTTTTACCTTCTCAAACAAAAAACAGTAGGCATGATGAAATAGACGTGTGAGAAATTAAAACGCGTATGTGTTTATCATTTTCTTAAATCAACATAAAGGTAGAGCGTTTTTAATTATGTTTAGCATAAAAACGCTTCTAGAAAAGTACGTGTCAAATGCTTAACCCTCACAAAGCACTCTCGAGCACTTTTCGAAGAAGCGCTTAGATATTTATTAAAAATTTTCAACGTGCTTTCTACTAAAATGCTTAATTTCGAAATTACCGAGCATCGGTCAACTTCACACGTTCAGGGACCTACTGGAGAAGTCGTATTGAGGTATCCTTGCTGAAGCACAAGAGTTTCTCTCCAACCAAAAGGCTAATTATAACAAGACACGTGTCAACATCAGAAGAAGGCTCTTAGAGTCTTACATCGACCGCGGACAGAAGCCAGAAACTCTCCTCAACTATAAAGGAGATCATTCTCCTACAATTAGAACTCACCAATGAGATTATACTTAAACCATTGTATTATGTAAACCCTTCACTATTAATGAGAACTCATCTACCCTTGCGTTTGTTTTCTATCGCTATCTCTTACATATCATTTTCATTAGGTGACCAGAGTAACCTCGTGAATGTCACAAATTTAAAATTTTACGCTGTTTCAAAATCTCACTAATTTTATGCATCAACAGACCCAAAATAACTTAACTCGGATCAAACACATCAAAATCATAAAAACTTAAAAACATTCCGTAAAACAAAAGCAAAAACCTTTATTCTAGGAGAAGAACATTTTGTGGTGGCATTACTTACGGGTAAAGTTTACGCTTCTGAAGAAAAATTAAAAAAATTAAAAAATTAAAAAGGAAAAAGAAAAACTACCTTCCAGAATATCTGCTAATAGACAAAGATAAGCTCAACAGACTGAGAGGAGTATCTGCCAATAAAAATTGCACGCAAATCCATCCAAAACTCTCACTTTCACCTCTAATTAGTATTTAGTAATTAATTATCGTTAACTCTGTACGATCATAACCTTTCCTCTAAAATTATACGTAACTCTTGATCTACTCCCATCATCTAATCTCTGTATTCTTTGTCTCTTTGCCGACAGTACACAGCAACAGTATGCCTTGGCATCACATGATATGAACAGTTCGTATGTAGCATAGTCTAAAGACTTTTAGCTGAATTCCAATTATCCAAGACGGACCCATCTCACCCAACGAAGTTTCCATGTCCTTGAATCGGCTGCCAACAACTCCGAGTGGGGACAGAGATAGCTTGTTTGATTAGCTGCAAAGCATCACAGAATTGATGTGCTTTTGCTTCCAGCTCCAGCTTCATCAATGGCGTCGTTGATGGTAAATTTTCAATCTTTGAGCTTGATTTTGACAAGGGTTTGCCTTGTTATGATCAAATATTAGTTCTTCACATGTTGGTTGTCCTTGAAATCTGAACTCTCCAAGGAAAAGCTGCTTTTTTTGGTTTTGTTTGTGATAATTCTCAATAGGGTTGTGTATATTTGTGTTGAATTTTGTCGATGAAATGCCCTTCTTCTTCATATGTGTGTGTGTGTGTGTGTGTGTATGTGTATATATATCAGTGCCTTGATGTAATAGCTTGAATTTGAGATCTGAATTTGGTAATCGATTCCCTTCTCCTCACCTAATGCAACTTTCAAATGTTGGTGCGTTGCTTTTGCAGCAGTTAACAACAATTAATCCGAATAAAAGTTCATTTATGGCAATGCAACCATTGTCAAGCATATATTTACCATCCACTAGTTTGAATTGGCTTTGGTAGTGTTCTGATTCACAAATTAATGTATATACACAAGAAATTGGAACTACCAGTGAACTAACTGTCACTGGATCTTCCTCAGAACCCGAAATCTCTTTTTACGAGAAAACAGGAATGTATAAACTACCTTTACTTTCTCGTCCGAAAGATGATGCCTTTCTTTCTCTTTTGCAGTTTTCGATGATACTTTTTTGCTTACAATGATATTTTTCTATCAGAAGTTTTTGCTTCTGGAATTTTTAAGATATATAGCAGCGGAGAATCATGTATTTTAGGAACATGTCAAGTGGTGGCATGACACAATCTCTGCTTCTCAAAGGTTTATCTTTCTCCTGTTGCAGTTAATTTAAATTGGCTGAGCTGGTGGCGAGACTGCTGCGACTGAATTTCCAATGGAATTCCGTCTCTCATTGGTCCTCTTTCTGGTTTCTCTCCCTGCAATTTTAGCTCAAGATTTTGGGAAAACTAACAATGTTGAAAATGTTAAGGTTGTGGTTAACGGCATTTTAGCTGTTGCACGAATTGACAATAACTTTGTCTGTGCCACTATTGATTGGTGGAACCATGAAAAGTGTGACTACGGCCAGTGTCCATGGGGAAATGCATCCGCATTAAATTTGGTAAACAGTCGGAGATACCTCTGTATGGTTTTTTTTTTCTATTTTCCCTGCATGTCAAATAGTAAGAAAGGCAGTTTGAAGTTAAACTAAAACTTAATGTTGTTTGCTTTTCTCCAGAACTTATCTCATCCTTTGCTAGCCAAGTCAATCCAAGGTTTGTCTGTTCGTGTTAATAAGTTCGCATCCTTGACAGAATACTAGTTTTTGAATTAGACTTTCACGTCAGTTAGAACAGATAGAGTCTTTTAGTTATATTTGTTAGAATAACATTTTGTTGAATTACTCTTCTATACTGGTCGTTTGATAGCTTTCAATCAGTTGAGAATCAGAATTGGAGGTTCCTTGGAAGACCAACTGTTGTACGATGTTGGAAATTTGAAATATCCTTGCCATCCTTTCAGAAAGATGAAAGGTGGCTTGTTCGGTTTTTCTAGAGGATGTTTATCCATGAGTAGATGGGATGAGCTGAACCAATTTTTCAGCAAAACAAGGTAAGATTCAAGTTATCAACCTCCACCACAACCAGGCAAATATTTGAAGACAAGAAAAGCCGGGTCTTCTTCCGTGCTTACTTGTGGTCTTATCTGTGATTTTTATCTTGCCTTTTTAGGTCCATCGTCACATTTAGCTTGAATGCACTGTTGGGGAGGCACCACAAAGGCGGGGGAGTTTGGGTAGGAGACTGGGACTCTAGCAATGCTTATGATTTTATTAAGTACACCGTCTCAAAGAGATACCAGATAGATTCATGGGAATTTGGTATGAAACTATAGACAAATCTTGTTTTCTTCCCCATCGTTCGGTGTTTTGCTTCACTTAAGCTTTTGTTTATTTTGCCGTAGGAAATGAGCTCAGTGGTAGTGGTGTTGAAGCTAGTGTTGGAGCTGGACAATACGGAAGAGATTTGATCAAGCTTAAACGCATCATCAACCATCTGTACAATGAGTCCGTTGCTAAACCTGCACTTATGGCGCCCGGAGGATTCTTTGACCAATCGTGGTTTGCCAGGCTTCTTCAGGTTTCTGGTTCTGGCACAGTCGATATCATCTCTCAGCATCTCTACAATTTGGGTGCAGGTAAATTAGTGTGTTAAACTTTTAATAAATGCGCAGTTTATAATTGTATAATATATGCTTAGACTATATTTTGTTCTATTGTCAGGTGTTGATCCCATGTTGGTGAAAAAAATATTGGATCCCCATTACCTGGACCGTGCATATGGGTCATTCCATGATCTTGAACAAACTGTGAAAAAGAACGGTCCTTGGGCTTCTATATGGGTTGGTGAATCTGGAGGGGCTTATAACAGCGGTGGTCGTAATGTGTCTGACACATATGTGAACAGCTTTTGGTAATAATCTTGATTGCCACATTAGTTGCAACATCGTGTCTTTGCCATTGCAAGCTTTTGATTGCAGAAAGGAGCTATTCGCCTTTGGTGACTGTAATTTTGTTTAATCAACTAACCAGAATAAATATTACATATGAACTTTAGGTACTTGGATCAGCTCGGAATGTCAGCAAAGTACAATACCAGAGTATATTGCAGGCAGTCTCTAGTTGGCGGGAACTACGGTCTTCTCAACAGAACCTCATTTGTTCCTAACCCAGATTACTACAGGTAAAGCATCGGCGGGAGTATTGAAGAAGGATTTTCTTTTACTTGATACAATAGAGCCCTGAATTTTATTTTCTCTGATTTGTTTTCTGAATACTGAATAGTGCACTTCTATGGCATCGGCTTATGGGACGAGGAGTTCTTAGTGCCGACAACAATGGTTCAGCAGATTTACGCACTTATGCCCATTGTACAAGAGGAAGAGTAAGTCCTAGCAGCACTTCAACTTCAACATAATACATAACAAGTGAATACATTGATCTTACTCTTCGTAGTTTATGATTATTTTCACGGTATTGTTGCAGGCGGGTATAACTCTGCTCCTTATCAATCTAAGCAATGAGACTAATTTCATTGTCAATATTGAAAATGTTTTGGACACCGATTTGGGTGCTCAAGCAAGAAACGCTGGCAAAGAGAGTAATTTCAAGCGCGGCCTGAAGAGAACGGTGTCATGGGTTGGACGCAAAGCATTAGACGAAGCAATTTACAGAGAAGAATACCATTTGACACCGAAAGATGGGGACGTCAAAAGCAAAACCATGGTTCACAACGGAGCTCCATTGGAGATTACCAAGGACGGAAACATCCCAGAAATGGAACCCTCTCGTGTTGACATGAAAGCTCCGTTAAGAATCTCCCCGTTGTCCATCAAGTTCGTGGTGTTGCCTTTCTTTGATGCGCAAGCATGTCTATGATTTTTGTGTACTCAACCAAACCATTACTTATATTTGGTTGTTAGGTAGCATACACCTAAAAATTGCAGGAATTTGGGGGCCAATGGAAATTGTAAATTTTGTGCAATAAAACAGGGGCGGTGTTATCGACCCACCCATGTTTACCTTTCACGCACCTCCTGTCAATTTTTGCCCTGTGATAATCTGCAATTCATTTGATCCGGAGGACGAAGATTGTGAGGAGTGAGCGGAAGGTAAAACCCGCCAAAGAGTTCATATTCTCAGCACGTATTTCATGTGGAAGAATAAGGGAAATAAAGTCTTTGTAAAAAGTGATGTTTTGTATTCTTAATCTTGTATTCTTTCCTATTCAATTCGTGAGTTTATAATAAGTTACCTGTGTTTATAATGTTCTGTTTTAATTATGTTTTATTATTGTTGCATCATTGGAATACTCTAATTCATGAGAAGTGGAATTCGAACCTAGTGCAAAAGGCGGGTGAATAGTTGTACCGAATAACTCAGGGTGATAGTCTAAGGGTATTTTAGCTAAAATTGTGTTTGAAATTGGTGTAACTATTCACTTTGGTCATTAAGATTTTGAAAGTTGATAGAAGTGGGTCCACCGTTATTCATTTTGGTCCTTCAATTAACGGAGATTTTCACGAAATGACCAAAATGATTGACGGTTAACTAACTTAGGTATCACTTCTATCAATTTTCAATCTCAATGACCAAAGTGAAAAGTTATGTCAATCTCAGAAATCATTTTAGCTAAAAGCTTAGTCTAAATTACTCGAATGAGGATCCTCTCCGGATCCTCTTTGTGAGGATCCAAGGGAACCTTTAATCGTATCTGTTTATCATAAATCATGCAGTCAGTTTTCATAAGGTATTATTTGTGTTCAATTTTAAATATAAAATTTAAAATAATTTCTGATAACACAATATATGATAAATGGACATAATTAGAAAATTCCTAAGATCCTCACAAAGAAGATCCGAAAAAGATCTCATTCAAATTACTCTAAAATCGAAATTACCATAAACGACCGAAACGACAAGAAGTCCCTCTCCGAGCCGTCTCGTCTCTCTTCAGCCTTTTGCGACGGCAAGACCCAGCCGGACGTAGCTAAAAGGCAAGCCGTCGTGTACAAGCTCTACCCCACAAAGATGACCAGCATCATGACCTCAAACTCAAACCCACCAACTCGTGACACGTGTAAAGTTACATAATTTACTCGCAAGAGATTTTTTTAGTGTTACCGGAACACGAGTAATATATGAAAACACGTGGTATATCATTTATGTTTCAGTCACAATAAAAATTTCTCTTTATTTAGAATACCATTACAATAACATCTTATTAATTCATAATTAGCTAGAAAACCGTTGTATTGATGTAAAATTAGCTTGAAATACTACTACAATAACATCGTATTAATTCATAATTAGCTTAGAAATTTGTTGTATCGATGTCAAATTAGCTTGGAATACCACTACAGTAACGTCATATTTGCTTGCTTGGTGTAGCTCTTTAACTTTTGTTTGTTTTATTTTGCAAGGTCATTACTTTGTGTAGCTCTTGAATTATATGCAGAAAGCAAGATAAAGGCATCTTAAAGGAAAATGTCTCGTTTTATCAATTAATCTTCCAACTCGCGTTCGACGAACAAAGTTTTATACAAAATCCAGATACTTGAAAGTGTGTACATCCAGATCAATGAATGGGGGGAGAAAAGAATGAGGGGTATGAGACGGAGCCGCAAATACAATCCGAAAGAATGAGGAGTACGGGGAGGGAGACGCAAATACAATCCGGTCTGTCCAGGAAAGCATCTACAACCCTGCATTTTACTTTCCGAGCAAGCGACGACCACGTAGATTTGCATCTCCAATGCGGCTGTTTAACACATCAGCATCATCGTAGAGATGGTCAATAGATCTGCTTTGCCTGCACGTATTACAGAAGTAATTAGTTACACATAGTTCTACATCAGCATCATGAGCAAATAAACGTTAAAGGTATAGAATGATTGGAAAAATGCTGGCACGCCCGTGTATCGGAATCATTATAACTTACCTCTCAATTTCAGACCCCATATCAATGGCCATACCCTTCAGCTCTCCCAACAGATCACTTAAATCGGACAATCCATCATCTTGCTTCGACTTCTCAACCTGTTTAAGACAAAAGGTTAGACATCCAGAAGATTCGAGGAAGAACAAAGCATTTCATATGGCAAGCAAACAAAACCAGCTAATATCCTCTCTTGTTTTCTACAGATACAATTATTAGTAACAAGTTAATAACAAAATACAAACCTCAACTTTCTGAAGGGTGCTGGTTGGTCCATCAGGTAATGTTCGTGGATTAGATCTTCCCTTGGGTTCTGGTCTCAGTCCCAACTTCTCCCTCTCCTCCTGGCTGCCCATTCTGACTGCATGGTCTGCATTTTCCAATTTTTGAAATGAAAATTTTATTATTTTCCAATGCAAACTGACGACATTATTACTTTTTCCACGGACACAAAGATGGAGCATATAAGTCATGGACAGAAAAGAAAGAAAATTAACCTCCTGTAATGAGAGGGCCACGTATTGGGCGAGTCCTCTTTGGCTTCCAAGTCTTAGAGAAGATGCCCCCAAGACTTCCCAGAAGCTTTTCACCCTGAAATTAGCAAGTTCAATTGTTCAGTTTGCTGAAGAAGATCATCGTATATCCCAAAAGAAACAGTAACAAAACGATAGGAGTTGTTGAAAGCCGACTGCAAATCTAAAAGAAGCATAATTCTTAGTGAAGATGAGGGAAAAGGAAGCGATTGTTCACAAAGAAGGCGCATAAGATATAATCAAACTCTCTCCAGGAGGAGCCAGGGGTTTGGAATGGAGAAGTTCTGACAGAAATCAAGACCAAAAGGACAAACAGACATATTACAAACACAAAACAGACAATACATGTATGAACAAGGTCACTTGCAATAACAAAATTTCATAGAATACAAAAACGATGAACTCCAATGGTTCACCATAAAACTATAAGGACATAATACTTTCACGTCCAATCCTTTTATATGCACTTATTCTTGATGTATCAAGTACATATTTTTAATTTGATAACATACCCGAGTAAGATCCTGATCGATGTCTGCAGCAACCATGTGGGTCCTAGTGATTTGTTCGCCTTGCTGATGCAACATGACCAAAGTCTTGGTAGCATCCTCCCTCATTTCTTCAGCAATCTTCAAGCAGCCGTGGACTGCTTTTGTAGTCTCCTCAGCCTTGTACACTGCATAGTTCTCCAACTCTTCCACTGATTGATTCTCTACTCCTCCTGTGTCACGGAAATCATTCTTGTATTTGTTCCTCTCAGTCAAAATAGTCTTGTATGCATAGGAAGAAGACTTCTCCTGTCCTCGCTGTCCAACTGGTGCATCTTCAAAAGGGTTTGAGTCAGAGGACGCCGGATGTACAGGATTCAGTGTGATATGTTTAGCAGCCTTCAAAGGAGACTTCTTTAAACCAAACATTTTCGGTGGAAAAAATGTGCACACTTTACTTGGGCCGCGTTGAAGATCTTAGAAGAACTAAAAAAATATGGTAATTAGAAATCTACACAGAGATCAACAGCAATCCTGGAAAAGCAAACAAGAACAATATGTGAGATAACAAAAGCATCGGTGCTCAAACAGAGAAGGGGTCAATTTCGAAGAAATACACTAGAGCATTATCATTGCAAAACTTCACAGAGAAGAAACAACACAATTGAATGATGAGGACCAAATCAAGCAACACAAACTTGTACAGAAAACATACAGAAATTGAAAAGGTTGCCCAATTCCTAAATTCATACAATCTTTCAATATGAAAAATCGGAAAAATAAAACGAGATCAGACCTAAAACAATAGCATCTACAATATTCAATCACAAATCCAACAACTCCATTTGCTTAATTTGGTTGCCAAGAAAATACAAGAGAAAGAATCAAATTCCAACTTCATCATATGGGTATCCCAGAAAAATAAACAATTTCTGGTTGACTTGACCTTGTTCATTACTCAAACAACCCCAAACTTCACAAACAAAAGAACACAAAATTCCATTTTCGTTGCGTTTTCCTCCATTTCTCAGCAACCAAACAAGAAAATCACAAAACTCATGTAGATAATATCAGAACTGGGAATTTGAAATTAAAAGTAGAGAAGTCGACCGTTAGATAACGACAAGAAAGGGGACAAAAACAGAGAAGCTACAGGGCAACCCATGTGAAAAAAAAAGCAGAAAATAATCGAAAAGCAGAAGCAGAATCCAAGAAATCGTTTGAAGGTGAAGGATTTGGGTACCTGAGAAATCGCGGCAACTGTCTCGCAGAAAAGAAAAGTTTGACGCTCCGCACGAAAGGCCAGATCTTTTGAGAGAGAGAGAGAGAGAGAGAGAGAGATTTTAAAGAGTGGGGAAAGAGGGAGAGGGAAGTATTCAAAGGTAAAGACTTGGTAAGACGCGGAGTCGCAAATCGTAGGCTTTGAAGATGGAAACTGGCGAGAAACTGTAATTTCCGGTGATCTGGGGATGTAAAACGCAGTGTTTTGGTGATTTTTGTGTGTGTGTGTGTGTGTGTGTGTTTTTTTTTTTTTCTTACTATCCTCTTTTAATTAATTACTTTTGCATCTCAATTATATTTTCTAGATGGTGCAAGTTGAACAAATCAAATTATTCTTAAATGGATGACTTGGACCACTTCTTTGAGTTTTTGTAATTAAATCCCCTTTGGCAAGGTGGTACTATCCTTTGCAATTACTGCAAGGATGGTGATATTCACACACTTGTACTTTTTACATATTTTTCAGTTTTTGACCCCTGAGTTAAATAAATTGAAGAAAATCAAAGTATCTAAATTAATAGAAAGTGTATGGATAACATGACCCATACTAATAGTCTTTTAAGATATGTCCATATGTTTGTTAGTGTGTCCACTCCTTTACATTCAAATTAATTTTTTTTTCCTTCGTGATTTAGAATGTTTCCTTAACATCAATGTAATTTTCATAAAATGAGTTCATCCTTGTTATGAAGTAACAACAACTAGTACCACTAACGCATACTTTGTAGCGTTTCACTAGTATAGTGATTTGGTGGTATTTATCTCCATATACAAGTAGAAGGTCTTAGATTCAAATTTTTTTTTTTTTCTAATAAATTTGATGTCCAATTATGATTGATACATTGTGTAGCAATACACATTTATTTCTCCCAATATTATTGTATAAAGAAAACTATTTAATTGAAAACAATAATTTCATGCATAGACAAAGATTATTTGTGGTGTTATTAACTAATAACTTTGCTTCACATAATATTTATCCTTTTTTGCATGGAGGCCTTTCATAATTTATGCTTATATTTTGTTTTTGTTAACTTTTTTTTTCTTGCAAGCGATAGTTTTAGTGGATTAAATTGTTAGTTATTAGGGGGGGAGGGGATCGGTGAGGATAGAACATGCATCATGGTGTATAGACATAATTACTTTATGTTACCACACTAAACCGCCATTTGTGTTCTTGCTAACCTTTTCATTATTAACAAAATTGGAAGAGGCATGCAACTATCCAAGTTACAGAAGAACATAGAAGAAGAAGATGAAGGTTTAGAAAGAAATGAAAGCTTGAATTGATATCTTCTAAGTTGAACAGATTACAAAAAAAAATAAAAAATGAGAGAGAGTTTACAAACACAACTAACTCTATATCCTTCTAACAACTCTTCTAATAACTTTTATCAGCTAGACTAATCTACATCATTCAATTATAAATAATCTTCACCATTCATCTGTTAATATTCATTTGGGCAAGGATGTACCACAAGAAGAAAAATGGAAAAATAATGGAGGCAAGAAATGGAGCCAATGCGCAGGATATTTAATTCCATTACCATAAGAAAGATAGAAGGACTTCTACTTCCAATTGTCGACTTTCAGAATACTTGTACAACTTTTATATTTTAGTTTTTGGCCCCATAAAAACCTTCTAATTAATTAGGAGAAAAGTCACCATCCGTTATATCCCTTTCCCTTGTACCATATGAGAAGGGCCGGCTTTTTTGATAAAGAAATATATCTATATATTTCTATTTATATATATATATATATATAATATTTTGAATCCAAGGAAAAAATCACATTCTAGAAAATCTTATATATATATTATATAATATTTTGACCAAGGAAAAAATCACCTTCTAGAAAATCTTTTCATCATGCATTTTGGCTCGGTTCGGTTGGCTTGACCTTACTCATTTCCCAAAGTCCATTTTCTCAGCAACCAAACAGTGGACAATTTTTTTAGACTTTCAAATCAATAATTTATGAAGCAACTTCGCGGAAGACTTCAATGTCAACATCTACAAATTAAATTCTTAAGCCTTAAGATTTTTGTACTTTAGACACAATGAGGGTTCCATATTGTCCACGGCAAACAAGGGTAAAACAATAAGAGCACTTCAGCGACCGGTTATCACCAACCGCTGCTAAAACTCAGTAGACCTTTCATGGCAGCCTATTTTCTTGGAGCTACATAATAATTTCGGTACATAGAGAAGAGAAAAAAAGGCTAAAAAGACCATGTTTTTAGACCATACCTCCCAACACCCCTCGGTTCCCCCACACCACCCACCACCCACCACACCCCCCCCCCCCCCCCAAACAAAGCCATAAGAGAGAGAGCAGTGAGAGCTGACGCTGGAATATTAACCATGTAATACGGGGAATTGCTACTACCTTGGCGTTCATCAAGATGTCGGAGAGCAGCAATGGATTTGGTCCCTTCTCTTGTATCACAGAAACAAGATTATACGTTTCAGATGTGTTCTCTCACGGGTAACTGAAACATACATTACAAATCTAAACATCAATACCTGTGCTTCTAACTCAGCAATTATGTGTAACGATGCTTGCTCGATGCAAGCACGGCGCTTACACTCTTCTTCAAGCAAACCTGTCATTCGGTATATCTGAACAGACTGAACTCAGCCATTTCTTGAGCTAGATCCTCCGCTTCTTCGTTTGCCTTCAACTTTTCCTCTTTCAGTTCTTCCTAACAACCGTAAGTAATGTAAGATTTAGAAGTATGATTAACTTATATAACCTCAAAACTCGGAAAAACAGTACGGATTGAATTCGCACCCGAAAGCTTGAAGTACAATTTATGCAACCAGTCAGATAGATTTTCTAATAAAGGCTGTCAAAATCGTCTTAATGATGCCTCCCTGGGAATACATACCTTTAATTGCTTCACAAGAACTTCGTAATCTTCTATCTGCCGCGATATCTTCTCTACCTTCTTTATTAAATCTGCATCTGGTGTGACTACGTACCATTGCCAGTTTGGAAAAAAAGAGAGGGGGGGGGGGGGGCCAATCTTCTCCATACGTGCTTTAGAAAGCTCATCAAAATATTACCACATCAGTGCGAAGAAAAAGTTCTTTTTAGATGAATTTGGAAAGATGAACTGTGTTTTACGGTGATAATATTCGTTATTATACTTGACCAAATGAGGTGTATAAGTTAGGGTTTGAGACCAATCCTTAGTGAAAATGTAAGTGAAACTTAGAAAAGCATTTGAAGTGCTTCCTGCAAAAAGTATTTGAAGTACTTCCTGCAAAAAGCATAATGCTTTTAATCATTTTAAAAATACTTTGAAACGAGTCCTTAATCAGTAAAGAATGAAGTAATTGTAACAAGATACCCCATTTCGTCTGACAAGGCGAGCTTTCCCTCTAGTTCACCCAGAGTCGAGTTGATCACTGTTCGTCTCAAGCTAATTTTTTCAACTCTCTGACAGAATATCCTAGTATTTGTCTCCGATGTGTATCAAGCTTCCTCCTAAGTTCCTTATTTTCCATTTCGAAAAATTCAGTAGTTTTCTTTCCATCCCAAACATTGAACAGCTCAAGATCTTGAATTAACAAACTCATCCTAGTATTTTCTTCAGCAGTTTCTTCTTCCTGTATTTTCTTAGCTTCAAAGCAGCTATATGCTCCAACGCCGATATCTCTTCATACTCTCTATTTCACATCTTGAATTAGCTAAGTATTGGGTTAAGGTTGACAAAGAATAATTTGGTTATTTATTTATTTATTTATTTTATACAAAGCGTGACTGAGGTGGGAAAATCGAAATAAAATTTAAATGTAAATTTTGAGGGACTATAATTTTCCAAATAAAATCCTAGTTTCAACAGAGGAATTCAAATATAAAGTCTCGAATGTAGGAGTATACGTTCTTAATTACTTGATTATAAGCTTCGTAAGTTGTGAATTCCATAGTCTTTTGAATTCCTTTAAAAATAGTTGAGCTGGGCATAATGGTAAGTTAATATCTCTGGTTTGATTTCCATTTGCCTCAAGAACTCTTAGAAGAAGAAGAAGGTATTTCTAAGTACTCCTAGAAACAAACCGATTCAAGACACAAAGCTTCTCTCCCTTTCGGTGAGAGTTTTTCTCTCGTGGTGAGAGTGCTTCTCACTTTGTGTGCCCCTCCTTGCTTGCTTCGTTCAGCCGCCGGCCCTAGCAGTGGTCAGGGTCGGCGGCAACCCCTTGTTCTTCTTCTTTCCTTCTTTTCTTCTTTCTTCTTTTCCTCCCCTACAGTCTGTTTCCGGCCTTTTTTCTCTTCTTCTTGCCTCTGATCTATCTGATCTTAGTCCTCCATCCGAAAATTCTCAACTCCAACCATCTTTTTTTCTCTTCCCTTGCTGGTTTTCCACTTCCATGACACTTTTCAACCCATTTTCTACCTCTCCCTAATGGTTCCAACCTCTCTCGATCTCACAAATTCCCAAATCTGCAACTTTTTGCTTTTTACCGCGTGTCGGGGCTTTCTAGGAAGGCATATAAAGCTCCAACTCGGTGGTCACACCACCACTTTCCATCTATGTGCTGTTGTCGGCATTGTTACTCGTGGGATGTTTTTCCCACGGTTTCATTTACTTGGTGGTTGCGGAATTGAGTTTTGTGGCTTGATGGAGGAGGGTGTAATCTTCATCTTTTCCGATTTGGAAGCTTTGTTTGGTGGGATTATCGGAGACTGCAAGAAGCGATGGTTCGTGGTGACGGTGTTGACGTCTTCTGTGTATCTGCTAGGGTTTTTTTTTCTCAGCTTTATGTTTGTTTGCATTGGCTCAAACTTTGGGTTGGATCTTTTCGCTTTGGGGTCCATATTTTGGTTTTGGGTTTTATTTGTAATTGGATCCCATTTATAAACATTTGCTTTATTAGTAATGAAATTTTACCTTTGTGCCCAAAAAAAACAAACTAATTCAAATTTATTTTCCCATTAGCCATAATAAGAGAGAATTATTCAATATAACTGAGATATATCATTTTACTAATATATCTCTCGTCATTTGATGCTTTGAACCAAAGATTATCGTATTAAATTATGTAATAATCTCATTAGGCCTGGTCCACATTTAAATCAACCTTTTAAAACCTAGTGTAGGTGTTGAGTCCTTACATGACGCCATGAGTTCAAATCTCGTCGATGACTAATATAACAAAATTTATCGTTTGACCCAAAAAAAATCCAATTGACTTTGTATAAAAGTTGACTCAAACGTGCTGACCAAGACAAAAGGTAATATTCTTGCTTGGATTTGAGAAAGCCCACTAATATGATGAGTGTGAGTGATGACTTAGCTCTTACATCTATAATTAGGACTGTTAGGACGGAAAGAGATCCTCTTCGGATCTCTTCTTCCAAAACCATCAAATTAAGTGATTCAAGTCTTTGATTTAGTGGTTTTGGAGAAAGAGATCCGGAGATGATCTCTTTCATGTTAGGACAACTAGGTGTTGACACGTGGGTAGTTTCCCAATTAAGGTGGTTGATAGGCCAATACAATCTCTCTATTATATTATTTTCTTACACATTTTTCTCATTGGACACATGAAATTTTTTAATGTGTTAAAAATACAGTTTGGTACACTCAGAGTTATAATACAAACAGTTGGAAGTGTTCTTGCATGCTGAAAAAATCTCTCCTTCAACAAACCGATTTTCATGTTTGGAATAGGTCTTTGCCTTCTACGGCAGAAAAAGTTTATCTCTTTGATTGAACTGGAACTGGTTGTGATTGTAATCACTTTATTTATGCATTATCCTTTTCAATAAAAAAAAAAAACTTAATACCGCTTTTTTGTCTTAAGAGCGTAAATCACTTCTCGTAATATTATCATTATGTGTGTCTGCTTTCTTGACAACGCACTACCAACTGCCAGCTATCAGAGCAAGTGAAAGTGAAACAACCACTTCTGAGTTCTACATATATTGCCACACAAAATTGATTAAAAAAAAAAAAAAAAAAAAAGAAGTTAAAGTTAAATACATAATTAGTGAATCGTACGATGGTGGTTAGAAAAGTTGAAATGCTTCTTTGAGTCTTTCCGGGTTCAGGAATGATGGACTGGCATGGCAAACCTACCAGCCAATTCCCTTTTTTAAAAAGAAAAATACACTCCTCCTCTCACAACTGTCAATCATAATAAATATGCATTTAAAATCAAATTAAAGTGAAAAAAAAA
The DNA here is from genome assembly GCF_019419815.1 of Pyrus x bretschneideri. Lineage (NCBI taxonomy): Eukaryota > Viridiplantae > Streptophyta > Magnoliopsida > Rosales > Rosaceae > Pyrus > Pyrus x bretschneideri. The sequence goes on from NW_025999612.1 coordinate 11,305,017, forward strand.
AATCATGACTTTGCTGATAATATTGGCTACAAAAATAATCAGGCGCGATAACAGTTGAGTTGAAAATCAAATGGTGCTCTAAGTGTTATTAAGATGTAGTTTTCAGATGTTAACTGCATTAAAAGTTGAGCAGAATTTAGATGTTTAGCTCTAACTAAGGGGTAACCAAAACCCGATGGCTAAAAGCCAAAAACTAGTATATAGAATTTGATAAATTAGAGAAAAAATATTATGTGCTTTTTCAGCCTTACCCACCCAAATCAAAACCCATTTGCAGTTCATTTGATGGAAGAAAAGTAAAAGTGTGCTGAACTGACTTTATACCTGCTTGTATACACACTTCTAGTTGTAGTGGTCCAAATATTTTATAAAATTATACACACCCACACACACACACACACACAGAGATGTATGTGTAAATTATTACTGCAAGGACAAATTGCCTTGGTGGATAGGATATTCCTCTTAAATTGATTGCATCACAGGTTGAAAATATTCATTTCCTTAATCTATTAGAGTAGTAATATTGCTCGTAATAATATAAAAAGTTATTACTATTTTATTTTATGAGTGAATAGTGAGCTTAGTAGCAGTTAAGAGTAGAGAAAGAAGTGAGATGAGATGGGGTGTCATGTCTAATGGTAGGTGACTAAACAACCACCTTCAACTAGCTCACATGACCTCTTTGTGTACATTTTAAATTTGCTTTTTTATCTCTTCATGTCTTCATCACTTCACATACCATTCTTATTTTTCTTTTTTCAATCCCTTACTCACTCATATAGTGATTCCAGCATTCTTTTTTTAGCCATCTGCATTCTAAACCGAATATTTTAAAATTTTTATATACTTATAGATGAGTGCTATCATACATTTTTGCATTAATAAAATTTGCAAGTTGGAGATAAGCGGACTCAAACGTTGATATCCGCTATATGGTAAACTATCGCCTCTTCGGTCCCGACTCCTACTACAGAGACGAATGAGACAATAACTTCCTCTAACACAACTTACAACTTTTATCGTATTGTACTCTCCAAAGAGCAATCCTTCTCAAGATCTCAAACTTCTTAACCAAGAGTTAATATCACTAGCCAATATAATTACTCCAAAGACTTATATATGAAATGTAATTACAGCATTGAATTTTTGAGGTCAAACAAAATCAATGAGCCTGAATCTTAAAGGAAATGACATTGTTGGTATAACAAAACAAAAAAAGGATTTGGTAAGGCCTAACTTGGAAGGCAAATTAGCAGCAATACTGCCTCAGCAAGCCCTAAAATCTGTAAAGAATCAATGAATTATGATGTCCAGAAAATATGTATTTGTACCTCTTGAACCTTTATTGGAAGGATAGTAATTTCCGCATTTCATTTTTCTCCTTGCGCACTATTCTTCTTCTTCGCTTGACTCTCATTTGACTTATTCAATCAAAGAGTTAGAAGAAAAAAGGAGGAGTGCAGGAGGAGAAACCGAGAGTGCCGAGATCACTTTCCTATCGAAAATCCATGGCCAAAGGACTTGAAACTCAGTTGGAGATGAGCCCTACAAGGGCAGCCTCATGCTTATGGCTGCTGCTCCCGACCCACCATGGCTTAAATGCTACTGCGGCTGCATCATGGTTGCTACTGCTTTCTTCCTCCACAGGAGCAGGAAGATTGAGATCAAGAAAGTTTCTCACTTCAGGAGCTGCAGGCTTCTGAATCACTAGGGTTTGGCTGGTAATTTTAGCCTCACCAATCAAATGGGATCTTTTGTGCCCTCCCAATGCTTGCCCTGAGGAGAAAACTCTGTAGCAAATTGGACAGGAATGCCCTTTAGTACTTTTTGCACCGCTCTCTGCTATTTCTTGCTCAATGGGGTTGTCATTGTTGCAGCAAGACCCGGGGGAGATGTCAGTTTCCATGGTGTTTTCACCGCTTTCAATCTTCGAAGCGAAGCACCCTTTGGTCTTCTTGTGACTTGCCCTATGGCCTCCGAGAGCTTGGTACGATCGAAAAACCTTGTTGCAAGTAGTACATTCGAATTTGCTTCTCTTTTGTGAACTCTTGCAAACTACTACTTCAGAATCCAAAATATCAGCTCTACTAGTACTCAAATTTTTTGGGGACTGATCTGACCTCAATTCAAAATCACAAGTCTCTTTGATCTTCCTCTTGCTTGAATTGTACTTGTTGGAACCCAATTTATCATTATTCGAAAACCCACCAGCAGAAGAACAAAACTTGGATTTTCTACCTTCAAGTACTGCTAGGGACTCGAAGTTTCGAGGCTCCAACACCTTTTTATTGAGTTTGTTCTTCAGTTTCAAAGTTGTAGCAATCTTACTCTTAATATCCGCAACCCGAGTTGTTCCAACTGATGATGGAGGATCCGAGAACCCTGAATTTCCATCGAAAGAGTCACGAGCTACTAATTTTAAGCCGCCCCAGTGACCCGAATCCCTCGAAAGCATCATCAAACACATAGCAACCTCTTCTTGTTCTTGCTCAATCTCGGAAACAGAGGAAGTAGTAGCAGCAGCAGCAACAATTGAAAAGCTAGAAGATGAAGTTGTTGCTCCCATGTACCTTGTTTTTCTTCCCGATCTTCTTCCCCGATTGGGAGGAGCAGCAGTAGTTTTGTTCTCCGATTGGCTAGTCCAAGAATCTTCGTGTTCTTCCTCGAGGCTCTCAATCGAAACTTTTTCTTTTTCCGAGTGGAACTTCATGTGACCGAAAAGAGATTTCCAAGACTGAAACCCTTTGCCACATTCTCTACAAAACCTGTCCGGATGAAACGAAGTGTCCTCACTCGAGTCCGTGAGCCTCCATGTTTTCTTGGGATTCTCCCTCAGACCATAACCGGGTTGCTGATGAGTTCCGCCTTCGAAATCAGAACCGCCATTGTTGGAGGACGAGAGCTTAACTCTGCCGGTATTGAGCTTTTCCTCTGTTTCCAGCGAATTGTTGATTAAGTGACACCTCATGTGAGCTCCCAATGATCTGCCACAGGGGAAGCTCTTGCTGCAAAACTTGCATACATACTTCAACTCTTGATCTTCTTCCATCGTTTTGAATCAAAACTCAACCAAATACGGAAATTCAGATCAGAAAAGCTTCGAATCTGATCACGAAACTTGGTAAAGCTCCGAGATTCTTGATCTCATTACACTAAAACAGGATAAATGTAATGAAACAGAAGACAACCCGGATCAGAAAATCGACGCGAAAACTCAAACTTGGAGTGAGAATTGCATCAGATCAAGCTTTGTTGCTGCTTTTTGAACTACCCCAGAGAAAAAATCTCAGATTTCATGAATTATGAACTAGAAAAAGGTTAAAAATTAAAAAAAGAAAAAACATATATCAGTAGCTTTGCTCTTCTGCTCCGCTGTTTTCTTTGTTGGTGGTGACGATGGCGACGAACAAGCACAAAGAGAGGAAAAATGAAAAGTGAGAGAGTGAGTGAGCGAGCGAGCGTTTGTTTCTCTTTCGCTTTCTCTCTCTAGTTTTTCTCTCTCTCTCTCTACCTGTGAACTTGACTATTTTTGGAGGAGAAATCCATGCACGGAAGCAAAGATTAAAGTGAGGTAATAGAGAGGAAAGATAGTAGCACGTGTACTCAACTGAGGATCCTACGCCAACTCGAAATCCGACGGCCGAGATTCCCATGTGAGCATCCTATGGTTCAAGAACCTCTACTTAAAAAGAAAAATACATATTTCGTACATGCAGCCGATTCTTCTATTAATTGTAATTAGTATAATCTTAACATTTAAATTGCATAACTTGAAACAATTGATGATTTTAATTATCTTTAAAATCCGTTTTTAATAGAAACCAATTGCATCAAAAATTGTTTAGATATTCATATGCATAAAATAAATTGACATTTTACAAACGGTTGCCCTACTTAAAATTAACTGCCCTCTTCCTTAACTATTCTTTCCTTTGTTACCTACCAAGTAATGGGGCCCCACTCTCGGGCCGTTATTCTTTTGGACTCTCTTCTTTCTCTATTTTTCCTCATCTTGCTTAATTAATTAAGAGTAATGTTATTCATACCATATTTTTGTATCACAATTTCATACTATCTTAGGTGACATTTGATGTGGACAGTTACATCATTTAAATTAATCAGATTTTAAACTTAGTTCATTATTTAATAAACTAATAATTAAGAAAAACTAGTTAATTAAATAATGATTATGATATACGAGGAGTTTTTCTCCTTCATTTCCTTGGGTTTTGCTAATCTTTCAAATAATGTGGTTGTCCACATCAGATGTCACTAAGATGGTATGAAAATGTAGCACAAAAACATGGTATGAATAGCATTTTTAATTATAAACTTTAAATAACTTCAAGATTTAATTTTCATGGTCGGTCCCATCTATCCAGTTTCCTTCAGTTTCAAACAAAGCATAGCATTCCACACTCCCTACTCTTTATGTGAGTTTGATAAGATGGTTATATACTATAATTCAGTTCATCTTTGCAATGGTTAATTGCAGTTGTTTAAGAGTTCCGTCGAATTTGTCGGGGAAGTATTGATATAGCTAGATCGGCCACATATCGGTAATTGTAAAATTAAAGTATCAACAATATTAATAATATTGTTCGGTTACCAACTTTATCCCAATGGCCAGAAATGATCAAATGATTAACCTTAGTTAGTCTTACCATGGATGCAGCAATTTTTTATTTTTTAGGTAACCTATGAAATATTTCTGGAAATATTTCTGGAAAACCACAAGAGTTTGTTAACCGTGATCTCTGATAACTGAGGTAATTCTGATCATATTTTACCATATAACTTGCACCACAAGCATATCTGGCACCAACACTTTTCGTATATGCATAAAACCATATCAGATTTCTTTCTACTGGAAGCTATATATCTTTTAAACAAATGAAAAACTACATAAGAAATCACTTAATTTTCCATAGAATATGAAATGCAAGTGCCTCTAAGATTCAGTTCCTTTAATGCAGAGGAAAGGTTTTAATTTAAATTATTCCATCAACAATTTCAATAAACAGGCACACCAAGTGTTATGATACAAGTGGTTGGATACGTGAAAAAAAAAAAAATCCAATCACTTATATTATGACACTTAGTATACCAAGTCGTGTTTCTGGCACATTGAAATATTTCTCCTTTGATACATGCATGCACTAAATTTTGAACACTAAGTATAAAGAATGGGAGCAGCTAGAATCTTATACTGTTCCAGTACCAAATATAGTATGTCCTTTTTGTGAAAACTTAATTAAGTGGATATATTTGGATGTCCTGCTCACATGCCACTTGATCAAAATATATATTACTTATATTTAGAGGTCAAATAGGCTATAAAGATCTGTGAATATGTACAGTATTAGAAGAACAATCCAACATATAATATCAGATATATAATGTATAATGTACATGCTAACCTAACCACTTAGTTTTTAGCTTACTAACCTAACCAACTAATTTTTAGTATAATTTAATGGTAACTCTGTTTTCAATGTCAAAAAAGGTCCCACGTTCCAATCTCTCGTAGCGATGATTAGAAAGAAACGATCATCCCTAAACAGTATCGAATTTAAATTTTAACGAAACAAAAGTAACTAGCTTAAGGGCCATGTTTTGATTGTTAACAGACGTCGATCTTCTTGATTAATCAGTTAAAAGAACCTAACCCCATGATACATGCTGCATGTCTAGGGTTGTAGGTGCAGCCCTACATCAAAGTCAGAAATGGGGCAGCTAGCATGGCCAAACTACCGGTGCTGGCCGGCCTCTATTGGTGATGGAGGAGTCAGCCGGCTTTCATTGCTCTAATCGTAATTTGAATGTCTTATTAGCAAACCCTTAACCACAGTTAACTGCATAACTCCCCTTCCCTTGTGCCCGTTTTGCCAGCTCTTTAATTAGTATTTAGTACAATGTTTAGCTGTAAACCCTACATTTCTTTTCTCTCCAATTGTATTTTAAAGGATCCACGAGATGTCGTATTATAGACATATACGAACAAGTATGGAGATCATACCGTATCTTTTACGTGCAAGTGTACATATACATGCACGCGTTTAGGTACAACATGTATGCGTAAAAATGTATGTGAGATATGTATGGTAGCCCACAAAAAACTTCACTTGAGAGTCAAGAGAGATGGCCCTCCAAAAGTGATGCTCAACTTGACTAGCATGACTTCTTCAAATGAAAGGATGGCCACAGGCCACTCCTTGTTTTCTGCCATGCCTTGTAATGTGTTGTAAGAGGCTAATAAGATAAGAAGATACCCCCACTTTGGCTCTTTATGCTTTTCTTAAGCTTCCTTCCTTCTTTCCATCCCCTATTTCCTCACCATCCAACACCAAATCTTTTAAACCATCATGGGAGAGACTGCACATTGAGTTACTTTCATTTTTTGACACATTACCCACTTGTATTCTATTCTAAAAATCATATACACTCCTCACTATTCAAAGAAAAACTTTAACGATAATGTTTGGCTAGCTAGGGCAGTTCACCAGGTGGAACATTGTGGGGTCGGATCAACCCAAAATACAGAGAATCTCATGCTTTCGTATGAGCTTATTTACGAATAGTGCGTGGTCGGGATATCCATACACAAGTTTGGTGATCTCAACCCAACATCTAGCTAGGTGGGATGTTGCAATGCTTTGGAATTCCGGTCTACCTCACCTAATAAACTAAACATGACATGTTGCTATTGTGGTTATGCGCTTGGAGGATTTCACTAGGGACTTTTGATGAGTTATGATAGAAAAAGTGCATGGAGTTGTATCTCTTCTGGCAGCCACATCTTGATTTTTGTTCTTAGGAGGCTTGTAATTTAAGTCCAGTCGCCACTAGTTGTTGAACTGCCCACTTTATTCACATGAACTCCACATAGTTAAATGACAAATATTTGTAGTTGGATACCGGCCCTAAGGATGAAAATTCAACTTGGGATATATTTCAGTTTCCATTACTACAATTAACTCTTTTGTGCTAAATTGAACCAAAAGGTGCTGAATCATTCATCACAACGTTTTACGTCAACCAGAACTTGACAATCACAAACTTATTTACAGTAAGAAAGACGGTTTGAATTGCAATAGGTTCACAGTTGGAATCTCTAAAATGAAAAAGATTAGAAGTCATCATAGCCATGGATATAAAATGGTCCAAAAGTTGCATTAGTTATAAGCATATTAAGCTTTAACTAAGTCATAATTAAGCTAGTAGTCTTAGCAGTTGGGGCTTGTTCACTCGAATGCTATTAATTAATCACAATTATTAACAGATTAATTAGCTTCACGGTGACAGATTAAACTAAAATTGAGTGCATCTGCTAAAAAAAAGTCTGCAATCTCAACCAGATTTGTTTTATCTTTTTTTTCTTATATATATTTTACGTAGTGATATATGAGTGTGTGAGTGTATATTATGAAGCAACTACAAAATCCACTAGCTTGTTTGTGTGTGTGTATGTGTGTGTGTGTGTGTGTGTATAGATAGATAGATAGATAGATAGATATAGATATATTCATGGACCAATGCATAAAGATGCATATGTTTCTTCAAGAGTAATAATGCTGCATGTGTTAGTGAGAAAGCACTCACCAGCAATGCTTAAGGAATACTCAAATCAGTCAAATATTTGACTTTAAAACGAGATAGAATATATAACAACATTTAAGGAATCATGGTAAAATGGGAGTAATGTGTTATACTATTTTTTTTTTTTTAATTGTGTTAGACTGTGAATGTTGAAGAAGAGAAACGATGGAAACTTGTACTATTAATTTCTATTTCTGATCTTGTTTGTTGTTTGTAAAGAAAACAAAGTCAGTATTTCTACGTCTCTTCATAATTACAATATAACTCATTTGTATAGACAAAAGTGACATAGACAACAACTATAATCTTACGGCTATGGCAAACATAAAGCAAAGAAAGTTGTAGCAAACAGTAAGGTGAAAGCTTGAGACCTATACCCTATACAGAAGTCTTCGATGAATTTAAAAAACTTATATCTAAACTACGTAAGAATTCTGTATTTACATTAATATTATAATTTACTGATATTTTCCGTTATTTATAACAGAAAGGTGTCAGCGAAAAATTAAAATTGTCTTGTGGGACCCTCCTCGTACCTTGCTAAATCTTCTGGTTGGAAGAGGTTTCTTTCTGCTTTGGGTTTAGCACCTATTCAGTGTTAAGTTCTTAACCATTTTTATTTGTTGCTTTTCAGCTCACTAAGCAATGGGTCTACTGGTTTAGTGTACTGCAGAGTATTTAATTGCTGCACCGCATATTCCGTCCTTATCCAAAGCCATGTGGGTTATGGAATCAAAGATTAGCTCATATAATAAGACATAAGAAATGTTAAGAAGATTCTCAAAATTAGAATTCTATCTGTCTTATTTTTTTGGCACGAGAATTGTGTCAATGTTATAAAATATTGAGTAAAAAAAATGAGATGACGGAGAGTCTATTCCATAGCATTTCTCACAAGTCATAATAGCTTTGCTTGTTAGATTTTGACAAAAATTGCTTACCATTCCACCATAAATTGATCTGGGATTTAAGGTGTCAATGCAAAATTCATCTTTTTAAATAGCGACTGTGTGTTGCACAAAGAATTTCTAAGTAGCGATCGTATTCGCAATCGATAATCAACGAGATAACTTTACTTCTTTAGATGGTCTTGGCCAGTAAGTAAAATTTATAACCAGCCTTCATAAATCTGAGGTATGAACGGATTTAAGGAGTTGTCAAATTTTCAAATAATTAGCACAAGAAATTGAAACATTCTATGCTTTTATCCGAGAACATATTCATGTTCCATAGTGCAGCACTGTTCTGCTGCCAGCAGTCATAAATCATTTTGACTGATCGCATCCACTGTTAACTTTTTCCAGACAATGTTATCACGTTACAAACCACTTTAATCTATGTAGTCGTAGAGTAGGGTTTGAGTTCGTGTCAAATGGGATGAATACATTGCCTTGACCAACTAATTTAAACTACAGCTTTAAGGTGTTGCTTTTCATCTTCAAAACTACTACAACAGTCAATTTACGAAGATAATTCAAAACTACATCGCGTTATCTTACTATGAAGACCACCGTTACGCTTACATTATCGGTATATTTTCAGGACAACCCTACAAAGATGACAATTCTGGATCTCCTAATGAAGGTATGAAGGGAATTTTCCATTTCCACACCAGCTAATAAAATAGAGACCTAAACAACAAATTACCTTCTATTTCACTATGTTACAGGGACGGCGAGCTTTCATCTCCCAATAAATCAGAATCAGGCATTCGAATCGGCAGAGGATTATCTCCCTTTCTAATCTTTCTCCCCTTCTATTTGAACAGTTATGTTAAGTCACGTCAACATCTTATATTGATTAATATTTTTATAGAGACAATAAGATAAAAAACAATATGTGAGAGGAGGGAAGAGAAAGGAATGAAAATAAGAAGGAAGAGAATCCTACTCCATTGGAATTACACAAGTCCCCATTAGTCGTTTCTCATCCTCGAGAGAACGATTATGGATTCCTTATGCACCCCACACTGGAACATCAGCTTGATGCTCTGGTCCAATGGCGGCAGACTTCCGAGGAGGGTGATCCAAAAGTACAGAACAAATATCCTCGGATTGAGTCAAGGTCCTTATGATGTCCCACTTGTCTTGGGTGCTTGAAAGAAACAAATATTTCCTCATCATCATCATGTGATCGTTTCTGTACCATATTAAACTGCAGGAACGAGACAAGAAACGTTCAGATAAAATGCAAATGAAATGCCTAAAAGAATTTTACACCTTCTTACACATCCAAAACATATCAAATACCATCACAATCACAAGTCCACGTTATATCAACTTGCTTCGACTCGCATAAACACAACTTTAATAGTTCAAAGCAACAACGTACGTAAATTAAACAATACTGAATGCAACAAACATACATAAATACCTCAAACGTGTAAATTTTCCTGCTAAGAATGGTTACTTCTGAAAGTCATTTGTTTCCCCAATCAATGACACTATAGTTCCCCATGTTAGTTAACGTCTTAATCACAACATTACATCATATAACTACAAGTCCATCAAATTTTTTTTTTTCCATAAGAAAATTACAATTATAATTGATATCGGGTGTTGTGGGGCCAATTATTTGAGCACCCTCCACATAAAAGGGACAGACATCACTAATAGTACAGGAGGGCAATTTGGTAAATATGACATGCCGCTTTATTTCTAATCAAAGGGTGCCCTTTTTAGCTAAAAATCAAGGTGCCTCTTTTAGTTAAAAACAGGTGCTCCTTTTAGCTAGAAACAAGGTGTCCATATCGCATCACATAATTTAGCAAGAAATGATTTTACTTGTCGGAATTGTTATTAACATTCTAAAAGTCTTATTCTATATTTTAAACTTTCTATATTTGTAAAGAAAAATACATTTGTGAGGAGTGTAAAATGAGATTTTTGAAATGTTAATAACACTTCTCTTACTTATTTATTATATTTATTTTTCATGCAAAAATTAATAATTTCATCATAAATTAACAAAAGAGCTCGGTTTATACCTCAGGAAAAAATCTTCGAGAAATAAAGCAAATCGCTGAATTGGAAGATAGGAGCTTTGATTGATATGCACCCAAAGGGAAAACTGAGCTTAATCGAATCAATCTAACTTTTCCTCAACCTAATTTCACAAAATCAAGAAAAGCCCCAAATTAAAAACCCTAACCCTAGATCTTGAATTCTTTATGAAATCCCCAAAATTGTATCCAGCTCTGTAGACAAATACAGTTGATGGGCTATAAAAAAAACCTCATAGAATTATAGATCTATGGATCGAAACCCAAAAATCAGAAAACCTAAACAACGAAAAGAATTCGACCAAATTTAAAAAAATTGGAAAAAATATTACAGCGGGAAGTGAAAAAACACTAATCCGATAAAAGTTTAGTCAGATCTACAAATGAAGAAGAAGATCAAACATTTCTTGAAACCCTAACCCTAGAATTAGATAGGGAACACGGATCAAGATAAAATTGGGATCGATTGACAAAGGAGAAAACGAATTGATCGAATCTGAGATCAATTTCTGGATCGAGACAAAAAATGGAGATGGAATCGGGCGGAAGAAATGGTCGAGGTCGATAAAAGGGGCGGCGATTGGAGAAAAGGGGGCTTTTTTGTAAGTGGCTTGTCCAAGAACGAAAATAACAAAAAAAGACACGTATGGGATCGTAATTACGGAGAAAACCGCTCGTAGTGTGGGAAGAGACTAGTGATTGACACATGGCGTGTTGTTAGAGGAAAGTGGCTTCTGAACAGCTGTGCTTGATATTTGTCTCTTGGCTTCGAGAAAACTTTTAGTATCAGAACACGGTCTGTTACATAAATGTCATGATACGAATGATTGATATGTTTTTTCTATGTATTCAACACTTATATTATAATATTTAGTATACCAAATCGTGTTTTTGGTACAATAAAAAATGTTTTATTCTCTTTTTCGGTTGCATATTGGGTGGATTTTATCGGTGGATAGGATGACAATTCAGACAATGACGAAATGGTAATGAATGTTTTGTCATTTTGTCTTTTAGAAACGAGGATTTTTGCCATTTAATTAGACGATTTAGTTTGGGATTTTGATTTGATTAATTGTGGATTTCTTGTTACCATTCTCTCAAATGTTTTCATATTGAATTGGGTTCAGAAATGAAAATACGTTTAAATAATAAGTTGACGAATGTGTAAACATAACTCATTAAATTTACATGAGAGAAAAATTTCGGTAAAGACAAGTGAAATCGTTGTTATTAATGATTTATTTTAGATACACATGTTAAGGTAGGTCTAGCAGCACACGATCTTCACTTTGTTTGAGAATGTCTAAAATTCAACTCACACCGATATTGAGATGATTACAGTGGATTTGATATCAAGCTTTCGGTCAACTTGGGCAAATTACAGGTGATGCTGAAATTTGGGAGCTTTATTTTGGTCTACAGCTTGCAGTAGACAAAAGTATTTTAAGCCTTTGTGTAGAGATGGAAGCGGTTATAGTGGTTAATTTAATTAACAGTGTAACTAATACCAACTTTTATTCTCTTGCTAACATTATTGATCAGTGCAAAAAATTATGGTCGGCATAGCAGATTGAGAGTTGGTTCACGTCAACCAGGAGAAGAACTTTGTGGTGGACGACCTTGCTAATTGGAGTTATAATATGAATCTTAAGTACCATTATTTTGATAATCCACTTGAATAGATTGGAATTCATTTATTTGATGGTATGATCGGAGTCTCTAGGACTCAAAAATGTTACGTCAAATAAATGATAAATCCGTAATGTAGAATAACATTATATTAAGAAAAGAAAAGAAAAATAGATTGGATTCAATGTTCTCATTATATTCACTTTCCCCATGTTGTATCAACAGATGAAACATTTTACAGTTCAAATGTGTACATGTAATCAAACCCTTTCATATACAAGTTTTCCAAAGTCTGGCAAGTACTAAAGAAAACAGCATCAAAGTGTACAATCCAACAGAATCGAGTTTAGATACGTTTTATTTTGTATCTGACAAGACTGATCACAAAAAACAAGGGCGTCCCAACGATGGCCATCCGAAGCTACAAGAACGCTCGTACGAATTTGCAGCAGCGAAGAAACCCCCCCTCATTTGCATTGGAATGGCTTTGGCTCTCGTTAGAATCTGTCATCTGATCCGTTACAAAAACAAGTTAAATGCAAGTCGTTATAAGCAAGAAGAAATATGTCGAATGGACATGCTATTATAAGCGAAAAACTACACGAAAAGAGGTCTTGAAGTTGGGGAATTCGAAGACTAACAGACATGCAAATCTCATTTCTTAGCACGTAACTATCAATTTGTTTTAAGATAGCACCAGATACTTAGCTTTTCCAGTCAATTAGTCATACTGATAACTAGCACATGAACAACACGATGAGGACAGTAAAAGCTTAATGTGTATGGGGGAACGGTGAACAATTTAGCTTGAATAAGCTTATTTTGTTTGAAAAATATCAGCATAGTAGGCAAAACCAGAGGAGCAGTAATGAGAGGGCCACAACCAAGAATCAGAACTCGTCCAACAACTCCTATCTTTGTGCTAGTACAGATACTAGAACTCCAATGATATTTTGGTGCAGAACTTACTGTTTCAGGAATGTCAATGCCATACTCTCAAAGATCGATACCCTCATCAAGGCCTTTGGAACTGATCATCACATTTGAGTGAATTTGTTTGTCAAACTTCTTCTTCCTTCTCGCTTCAAACTCTTGAAATCCTTCCATCTAGATTTTTATCACAGGGTAAATGTTCAAATATATTGCGGGAAAAAAGGGATAGAAGTAAAACACTACATAGGAAAATGTGGCATACCTGCTGAAACTGATCCATGGAAATAGGGTTTCCATGGAGGGAAATATTCTGCAGCGCTTTACAGTCTTTCAACAGATTAGTGGGTATCTGTCAAACAAGGAGTACATCAATTTGCCATTCTTTATGTGGTTAAGTAAGTAAAACGAAACTTGTGAGTGGTAAAAACTATACCTTTTTCACATTATTATTGTCCAAGCAAAACGACTTTACGTGGATAAGGTTGCAGACTGACTCAGGAAGTTCGTCTATTGAATTATCTGAAACGCAACGCAGAATCATGAAGCTGTCAGTGGTAAATCAAAGAATTACGACCATAGAACCACATAGAGAAGGAAACAATCAACCTATTTAGATTGAACAAAAAAAAAACACATACAACCGACATCAATTAGCTGACTAACGCAACAATTTAAACATACCATCAGCTTGTAATTCTTCCAGAGAGAAGCAACTTCCGATGGATTCCGGAAGAGACTTTAACTTGTTCTTCGATACATTTAAAAGCTTTAACTGCATCAAATAATCCATTATTAGATCCTGGATTTTCACAAGGAATGCTAAATATTTGATATTCAAAAAATGTAAAAGTGAAATTCAGATACTCATTAATGCATTTTCCAATGTTTTGGCAAATTTAACTCGGACATAAAATTCCTAAAGCAGGAACAGCAAAACAGAAAAGCAGGTGGAAAATGCCAATGCACTTACATTCCGCAAGCTTCCAATAGTCGCAGGCAAAGACTCTAATGAATTTCCGGAGATGGATAACTGCTCAAGTCTGACCAACTGTCCCACTAGAAATCGGAAACATAGATCTTGTTAGTTAGACATCCCATGAGACATCTCATGATTAAGTCTTTGAAAGAAACAATGGTCCCATGCAGTTGAACAAACAATGGTCCCATACATTATCTTACTTAGAGAAGAGAATTACATTCATCAGGCAAGGACGTAACTCGATTTCCATCAAATGTCATAACTTTTAGGGACTCTAGTTTTGCCAAATTTATCGGTAGTCGGTCAATGAGGTTATGAGCTAATATCTGAAAAAATAGAGCAATCAAATTCAACTGTCAACTGATCATCCAAACGTATGAAAGAATAATTGTACACTTATATCAACAAATTGCCTTATGTAGAGATTACTTAATTCATGTGAACTATTTTAGCTGTTTGTTTATGAAAATAAAATAGGATGATTTGGAAAGAGACTCTAAGAAAAAACTTGGATCTAACGGAAGACATAGCACAAAATCAAGCGCAGTGGAGTTCTAGGATTCATATAGCCGACCCCACTTAGTGGGATAAGGCTTTCTTCTTCTTGTTGTTTATAAAAATAAAACAAAAACTTTTGAATCGAATACTATTTCTTGTTCATATATTTTGAACCGAATACTCTTATGCAATTCATTATCAGATTTAGAAAGAACTGAATCCCATCCAACAGTCCACTCATGATTACAACCTTCAATAAGAGGACCACCATTTTCATTACAAAAATTGTGCCACTATTTATTTATCGTTTTTTGTTCAACAGAGCTGGCGAATGTCAAAGTCTTAAAAACGTTGTGTATGACAAATTGCTTGTAGATCATAAATTTAGAAATGAGAAAAATAGTACATGTACAAGAAACAAATACATAATCTTACCAGTTTCTGCAGGTTTACTAATTTGCTGATATCCATAGGAATTTCAACTGCATGCAGAAATACAGAAGTAAACTACTAGATGTTTATGCTTAAGTTCTAAAAATATCGAAACCTTGAACACCAAGCCATGAAAAAACCTTTATCTTTACGTTAACCCATTGAATCTTTTTGTTAAAGAAGGTTAAGTGGAAATCAGATGCCTTCCAAAAATTAAACTGCATTGTTAAATTGTGAATAATATGCCTCACAGAGAACAGAACATTACCTATTTTATTGTTTGTTAGATCAATAGTACGTATGGACCTGTCCAGGTCGAGAACTTCAGCAGGAAATGTCTGTTCCAGAGAAAGCAACCAATCAATACATAGCATCGAACACACACACACATGAAATGAGGCAAAGCACCAGCTTTGTAGTGCTTTGCGTTTATCTAAAAGGCATAGATGGAACCCGAAGCTAGGTGTCTATGCACGATACAGAATGTATCACAATGTCAAATAACTGTTTCACTCGCAAAACCAAAGAACTAGAGAGAAACCGTGTCAGATGCTTGAACCGAATACACCAACAACAAAAACTGAAAACATCTCCATATAAACTCAAAGCTCTCTTTCGACTTCAATTAAAATTTGAACCAGAACACATCCAAAACATCTCAATCAACAGCACCCTTAAAAAAAAAGATTTGAACTTTATCACGATTCTCGTATTTAATTTGTAATCACAAGACACAGGGAAAATGTAAATTATGAGCAGCTACCAAATGAAACAATCAAAACTAATCAATTTATTCCACCCACCTCCCCAATATCTCACACCCAATTATTCAACTCCACAACAATCATCCAAAAAATAACCAAATTTTCAATCAACCACCCTAATAAATACAACCAATACACACACGAAGATATATACATACACACACATATATAAGCTTTGGGAGACAGAGATTGAGAGAGAAATTGCCTTCAATTTGGAGTCGCGGAGGCCAACAATGCCGGTGGATCGCCACCGAGCGGTCCGGCTCGCTTTCGAATCCGCGTTTTTGCTGGTAGCGCAACCCATCTCGTGGCCACCAAATTGATTTCACAAAATTTCCCCAAACAAAAAGCAACAAAATTCGAAAAAAAATTTATTTATTTATTTCTTTATATATACGTATGTATATAAATTCTCTGAATTTTCCTCTCTGCGCGGAGAATTTCGTCTCCGAAATTCAGAGGGAGTGAGAGAAATGAGATTTGTGCAGAGGTTTAGTCGGGGGTCAAGCTCGAAGCTATGGAGACCAAGAAGACGAAGCAGTCCAGTCGTCGTTTTCAACGACTGGTTTTGCAATTTTTCTGGGTCCCGAAAACCGCGTCTTTTTCCTACGTGGCTTACGCTGATTGGGGGTTCGATTGGTTAGTGCGGTTTTTACTGCAGGGGATCATGACTTTTGCTCCTTGGAATGTTTGGCGCTTTTGGGGCGGACTTCGCGCGAGTTTTTTGAACCGACGTTGGATCGGACTTTTTAGATCAAACGAATTTGGAGTTCTGGGCTTTGGATATCGGATTGGGCTTAGAGTTTTAAAAAATTTAGGATTTTTATAACAAATACTTTTTAAAATTGACTCATCCCATTCAGAAGATATTTGAAATTACAAATTCATTAATGTAGTTATTGAAAATAAGCGTTACAAATCAAAGTGGTATTTTCGTCACAATTTCGTTAAAAATTTTGTTATGTAATACATAATTAGGTTCCACAAATCTAATTAAATATTATCTGTGAATTAAAAATATTTAAATAAAAATAATAATTTTATTTTTGAATAATTAAAAACTAAAAAAAAAATCAATTAAAAAAAAAGGTGATGGTCTTGGAACACTTCCACTTCCAGA
The DNA here is from genome assembly GCF_019419815.1 of Pyrus x bretschneideri. NCBI lineage: Eukaryota > Viridiplantae > Streptophyta > Magnoliopsida > Rosales > Rosaceae > Pyrus > Pyrus x bretschneideri. Next base: position 11,321,978 of record NW_025999612.1, read on the forward strand.
CGGGATAAACAGCAGGCGGCCCGATTCCAATTCCCATTGAAAGGCTATCCATGATATTTGCTCTTTTATAACATTTTTTTTGAGAAAACTAATGAAAAATGTTTGAAAATTTTGAATTTTAATAATAAGAATAAAATAAAAGGTAAAGTGAATAGTACCATAATTGACTTTTTAGTGTAAAAATATAGTTTTTCGTTAAAGTAAAAAGTACCGTAGATTTTTCGTTAAAACTCACATTCTCTTCACTAAAACTTACAAACTCTTCATCCTCTATCGCCTTGTGAGGAATTGGAATAAGGCGGAATCAAATCGGATTTATGTTGAAATTGTTTATTAAGGATGATGTATTCAATTGAGAATTTGAGAAACTTTAATAGATTTATAAATTCATAGATTTTTATGGAGTTTAATTGATTTGTAGAGATTACATATAAAATTTTGATTCAATTCCCTCAAAATCTCATGGGAAGAGGTAAGATTTATGGATACTTAAAATACACTACAAAATTTCTTAAATTTCCTCTAATTCCTCAACTTTATTAAATTCTTTAAAATCAATTTCTAATTAAATACACTTGAAATGTTATAAACTTTTTAAAATCCTAATTGAATACATTCAGATTTCTAAGAATTTTAATAAACTATCTTAAAATTCTAATTAAATACATTTTAAATTTCAGATAATCAATTAAAATTCTAATTGAATATCCTTACCTTTGTTAAAAAATTAAAATCCCTCAAAATTCCCTGATTCTATGAACGCCTTCGTTTAAAAACAACGAGATTAACGCAGGCCCTCCCGTCCTCTCCCCGCGCTCTAAAAATCCCCATCTTCTTCCCTTCTGAATCTTCTTCTTCTCTTCTGATTACTCCTTCGTCTTCTGATTCCCCTTTGATTCTTTTCTTCTTCCAAATAACTAATTAATTCCAAATATTTATTTATTTATTATATTGGTCCTCTGTCTCTGTCTCTCTCTTACGCCCGCTTCTTCACTGGGTTTTGATTTGAAACCTGAAGGTGCTGGGTGCTGTGCTACCGGAGACGACACCATTGAAAGGGCTGGGAGGGGAAGGAGATAAGGTTATATTGGGTACAAAAAACTGATTCCGGCTTCAGAAATTATTTGTTGCCCTAAGGTAAGTTCTCTCGATTGATTCAAAATCCCTAACAAAAAACACTACTTAGGATTCCAGTGTGATCCTTTTTGTTTCAATTTGCGATAATTCCATTGAAATTTAGTTGCTTTTTAGCTTAGGCAGCTTGAATTAGTGTTAAATTGAATTGGCACCAAATTTCCATGCTCTATTTTTCTATTTTTTCCGAATTTAATGTTTTGCCGTTGTGTTGTTCAATGCAGTAAAAATGGGGAGCGAGAGCACTCTGAAGACGTGGGTATCCGATAAGCTAATGACGTTGCTCGGATACTCTAATGCCACTGTTGTTCAGTACATTATCGGAATAAGTTAGTTGTTCTTCGTCCTTGCCACTTTACCAGTTATTTGCTTTCGATTTTGTGAACTTCAAACGGATGATAGCAGCATTGTATGCAATTTGATTTGACTAATGGAAAATTGACATTTCTTGCAGCTAAACAAGCAAAATCACCGGCTGGTGTTGTAGGCAAGCTTGTAGAATATGGGTTTTCTTCGTCAGCTGAAACAAGTGCATTTGCTGAAGACATTTTTTCTAGAGTGCCTCGTAAAGAATCTGGTTTGAACGTGAGTTCTTATTCTAAATCAAATGAATGTATAGACTCAGGATTTTCGACCCCAGTTTTATCCATCTATGAAATCATGCCTTTCCTGATTGTTACTATTGTTTGTTATGTAAATCAGCAATATCAGAAACAAGAGAGGGAAGCTGCAATGTTGGTCAGGAAGCAGCAGACATATGCTCTTTTGGATGCAGATGATGACGACGACGATGATGGAGGTAGATCATCTGTCCCTGTTGTTTCAGAGTCAAGGAAACCAGATTCCCATAAGAAGCGGTTTAGGAAGAAGGGTTTGAGTCAAGAAGATGAAGACGATGAGGTTCCTTTAAACTTTTGTAATATAATATTCTGTTTTTGTTTGTCAGGGTAATTGTTGTTTTAACTTAGTGCAATGCTGCAGGGGATTGCACAAGAGGAAGAAAAGAGAAGGGTAAAAAGACGAACTTCGCCAGATGAAGATGATGGTTCAGAGGTTTTCTTCATATATATATATATTTTTTTTTAAATTTATGCATAGGTTCAGTTTCTCATAATTTGTCGCTGTTTTAATTGAAAAACAAAGTTAAGTAATAATGCATGAAGGAAGCAGAGATAAATTTGATTGAATTGATATAGTTCTTCAATACTTGTCCAGACTCACTTTGTAGTGTGGATGATTATTTTGACATCTTTTTACCCAATGGTATTATCTGCATCGTTCACAATGGGCACTATAGTTACAATTTTTTATTGCTCTCTCTCTCTCTCTCTCTCTCTCTCTCTCTCTCATAATAAAGCTCAGTACATTGAGTAGCAATTTTATATTCATTTTCCAGTTATAGATTTTTCCTTGTTCTTCTCTACCAGTTTTTAACATGTCCTCTATTTATAATGGCATGCAGTCAGAAGAAGAAAGATTGCGTGATCAAAGAGAGAGGGAGCAATTGGAGCGGAATATAAGGGAGCGGGACACAACAGCAACACGAAAGGTACAAATTTAGTTTTGAGCTGATTTTCATTTTCTACTTTTTCTTTGGTATCAAATCAGCTTGGATTGTCATCTTGCTTCGAGCTACTTCTGACGCTGCTTGTTTCCTTTCTCGTCACTAACATCTTTTTTTTGGCCCTTCCAACAGTTAACAGAGAGAAAGTTGTCAAAAAAGGAAGAAGGTACGACAACTTGAGGATATAATTACATCGACACATATTTGTCAAGAATTGCATATTCTGTGCTTGCGATTATACATCTAGATGCATATTCAGGATTTAAGTTCTCATTATGATGCATTGTACTATTGAACAGATGAGGCTATTCGGAGAACAAATGCTTTTGAGAAAAATGAAATTGAAGATTTAAGGTATGTCATTATCTATATATCATGAATTTACTAACTCTGAAGTCCTGCTTATTTATTTGGGTTCGTTCTTACAGGTAAAGTTCTATTCTTTTGGTAGGCAAAAGTAAACTTAAAATACCTGTTTTTTAAATAGTTAAAATATGCTTATTCATTTTTATTCTACCCATTCAGCAGTTAGCATTTTGATTAAAACTTTTGGGCAAGAGAACATATTTGCCTTTCTTTCTTATTTCGTTAAAGCCTTTAAGTTTTTGCACTATAATATCCACTATCATGTATGTGTTGTACTGTCTGTTCAAGTTATGTTAGGATTCCAAACTGTGTTTTCTAGTTGCAAAAGAACTTGGTGTTTCATTTTAACCTTAGGAAAGAGGGTCTTCACTCTTTTTTGTTTGACTGGTTGTGTGCACTTTCATTTGCTTTCTAGATTTTGCCCTACCCAATTTTTGAGTTGACGCTTTGGTATCGTTGTGTAAGTGACTCCTGTTGAAACCTCTGTGATTTACGCATAGAAAATGTGTCCCTGTCTCCGAATTGTTTTGTACACCGATAGTCTGGTTAGATGGCTTGTATGCTGGAGCTATTTAGGTTCACCCTAGAAAGCAAAGTACTAATAAAAAATATATAAACGTGTGTGTGTTTTCTGTATGACACCAAACAGGGTTCTTAGTTTATGTATTGATAAGCAGCTGGTCTGATATTTTTTATTCTCTGCTTCAGAAAAGTTTCAAGACAAGAATATCTAAAGAAAAGGGAGCAAAAGAAGTTGGAGGAAATCAGGTTTGAAGAGAAATACCTTTTGCCTTCTTCTAAAGTTAGCTCACACCACTCCCTTCCCCTCCTCCCACAATCAATGTTAATTATTGTTTTGAAATGTATCTCAGAGACGATTTAGAGGATGAGCAATACTTATTTGATGGCGTGAAACTCACTGAAGCAGAATATCGTGAATTAAGGTAATGAAAAAGCAGCTGCTGATTTTTTTTGTTCTGCTCAGTCTCGGGTTATTGCCTAGCATTTAGTAACTTCAATGAACCAACTATAAATAAAAAAAAATGGTCAGTTATTTTATCAGCAGCCATTTCTATATCCAGAGTCTAATTTTGTCTATTCATCAATTTTGTGCTGTACAGTTACAAGAAACAAATATACGAAATTGTGAAGAAGAGGTCAGATGAGCCTGAGGATGCGAATGAGGTAATTAGGGGTTTTTGATAGCTAACCACGGTTGGCTAGGTTACCTACATGAGCTGTTTCGAGAAGATTTTTCTACTGAGAATTTTTCCTTCCTGTTCACTTTGGAGTGATCAAGTGATTGAAATGCTTCGGCATATCATTATTTTATTATATTGTGGGTTTACTTAATCTCCTTACACATCAATGTTATCATCTGATTATGCGCTATACTTTCATTTTTTTGGTAATGCAGTACAGGATGCCGGACGCCTATGATGACGAGAATGGTGTTAATCAGGAGAAGAGATTTTCTGTGGCTGTGCAACGCTACAGGTAATTAGTTTGGAAATGAAGAATAACTACAACTATTATACCCAAACATATTCTTAACTGGTCTTGTTCTGTCTTCTTGAAATTTTTCTAATACCTATTTTGTTGTATAGGGACCAGAGTGCTGGGGATAAAATGAATCCATTTGCAGAACAGGAAGCTTGGGAGGATCACCAAATTGGTGAGTTCATGGTGAAGTTTAGCATCTAGGTGAACCTTCTTATATAATTTTAGACAAATGTCAGAAATTTTCATCTTGATGTCATCATCTTGCAGGAAAGGCAACGCTGAAATTTGGTTCTAAAAATAAAAAGCAAATGTCAGATGATTATCAGTAAGTTTACAAAGTTTCATCCTTTTGCTTCTGTTTTACCTGCTTGTTATTACCATCTGAAGTTGCAGTGTGTAATGAACCAAATTTATAGCAGAGGCACGCTCTGATAGCTTCTTTTGTTTCTGCATAAGCATGCTAAGTTTATTAACCGATGTCTTTTGATGTTCAGATTTGTATTTGAGGACCAGATTGACTTTATCAAGGCATCGGTGATGGATGGTGATAAGGTATTTCTATTAACAGTACCAGTTTTGACTTGACACATTCCTCTGGTATCACACTACACTTCTCATTGCTTATTTTGTGGGTGCAGTTTGATGATGATGGGGAACCCTCTGAGTTACTTGAGTCGAGGGCAAAATCAGCCTTAGAGAAGCTCCAGGTTGCTGATAATTTCATTTTCTTTTTTTTTTCCTTCTATATTTTCCTTGGCTTTTTGCTAAGATGTTTAACTGTGTTTGGTATGACGTACTTGATTTGAAGGGGGCTCTTTGCTAGTCTGGCTTTGTTTTTTCAGGCTGTTGGTTGTTTTCTGTTGGTACACTTTGAAGCAGTAGAGATTCTTGCAGTGTCAATTTAATTTGTGCCTGTCATTTATTAGTTAACTATATAATTAACCTTTAATGGTATTAAATCATAGGAGATTATATTGTTGTGTTTTACTAATCATATACGTTACTTTTTGCTCATTCAGGAGGATAGAAAAACATTACCCATCTACACATACCGTGACTTATTGCTCGATGCTGTTGAAAAACATCAGGTTTTTGTTAATGTTTTCTGTTACAAATTTATTATTTTTTACTAGAAATGCATTCATTCAAATGCACTGTAGCAGATGATTATCTTGCGCGAAATGGTTATGTTTTACTTTCACAATAGAAGCCATAGAGAATTCTAATAAATATCATATTATGATATTAACAAATCTCTAAGCGTTTTCTTGTATTACATGCCTTCATCTTTTGGTTTTCTAGGTCCTTGTTATTGTTGGTGAAACTGGTTCTGGAAAAACTACACAGATACCCCAATATCTTCACGAGGCTGGATACACAAAGCGTGGAAAGGTGTAAACTTTGTTTCTTGTAATATTATGGCTGTGCGATAGAAATCTGTCTATATTTATCATGCAACCATTCGACTCTAGTATGATATTTTAATTGAAATGGACAGTAATACGGGATAGCTCATTGTCATAAACTTTTTGCCTATTTTTCACTTATGGAGACTAACAATCTAGTAACTTTCTCAAACTACCTGAAAGGTTTTAAAATTATTAGACCAATAAAAAAGATGGACTCATGATTATACTATAATTGTCTGATGGTAGTTGAAGTTATACGACCTTATTCATTTTTCTTTCAGATTGGATGCACACAACCACGGAGAGTTGCTGCTATGAGTGTTGCTGCAAGGGTTTCTCAAGAAATGGGGGTCAAACTTGGGCATGAGGTATCCCAATTTCGTTGAATTGGTCTTTGTTCATTATGCTAATAACTAATAAGTTAATAACCTGAATGGATTAAAAGACAAATTAATGACCTGCAAAGACGTGATACTCTGATCTGATCTGATGTTCTGATGGTACTTACTGATGATATGCATTATTCTTTGTTTACCATTTTGAAATGTTTTTCTGGTTTCTTATCTGTTCTGAAAATGTACCCAAAACTAGAAAAAGCAATAGAGGTAGTGAGTGCTTTTTATGCCATATACAGGTTGGTTATTCCATTCGTTTTGAGGATTGCACATCCGAAAAGACTGTTTTGAAATATATGACAGATGGAATGCTGTTGCGAGAATTCCTTGGTGAACCAGATCTGGCTAGCTACAGGTAAAGCTAACTTAGTGGCATAATGATTGAATATTGGTTTTTTGGCTTTGTCTCACTGTCTGTCTGAAACTGTTTCAGTGTGGTGATGGTGGACGAGGCCCATGAGCGAACACTGTCAACTGATATTCTATTTGGATTAGTAAAGGTAAGCAGTAACTCTTTCATGTTTTCTAGTCATTTCTTTAGAGAGATTTTTGTGAACAGCATTATTCGTTAATGGTTGGACCAAACCATCAGTGCTTCCAATTTTTAAGTGACCTTTTGGGCGATAACTGATTAGTTGACCCCGGTTGAAGATTTAGTTTTCTTGGCTTTTTCATAATTTCTTCTTTTTAGTGAAAGTACTGTGCATGCTTTATGGAATAACTCTGGTTATGTGTGCCGGAATTTGAGCTGATGATTTTGGAAATGATTTATAATGACCACCCTGCTGGAAGCACTTAATAATAGACTCATGGATACCTCTGGTTTCTTCGAATATCTGATGGGTAGTGGTTTTTGTAATAGGATATTGCTCGGTTTAGACCCGATCTTAAACTGCTTATCTCAAGTGCAACGCTTGATGCTGAGAAGTTCAGTGATTATTTTGATTCTGCTCCAATTTTCAAAATTCCGGGGAGGCGGTATCCTGTTGAAATACATTACACGAAAGCACCAGAAGCTGATTACTTAGATGCAGCAATCGTAACTTCACTTCAAATCCATGTGACGCAACCGCCTGGAGATATATTGGTGTTCCTCACTGGTCAAGAAGAAATCGAGACAGCAGAAGAAATAATGAAGCACAGAACAAGGGGTCTAGGGACAAAAATTGCTGAGCTGATTATTTGTCCCATATATGCAAACCTACCAACTGAGCTGCAATCAAAAATTTTTGAGCCCACACCTGAAGGGGCAAGGAAGGTTGTCCTTGCCACAAATATTGCAGAAACTTCGCTTACTATTGATGGGATCAAATATGTTATTGATCCTGGTTTCTGCAAGATGAAGTCTTATAATCCAAGGACTGGGATGGAGTCGTTGCTAATCACTCCCATCTCAAAGGCATCAGCAATGCAGAGGGCAGGTCGATCTGGTAGAACGGGTCCTGGAAAGTGCTACCGCTTATATACTGCCTACAATTATTACAATGATTTGGACGATAACACAGTACCAGAAGTGCAGAGGACTAATCTCGCAAATGTTGTGCTTTCATTGAAGAGCCTTGGTATTCATGACTTGTTACATTTTGATTTTATGGACCCTCCACCATCTGAAGCATTACTAAAAGCCCTGGAACTTTTATTTGCACTAAGTGCATTAAATAAGGTGGGTGAGTTGACTAAAGTTGGTCGAAGGATGGCAGAGTTTCCACTTGACCCCATGCTATCTAAGATGATAGTTGCGTCTGATAAGTACAAGTGTTCAGATGAGATTATTTCCATTGCTGCCATGCTTTCCATTGGTAATTCAATCTTTTACCGTCCAAAGGACAAGCAAGTCCATGCAGACAATGCACGATTGAATTTTCACATGGGAAACGTCGGAGATCACATTGCATTGCTCAAGGTATACTTTTGCCTTCCTTTACTGTATAGTTTTGTTTCCATATTCCCTTTAGCGAACATGTCTGATGTTTAGGGCTTTAAACCATGACTTTGGGACTGGGGGATGAGAAAATGGTAAAGTTCATATTTTAACGTTAAGTAGTTATAAACTTATAATGAATTGAATGAGGTTGGTACTGATTCTATTATAAAAGATATAACAACCGTTGAATCAGAAACAAGTTAATTAAGATAAATTACTAACTGTGTCAAGTAACATTTCAGTTGTTATTGACCCCATATGTTTCTGTTTTTTCATAGGTTTATAATTCATGGAAAGAGACCAATTATTCAACCCAGTGGTGTTACGAGAATTATATACAGGTACATTTTGATATTTGAGACCGATGCTTGTTAAAATCTTGATGTATTTTTTATTTGAAACATTGATAATAGTTTAGGTGTTTCCGTTTTCATGTAGGTACTGATTAACATCTTGCTTTTACCATATCAATTTACACTATATTGACTCTTGAATATTTATCAACACTCTCTTACAGGTGAGAAGCATGAAGCGTGCTAGAGATATTAGAGACCAGCTCGAGGGACTCTTGGAGAGGGTGGAGATTGAGCTGGTTTCAAATATGAGTGATAACGAGACTATAAAGAAGGCCATTACATCTGGTAAATATACCATCACCGTTATAACCATAATGATTTAAAAGTGAAATCCTTCTTCCTTTTACTCTTGTTCATTGTTGAATTAAACTGTAATGGTTGCTATTTCTATCAGGCTTCTTCCCTCATTCCGCAAAGCTTCAAAAGAATGGATCTTATAGAACAGTCAAACATCCGCAGACTGTCCATATACATCCGAGCTCAGGGCTGTCACAGGTAAAGAAGAATTGCATTATCCTTGTTGCTACTTTCCATATGAGTTTAGTCTTTTGGTTCACAATCTAAACTGATCTCGCTCATGCTGTGCTTTATTTCTAACTCATTATATCGCATATGAACACATATACATGATACCAATTATAAAAAATTCAGGCTTTTGTACAATTTGGATAACCATTAAGGGAGATTTAATGCATCTGAACACATTTGTGTATCATATAGTAATTTGATGACAGATTTCATCTGATGGATTGCTCAATTGTGTATTTCTTTTTATTTCTCTTCAGGTGCTTCCAAGATGGGTTATATACCATGAATTGGTACTTACGACCAAGGAATATATGAGACAGGTATCTGCTCCCTTGTACCTTTCATTTTCCATGATCAATATTTCGTATACGTTATTTGCATTACAGCTAAAGCCTACAAATTAAATTGCAGGTGACAGAATTAAAGCCAGAGTGGTTAGTGGAAATAGCTCCGCATTATTACCAGCTGAAGGATGTTGAAGATGGTATGATCTCTCTCTCTCTCTCTCTCTCTCTCTCTCTCTCTCTCTCTATTATGTATTGTTATTCTGCTACTTTAATGTACGATTACCTCTATCGTCAATCATATAACTGTTGATTTCTCTAGTAAAAAGATTTCTTGTATCATTTGATTGATCAAATTGCTGAACTATTTTTATCAATGGCAGCGTTATCAAAGAAAATGCCTCGTGGAGAAGGGCGTGCGCAAGAAGGCTGAGAATTTGAAGATAATTGTATATACATCACTGGTGGCTTGTTGAAGCCTGCAAGTACAATTTTGTGTATTAAACTGTGTACTTTATCAAGTAGTTGACAGACTAACGACGCGGGCATTTCTGGAGATGGATCCTTTCGTAGTCACGGTACTGTTTCTACAAGAGAATCGGAGGATACTCTTACTGTCAGGTTACGATTTTGTTCGAGGTAGACGAGGATGTTTTGATCACATGTACAAACTCTCAGGAACACTAAATACAGGTTAATCTTGTGTAATAGCAGGTTTATGAGGTAGTGATGATGTCTTAATGGGGAGTTAGGCAGCTGAGTTGTATTCTGTATCAAACATTTGTGTAAGGAATATTATCCATTGATTGATTTTTATTTCACTCAAGATGGTAGGTTTTGTTTTTTTCCGGTTAGGAGCTCCTCGCGAGGAGAGAAACTTACCTACAAGTGGCAGTATCTCAAGTCCCAAGTCTATTATACGCCATCATGATTTAATTTTTCGGCATGATATTATGTGATTGGTTGATGTATCGTCACTTCAGTTCTTTCTTTTACGGGGGACTAGGGCTGAAGGCTACAAGTAGGCTCTTGGGATTGGACCAGTTTTTCAAATAAATAGTGGTTATTCGCCGGAAAGATTGCACATGTCAACTTTGCATATGCATTTGCAAATTACTCGTATACACGATTGACGTTAGCATTTGTCAAATATGTTGTCAGTCAACCGTCCCTTGCAGAAGTATGGATTATTGTTCACTTAATGATTGATTTAATCGTTCTAATCAACCATCAGAACAGTGTAAATTGCTAAACTTCAAAATTAGAATGCCTAATTTGAGTTCGTTTAGAAATACTTTTAAAATAGTTGAAAGCGTTTCTGGTAAAATAAAATTTATACCTAATTCTTAGTAAAAGTGCAAGTGAATCTTAAAAAGCATTTAAAATGCTTTTAGAACCTAAAAACGTTTTCATTTTAAAAGTACTTCCAAACGAGTCATTCGTCACTCTGTTAGCAGTAAGCAAGCATTAATAAAATTTGTTGTTTATTATCTCATAAGGACCAATGGATACAAAAAAAAAGGTAAAAATGTCACACTGTCTGAGATAACATGAAAGTAAAAACATGAGGTGAAAAGTAGAAGTTCAAAGAATCACTTCTGCTCTTTCAGCTGAAAGAAAAAATCCACACATCTTATGCCACAGCAGGCATGTCCTTGAGCCAAGAATCCAACGGCTTCCCGATCGAGTACACGATGAATCCGATCTCTCTCAGCTTCTCAACATCGACGACGTTCCTCCCATCGAACAAGAACGCAGGCTTCTGCATGTTGTCGTAAATCTTCTTGTAATCGAGCGTCTTGAACTCGTCCCACTCAGTCAGAATGCATATGCCATGAGCACCCTTTGTTGCCTCATAAGCATCCCACACTACACTCACTTCCTTGACCGCGGCAGGGCTCATTGGCTGCAGATGAACCGGATGGTCCCAATCAAACTTTTTCATCGAAAGATCCCTCCGAATCTGCTCCTCAGTAACCTGCAGATCATATATGCTCAAGTGCGCCTTGTCCCCCAACAGCCCGTTGCAAACATCAATGGCAGGGGTCTCCCTCGTGTCCCCGGTGTCTTTCTTGAATGCGAATCCAAGTATCGCAATCTTTTTGCCCGAAACAGTGTTGAACATCGAAGAGACAACCCTGTTCACGAAGCGGCTCTTTTGGTAGTCATTCACCTTGATCACTTGTTTCCAATAGTCTGCAACTTCAGGGAGGCCATTGCACTCGCAGATATAGACCAGGTTCAGAATGTCCTTCTGAAAACAAGACCCCCCGAATCCAACGCTGGCATTGAGAAACTTCGATCCAATTCTGGTGTCCTTGCCAACAGCATGGGAAACTTCTGAGATATTCGCTCCGGTGGCCTCGCAGAGAGCTGACATTGCATTCACTGACGAGATCCTCTGCGCCAGGAAGGCATTCGCTGCGAGCTTTGACAGCTCGGCTGACCACAGATTGGTTGTTATGATCCTGTCTTCCGGAACCCAATTTGCATACACTGCCTTCAATGCCTGGATTGCCTTCTGGCCATCCGGTGTTTCCCTCCCTCCGATCAACACGCGGTCGGGCTTGAAAAGATCCTCAATTGCTGTCCCCTCGGCAAGAAACTCCGGGTTCGAGAGAATCTGGTACTTGATTCCCTTGCTGTTGTGTGTCAAAATCTTTTCGATCGCCTCAGCGGTTTTCACTGGGACGGTTGATTTCTCAACAACAATCTTGTCGGATTTTGAAACATCAGCGATCATTCGAGCTGCGCTTTCCCAGTATGTCAAGTCTGCAGCCTTGCCGGCTCCAAGTCCCCGGGTTTTCGTTGGGGTGTTAACCGAAACAAAGATAATGTCCGCCTCCGCGACATGCTTTTCGACAGCAGTGCTGAAGAAGAGGTTCTTTCCTCTGCATTGCTTCACAATCTCGTCAAGACCTGGCTCGTAAATGGGGAGCTGGTCGCTGTTCCAGGCCGCGATTCGGGGCACGGAGATGTCTACCACTGCTACTTCGATGCCAGGGCACTTCAGGGCAATCACTGCCATGGTTGGACCCCCAACATAGCCAGCTCCAATGCAGCAGATCTTCACCATTTTTTCTTCTGTTGAAAACATGAAACAAAGCAATCTGTCAAGAGAAAATAAAATGCAGCTTCCTCTATAAAAACACCAAACTATAAGCTACTCTAAGAGGAGATTCGAACTTGGGTTCGGTGGGATGGGACGCACTGCGTTGGTCAATTGGCCTAACCTACGTCAGCAAGATTTAATCTTTGATATGGTAAAATTTGACTAAATCTAGGAAGTGAAAAAATGGTGTCCACAATTAAAAGATGCCTACTTGCTCAAAACTTAAAGGTGGACTATTCTAATTTATGGAAGGAGATTCGAATTTGGGTGCACAGGCGGGAACTAACTGGCCTAACACACATCTAGAAGATCCGACCTTTAATTTGACAAAACTTGACTAAATCTAGACGATGAACCAAGTGTCCACAATTTTAACGTGACTAACTTGCTCAAAACTTTCTACCATGCAAGAAAATCGTCATAACTCATAAGTAGAGCATCTAAACATGCAAGAAAATGGTGAAATTCTTTAACCTAATTTTACACAAGAAACCATGGCAGTACCTTGATAAAATTTCTGTAGGCTTCAAAAATGGAAGAAAGAAATAGAAGGTAAAGTAGGTTAGAGAGCGCGAGAGGAGAGAGCACAAACTACTGCAGGGAAGAAAGAGAGGAAAGAGGTGCTTAAATACCCAAAAGCACTTGTGAGATTTACATCAATTATGTTACTTTCACAAACCAAAGCAAAGTCAGATTAATAGAAAAGCGGGAATGGAGCATTCAACACGTTTCCAAACACCACCTTTCGCTTTCAGTAACAAACAAGGGAAATACAGCCACCCACTTTGTTTTTTATTTCCTTTCAAGTCAAAGAATGAAAACTGCTTACGAGAAAAGCAGATTTCCAAGGGTACCCATGTCACTAAAACACAGATAAAATTGAAGTCAATTGAAGAAAAAACAGTTTTTTGGCATAAAAACAAGGGTTCGAATCAAAGAGTCCGGCCAAACATAACCGATAGAACAGCAATTGCATTACAAATGGGTGATCAGGGTAAAAGCTGGACTGTACGCGTTTTTGGTTCATGTGCCACTATGCGATCATTAAACACCTCATGGGCGAGAAATGTGCACAAACAAGATCGGTTACAACCTTTTAAATGAAGGGATGTGATTTTTATCGAGAAATATGCACAAATAGATTCGGTTACAAACTTTTAAATGAAGGGACGTGATTTTTATCGAGAGAATGTGATTTCCGCACATATTTTTTCTCTTTGACCTTTGTTTTCTTTTATTTATGACGTTTGATTGAGTGAGTAAATCATAGGACCACAGAAGCGTGTAGAAAGAGAAAAGAGGTCTACAGGATATGGACACGAATCAAACAATAAAAAGGTGCAAAATCATAGTTTATACACGATTTATTGTTAGTTTATTAACCCTTAAATTTTTTTTATTTAAAATTTTATAATCGGTTCTATTTCTGCGCATTAACCAAAAATTAAACACCAGAATTTTACTAATCACCATAGCTAGTTAATAGAGGAAGCTTCAAAGTGCAGAAAGGAAAGGATGTGCTGGTGACTGGTGTGGTGGGGCTGAGAGAATGTTTGAGTAAGATGAAAGCCATGGCGATGGTACCTCAGAAGACAATTAACAAATGAGATTAACGTGTTCGTACCTCAGAAGATGCCCACAAATCAGCACAAACAAGAAACCAAAGGTTGATGGCAAAGCGTGAAGTAAACTACACAAGGATTATATATATATTAAATATATAATTTTGGAAAGGGCAGGGAGCTTTTGCTTTAGAGTCTGCAAAGTTTATGCAACCCGAGGCAGATATCAGTTATCGCAATAAAATGTGTTATATAGGCAGCGGTATTTGCATATTTATTTAGTTACTTAACAGGATTTGCGTATTAACGCGGACGATTTAATAAGTGTCATAATATAATTAATTGAATTTTTTTTCTTCTTCAAATTTATAACTAATTGTATTATGACACTTAATGTACAGAGTCGTATTTCTGACATGTTAAATTTTCTTTCCTATTTGGTAGATACATGAATGCCATAGATAAATACTCTATTTTTATAAAATGACGCTCACAAAATAATTATAATTTACTAGAATGTCATAAATGCGGTAGTTATAAGCTTTGACTTTATAATAATTTTAGAGGGCGTTTATTGTACCGGATTGTCTCATATTAGAATCACTTTAAAAACTATGTTGGATTGGTTTGGCATGAACTAAGTAGTATAAGAATAATGAAACGTTTGGTCCAATATCGAACTAAATCATAGACTAAATTATTTTTGAGATCCATATATTTTTTATCATTTTTTAATTCATCTAAATAATATTTTATTATTATTAATCCACATTATTTTTTTCTAAGTTACTCTCTCTCCCCCACTCTCTATCTTTCATTTTCTTCCGAATAATATTATTTATACTATGTTTTTATATCATATTTTCATATTACTTTAATGGTATCTAATATGAACAGCAAGATCATTTGAATTAATCATATTTTTAAATTAGTTCATTATTTAATAAATTAATAATTAAAAAAAACTTGTTAATTAAATGATGATTTCCTTGGGTTTTGCAAATTTCAAATGATGTAGCGGTCTAAGTCAAATTCTATTTAAAGTGGTATAAAAATATGATATAAATAGAGATATGAATAGCATTACTTTTTCCTTCCTTTTTTTTTTTTTTTTTCTTTTTTTCTTTCCTTTCTCTTCTTCGCACCGTCCACATATGCTCTCGTCGACGCCCCAGTCAGCGGCAACCCCTCTTGTCGCCGCCGACAAAATCTCCTTCTCGTTTGAACCTTTTACTTCTTTCTCTCACCTTTTGCCTCGTTTAAACCTACAAGATCTTTGAAGCCCACCTCCAAATTTGCCTTCTCTTAGCTATCAACCGCTAGAGCTTAAATGTCCCACATGCCTAATCTCTGGATAATTTGCAGCATCATCAATATTAACCTCACAAGGAGAGCTTAATTTAATTGTACCTCATGCCTAATTTCCCAGTGGCTTACGGATTGACCTTGTGATCTTCTCCACCATTGACAAGAACTCTAGATGATTTTCTACCAATCTTGAGGCAATTCACCGATGTAGAATGTGCCACGAATTCCTGTGAGACACATCCCACGTTAAGGCTAAAATTATCAGAGAAGATGAGTGGGGTGGCGTTGACATCGATCGAAGCCTCGGATCGAGCCGTGTAATCAGATTTTGAGATTTAGGCGGTGGGTGGGGTTGTCGGTGCAAAGAGATAGAGCAAGGGAGAGGGAGAGAAGAGAAGACGAAGTAGACGAAGCGAAGGTCTTAGCAGTCCTATTCTTTTCGAGGTATCTCGCTAAGACCGTCTAGGGAGGTCTTCAGTCGTGGCCAGTGCTTCTAATTCCATTAAAACTAGTTCTTGTGGGTGATAAACACAAGATTATATTAATTCTTAGTCCAGTTCAGTTCATTGGCGAAGCTATATAGGGATCAGAATGGGCCCAGATCTACTCTGACACTTTCTTCACACCAAAAAAAAAAATGATTATGCTTCTGATTTCCAAAGATTTTTCAGGGTATTAGGGTCCTGACTAGAATACTAGGTTCGATTTAAGGATGATGGTTGTTATGCGGTTAACCAACATCATTGTGAGTTTTGGTGGACTCAGGTGATCAGAGAGGGAGAAAAAGAAAGTAGGGGAGAGTGATTTCTTCATTATTTCGCGTAAAATGACTTTTATTTTGAATTTGACTCGTGATACTAGACATGGTAGTTAAGTTGAGGAAGAGAATGACAAGAACGACGTCATACCAAACCCAAATGATGGTGGTCGATAGCTCAGGACATGACATATCTTTATTTTTCTTAGATTAGAGAAGCGTTTTAGGGTGAGACTTTTGGGTCCCTCCTGAGTTAAAATTATAGTTCCGCCACCGAGTCCAATGAAGGCTAGTGATGACGAACAAATGCACTCTTAGCAAATTGAGTGAAATTGCGCAGCGTGTGACAACAAATTTATTAGTTTTGTGTCTAAATAACACTAATCTCTTCTAAATAGGTTCACATATTTTGTATGAGATGAGGCGCACACATTAAGTTTAGCATACCAGAATGCCATAGATGTGGTATACTCTCTTATTTTTTTGGCCAAACCAATATTACCTTATGGAGAGTTTTTTATTAGGGAATGTACGTTATTTCTTCTTCTTCTTTTTTCAGTTTTAAACAATCATGAGATATGAATATGATTTGTCTTATGGAAGCATTGCTTGAAAGTTCGTAAAGATAATTAAGAAATTCAAATAAATTAACATGTATTGAATAAATTTGTAGTGGATAATTTCAAGTATAAATGCTATAAGTATCATTGAGTTTTATAAATGAAAGGTTTTATGACTGATTTTAATTTACATGTTTTTGTTTACTGAATTTGTGATATTTTTCTTTTTAATTTGAATCACAACTAACTACTGATTTTGTGATATTTTTCCTTTTAATTTGAATTAATAAAAAATGTAAATAAAGAGTATCTTAAAGAAACAAAAGTATCTTTTTATAAATAAACAAAAGTAGATCTAACTTGTAAGTTTTACTTGATTTATAAGATTATATGCATGCATGTACCTCAAATACTTTATATTACAATTGTCAAAAGTCAATACTTGGATATTAGAAGATTAGAGTTGAGTGTGGAATTTACTCCACTAATACATTCCTTCACTTAAGATTATTTTGCTAATTAATCACTTAATTTAAGATTTGGAAGCAAGTAAAGCATGTGCAAACATATGATGAGAAAGAAAAATGCCACTTTCCCAACCTCCACACTGTCAAAAACCTTTAAAAAGACAACAAAAAAAAAACATAATTTGGGGGAAAGCATTTTAGCTTCTTACACATCTCTTTTTATTTATGGTCAGTCAACGGCCCATACTAAATAGGAGTGTATAAGAAGATAAAAAAGATGTGAAAATCATTTCCCAATTTACACACACACACACGACATAAAACTATAAATAAAAATAAATAACTTGATGCTTTCATGTCTAACACCATTCATTAATTTTTCGCATTTGACAGTCAGATCGTCATGTGACATTATTAATTTACAAATGGTATAATCTTAGTTGATCTTTGACGGTATAATTGATGTTTATAAACTTATGATATAATATTAATAAAAACATTAAAGAATGATCCAATTACCACACTACGTAACCACGTGACATTTCTGAAAAACTTATGATCTCAATGTGGAAAAAGAATGTCCATCGAGGACGTATAAAACAATGCAAGTCACTTGGTAACATTCACTTAACCAACGTTACTTACAAGGCAAACTACCCATCCACCCATGAACACCCCCAAAACCTAAATATTCAAACCTTAACCCACTTCCTCAAGCTCTCTCAACTCTCTCAAAAAAACATGGGAGAGGCTTCAACGCCCATAGACCTAGCAACTTTCCTGGAAATCCCGGCAGACAAAAAGCCACAAATAGCCACCGCGACACATGCTCACCCCCGCATGATAACCCCCGTATGGCGGCTGAGCCCGAGTCACAACGGCAGCACGCTATATGACTCATATGAGTTTCGAGCTGTGACTCACCAACTCAACAAGGCCATGCAAGCTTCGAAAGCTTCTTCGTCGAGTCGTTATATGTACTGCTTCAACTCGCCCATGTACAGACAAGGGTTAAGTCGCATTGTCAAAGTGCGTGCCAAGAAACCGAAGATAAAATTGTGCCCGCCGCGGTTGTCTTGTGTGGCTACCGGGGACCAAAAGCCAAGCGCAAGGCCGGCAGGGGCGGTGACGAAGGGGTTTGTGGCAAGGGCGTGGAGAAAATTGAAGCAAGGATTTTTGAAGAACAAGCAAAAGAATGAGGGTTGATTACTACTACACTGCTTGCAGGTCTCCTCCTGAAGTTATGAGCAGTTTCAATAAGCCTTTGGAGGTTGTAAACTATTTATGTATAGCATTCTAGGCTGACACGAATCTTCTCCGGTTAGAACTCCGGCACGCTCAAATCTTTCGTCCTTCGGAGAAACCGAAGGGGTCAGCCGGTAGCTATTCCCAGAGCACATTTCTGTTGCAGTTCAGTAGTCATGCATCCCAACTTCAATCGGGTTTAATCTCCTGGTAATATATGATTTTCTTAATTTCAATGTACTTTCAGTTATGTATAGTACGAGAGACTTCCATCCGCCGCTTGGTATCCCACCGTTATATTATTGATTTGAGGCGCCACAGTAACATTACTAACTTACCAGAGAGTATAGGTGTTGAGTCCTCGTATAGTAGGATACACCGTTGGTCTTTTGGCCGGTGTCGAAAAATTGTAAAATTTCCTATTTCCATTGATGATGAAGTTTCATGTACAACAACGCTTCCACAAGAAGCATGCTATTAAAAGCACACCCAAAAAAAAACAAAAAAAGGAATAAAATTATGTGTGGTGGGTTTTTAAGTCATCTTCAGCGCCATTTCTTGAAGAAGAGCTCGCTTCTGCACAGCGTTTATCACGTTGTTGGTTTCGGCATTCTCAAGAACATCGGTGACGATGGCGGCTGCGTGACCCAGTGGCTCCTCGGCTGCCCGCCTCAACATGAAGGCCTGCGCACGACATAATATGGCAAACTTAGTGAGGGGTTTAGCTATAAATTAGATTGTCATCTGATGAGAATTTTGAGAGAGAGAGAGAGAGAGAGAGAGAGAGAGAGACCTGGCCGTGATGGGATATAGCCAACGTACAAGGTTGTTGAAACCAAGGCTCCCCGTCGACCTGAACAGGCAATGCCGCAAAGAGCTGTATCTTAATTGACTGGCCCTGTGCCAGCCTTCGAGCACGGGAAAGCCCAACCTGTACCAAACAAAACAGCAGATCGGAAAAATAGCACGCTATCGAAATCTAGCGTTCACGCTGGATATGGAAAACCATGATCCGTTTTTGAATTGAAACTAACTAGCAAGACATCATTCCGATATGTAATATATGCATCACACGTATAGTGAGGTAGAGTACCTGAAGTTTCCCAAGGTGCCATGTTCCAGAAATGCTCACAACCTCAAGTATTTTATCATGCATAGATTGTGGATCAAAATTATCATAATTTTCGTCTTCATTTTGCCACAGATCTACACCACCCATGTAGCTCCCAATGTTCGCTACAAGCACACCTTCCGCGTCCTGAAAATGTGGGCAAATTGTCAAGCACTGATAATCTCAAAATTAGTCAATCATAATTATATCCAGACAGCCAACTTTGAAGCAATATGATGATTTCTGAATCAGTAATGATTGTGCTGTGTATTTATGGTTAAAATCTTTTCATACTCACGTCGGGGACATCTACCTCAACGCCATCCACTTCAACTTGAACTTGCCACGGAAAATCTTCAAATGTTCTATCTATTATACCCTTCGCACCTTCTCTTGCATAAAGAACTTTATTCATGAACTGCACGTAGATAACAATCTCCGTATCTTAAGCAGGACGCGTGAAAGTAAAATCTGAATAAAACTACTAACAAACAACTATTACAACAGGAACCAATTTAAAATGTGATGTGATCCACCCAGGGTGAGGTATGATTGTATTTAATTGCTTTCTAAATTATAGTTAACGACATGTGATCTCAGACTCGAAGATGCAATATAGCACCACAATCCATCAGTCTAATGCCTAATATAGCACAAGGGAGATTGACTCTAAATAATTTGAATTCCATTTTAGTTAAGTATTGATATTACCTGGTTATAAAACTTCTCTGGATTCTCCTCTCGTAGATTATGAATGTCCAAAGCAACCTTAGCATCACACCCAATTCCTGCAAATGAAGCGGGCCAGAGTTGGTGATAAATGGTAAGTCTGGTGAGATCTCATTCAATGTGATGAAAATCTCACGCAAAAAGGCGTAGAAGTTAGCCAGAATACTCAGAACTAACTCATCAACCGACCATATTGACATTGTTTCACCAGATTTGGGATAAATTTCATAAGTTTTTCTTTTCTCCTTACAGAAAATATTCCATTTCACCTCATACATATGATATATAGTGACAGTGAGCTATAAACAGACTGAAAGAAAAGATGAAGGTAAAGATGTAAAAGCCAACAAATTGATAACTGGCCCAATACAACAGAGTAAGACTGGGGACCGAGACTTCACAAGCTAATGTGAGCTGAGTATATAGTTTGAGAACTGATCTGAGTTAAAACTCATGTCAATAACTATGAGACATACAAACAGCACGAGAACAAGAAAGATCAAGCCAAAATAACAGTATTCCATCCAACTACTCTAGGTGTATCTCATTTATAAACCAGATAATCACAAGCTACTATGATTACATACCGAGATAGTTGTTTAAAAACTTTGGCGACTGGAGCTGCTTCCCCTGTTGATTTACAATTGCTACCTTCCAACGATCAAGGATGGTTACTGCAGCATGCTCTATGTGGTGCAAAACTGTGCAAAGGCCTCCTTGTCTCTCCACTGAGCCCAGACCTCCTCCCCATGACAAAACTCTAGCAAGATCATTCCCCGTTCCAGCAGGAAGAATAGCAACTGGAGGAGGAGAAACAAAATTTTGCTCTTCTATGGCATCCAAAACCCAACCAACGGTACCATCTCCCCCACACACAAGAACTCTGAAGTGCTGCACCTTTCTGAACAAATAAAGACCCACCTCTGGTCCCTGTGTTGAGCTCAGCTCAAAAACCTATATGAAACACAAGTACATGCAAGAATTAAACAAAAATATATGAGATACCACAACTACTAATAACGAACCGGTTGATCAAACTTCATAGACATCAATTGAGGAGACAGCCCTCCATGTAATGTTGATAAAATGTAGCGGTTAGAATATTGCTTTTAGGGCTTCCTATTACATTAAGGAGCTAAACTGGCAGGTCTTTTTTTTGTTGCTCCCATTAGATCCCATTTGTGCAGTGGTATTTCCCACAAAATTCAAACCTCAAACCTTAGTAAGAACATTACTTAACCCACATAAATAGAAACGAAAAGAAATAGTTTTTTTTTTCCACCATGGTATGCAATAACCTTTCTTGACTCATTCAAATATCAACAATGGCAAATAATTGTTTTTTCCAACCATTCAAGATAGTAGAGAAATCAAACCTGAACAGGGTTGAGAAGAATATTCAAACGTTGCCTCAATGAATTCCCACGCTGAGCCCCACTCTTCTTGTTGATAAAAACTAACAAGGGTCTTGCATCTGGTGATAAATCAATCAACTTATATCTTTGTTTCATCCGTAAAACCTGAGACTCGTCCTTCTTTTTGTTTGACGTGCTCCTCTTGAAACTGGGCTTAGAATCCAACTTGTTATCTACATCATCATCTTGGTGCTGCAAATCCACATTCACAGTACCATTGCGGTTTTCCTCAACTTCATGAGAACCATTAACAGCTTGAAAAGTACCAGCTATGCTTTCTGTAGACATATCCCCAGTACTACCACTATTTCCCGTGACAACAGAGTTTTCATTTCCATGCTTTGACTTCTTGCTCTGGCTCCTAATAGTTGCACGTACTGAAGATGCTATTTCATTGGCTCCATGAGTAATGGTGCTCAAAAAACCACCTGCGGAAGTCTGGTTCAATTCCTTTACATGAAGGGGTGACAGAATCAACCTTCTGAATGGACCTAGATCACAAATATCGCCTGTTTCATTGGACATGCTACTGTGGCAATCAACATGTACCACTGTTTGACACCACAAGCAGTACCATATTGGGGATCCACCAAGAAAAGACCCACTACATGGTTCTTCACAATAGCTGCAGAAAGAAGTTTCATCAGGTAGATCTGCTGCCTCTCTCCAACGGACAGCCCACTGGTGCATCACGTGCTCAAACCCCATCATGAAAACACACTTGCAATCCTTATGCGCACTAGAAGAGCAGCTCAGATGAGCCACAGCACCACAAATGTTGCAATGGTGACTAAAACTATCTGAAGCTGTCATAGGCCCAAGAGTTTGAGAAGGGCTCATGGATTTTAGGCAAACACAGCAATTCAAGTTCTTTCCACGAGATATAGATTCTATAACCCAAGTATGAGGAGCTATAGGAACCTTCTGACGTGCCTTCGGGTTTTCCTTTGACCTGGCTATGGCTTTCATCCAACTTAAATTGATATTTCTCCTCCATTGGAAGGCGGAGTAGGCTATGGTAAAAATTCCAACTAGGGCTGCAATAAAGCAAGAGACTATGAAAAGGCGATCGGTTGGATTCTTGTTGTTCCAATAGGGCAAAAACATATCAAAGTCTCCATCGTAATCCATCCTCAGTGACAACCTCTTCGAATCTACATAGACGCACCCAGTAAACTGCCTAAAACCCAATTTAATTAGAAATCAAAGTCATAAATCCTCCAATACGATTTTATCATTCGCTAACACTATCAAAACCCTCAAACTCATTCCAACACCCAACTCATCATCCTACTTAATTCATACACCCTAGTTCATAAAAATAAGAAAAATTGTTCAACACATAAAACGAATATTATTCCAATTTTCCAAATGTTTCCACAGAGCACTTGGTACTTGCTAACATTGGATTGTTCAACACATAGTTCTATCATGAAACTAAAACAGAAAAATTGGCAGCTTATTGAAAAAAAAATATATATCTAAACATTTTAAACATAGATGATAGTCCAGTCAAACCAATAAACTTCCATATTTTCAGACCAAGCAAACAACCCAACCTAACCTCCTATAATACTTCATTTTCTATTCCAATTTCTCGGCAACCAAACAGAAAATCTAATACAATACAAATTAACATACATACATTCCAATATCTAACTATATATACACACACATTATATACGCACGGAAACATGAAGATTTCAGAAAATGAAGCATGAAAGGATTGAAACTGGAAAACGAAAAAGGACTTACAGTGACGGACGGCGGAGGACGGAGGTGCGATCCGCCGATCTAGCTTGATCCACGCCGGGAGGCAAAGCTTTGGAGAGTGTAGGAATCAGAAGCTAAAACCCATATCCAAGGAAAAGCAAATGGCATTTCGAATTCGATTTTTTGTTTTTCTTGAGCGCTAATTAATTAATTTTTGTTTATTTATAGTTGTAAGATTATGAGGTGAAGTGGTCGGCTGGTGTAGTGTAGATGGCGCGTAGGCTACGTGGCGGACGGAGAGGGCATGACGTGGAGCGCTTTTTGTGGGACCCGGAACCTCCGTTCTCCCTGGCTGTTCGAATACTTGACACTTGACGGCTCCCTTCGGGCTCCGGTCCCTTTCGGGCCGACATCGGTGTAATTTTTCATTTACAGCAAAAATATAGAAATAATTAGGATTAAACCACCGGAAAATGATCATTTCCAGATCCTTTTCACTTAATTCTTTTCATCAAATAATTTAAGTTCTTAAAATTTGATCTAGCGGCTACAAATAATGGCACACTCTAAAAGTTATAATAACTTTAACCATTGGATCAAATTTCACGGATTCAGATTGTTTGATAAGAAGGATTAGATAAAAGGGATGCAAAAAAATCATTTCCTAAACTACCGACCTAAATTAGGATTGAACTTTAAATTGGATTTTAGTTACTCGTGAAATTTGATTGTTTCACTAATTCCAAAAAATTTAGACACTTCAATCGACATCAAAGATATTTTAGGAGAATACACTTCTTTTAAAAACACTTCTGCCCAAAAGCAGTTTCACACTAAGCTCTTATATAAAAAAGAAACACTTTTGCTCAGAAACAGTTTCATAGTAAGCTCTTGTACTTAAGAGTATAACGAAAAGATATTTTAGGGGAATCCGCTTATCTAAAAAAACACTTTTGCTCATAAGTTGTTTCACAGTAAGCTCTTATATTTGGAGTATAACGAAAATTTTAGAAAGAATTTCAGGTGCTTATATTTGGAGTACATTCAATATTCCTGGAAAAGCATTTGTAATTACTTCATGTAAAAAACACACGACGGATATTTCTTTCAAAAAGCATTTCAGGTGTTTCTTCAACACATAATCACTTTGTAATTTTTTTTTTTTTTTTTTTTTTTGCAAACATTATTAGGACTGCTTGTGCTGATTTGAAAGTGTTATTTTCAAAGCACTTCCAATGCTTAAAAATGCTTTTAAAATAGCCCCAAAACTTTTAAGAAGCAGCACACAAGTGCTTCTTTCAAAGACTGAAAGTGCTTTTTGAAGAAGCACTTGCATTTTTACTAAAAATTTCAATATACTTCTAATGGAAGCGCTTTTACTAGATATGCTTATGAGCAAAAATGTTCTAAAAAAGACGCTCCAAATAATACTTCCAATTTCAATTTCCAAGTCGCTTATTAAAAACTTCTCGTGCCTGAAAGTAAAAGACACTTCCAATAAAAGCACTTCTTAGCAAAAGCACTTTATAGAGATGCATCTCCAAACTGTGTGGGTGAGTAAGAAGGGTTCATGTAACAAAACTTAAAATTGAGAAAGCCAATTTCAACTTCAAAATTAAACCGAATAACAAAGGAAGCGATGTTCATGATCATAAAAGTGCCAAGACACAACACATCAAAATCCTTCCTATATCTACTCATTCAAGCAAAACTGCAAAAAGTTTTCTAACTTGTTTTGCATCCATAATAAAGACTTTCACGTAACCCGCTTAGATTGCGACAGCGATCCGTCCAGCAACTTGGTCGAGATCCCTCTGGCCACTAGATGAGATTTTCCTTCCACTAAACACAGGAATACAAGTAGTTTAGTCGCCAAAAACTTCGATTCATGTTGTCGTTTGTCATAATGAAACCAAGAGTTATGTGAAAGGAACTCACCCTTTGGCGTCAACGTCAATGATGTTTATCCTCTGCAATTGTTGAAGGATGTGACGAGCAATTGCGCCACTGCTTTTACAGAAATGAGGCGGGCGACTGCCGTTCCTCTTGCTTCCTCCATAAATCCTACGGAAGGCACCTACACCAAGACCACCCCTCAAGTAGACTTTCCTTGCCATGGATGCTGCAAAGATAATTAAATTCGGATTAAGATACGCACAGTAAACAGTTTTATCACACCAAAACTAGTGGAAGGTTTTGTGCATATGTGGAGAAAGGGATAGAGAATTCCACATACCAGATCTGATGTAGTACCAATCAGGGTCGTACGGTGCAAGCTCCTTGAATGTAGCAGGTCTTCACAATGTCGGTCCAGTCAGGAAGCTCAATCTATCATGCGAAATGAGAAGAGACTCCTCATTGAAGAGGGGCAACAAAGTAAACCTACTAGCGAGTGAAGAGATATCATATACAAAAAATCATTAAACAAAGTAAACCTACTGGCAATTACGTTTCTACCTTCAAGGATATCACGTGACTATAAGAACTTCTGTTTTTTGTCTATGTAAAGAAGAAAATAAGGAACGAAACACCAGCTAAATAAGATTTCTTTCGTAACAAAACTAAAGAACTTGCAGCCAGAGCGGGTACAAGATACAAAATCCAGCATCCATTACTGATGGCCACAACTAAAGGGCCTAACGTAACGGTAGTTTACACACATTGTATGCAATTTTTGTTCACTCGAAGAAAGTGAGACAAACGACCATAACATGCTTAATTGCTAATGAACCTTTCAGAGACCAAAACAACACAACGCAGAAATAAAAGCAATTTCAAAGGATCTACTATGTTTTCATAATAATTGAACACTCGCATTCCCTCAGCGCCACTCAATAGCGAAAATGGCATATCCAATCCGGTGTTTTTCCGAAGCATTATAGTTCAGCAATTTCCTTTTCCCTTTACGAGCCAAAATTCAGTTTCCTCTCTTAAAATCGCACAAATTGACCAATGTAAGAGATCCAACAAAACCCACAACAAACGCAGCCTCCCATTTTTCACAAATTTACACTAGTTTCAGCATACAAACTATAACAAACTCGAATGCTGGAGAACCAAAAATTGAAACCAAATGTTGCGATTATCTAAGCTTGCAATCTGTGCATATAACAATAAGTGTATCGATCCTAAAATATATAGGGCTCGTGCTTTTAAAATAACTGACAGTGATTTTGGCGAAAATGTTTTTGGATTATAAAAGCATTTAAAGTGCTTCCCGCAAAGTGCATTTTGAGGATTCACCTGTATTTTTACGGAAGATTAGTTCCAAAAATATTTTCACCAGTAACGTTTTCAGTCATTTTAAAAGCACTTCCAAACCAACTCATAGCCACACAACACAGATATATGCACACACACACAAATGAGAGATAGAGACTGACTCGGCCGGAGCGCTTCAGGTGAGCGGCGTAGGCCTTGACGAATTCATGGGGGGACACGTCCTTCACTGTTCTCGCCGCCTCCATCTTCCGATTACGTAAAGCTCTGCTTCACCTTCTCCTTCTCCTTCTCCTGCTTGCTGCGGCGGCGGAGCACGTCCGAGTCTTCTTCTGGCTTGTGCGTATGGGAGGAGTGTAACCAAGGTTTGGGATTAGGGTTTTATGCGGTTCGGCTGTTGAAGCATATTGATCCCAATTGGAAAATACGAAACCCGTTCGTTATTTTTTCTTCGAATCTCAGATTGGGCTTCTTTCACATTTTCCATATTTGGGCCCAACTAAATCAGTTTTGGGTTTTTGGGACTACGGTAGCCTCAAGCCCAAGTATTGTGGGTCAAAAACATAGGCTTACATATTATGAGTCCAAGGCTCGGTCTCTTGGTCATCTGGTAATCGAGGTTTTTTTGGTCACCTATATTTGAATTTGATATTAGGGATTGAGATTAAAATAAACAATATTAATTTATTTTTCACCATAATATCCAATTTAATGGAGAGTGGCCTTGCATTCATTCATCACGTAGTGACCAAAAGAACATTTTTGTAAGGATGGTGTTATTCACACATATTTTTTTACCTCCCCACACGCCCCATGTTAATTTATATTCTTTGATCTTCTTCAATTCATCAATCCAACAAGCAAAAATTAAGAAAAGTGTGTAGGAGGTAAAAAGAGGTGTATGGATAGCTCTACCCTTATGTAATTATACTAGCGTCCTTAGAATTAAAATCAAATCTCATATTGGCCTATGAAGTCACGAATTATATGGCTCGTTTGGAAGTGCTTTTAGAATGGTTAAAAGTGCTTTTAGAGAAAATAATTTGGGTTTCAAAAACTGTTAAAGTGTTTCCTACAAGAAGTACCAGTTATGTGCTTCCAACTGGTGCTTTTTGCAAGAAGCACTTCAAGTGTTTTTCCATAATTCACTTTCATTTTTACAAATGATTGGTTCCAAAAACATTTTCATCAAAAGCATTTTTCGCCATTTAAAACTACATCCAAACGTTGTTTGTTATCATACTCAACCTCGACACAGTTATATTGGGTTGACCAAATGAAAAGGAGGGCCTTGTCATTTAGCCCCAACACCAGCGAGCCACATTAAAGGCTACCCTGGGCTGTAGCCTAGGTAGCTTTCGGTAGAAAATAAAATTTTACAGTAATTTTTACTGATTTTTTAATGTAGCCCACCATATATTTAGTTACTAATTCGAATTATCTCGGTTTAATTATATAATACAGTTTACAAACCATCTCTTTTTTCTCACAGCTTGTTTCTCATCTCTTCTTAGTACATGTACAAGTTTGAATTTGTTTGAATAACGAAAATTCTTAACTCACCTTGTGAAAATTTTATTAAGCTAGCTGATATTGTGAAAAATACAGTATTAAGTTTCTTTGTTTATAAAGTTTTAATCTTTAAGCTAGCTCACCCTGATGAAAATTGTCTAGCTCCACCATTGAGCCCCAAGCCCTAATCGAATAATGCAAGTTACTTGTACATGGGACTTAATTATATTAGAACGCTTATTAAAAAAAAAAAATTAAAATTAAAAAAAAATAAAAAATTTATCAGGTTAAAATGTGATTGAATAAGAAGAAACACTCTTAAGAAAAATATGTATTTAAATTTTGAAAGTTTCTGCTTGGTTGTATATTGGTAGGATTTCTTTTTTCCTGGGTTGATAATGTACGTAAAACAAAGGGTTGATTGACTAGGTCTCTTTTCTCAAGATATATCCATCCCACAGAAAAATAATGTAAAAAACTAAACACCACTTTAAGCTCAAAGGCTTCCAAGTATATACGTATTGAGATCATCTCCGATTCTCAAATCATGCGGTCCTCATTAACCTAATTTCACTTGCTCAACTCACACAAAAATCACACCCTCATTTCTCTCTCTTTTGAATGATCCGGATTATTGAGTCTGTCTACCCTGGAGTTTGAGATTCGGAGATGAGTCACAAGAAAATGACAACAAAATTAAGAGAAAAAAGGTGTATTTGGTTATGTCTTTGTAATCAAAGTTCTACTCGGATTCAATTACCTTCACTAACTCCAAACCTGCCACCTACACAAGCTACCATCTCTCTATATATATGCACCATTCCAGCTTAAACTTACTTGAGTTCTCTGTGCCACCACAACTCCGAGATCATTTCTTCCAAGCTAGATCACAGATTAATTTGATCCGTCATCGGCCAATCGGACTCGGAAATGATCATCAACTCAGACCAGCTGCCGGTCGGCTTTAGGTTTATGCCAACGGATGAAGAGTTGGTCACTCATTATCTAATGAGCAAGGTATTTCATCGGCCTGTACCAGCTGCACAAGAAATTCGAGAGATCGATGCGGCTGGATTCTATGGCGGACATCCTAAGAATCTAGGTATATATATTTGTGATGATTTATATTTGGTTCTTTTAGAATAAATATTTTCGTATGGTTATTTTGTTTGCTCAGTGTCTATACATGATGTATGTATATATGTATGACATAATTAACACTTTAAAATCTGTTATATGATCCGATTAGATCCATGTGTTATATGATGATCGATCGATTGTACATTTCAGGTAAAATTTGCTTATATACAACAATAACAGTAATGAATTCTAGAGCACCACTACGCTCGGTTTTGCGTCAAGTCTTCCGTTAGCTTCAAGTACTCAATGTCTTTTAGAGTCTATTTCTAAGTCTTCCATGTCTTTTTCATGTTGCTTGGAGGACCGGATTCTTGGGTACTACTAGAGCACTATCTCTAGTTAGTATCTCTCTTATCACGTGATACGCATGTGTCACAAAATGTAGAGGGGAGAAAATTTGCCCTGATGAAGCACAAAGTGTACTTGGTAATAGTAATTAGGTCTAACTAAAATACATAGAGATTGAGGAGGAAATGTATACGTAAATACAATCATATTTTCTAAAGGAAATTTTCAATCAGAAAAATAGTGAAACTAATTAGCTGCTGTGTACTTTGTCCCAACAAAAATACAAAAGAGATTAGACGTTGTTAACAAATAAAAAAAATATAGGTAATGACTAGTTTTTGGAAAATACAAATTCTCATATACCACTTAATGCTTTAAACATAAAGTTTAAAAAATTTAAAAAAAAATTCAAATAGAAACTGCAAGAAAAGTTAACGTATCTGAAAGTGAAAGGCGTACAACTTAGTGAAATACACACACACATATTTTATGAAAGTGAAAGGCGTACAACTTAGTGATACACACACACACACACATATATGAATATGTAGCACCACACAACACACATATTTTCTGAGTCAAAAAAATCACAAACAGAACGAAAGCAAATAAAAACTTAAGTCGTTGCGTACATGCATGGCACTGTATATTTCGACCAAAAGTCTTGTATGAATATATATATACACACACACACACACATACACACGAATATATCTATATGTATATCTAGCATTTTATTTTAGGATAATGTTAAGGTGACCAAATATTTAAACTAAATGATGTGTCACAAATAAGAAATAAGCACGTTAGTCAACACTTAAACAATAATTCAATCATCAACATCCACATCATTTGATTTAGTAATTTGAGCTCCTGGCATTTACCCTTTCTTTATATGAGTATTATTTATTGGAATGAGATCTCCTCTGGATTTTAGTGTCTAGAGCCCACAGACCAAGAAATCCAAACCATTCAAGTTAGAGTGAAAGAGATCCGGACCGTTCAAGTTTTTGAATTTTTTTTGTGAAGTTGGCTAATGTGATGGGCTAATGAGCTCCGTATGATTGAAATTAAGCGGTCGGCATAGTCCGCAAACTCCGGACACTTAAGTCCGAAGTGGATCTCAATCCCAATTTATTAACCATTATATAATTTTGTATTACCCTATAATTTCCTTGAATGCAGTGACGTTCTCCTGTGGGGAGAGAGAATGGTTTTTCTTCATCCATCAAAGTGAAAGTAGTCATGCATCCCAAAGAAGATCAATCCGAGTAGTTGGAAATGGATTAGGGTTTTGGAAACCGAACGGATCAGGAGATCCCATCTGCGATGAGGATGGCAATGCCTTTGCCTCCAAGATCTCTCTCACTTACTTCTCGAGAACAAGTAGTCTTTCGCGTGCAAAGAGAACACATTGGAAAATGGTGGAGTACTATTTACATGAACATGATCACGTCGAGTCTAACACAGAAGAAAAGTACCAAGGTAAAACATAAAAATACTTGTTTTCTTTCTTTAATCATAGTGCTTGCCGAAACTACGGTTAAGTTGCATGTTGAGCAGTGTTTAAAATATCGATATACAAATTTGTAGAAATATCAATGGATATATCGATATCAATATTGGTTCTATTTGATGGAACTGATAGAAATTCACTCAAAAACATGAAAATTTAAAATAAAACTCTAAGGATGTTATGTGACAATTTGTCATATTTAATCCGTATGTCAGAAATATAGATGAAATTTGTTAATTGACGTTTTTTGTCTAACTTGCCCCCATCTTAAGTTCGTCAAAATCAATGTGGCTCAGGCGTGACTCTTCTAATACAAAATGAAATATAACCATACTTTACTTTCATGGGGAGTGCAACGATTATATGCCTTATTTTGGTAAAAAAATAAAGCCTATTTATTTTATTTTATTTTACTATATTTAGTTTCCATCATTTTATTTTCAAAGAAGTACATGGTTTTTTAGCCGTTAGAACATAAGTTACTTATTTCAGAAGTACTTTCTAATTCTACATACTACTTTTGGATGCAGTGCAGAGAAGAGAATTGGTATTGTGCCGAATGTTAAGAGGAACGGATTACGCTGGTTTTTGAGGATTTTGCAAATTCTTGGAATTTTTTTATATAATTTATTCTTTAAATAACAAAGGCAGCCTCCAGGATTAAATTTCACCAATTTTTCTATAAAATGTTGTTGCATGAAACATTTTATTAATGTAAACAAAAGACTTGCGCAATACTAAGTGTGATGACGTTTCATAATTCATACAGCTGACTCTACTTAGTGAAATGAGACTCAGTGGTTGTTGTTGTAATAAAAACATTTATTTATCTCTCCTTTCATCAAGGTCCTATTTTATTTATCTGCAATTTTGTGAGATATTTTTTGCTTCATTTGTTAAACCAAGCTTTCCAATTTTTTGCAGAAGATCCTCCTTCACCCAAACTCTCTTCAGCCTTTCTTTTTTTTTTTTTTTTTTTGGTTCTTTATTGCTTTAACTTCTATGCCTTCACCAGCAAGCAAGCTCTCAATTTTTATTCTTATCTCATGCCCTGTGGCGTGAATACAGTAACGTCGCGTGATCATTTTCTGTTGATTTAAGAAAGTAATTAATTGAAGATAATTTGCTCGGATCAATTTCTACATGATTTTGATGGTGTTTCCCTATTCTTTATTGGCATTGGTCTCGTTTTTATGTTGCCAGTCTCATTGAGGCATAGCTGGTCTATTTTTTACCCTAAGGAGAAAACGAAAGACGGAAAAATGGAGTCGGTGGGATTTGAACTCAAGCAATGGAGACTACTAGACAAGCGTCTCGACTATACAAGTCATTAGTGTATTTAATCAAAAAACTTTGCAGACTACAAAGTATAATCACAATCGTTTCTAAATCAATAGAAGACAACATTAGATTCGTAATCGAAATGACAAGTCTAGTCTAGAAAAGACATAATTATTCGAAGAAAAACCATTTAGACGGAGGCTTCATGTTTATTACACATGATATTATTGAGATAATACATGTTTATTGTCTTCCTTGTTAATTGTAAATAAAATCTTGAGGAAATAACTAATAAATATTATTAGATTTTGGTTTACTGAATTTCTTGTAGTATTTTATGGAAAGGAAAATAAGTTTTCTACTGAAAAACGGGGGGGAAACACTTCAATCAGCAGAAAGTAGTCAGTTTTTAAGTTTAAATGACAGTTTTCCGTCTTTAGCGACGATTTCCAGTGTTTAGCGACAGTTTTCCTACTTTTAATGACCATTTCAGGGCTTCCATCGTATCTAATAGAATTAGCAACGATTTTTTCCGTCACTAACCGCGGCAAAAGGTGTTTTAGGCAGCGGTTAAATAAATCGCCGCTAAAAGTCGAAGAGAAAGTTTAACTTCTCCTCCCCTTCTTTAGACATTGCTTTTTCACTATAAAATGTATCTTTACAGATATCCCCTCATCACTATCTCTCCAATTGTCTATGTTTATAGACATTACAAAGAAATATCGTTTAAAACTACTCTCTATAGTAATCTTTGTGATCTTTTATGAAATCTTGGTGACATGAAGCCTGCACATCCCCATTGTTTGAAGCCTGCAAATTCATACAGCCCAAGCTGCATTAAAAGCAAATTAATAAAGCTAACTGAATTAATAAAGCAAACTTCATTCAGAAACAGCGGTAAAGAGGAACCAGGTCACTGGAAACTCATTGAATTAACTCCGTTTACATGAACCGCTACAATAGATGAGGACAACCACCAGAACACCATGTGAATAGGAACCCGAAAACATTATGAAACTCCATTAATATGTGAATGTTTCCATGTGGTGTGAAAGGTCATTCATTCTTGAAGGAGGGAACTTTAAAGGAGGGCAGAATCAAAGGCCTCTAAGACTAAATTCACAGAGGATAGATTAAAGTGTTCGACTCTAATATTTAGTCGTTCATAGGGACCAAAATCCCACTTCCCTGTATTAATTCTAATTTTTTCCCCTACCTTATTGTATGCTTCTGTTGGACCAAAATAAAATGGCATTTACTAATCATCTAATTAGCCACTTTAGTATCTATCTATGCACCCTACCTTCCAGCAAGAAGTGACTTCCAAGAAAAACACACAATTACAACCAAAGTGTTTACTCTTCAATAATTTTTTTCAGAACCTCCAACTTTCATTTTTCAATTCCACTTCATTGATTGAATTCCTAAAATAATCTAACAATAAGATTGATGTTTGAACCAAAACCAATATCAAGGACACAAACGAAGCTCACAAAATACAATTGATTGATTCAAAATTAGTTTTATAATTTTATAAAATGTGAATGAAGAGAATTACCACAGATAAACAAACACAAGGTTCAGATAGCTTTGTAAGCATACATATAGCCTCGAAGTTTTCTTATCTCTTCTGATGAATTAGTTAGCAGATGGTTAACGTACACAGTCAGTCCAACTCCGCTGCAATTCCAGATATCAGTTCATGAATAAATTATTGCATGGACAACTTATGGACAAGAACACATGAATCAGATTTAACATACCTTAGAGGTCCAAATGGAAGCCATATTGCATCCCAGCGAACCCTTGACAATCTGCACAAGTATCGTATTTGTTGAAAATTAATTTATACCTCGAGAAACTTAAGAGCAATGCAAGATGACAACAAATTGAACACAAATATGAAACCAAAATGCAGATGTACCCATGTTACAACACAAAAAAATGAATTGCACATTATGTCAAGTTTCTGCACCAGTCAAATGAATGAAGGCCCACTGTCTCAAGGGACGAATGAAAGATACACAAGGAAATAAGATCTTACTTTAATGAAATAGTTATATTTCTTTCTATTTATTTACCTCCCACTCAAATTCTCATCGTATTCAGTTTCGAAGACTTGTTATGGTGATAAAGAAAAAATGTCAAGATTAAAAGATAAATAACTCATGTTAGAATGTGCGAGTTTGAGTCTTTGAGAAGTAAACATACCTCAGCATGTAAGACAACCAGAAAACTGCAAGCCAAGTCCAATGGCGGTGATGCTTTGAATCAGGAAGTAATCCTATGATTGCTGAGCGAACATGCTACGACAGCTACCCAGTCTGTTAAATTTTTAAATAGTTAATTATCTCATATCAAAATAATGTAAAAGATAGCCATCTAAGCATATAGACACATCACGCTAAGCTTACTTCCTCAACAGTGAATAATTAAAGATTCGGTTTCAAAACCCGAAAAAATATACATGGAGTATAATACATATACTGTATTGCCTGTTCCCACATGAAACAATTCCGAAAGAAGAAACCATAAGAAATATATTATTGTTTGTTGGTTGAGCAACTAAACTATACTGCTACAACCATATCATGACTGATGGCACATGACTCTACTAATGATAAGTATTTGAAAATCACCTGCAGATATTGTCGACCATGAATACATCTCCACCATGAAGTATGAATGAAAACGCTGTTGATCAACAACAAAATATGACAGTTCATGGAGTGAGTAAATACATTTTTCAAAAACATAGCTATGAATTTCGCATAGAACAAGTAGTTGACATCCTGGTCAAAAACAGAACATATCACTTCGTGGAGTAAAAATATTTTTGAGAAAAACATATCCACGAAATCACATATAATAAAAAAAAGACATTTGCCACCTACTCCATGGCGTTAAACAATCTGATTATCGATATTAGAGCGCCAAAGAAAGAAAAGATGCATACTGTACGAATGACAAGAAAATACGACACGCCTCAAATGTCCCAGGTTTCATAAACAACAAAAATGCACTCAACCCACAACTTATTTCTAAATCCTTTCAACAAACTTGATCTTCAAACCGCTATCCTCACTATTAGTGATTGAAGATAACATATAATCACTTGCATTTAAGTCCTCATTACATAATTAACTAAAATTTAAAAACCCATCCGAATGAAACAATGACTCCCAAAGGATTAATCGAAACGTAATCGGGAAAAAAAAAAAACCCATTGTCATGCGTGTGCTGTAACTGTAAACCAATAAAAATGGTAAATTTCAAAGGTAAAATCAGGATTAGCAAGATAATTACTTCATACTTCGTAAGAAACCAAAAAGTAAAAAAATGTAACCTTATTTGGAAAGAAAATTTATCCTTCATAAACGATTCTGTTGAGCTTGAATCTTCTCGAATTGACGAACCAACTCTTCTTTCTCTGTAAATTCGACAACCCAGTAAGCGAAATTGGAATAAAAATTCAAATTTTTTACCAATTGTAGAGAGAGAGGGGGAAGAGAGAGACCTTGAGCATCCATGCGGAGAGAGAGGTCATCGTCCTGCGAATTTCTCAGTTTTTGTGGTCGGCATCGATCCCTCCCAGTTCTTCTCAGTTGAAGGTTTCTAAATTTCCTGTTTGGCCATTGGGAAAGTGGACCTGGTGCTTTTCGTTATTCCAGCAACTGATTCTTTTCAACAAAACTAATGGAAATGATTTGAAAACTTTAAGTTTTAACGATAAGTGTAAAATAAATAGTAAAATGAATAGTATTAAGATTGACTTTTTAATGTAAAAATATGATTTTTCGTTAAAATAAACAGTACCGTGAATTTTTCGTCAATACTCCCTTCTTCTTAAGATGACGTCTTTCTTTTTAATATTTATGTTTGAGTTTTAAATAAACCGTTCTAACTATGCGTTGTTTTGATCTTATAGCACATTATTTCCCCCATGTAAAGTTTGTCATTATCGTTGCGGCTCATGCGCGACTCTTCTAATTTTCTGCCACATACGGGCCACATTAACGGTTTTATAATTTTTACGGAATTTTGAAACGAATTACACAGTTATGATTTGTAGTTGACAATATGAAATATAACCATACTTTACTTACATGGGGACTGCAACGATTGTATGCCTTATTTTGGTAAAATAAAATAAAGCCTATTTATTTATTTTATTATATTTAGTTTCCATCATTTTATTTTCAAAGAAATACATGGTTTTTTTGTTGTAGGAAAATAAGTTGCTTATTTTAAAAGTACTTTCTAATTCTACGGACCACTTTTGGATGCAGTGCAGAGAAGCGAATGGGTATTGTGCCGAATGATAAGAGGAACGGATTACACAGGTTTTTGAGGATTTTGCAAATTTTTGGAATTTTTTATATAAGTTACTATTTAATAACAGAGGCAGCCTCCAAGATTAAATATTTCATCATTTCTTCTATAAAAGTTTGGTGCATGAAGAATTTTATTAAACGAAAGACTTAGTGCAAAACCGACCATGATAACGTTCCATAATTCATATTAAAAAAAGCCAACTCCACATAGTGGAATGAGACTTGGTGGTGGTTGTTGTTGTAATAAGAACATTAATTTGATGTTTATCTACAATTTTGTGAGATATTTGTGTCTTCATTGTTCAATCAAGCTTTTCAAATTTTTGCAGAAGATCCATCTTCACTCAAACCCTCTCAGCCTTTTTTTTTTTTTTTTTTTTTTTTTTGTGCTTTATTGCACTCACTTCCGTGCCTTTACCAGCAAGCAAGCTCCCCAATTTTCTTCTCATCTCATGCCTTGTGGCGTAAGTACAGTAACGTTGAGTGATCATTTCAGTGGCTTTAAGAAAGTAATTAATTCAAGAAAATACGCTTTAATCCATTTCTGCATGATGTTGATGGTGTTTCCCTTTTCTTTCTTGGCATTGGTCTCGTTTTTATGTTGCCAATCTCATCGAGTCATAGCTTGTCTAATTTTTTTTTTCCCTAAGGTGAAAATGAATGACTGAAAAATGGAGTTGGTGGGATTCGAACTCAAGCAATGAAGGCTACTAGACAAGCGTCTCGAAGAGAACCCATTTAGATGGAGGCTTCATGTTTATTACACATGATATTATTGAGATAATACATGTTTATTGTCTTCCTTGTTAATTGTAAATATAATCTTGAGGAAATAACTAATAAATATTATTAGATTTTGGCTTACTGAATTTCTTATAGTATTTTATGGAAAGGAAAATAAGTTTTCTACTGAAGAACGGAGGAAAAACACATCAATCAGCAGAAAGTAGTCAGTTTTTGAGTTTAAATGACAGTTTTTCATCTTTAGCGACGATTTCCAGTGTTTAGCGACCGTTTTTCCTACTTTTAATAACCATTTCAGGGCTTCCATCGTATCTAACAGAATTAGCAACGATTTTTTCCGTCACTAACCGCGGCAAAAGGTGTTTTAGGCAGCGGTTAAATAAATCGCCGCTAAAAGTCGAAGAGAAAGTTTAACTTCTCCTCCCCTTTTTTAGACATTGCTTTTTCACTATAAAATGTATCTTTACAGATATCCCCTCATCACTATCTCTCTAATTGTCTATGTTTATAGACATTACAAAGAAATATCGTTTAAAACTACTCTCTTAAGTAATCTTTGTGATCTTTTATGAAATCCTGGTGACATGAAGCCTGCACATCCCCATTGTTTGAAGCCTGCAAATTCATACAGCCCAAGCTGCATTAAAAGCAAATTAATAAAGCTAACTGAATTAATAAAGCAAACTTCATTCAGAAACAGCGGCAAAGAGGAACCAGGTCACTGGAAACTCATTGAATTAACTCCGTTTACATGAACCGCTACAACAGATGAGGACAACGACCAGAACACCATGTGAATAGGAACCCGAAAACATTATGAAACTCCATTAATATGTGAATGTTTCCATGTGGTGTGAAAGGTCATTCATTCTTGAAGGAGGGAACTTTAAAGGAGGGCAGAATCAAAGGCCTCTAAGACTAAATTCACAGAGGATAGATTAAAGTGTTCGACTCTAATACAATCACTAATTTTTTAAATTTTATTTTGGTGCAATACAATCTCTAATATTTAGTCGTTCATAGGGACCAAAATCCCACTTCCCTGTATTAATTCTAATTTTTTCCCCTACCTTCTTGTATGCTTCTGTTGGACCAAAATAAAAAGGCGTTTACTTATCATCTAATTAGCCACTTTGGTATCTATCTATGCACCCTACCTTCCAGCAAGAAGTGACTTCCAAGAAAAACACACAAGTACAACCAAAGTGTTTACTCTTTCAATAACTTTTTTCAGAACCTCCAGCTTTAATTTTCCAATTCTACTTCATTGAATTGAATTACTAAAATAATAATCTAGCAATAGGATTGATGTTTGAACCAAAACCAATTACCAAGGACACAAACGGAGCTCACAAAATACAATTGGTTGATTCAAAATTAGTTTTATAAAATGTGATTAAAGAGAATTACCATAGATAAACATACACAAGGTTCAGATAGCTTTGTAAGCATAAACATAGCCTCGAAGTTTTCTTATCTCTTCTGATGAATTAGTTAGCAGATGGTCAACGTACACAGTCAGTCCAACTCCGCTGCAATTCCAGATATGGGTCATGAATAAATTTAAAAGTTGCATGGGCAACTTATGGACAAGAACACATGAATCAGATTTAACATACCTTAGAGGTCCAAATGGAAGCCATATTACATCCGAGCGAACCCTTGACAATCTGCACAAGTATCATATTTGTTGAAAATTAATTTGTACCTCAAGAGAAACTGAGCAATGCAAGATGAAAACAAATTGAACACAAATCAGAAACTAAAAATGCAAGTGTACCCATGTTACAACACAAAAAATGAATTGCACATTATGTCAAGTTTCGCACCAGTCAAATGAATAAATGGCCACTGTCTCAAGGGATGAATGAAAGACATATAAGGAAATAAGATCTTATTTTAATGTAATAGTTATATTTCTTTCTATTTAGCTACCTTCCACTCAAATTTTCATCGTACTCAGTTTCGAAGACTTGTTATGGTGATAAAGAAAAAATGTCAAGATTAAAAGATAAATAACTCATGTTAGAATGTGTGAGTTTGAGAAGTAAACATACCTCAGCATGTATTCAATCAGAAAAGTGTAAGTGCAACCAAGTCCATCGCCGGTGATGCTTTGAATGGAAGTAATCCTACGATTGCTAGTGAACATGCTACAACAACTACCCAATCTGTTAAATTTTTAAATAGTTAATTATCTCATATCAAAATAATGTAGAAGACAGCCATCTAAGCATAGACACATTATGCTAAGCTTACTTCCTCAACAGTGAATAATCACAAGATTAGGTTCAGAACCCGAAAAATATACATGGAGTATATAACACACATACTGTATTGCCTATTCCCACATGAAACAAGTCAGGTATATCTCGTATACAGAATTCCGAAAGAACCAACAATAAGAAATATATTATTCTAAGTTGGTTGAGCAATTAAACTATAACGCTACAACCATATCATGACTGATGGCACGACTCTACTAATGATAGTATTGGAAAATCACCTGCAAATATTATCAACCATGAACACATCTCATCCATGAAGTAAGCATCAAAACGCCGTTGATCAACAACAAAATATGACAGTTCATGGAGTAAGTAAATATATTTTTCAAAAACATAGCTACCAACTTTGCCAGTAGTTGCCCACCTGACTCCATGGCGTTAAACAATGTCATTATCGATATTAGAGCGATCCAAAATGAAAATAACAGATTCATCCTTTAAGAAAGACAAGAAAATACGACATGCCTCGAGTCAAATGTCCGCGGTTTCATACAACAACAACAACAACAACAAAGTCTTTTCCCACTAAGTGGGGTCGGCTAATCTAATCCTTTCAACAACAAAAATGCACTCAACCCACAACTTATATCTAATCCTTTCAACAAAAACAAGCTCTACCCGGTGAAATTTTCCAACTTGATCTTAGAACCGCTATCCTTACTATTACCGATTGAAGATACCACACAATAACTAGTTGTATTAAGTCTCGTTGTTAATAATAAATATTGCAAAAAACACATCCTAATTGAAATCCAATGGATCCCAAAGGATTAATCGAAACGTAATCGGAAAACAAAAAAAAAAAAGAAAAAAAAAAGCCCACTTTCATGCCTGTGCTGTACAAAAATGGTAAATTTCAATGGTAAATCAGAATCGGCAAGAAAATTACTTCATACTTTGTAAGAAACCAAAACGTAATAAAATGTAAACTTGTTTTTAGTTAGAGAGAAACTATACCCTCCATAAACG
This sequence comes from Pyrus x bretschneideri, assembly GCF_019419815.1. Lineage (NCBI taxonomy): Eukaryota > Viridiplantae > Streptophyta > Magnoliopsida > Rosales > Rosaceae > Pyrus > Pyrus x bretschneideri. The sequence continues at coordinate 11,362,711 of NW_025999612.1, forward strand.
ATACTGTTGAGCTTGACTCTTCTCGAATTCACGAACCAACTCTTTCTCTGTAAATTCGACAACCCACTGAGCGAAATTGGAATAAAAATTCAAAAATTTTACCAGTTGCAGAGAGAGACCTTGAGCATCCATGGGGTGAGAGAGAGGTCGTCGTCCCGCAAATTTCTCAGTTTTCGTGCTCGGCTTCCTCATCCGTCCCCCACAGTTTTTGTCAGTTGCACGTTACTATTTTTTCTGTCTGGCCGTTGGGAAAGTAGAAAGGAAAAAGAAAGGAAAATTTGGGGATTTCTCTGCCGAAATTCTAATTCCTATCGTGGACGGTGGATCAAGTGGGTCTGTGTTTCTCCTGTTATTTGTGGCCGTAGGATGAGTAAAACCGATTTTTTTTTCTTATTGCGGACCTGGCGCTTTTTAATTTTCACGTTTGAGTTTTGGATGAACCGTTTTAACTGTGAATTGTTTTGATCTTGTAATACATTATTTTCGTGAATAAAATACTTTTTTCTACAACAGAAAATCAGTCTATATTATGAAAGTTTATTTTCTTTTCTTTCAATACTCTTTTAGCAAATTCAATTCATGTCAATGTAATCTCGTCACTGATTCTAAAAATAATTCGTCCAAATTGAGGGTTATTTTCATATACACGTGTTATAAGATTTCGTTCCTCTAAAAAAAAATTCCTTCATTGTGTGTCAATAAATGCAATATGTGCCCTAACTTAGTATAATTTACAGTAAAATTGTTTCAAGCTGAGTATATTACATTTGCTAACGCACTAGGAATAAAATTGGCATAGTTAAAGAGGAGGTGACATTAGGGATGGCAATGGGTCGGATTGGGTTTGAATGTGTCATCCCTATACCCGAATTTGTATATTTTTCCCGAACCCAAACCCGTAGAATCCTCGAACGGGTTTTCCTCATAGCCGAACCCGTCAAGTGACGGATTTTTGATCGGGGAACGGTTTTCCCCATTATGATATTTATATATTTATTTATATTATTAACTAAATGAAGAATATTAAAAAATGATATTAAATTGCTATTATTAATACAATTGATACAATGCATCTAATAAGTAATATTAAAAATTTATATTACTAAGAAAACATTTACACTCTTAAAAATTATAAGCATATAATTCCTATTATTAATGATATAAAAGTAAATAATTAATTTCATATTTAATAATGCATGATTATTAACAACCCCTTTTCATATAATAAATATTTGTATATTTTTATTCATAGATGAAATGGTTCGGTTTCAAGTATGGGTTTGGGACGGATACCCTAATAACCATAATCGAACCCGAAACCGAAAAATTTACCAAACGGTTACCCATAACCATAAAATACTTGAAATTTTATACCCGAAATCGAACCATTTGGATCGGTTACTTGCAGGGATTGGATTTGACGGGTTAAATTGTCATCCCTAGGTGCTACTAAGTACTACGGTCTAGTGGTATTTCTCTTCACTTGTAAGTGAGAGGTCTTAAGGTGGATTCTCGCCAAATGAGAATTTGAACCACATTATTGCTAGTCCATTGTGAGGCTAAGTCTACTCTCGTCCCCTTTAGTGTAGATAAAATCGTTGTTAAAAAAAAAATTAAGTGGAAAACAACACATATAAATTTCAATTTTTGCTCATCCAACTCAATATAGTTAGGAATTATGTTGCCTACTAAATTCTAAAAATGAGGGATACTTTTTTGTTTGAAAAAGAGGTAAACGCAAGAACAAGGAATCACTTTTCGTCTTTAGTATGTTTTTATCATTTTCCGAATGGGGGTTTGTATTTTTGTGTTTTTAATGAAAGTAAAGGGTTGTACGTATTAGGCCCAACTGTTTGGACATAATCACATTTGCAGGTTATGTACCCTTGGAATCCAAGCTAACCATGGAAGTTTTGCATTAGATATCGTTTTCTATAGATGATGAACACCTGCCCACGCGACTCTGATTGCCCTCCAAGGGATGGTCATGGGTTGATTTTGGGCCAAAATCAAAACCAAACCGATCTAGTTGGTTGGGCAAAATTACAAACTGAAATCGACCAAGCTGCGTCTAAAACCGATCTGGTCCGTTAACTGACATTGGCAGGTTGGTTTAGATCAGTTCTCGGTTTGTGTGAAGACAAAAATACATGACAAATTTCTCTCAAAAGATATAAACCGATATGAGTGATTGCTCAAAGGAAAGCACAAATGAAGCAGCCCAAGAAGAGCACCAAAGTAGTAGTTGTTGCCTTCTCCAAATGGTCTCCCTGTCCTTCTGCAAAGGGACTCTTAAACTAATTAGGTTTTGTTTTCATGTGGCAAAAACACGGTAACTCATAAATAATTAACCATTTATATTACTATACATATTAATTATGATTAAAAAAATAAATTAAATGTATGCGGGTCGGTTCGATTAATTGCACCTTAAGAATTTTGGGAACAGATTACCAAACTGATTAAGGGCGGTGCGATTCGGTTTAACCACTGAAAATAATAAAAATCAAATCAAATCAAATCAAACCAAACCAAGTTGCCGATGTTGTTCGGGTGGTTATGCCCAACCCTATCTCCTGTAATCCTTATATATAAATCAATGTTGCTTTCCCTATCTCATATATAATTCTTACTGGCCTTTCTACAAGCGATGAGCGCATGCGAAAAGTTTGTTTTACATTTTCTTTTTATATTTGGTCATGTATAAAGATTTTCTCTTTATTACAGCGCCCTGCGAAAGTCCCTTCCTAATCTTCATTTTATTTGTACTTTTATTTTATTTTTCTTTTTTAAACAATAACAACAATCTTTATTGCGACAACAAAATACACACTAATATATGATACATACAATTTTCGTTCGTTTTCCATAAGAAATTGGATCAGTAGATTGACAGGAAGTGGAACATCAAATGAAAGAATAATGACAAGTAATGAGACACCCCACCTATAATACAAAAAATTTGCACACCAAATGGACATAGATGACAAAGAAATTTGGGTAAATTATATTTTGCACCCTCGAGTTTGGGTGTAATTTTAATCTCATACAACATCTTCAAAACATTTTAACTTCATACCAAAACTTGTATAATTGTATTTAGTTGTAATTTCATACAATTGTTAGTTAATTAATCTGCCAAAACTTCTATCCCGCCTTCCACATGTTTTCGATGTTACGGAAACTGCATTTATTAAATGATTAGACGACGATAAATTTGGAGTGGTTTGCTTGCTGAGAAATTATAGGATTTTGGTTTTTTTACGAAATTGGAGATTTGGGGATGAGGAGAGCCTAGACAAATTGACCACCTTCTTCTTTCTTATTATGCAAATATAGATTCACATTCTGATCGCCCTCAAACTTCTGTATCTACTTTGAGTCACGATTGATGTTGATAGGAAAATGGGGAAGCAAAGGAAGATAGACAAATGGAGAAGCACAGGAAAATGATGCTCAAGTCCCCTTCCGTTGTCGAACCAGCCTTCTTCTGCTCTCACACTGATCCTGAACGAGCACCATGTTCTTGCTAGGACTCATTAGCACTGCCACACCATTGCTACCATCTGCAAGCGATGAATGAATATTGGATTGAAGTAATTTTATAATTCAAGACAGAATTTGTGGCATGTGCATAAGATGACGGGAACAAGAAGAGAGAACCCATAAAGTTTCGGCGTTCATCAGCCCAAGAACAAGAACTCAAAAAAATTATGTTAATTTAATTTTTAAATTGGTTATTGACAAGGGTGTGTTTTTTATTTGGGTTGTGAGTCTGTGGAAGTCTAGTTGGAAATAGAGTGGGACCTTATGTAGGCAATTAAGAATTGGTAGAAAATAAGACGAATATATAAAATTGTAATTAAATATAAGTTTGTGTGCAGAATTGAAATATTTAAACATACTCTATGAGATTGCAATTGCATTGGGAGGTAAAATGTAATTTACCCAGAAAATTTCATACACCAAAAAGAAATTAAAAACAAACAATTGGAGAAATACTAATTATTTTTTAAAACCACCAAAAAGGACATCAATTTTATTTTTAGATTTTTTTTTAGTTGAGAAAACTGTCACAACAAATATAAGCAAATATGAAGGGCGCATGATTACGTCATAAGGCAAACAGGAGTTATCGAAAACGTATTTTTCAAGATGTATAAACTCAACGTTTGCATCTAAAACCAAAGGCTTCTGAATTCTCACCGATTAGGTAAGTTTCTCTAGGTGAAGGAGTTATTGAAAACCTGCATATGTCAAAAAAGTAAAGATTATTTGACTAGAACTTAACGATAAAATAAAAAAAATTCATTAAGTGTAAGCTAGTATTCTCACGGTGGGTTTTGCTTTGTATTATACCTTAATTTTTTTAGTTTCTTCCAATATTTTAACATAAATATAATAGCAAGTGAACTGAAATTTTTTTATATTTTATATGACATTATTGTCTAAATTTTTTTCAATAATTTAATTGATAAAAACTTAGACATGATGTATTTTTCATCTGACCCAACATTTGACGAGATAAAAGGTTGAAATGACATACAATTTTTGTTTTCAATGTTATAGGATATAAATGTACACAAATTCATGATTTTGGCATTGAAAATTGGAGATGGACATTTCATGGACCACTGGTCATAAAATATTCATTCAAAAAGCACTTCATGCATTAATTATTAACTACACATAAAGAAGTGGTTGGAGATGAATTCCAGGCATGTATTTTATGCGGCTTGTTCAGGGATCAATTCATGTCGCGTGTGATTCACATGATGATGGTCAAAGGGAGGCTGAAATGCCTATATGAATATTCGCAACTCTCAGAAGAGTGGATTGTTGTGTTTAAGCCACCAATTGATCATATTTTAAAAATAATAATAATGATAACAACTACACATAAAGAAAAATTTAAAAACAACATGTGTATGCAGTTGATTTTTTTCTTTGTAGAACCCTAATGATTTCTTTTTTACCAAAATCAAAGATGAAAAAAAGATTGAATAAGTGAAGAGAGTCTTCTACCTATGAAGGGACATTGAAATTATGAGGAAAACACGTAAGTTATGGTCAAATCGCACATTAAATCTCCAAAAGCCACGATAATCAACCGTGCTCTTTTGACTAACATCCCCAGTACACCGTTGCGGAACCGTTTCATGCCAATAATATAAGAACATGTGTTAATTTTTCTTTACATGTCCTTATATTATTAGCACGTGCCAATGTCATGCATTATTGACACCTGACATCACCGCTGTAGTGTACCAATGTCATACAATACAAATTGTACTCTCTAGATACACAAAATATCTTATTAGCACCACAACATGCGAACACCATTCAGATACACAAAACTAATATCTTGCTTACACTAATACAATTACGCCGGACCTTTATATGTGAAATTTGAGAGCGCGTTAACAATGACATTAATTTTGTGTGTCTAAAACAATATCCCATTTGATAATTTATTTTTTAATAATAAAGGCAGCCAAGTAAGGCTGAAGGATGCATTTTAAACAGAGACCAAGATTAGGTTTTGTTTTATTTTTTATTTTATTTTTATACCATCGGTATTGAAGAAGGGGGAGAATCGAACTCAAGACGTTAGATGCAGATGTTCTATGCTCTAACATTGGGATAATATGTTAATATGCCTCATTGTTTGATTTGTTCAATGAAGCTTTCCAAATTCTTTGCAGAAGACCCTCCCTTCCTCAAACTCTCTTCAGCCATTTCCTTGAGCCTCATTGAATTTCCTCTTATGCCCTCGTCAGCAATCAAATTTTCCAATTTTCTTCCGATTTCATGCCTTGTAATAATCCCATACTCATCCGGGTTCAAACATAATCCGACTTTGTAGCCGTCGCAGATGCAACTCCGGTTGTAAAACTGATCCGCAAAATTCGGCCAACACAGGATTGGGACGCCCGTGCTGATGCCATCCATGGTCGAGTTCCACCCACAATGACTTAAGAAACAAGCAACAGATGGGTGAGCCAAAACCTTCTCCTGAGGCGCCCAGGGAACCATCTTTCCATGACTCGCCGGTAATCTCTTTTCATACCCGTCTGGGAATTTGGAAGAAGAGCCGCTGGTGAGCGCTGATCGGTTAACCCATAAGAATGGCCGGCCAAGAAGTTCAAGGCCTAGAGCTAATTCATCAATTTGGTGCTGGCTGTGTTTGGCAATGCTGCCAAATGCAACATAAACAACTGATCTGGGAGGTTGTCTGTCCAGCCAGCTTAAGCAAGTAGAGTCCTCCGGCCAGAAGGTCCCGGCAGGTTTTCCATTTGCAAGCAATGGACCAAGTGGGAGAATGTTTGGGATTGTATCACCAACAAGGGGGTTGAGCTCATGAAACCAGTTACACAGAATCCAGCAGCATTTTTCTAAGTTCTGTTGAATGGAAAATAAGCTCTGGAATATCATCTTCTGCGCAATCTGGTTTCCAGGATAGCTCCACACCAAATCACCATCAGTCAGTGGTGGCAGGTCTGGTGACAGTTGAACCTTATTCCCCTTCATTGTTGGTGTTGGAGTTCCTGTGAAGTCAATTTTCAAATATATCACAAAATTAGTTCTCTACTTTAGCCAACAGTAGAAAGGCTAAAATATATGTAGTTCAAGCTTTGAAAGACTTAATTACATACCGTTGGAGTCTATAATCCCGGCCTCAATCAGCTTCGGAATGCTGAGTGCCAAGGCCAAACCTCCAGGTGTAGATGGCCAGAACATCGCCAACTTAATCTCCCTTTTCTCAGCAAACTCTAAAGCCCAACCGAAAATTGCATCAGCTATGATACAGGTCACCTGATTACCCTCCAGGTTGGCCTTGTTTAACAAATTCTCCAGATGGCCAGGCATGACTTTGAATATACTCTCACCCACTTTGCGTTCATCACTTCGCGGATCTTCTTCTGGTAACCCATCAGGGACAGCGACAAGCCTGACCTGATCACACTGCTCGCCATCCAACTCCGGCTGGGAAGCCATCAGACGTGCATGTAAAAACTCTGTTACCACAAGTGTGACCTTTATTCCACGACTGGCAAGTTGATACGACAACTTTATGAATGGTGCAACATGTCCCTGTATAGGGTATGAAACAAGTACAACATGGGTAGCCTTTTCTTGATCTGGTCTTTCCAGATTGGAGGAAGTTAGCTGTCTGTGTTCCATCTCCACACACTCTCTCTAAAATTCTTCCCAGAAAAGTAACTCACAAGTAAAAGCGAGGACGAAGAAAATATTTCATTCCTCTATGTATACAACCTCAAAGTGAAAGACTGCTCCACTAAGCATTGCAATATTTTCAGGAATATATATTAGTTTTCAAAGTAGCATTCATCCATTTTCGGCGTTGGTTATGCGAAAAACCAACATCATCTTTGCATGAAAGAACATAAATAATACTTAATAGCAGTCATTCATCTTTGATGAAGATTTTCTCTTCCAGATTTTCTGCAGAAAAATATGTTGAAAGCTCAAAATTCATGGGACCAGCACGAAGAGAGATGGCCATAACATTCCATGTTGAATCAAATGCAAGATTTGGCACAAAAGGAAGAGAACTGTTTTATAGTACAAGAATGATTGGCTATAAACTATCATTCAATAAAGTGCAAAAAAAAAAAAAACAAAAACAAAAAAACAAGAACTATATAACAGAAGGCCAGCCACACCTTCCACTGCTATAAGATTTGTGACAACCACGTTTTATAACAGTTGAGGAACTTATCACTGTCACCTGATACATATTGTAAAAAAAATAAACAAAATACGTCCAGAGATTGGAATCATGATTCTACATATCTTTATAATCCCAAGGTATATGATGATATAGCATTGAAAATATGCAGACAATTCCAAACAATAGAATGGTTTGACGAATATGCATCCCTAAGCCAATTCTGCTACAATGTAATGCATTCCCAAAACATAAACTGCCAGTTAGTTTTACATAATTCATCTGCTATTAGGAGCCCCGTCAGAACCAGTTTCACCATAGTACGGCTCTTAGCCTATATAAAGCCCAGCTCATTGAGATCGAAAGGAACATTAGCATGAAAAAGCAACAAAAGAGAGATTGACTGCAGATCAAGAAATAACTAAAAACTTCAATTGAATTGATATAAGAAGCACACTATCCCTTAAAATTGATGGCATCAAACTTAAACGACAGTTTCCATCTAGGAAAAACAAAACGATAATCGGATAAAGCAAAACTGCTTAGCATTACATCTCAATTCTCTTTCAAGAAGTTTCAACTCTTTTGTGTCCCCGGTCGAGCAGGTCCGAAGTAGTTGGTTACCAATCCCATAATAGCAAACCTGGTATGTCAGACAAAACATATGAAACAGGAAAGATCTTAGAACAAAACACATGACAAAATTCACAATCGCATCACGTCCATTCAAGAATAATAAAATCAGCCCATAAATTATGGTGAATACAAGTAGCACTTAAGTCTTAAGCCTAACACAACACCCATTTGGGATTACTTCTTTCGAAAGCACTTCCGACCATAAGCGCTTTTACTGAAAACACTTCTATTAGATGCAATGCAAGTAAAAAAATTTAATAAAAATCCCAGTGCTTCATGAAGTAGGTGGTTTTCTAGAAAGCAGTTCCAGGGTTCTTCTAACTCAAAAGCATTTAACTTTTACAGTAAAACGTTGTCAGAAGCGCTTCTGTATATCTGAAAAGCGATTTAGCACTTCCAAACATGCTGAGAGTCATTATTTTTCAGCTAAAGCTGAAATTTACAACTTCCAAATTTCAAATGCTTTGGTAAATCGGTAATCATGCAGAAATTACAAGGAAATTTTAAGTAATTAAGTAAAAAGTAAATTGTGAACTTACATCATGGCCATGGAGATCTGTTTGAGGTCGTTCTCCAAGTTCTTCATGTTCACCAGCGATTGAGCACAGAATATAATCGCAACCCAAGAACACAACTTGTACTGCAAATTGATACATTCAAATAATTAATCACACCTCAAAAATCAGCAAATTCCAATCAAAAGTAGCAAAATTGCAATCGAGAGAAAAAGAGAGTACGGACGCGGAACATGACGCCGGCGATGCCGAAGACGACGGCGATGAGACCGGAGTAATCCACTGGAAGATCTTGCGGCGGCACGGCGGACGGCACGTAGCGCTTCGCCGCGGAGGGCTGGCGCGGGTCGTTCACCGTCGATGACATCTCTCTTTTCTCTATCGGCGAGTGATCTGATGGATCTCTGGCTCTCGCGCGAGTTTTGGAACGTTGGATGTGAAGAGGAAAACAGAGAAATTATTAGGTCGTGTTTGGTTTTTCTGTTAATGTATACGGACCCAAACTAAAAGGAAAACACGGTTCACTCAAACAGAGCCTAAACAAAATTTTTGTTGGGAAGATCAACCAAAATTGACATTTTATAATTGATTTCACGAGGAGTTGGATTTGAAAAGAATTTTGACTCAGGAGGAATTCTCATCAAAGTTGTTCGTTATATAGAATTCGAGTAGAATTCAACCAATCCACCATTTTCAAGGTTTGGGAAGATACATATAGGCATTTTAGCCCATTGACCATCATCGTATGATTACTTGCGCCATGAATCGAACCAAAGACATGGTATGTGAAATATGAACCTATAATTCGTTTCCAACAACTGCTCACCTTGTGGTGGTTCATATGAGATGTTTGTGAATTTACATAAATCGGAATTGAGATGGTAAGTGTATAAGTTTTGGAACCTTTAATGTGACAAGAAAAACACAATTTTCCCCAACCAAGTAATATGCTTGGTTGATATATTTGCGGAAGTTGAGAAGGGAGTGCATGTCAAGCTCTCTTGAACTGCTAGGGTTAAGTTTTGATGCTCCTCCGAAGTATCCGTCGTTACTTGCAAATGAAGAAAAACGCATACGCTCGATTTTGCGAGTAAGGGCAGAAAGGGCTACAGGATGAAATTCAGTGCAGGTCGATTGCAATACCGATCCTTGGCGTAACAGTTTTTGCAACTTCACTGGTTTGGTCTCGGTCTTTTCACTCGGAATTGCCTGAGAACCGGTGCTTGGAATGCCGGACTGCAATTTTCAGTCGAGTGTAGCCTCTTTTTTCCGGCTAATGGCCGTCAAAGGTGAAGGAATTTGGTAAATATAACTGTTAGTTCATAGTGAAAGAAGTATTTTCTTATTGGTCATGCTTCGGAGCTCCAACAACCCGTCAACCCACGGGGGACGAAGCACTCCTGAAACATGCTCCAAGCCTCCAAGCAATATGCATCCTTTTCTTCTCCAAGCAGTGAGTCAAAATAACATATATTTGGTAAAGTTTAAGTTTGATACACCATAACAAGACACATTTCCAGATGCATGTTCGAACACATATATCCTTCGAAAAATATCAAAATATTCATCCAAATCTTAAAATTCAGCTAGAATTATCCTACAAACTTCAATAATATACTCACGGTACACTGAATGTCACATAGCATACCATTCAACGATACAAGCAAGAATCCTTTCAGGCCAACGCTCGCCTAGCAATGAGTCACACTCCACACATGCACAGTTCCCTCGAGGTCCCCTCGAGGGTTTCAACATTATGCAATAACAAATGCTTAACACACAAACTAATAGAACAAGTACAAAATGGACCAGCTTCAACTCAGCAAGCACGATACTTTGCTCACAGTATTTTCAAAAATGGCGGACGTTGAGTGTGCTGAAATCTCTAAAAGTGCTAAAACACACATGAAAGGATAAAGGAAGCAAAACATCTAGTAAAGAAAGGCCACGTTTCCAAAGGGTGGCGATTTTCACACTTCCATTTTCTCCAACTGCACTCCTCCCCTTGTTTTTGTCCCCTGATTCTCATTTCATTTATTCAATCCAAAGGGTAGAAATGTAGGGAGGAGTGCACTCGAAGAAAATGGGAGTGCGAAAATCAGCCGTGAAAGTAAAACAAAAGAAGAAACCAACATAATGTATGCAGTACACAAAGCTAACATATTAATAAAGAGCTTAAACGGCGCTTCAAACTTTCTTCTGGAGTTGTTTCACCGTTAGAAGTGAATTTCATGATACAACTGATCAAAGGATAACAACCAGACACCATTGTAATCTTTTGACACTCAAACTAGTAGCACGAGAGCGGTGCAGCAGAATTTCAACTACCCCATTTTACTAAGCCTCCTGTGGACGTCATAAACTACCAAGAAAAATAACTGCCCGTTGACTTTTACACAACTGAACCAAAATCAAGGCAAAATTTCTCAACTGATTTCAGAACTTAAGACCACAGAGTCCCTCTTCTCATAAATCCCAGTTGTAAGACCTCAATCAATGGATTTCACAGGCTTAGGATTATGAACGAGAATACATGATTACATGAATTATAGAAGTGTGTACAATTTTGAGTAATGGGACTGCGGTTCTATCCTCCCCCCCTTAGCCAAAAAATTGATGGGGCATCGCAGTTCCTTTCTAAACTTTCAGAGTATACAGAGACCATCTTATATTTCTTAAAAATGGCGTCAATGGCCCATAGTGAAAAGAACTAAAAGTCTCCTTTGCTATTAAAGGAGACAATCTAGAATTCATTCTTCTCCTACATTCCAATTTGTGCAACTGCTGTTGCGAACCATGTCCCAATAAATAAGTTGAAAGATAATTGACAAGAGGATCACAAGGGAGGTGGAGACAAATGGCTGAGGGAAAAATAATAAATTAATAATCAAAGTGAAAGACATTGTACCCTGTCTGGCAGATTTCTAGGCACTGGAAGTGCGGTAACATATTTCTGGGGACCGGATTTTTGAGCATCAGAAGACGATGAGGCCTCCGGCCCCTCACCTTGTGCCCGCCCATGAAACTTAGCAAAACGATTGATAACAGAAAACTTCTCAAGATCCTGGCTTTCCACTCTCAAGTCTAAGATTGAGCTTCCCTTGTCCAGTCTGCATGAATGGAAGATTACACCAGAGTATGAGAGAGAGCATACATAAGAACGATAAGATGATAATATTTAGTATCTAACATAGAGATTAAAGTTAACTACAATGTCAAAACTAGTAATAAAATACAGAGGCGTGAAGGAAAGGAAAAGGTTGTGGAGGCTACCTCAACAAATCATTTTCCAGCCTCCTTGCTTTATCAATAAAGTCTTCCACAACTTTTGAGTAGTTTTGATTGTCGATTTTCTTGTGTGTTCTAAGCTTCTCCGGCAAACTATAAACCATATAATGAAAGACTGAATGTTAGAATGCAATGAATAATGCAAAATCCACCAATCATCAATTCATTGCCTTAATGGAAAACTTTACACAAATTTTAAACAACTCTTACAGGTTTATATTGTCAAGAGGCGATGGAGTTTGAGCATCACTTCCAGAGCAGGAGATTGCACTGCAAGCATCACCCAGGGATAATCTAGATGCAAGGTAAGCCACACTCCCATAGCATGAGCTAGCATCTGCAGAAAGAACTGCTGCAGAAGGAGGGCGAAGCAGTTGCTGCATAAGCTGTGTAGTCAAGACTATCCTTCTTTTGGACCTAAGTATTGGCGGTCCATCTTCAGTTATTTCAGTTTCATCTTCCACCTATCAACCCAATATGAAGCAATTAGAAATTAGAACTCTCAAATAGAATTACAGTACATTAAAGCTTAATTGTGAGCTTAGTGGGTGAACTTGAAACGAACCTTCTCAACCAGTCGGTTTGTTGAGCGAGCCCAGTCTGCTTCAGCTGCACTGTAAGTATAAACCTTCCATATGTTAGAAATTCATGAAAGAAAAAAAAATTAATATTTTTCCCTGAAACATAAAAATAACAAACAAACTAAAGTTAAAATGGAGCATCTTTAGTTATCGAGCAGAGGGTCAAGCAACCCACCTGATATTCAGAAGCCTTTGGGGAAGCTCGGTCAGCTCTTTATGCCAGGGTGAGAGTTCAGATGTAGCACTTTTACGCTTCATTGGTCTCTCAACAATTAAACTTTGATCAGCTACATCAGAATGCGATAAATGAGGTGAAGGTGATTGCTCCCTGGGAATAGGTACGGGAGCTGAACTCTGCGGGGTGGTAACAAGCTTACTAGCATCAGAAGCAGCACTTGCTTGCTCCATTGATTCCGAAGGATGCAGATCATCACCTGCCCTTCCAGCAACTGAAGGTTGTCCCATAGCCTTCATAGTGGTTCTCAGTGTATCATGCATTGGAAATATTTGCCCATTCTTAAAGGTTCCATACTGTTCAAACCAGGATGGTGCCATCTGGGGGCTAACTTGAGACTGTTCACCTCTAAGAGAAGATGCATTACTACTAGAGAAATTCTGGGAATTCTTCTGATTAAAAGCAAACATATTGTGACTAGATGCATTTGAATTTCGAGTATCCCCAAGCTTGGATGAAAAGCTAAGCATGTTAGGATCTCCAGAGGGAACTAAAGTATGATCAGCTGATGAATCTCCTACCATACTATTATATCCATAAGGTGGTTGTGATCCTCCCAGGGGACTCACCTGCTGAGTCTCCACACCAGAATCTGCACCTTTCAACTTCTTCACACTCTGATCACTTCCATCAACGTCTTTACTTTTCATAGCCTGCACTTGGTCCAGCAAGGAATAACTTTGATCCAAACTGTTATTTGGTCTTAAAGAGCGACCGAAAGCTTCAATATCTCTCTGGGTAGCAACAGAGCTTGACAAATTATTTGCAATGGATTCTTTTGCCTGCGAGACATTGATATTTTGGGCATTCTGAATGTTCTCAGGTGACGCTTGTTGCCTAGTACTTAGATTGGATGGTTGCTCTTTCCCAACAAAGCTTTGCATGTTCGAAGAATATGCACCAAAGGCAGACAAGCCATGCCCTCTTTCCCGGGTATCTTGCTCATTGAGCTTTGGTGATTCAGCACTTACAAAAGGTTGCTGAAATGGAACACTGGTCCATACATTAGTCAACCCTTGAAACATGGCACCTTGATGGGACATACCCGATGCAACAGAAGGCTGAGAGCCTGGCAGAACATCTGATCCAGGGATTTTCAGGGCAGCAACATGTGAACCGGATTGATCAGCAACATTCAGATGTGATGCCTCTGCAAAAGCAGAGGCAAGGTTATTCTGCGAAGTATTTCCAGACAAATCTGGCACTGATGGCAGGGCAGATTGGCTAGTTTGAGATATGTCACGAGAATCACCCATTTGTTTCGATCGGAAAGCATGTCTATCAAAAGGTATGTTCACAGACTGGCTTGCTGTTGCTTGTCCACTTGAACCAATCATGTGCTGATTTTCTAGTTGACTTCTTGAAAGAGGAAAACCAGATTTGAAAGCTGTAGGAAAACTTCCCTGAATATTGTACGGTGAAGCCTTTTTCCCTATCTGTCCTGAGGTACCAGAGAGATTGTTTCTAAATTCACCTTGAGATGCTTCACGGGAAGAAGGCAAGGACTGGGCAGATGCTGCCGAGGCCAACCATGTACGACCCTTTTCTCCTATCTCAGAATGGACAGGGGATGAACTGACAACTGCTTGTGAAGAGAACTGAGAAGATGAGGTATGATCTGCAATTGGAGTACGTTGAGATGGAGGAGCCAGCTGTAAACCATAACCTTGAGAAACAGATGACTGTTTTCTCTGTATTTGACCTACAGATCCATCAGAAGTTTCCACTTCAGGCATCTCTGATGATGTGTTGTGATCCGAAGAGGTGAAGTGTGTGGCATTGCCACCCTCCCTTGGTTGGTCCACCTTGTGAAGTAGCTCAAGCATATGTTGACTGCAAGGAATTGAAAATATTAAAGCCTCGTATCATCAAGCAAATCTATCTATATATGCATTGTACATATGCAGTATTCAACTAAAGCAAAAATAAGAATGGTAGCAAAGATAAAATTATTCAATTACCTTGATGGTGCAGCCTTGATTGGGGCATTACTACCAGGGAATCTGTCAAAGGGAGTAGACGTGCTTGGTACAAAACCTGGAAGCAAATTTTTGGAAGGTGTCTCATCTAAATGTCTTGCATCACCCTGACAACCAGGTAAACGCACAAGTGGGTAGAAAATGTCAACTAAACTTTAATTTTAGGATTACGAAAGAAAGAAAATCAAATAAGAAGACCTAAAGCAAAAACATATAGATGAATCAAGAAAATCAAAACTAAAAACTCTGGCATCAATCTCAAAGATATAAAAAAAAAAAAAAAAAAAATACAATTGATCACCTTCTCAATTTCCATAGAACTTCTATCAGTGTGACCAATAAAGTTTGACTGCCCCCCTTGGTTGTAACTTTTAAAACCTGGAGGTACATTCTGGGACATAGCTTGCGAATAATGTGTCACATGTTTTTTTCCATAAGATGGTTCCACTTCAACATCCACATCCCCCATTGGATGATACTGAAACTTGCGAGTTGCAGGGGGTCTTCGAGCAGCATTACTAGATGATTTTTGTTTACTTCCCGGAAAAGCAAATGAATCACCAGCATCAGAGGCAACAGTTTCCTTCAAACCACCAATTGGAGCAGGGTGGTGTGCATTAGAGAAAAAAGTATCATTAGAATTCTCTTTTCTATTCACATTCTCCATATCATGAATCTCAACTGCTCTCTTCTCTAAGCCATTGTTCCCTGATGACTCCAAGATTAGATGATTCTTATCCAGATGATGCTGGTTTTTCCTCTCAACCTCATTTCCCTGAGAGTTCATTTGAGAATCAACTGATTTCCAGAATTCATGATTGTTTGTGAGTTGTTTCTGGCTTTCGTGGTTGACTCTTGCACTGCTGGAATTTGATTTCCCTATATTGTTTGTGGCTGAACCCACTCTATTCATCTGTGGACTTCCAATGGGATATTTTGCATGCTCCATTTCAGAATTTGAATTCTGAACAGAATCAGCCTTCCATATACCAGCAGCATGGCTCATTTCCTCATGGATGCCTCTCTTACGATCACCACCTGGTATTGATCGTGATAAAATTTGATTCCCATGACTTTTGAGATTATTACCCATATCTGTTGGCATAGATTCCATAAATTTCCTACCATTTAACATATTGAACGGCTGGCCATCACCATTATTTGACGAAATGCTTTGTTGACGGTTCCAGGAACCTGAAATGCTATTTGCATTTATTTCTGTACCTGATGAATGACTACCTTCTACAGGCGGCTTTTGTAGAGGACTGTTATCCAACCATTTACTTCCTTGTTCAGGAACCTGATGAACAAATCTCTGAGGAGAATCATTCTGAAAGACCTCACCTCGTTCATGCGAAGTTTTGGGTCCTGGTTGCTGAAATCCCTGAACATTAGAAAAACTAGCAGTCGTACTCGTCCTATGGGCATCAGCAGAGTGTGGAGAAGCTCTAGAATTCAAGTCGGAGGAAGAGTGCAAGTTGTTACCAGCCCAACCAGATTGTTGTTTGCGAGTATTACCAACATTTGAGCGCTGCTGATTCACAATTGGAGGTTCTTGATTTCCAAAACTTGGAGGACACCACTCTTGTAGCCCTATATCAGCACTAGAAGTTTCTGCTACTGCAGATTGCATAAGAGCACTCCAACTCCCACTTTGCAGAGAAGGAAGTCCTCCAAAACTTTCCGTGCCATCCAACACAGTGGAACCTCCCATTCCCACATCTGTGCTGCTGCCAAAGGCATCCCATAGATTGTCATCTGAACCAAACAAAATCTTTTCCTCAGTTGGATCTAGTGTAGCCACGCTCTGTGCGGATGCAACTTGTGTTACTGCTTTCTCTTGCAATGGTTCTGAAAATCCAACTAGTTGTGGCCTCCCTTGGAATTCTTCCACGGGTTCATTTCTTTGATGGGGATTTCCTTGATTCAAGTTCTCCAAATTAAACCCATTATTCAAACCTTCAGCAGCAATAGGCCCAGGCATACTCCTGCCTTGAAAATCCTGTCTAGAAATCCGAGATCCATCTTGCATGCTAACCTGATCTGGAAATGCAGAATATTGATTACCTGGAAAGGAATTATTACTTGCCGACATCTGCTGCATTGCCGATCTATCCATTTGAACATGAGGATATGAGCCTGTTGAGCCACTTGTGCTAGTAACTGGAACCCCATACAGAGACTGATCAGCATGTTGAGGAACAAAACCCATCATGCGTAGTGTGTGGGCTTGTTCAGGGGTCAATGCATGTCCACTAGATGCACCCTGAATAACAGGAGAAGCAACACGCTGTAGCCAGTTTGTGTTACCAGCCAGAAGATCAGGTGGCCATTGATTGTTAGATGGCTCATTGATGGGAACACCATTGATCAGAGCTGGTGAGTGGTTACCAGCATCCTGTTTTGTAATGGAGGAAGCCTGATTTGCAAAAACCTGTTGCCTTTCTAGTTGCTGAAGTTGTTGCTGCCTTTGAAATTCTTGAATTTGTGTGAACATAACCTGTCGCTGTAACTGCTGCATGTCACTAATCCCTGATTGCTGCCTAGGCAAAGACTGCATCATGCCGGGATGTGGACCATTCATGTGCTCTTGACCACCGAAAAAATCAAAACCAATTGGAGATTCTGAAGCTTCTAATCTCACCGAATTACTCTTATGCTCAGGGCCACTTCCTCTCTGTGATTCATGTACCGGCAAGCCTCTAGATGTTAAATTTTGCCGATCAGATTCTGAATCCACACCCGAAAAGTTAGCTTCATTCTGCCTTGCTCTAAACATCTGGTGCCCATGAGCATAGCCATTCAGGTTAGCCTGTTGATTTTGATACTGAGCTCTGCCAAACTCGGGTCTCACATTTGATTGCATAAAATTCAAACCATGAGGCACATGGTACGGCTGACCCCCATGCCCTCTCTCCGAATCTGTTCGTAATAAAAGAATAGAGATGTTTAGAAAGAGGTGATGGCTCAGGCAACACAAAAACCATTACAACCTTATAGTAATCGAGAAGTTAAATGACTAGTACCTGGTTGCAGTACATTATAATTCTTTAAACTTGAATTAACAGGAGCTCCACTTTGTCTCTGGCCCCCAACCCACAGGTTGTTGCTAAGTCCTGGCCAGTTCCCGTCAACAGCCTGAGGATGATGCTGACCCTGTGACAAGTTCTCTTGGCCAAAGAAATTATGGACCCTGTCTCCAACTTCGTTTCCAGGCATAGATAATCCAGCCACAAATTTGCAGCAGCTAATGTTCTTTTAAGAAAAATACTACCTACAAAAAATATGAATAGAGTTCAGAGCTACCATATTCCAACAATTCTAAGATACCAGAAAATCATATTAAGTTCGACCAAACAAAATCCCATTCAGAAACACACCTTTTTCCAATATAATTTAGTGCCAATCCAACTGCCATGTTCCCCGCCCAAACTACTTATCCTGAATATAACCATGTGACGGTTAGGCACACATCAAGTACATCATGTATTAGAGGGAAAATAACAGCTATCAGATATCCATCACGATAATTCCTGTTAAAAAAATTCCCAATCAAAATACCAGAACCGATATTTGGTAGATCTCTAATTCATATGGTTTGATTAAGTTGCACTATAGGACTGCAATATATGGACCCTTTTCAGAATACTCTATTATCTTGTGCATGTATATTTGTATTGAGAAAACTTGGCTTCAATTCCATGACGAGTTCATATGGTTTGCTCATTACATTACACTCCTATAAATATTGGTCAATCTAACAAACTACACCGTGAGGTAGGTCAATAAAGTTCACCCACTCTCAAGTAAATTTAATGGTGGGGAAATGGACTGCTATCCAGCAATGATTTCAAACCTATATGTAAACAACACAAACCTGTGTATCCTATGATAACACATTAAAGCATTAACTAAAATCAAAGACAGTTTCACAGAAACAACAGTCATACAAACAAGTGAAAAGGAATATACAATCGACAGTGTTCCCTGCCCTCTTGAGCACCTCACTCGAAAAATCGTCAAGTGGGGAAAACCGGAGGCAGTCAGATATGTGAAATCCATCAACCCAACCCAAATCTGACACTATAACCTGTTGCTCCAATTGGCTGGCTATAATGCAAGTAGCAGGCAAAAGAACGAAACTTCCCGGAATTTCTCATACGAAACCACACAAAACTAATCCAGCCAAAATGCTTCATTGTAATAAATTAAATTTTAAAAACTAACAGAAAGTTTTAAAATTTGAGTTGTTAATTCTTTCCTTTCCGGTCCATTTATGAGCAACCAAAAGGAATGCTAAAGCCACATTTATAGCAAAAACAGATAAGATCGAAAGCAAAGCACCGACACTTCAACTGTACAAGCAGACGGAGCTGCTCAGCCATGGCATGCCAAAACCCTAGCTTAGATTTGAATTACCAGCAGAGATGGTTCGTGCGGAGAGCAAATTAGGGTTTTTTGATAGAAAAAAATGGGGAAACTCACAGTGACGCTGCGCGGCCGCCATTGAAGCTGGAAGCTGATCCTCCGAGACTGTCAGATTGAGAAGCGTTAGGGTTCGAATCGGAGAGAGAGAGGACTGTGTCTTTCAGCTTCAGATAGGGAGAGAGAAAGGGAAGAGCGAGAGAGAGAGAGAGAGTGATCGAAATACTGCAAAATTTTCAACGAACTGAGGGACAAAACCGAGGTTCGGCAGCCGAAGCTGGGTGGTTCGGATCCGAAGCTGGGTGCAGGGAAAGGGAGGCGTTTTGGCAAACGCGTCGGGTGGGTATTTCTGAAGAGTTGTTGAGGGTAGAGGGAGAGTTAGGTACTCCTGGAATTATATTCTGCCACGTGGAATTATGGAGTGTGGCGCCTGCATGATGATAAATTTTAGGATAATTATTATTTTACTACGTTCAAGTATTCGTATAATTCACACTTTGATGTTCTTATTTTTTATCTCACTTTTATACTTAAAGTTACGATTTGCTCTCAAAATTATACTTCCTTCAGTTTAGTTGTTAAGTTTTCCGTTAAACAATGATGTGGCAAGTCTTTGGCTCACCAAAAATTTAAAGTTAATATAAAAAAATGTTACTAAAAGAAACATAAATATGTCACTCACTTAGTACTACGGTCTAGTGTATTCCTCTTCACTTGTAAGTGACAAGTCTTAGGTTCAATTCTTACTAAAGGCGAATTAAACCACGTTATTGCTGACTTAGTATAAATAATATTGTTTGTTCGAAGAAGAAAAAAAAAAAAAAAAAGGGCCGATAACAGATGCTGTGCCCACCCATAAAAGACAGGAGGAGGAGGAGGATGGGATTGTAAAGTGCAAGCAAAGATTTTTAAATTTTGTAGTTTTCTTTTAGATTTATGATGTTTTTATTGCCCAAACTTTTTTCATGATTTAAAATTTTTTTTTTGTGGTGGGTTAAAGGCCTATCAGGTCATTGTTTAATGAAAAACTTGATTAGAGATTAACTAAATTAACAGAAGTATGATTTTGAAAGCAAATCACAATTTTAGGTATAAAAGTGAAACAAAAAAAATTAAACCTAACAAAATACGAATGTCACGATACTTAAATTAGTAAAGTGAAAACTACGCTCGCAATAAAATCCAAATGAGAAGGTACATCGCAGAGTCTTTGACTCCTCCACTCCCTTGTATTGAAAGATTCTCACCATAAAAGAAGTACAAAAAGAACACTTGTTATTTCCCTCCAATTTATATAATTCATATGATATGCCATCACTCCACCAGTAAAGTAGCACTAAAAATAATTGAAGTCTCTACCAAGGGCTTGCTCTGTGTAAAGTTGCAGCAAATGTTGAATCATCACGGAAACCCCAATTAAACTACTTTTTCTCCTAATGCAAACAATTGTACTTGTCAATAATTGTCTCTTTTTCTTCATCTTTCTCAACTTTCGTGTATTAGGAAATTACAAATATTGCATCAAATAAGTTTTTTGCGTTGTAGTCTCTCGAAAGAAAGGAATCCATTTTGAAGACAAAAATCAAATGGAAGAGATAGACTGATAGAGATAGGTTTTGTAGAAATGGCAAAGGTTTGTTTTCATCCTCCATATAACTCCAAGTCTACAATGATGTGTAGTGTGATTTGTGAATGCTGAAACGTGGACAAAAAGTGTAATCGTCTCTTTACAATAATCTATCTTTTTTGGTGAGGTGCTTTATTAACTCGAGCAATTGAATCCTAAATAAAGCAAAATTAGATATAGATAGATATATCTATATTCACAAATCACACTATACATCATTGTAGTGTTTTTAAAGCTCGTTTGAAGTGTTTTTAAAATGATTAATAGCAGTTTTTTGTGATAAAATGTTTTTGAAACTAATCCTAAATAAAAATGCAATTGAATCCTAAAAAAAGTACTCAAACAGCTTCTGGAAGAAGTACGTAACTGGAACTTCTTCCTGGAAGCACTTCAAGTGCTTTTGAAACTCAAAAACATGTTCTCTTAAATCGCTTTCGGTCATTTCCCAACGAGTACTTATTTACTCAACCAAAAAAGTCTGCAAGTGACCCTTTACTACAGTCGTGGAATAATGTTGAGCCCTTGCATGACGGTGTGGGTTTGAACCCCGTTAGTGGCTAATCTTACATCTAATCTAACAAAATCTATTGTTTAACCAAAAAAAAAACCAACAAGTCTATTATTATTTTACTAATTGTAGCTTATTTTACCTTCTTTCTCTTATTTGTGTTCTCCTCTTTTATAGTATAGGTATATATATATATATATGTATATAACAAGGTGTAAAATATAAGAAAAACTAATAAAAAGTCTAAAAAAACTTTAGTTTTAATGAAAAATAACAAATGAATGTGAGTAAATAGTACCAGTAAAAGGTAAAAGTGTAATTTTTCTTTAAAAGTAAATTGTACCGAGAGTATTTTGTTATGACTTCCTAAAATATATTGGTTATCTAAATTACCATCCATAGTTAGTAAAAGAAAATTGATTTTTCTAACCAAAAAAAAAAAAAAAAAAAAGAAGTAAAATGATTTTTACATTTTCATTTCTTTTTGTGCACTTCCTCATATGTTCTTTTGACTTTGATTTGATTTATTTGGACTGCCACCGTGAAGTAGTCATTTTGTTAAGGAAATTTAGTCTCTTAATTACACACATATAATTAGGTGGTAGTGGTTTCAGCCAGATCTTTTGTCGTCTAGCGTCAGTTTCTAGACAAACCACTACCAAATTTTTTTCCGAAAATATCAACCCAAGCCAAAAATTCTGATCTCATACCGAAATTTTTTTAAAACGATAATACATAAATTTTTGGGATACATATCCGAATCGATCAATAACTTTTTGGTACGAGAATTAGGATTATATATTCATGGTTTGGAAATCCCAAATTGAACCGAATATATATATATTTTTTTTGTTGCATGCATATTGAATGCTGAATTTAAATAGTTTGATAGTAGATTTCAATTGAAATTTAAGTAGTTTAATATTAAAAATAAAAGTATGAAATTAAATAGTTTGGAACTTTAGAATGTTAGTGTAACTTGGTATGAAATTTCGAATTGGTAAGAGGTAAAAAAAAATAGATTTCAATTGATATAAAATTGAATAACAAACCCAGCAAACCCATAAAAGACAGAGGATGTTGTGCCCACCCATAAAAGACAGAGGATGGGATTGTAAAGTGCAAGCAAAGATTTTTCAATTTTGTAGTTTTCTTTTAGATTTATGATGTTTTTATCGCCCAAACTTTTTTCATGATTTTAAAATTTTTTTGTGGTGGGCCAAAGGCCTACCATGTCATTGTTTAACGAAAAACTTGTCTAGAAATTAACTAAGAACTCGTTTGGATGTGCTTTTAAAATGAAAACTTGTCTAGAGATTAACTAAGAACTCGTTTGGATGTGCTTTTAAAATGATTGAAAGTGTTTTTGGTGAAAATATTTTTGGAAACAATCCTTAGTGAAAATGTTAGTAAATCCTGAAAAAACACTTAAAATGCTTCTTGAAATGTGCTTTTTATAGAAAGCACATAATTTATGCTTCTTATAGAATGCACTTAAACTGCTTTTGAACCTAAAAACATTTTATCTAAAAATACTTTCAATCATTTTAAAAGCACATCCAAATAAGTCCTAAACTAACAGAAGTACGATTTTAAAAGTATATCACAACTTTAGATACGAAAGTAAGACAAAAAAAATTAAACCCAGCAAAATACGAATTTCACGGTACTTAAAATGGTAAAGTGAGAATTTCGCTCGTAAAAAAATCCAAATGAGAAGGTACATCGCACAATCTTTGACTCCTCCACTCCCTCGTATTGAGAGACTCTCACCGTAAAGAAAGTACAAAAAGAACACTTGTTATTTCCCTCCAATTTATATAATTCACTCATATGATATGACATCACTTCACCAGTAAAGTAGCAGTAAAAAGAATTGAAGTCTCTAACAAGGGCTTGCTCTGTGTAAGTTGCAGCAAATGTTGAATCATCACGAAAACCCCAATTAAACTACTTTTTTCCTAATGCAAACAATTGTACTTGCCAATAATTGTCTCTTTTTCTTTATCTTTCTCAACTTTATTTTATTCGGAAATCACAAATATCGCATCAAAGAAGTTTTTTGCATCGTAATCTCTTGAAAGAAATGAATCCATTTTGGAGACAAAAATCAAATAGAAGAGATAGACTGATAGAGATAGGTTTTGTCGAAATGGAAAAGGTTGTTTTCATCCTCCGTATAACTCCAAGTCTACAATAATGTGTAGTGTGATTTGTGAATGTTGAAACGTGGACAAAAGTGTAATCGCCTCTTTACAATAATCTCTCTTTTTTGGTGAGGCGCCTTATTAACTCAAGCAGACAATAGCTTACAACATGCTTAAAGTGATTTCAAAACATCATATAGTAAATTAAGACAATTTTTGTTCACAAACAAAAAAAATAAAAAATAAAAATTAAAATATCATAGTCTATTATTTACACACCTAATTTAATTTTAAGTTCTTTATCTTAGGAGTATCGAAAGGATATAAAAATCACATTCACAAGAGGGTGGCAAAAATGTATTCTCTTGAGTTTGTGTATTGAAAATACTTACGATAGACCAATCAAGTATGTGTATGAATTTATCGTTAAACAAGTAACCATAAATTCTTGACGTGATGTTTTTATGTATGTAGCAAAAGGATCTTGTAACCAATGGCTTCGAAACTCCTTTAAATTCTTTCTTTTTTTTTTTTTAACTATGAAATGCCTTAGACTAATTAAAACAAAATTATTAAATAAAATTTGAAAGAAAATTACATTGACTTTTTATCTGCCAATTAAACACTTATTTGTATCAAAGCAATTATTCATTTGTCTCGACTCTAAAACATCCAACCACATCATCCATTTATAGCTCGTTTTGAAGTGTTTTTAAAATGATTAATAGTGTTTTTTGTAATAAAATGTTTTTGAAACTAATCATTAATAATAATGCAATTGAATCATAAAAAAGTAGTCAAACTGCTTCCTGGAAGAAACACGTAACTGGAGTTTATTTCTTGAAGCACTTTAAGTGTTTTTGAACTCAAAAACATTTTATCCTAAATCGCTTTCAGTCATTTCCCAAACAGTACTTATTTACTCAACCAAACAAGTCTACAAGAGGCCCTTTACTATAGTGGTGTAATAGTGTTGATTATTTGCATGACGGCACGGATTCAAACCCCGTCGATGATTGATCTAACATATAATATAATAAAATTTGTTGTTTAACCAAAAAAAAAAAAAAAAAAAACAAACGAAGTCTATTATTATTTTACTATGCGTAGCTATATTTTACCTTCTTTCTCTTATTTGTGTTCTCCTCTTTTCTAATATAGGTATATATAACATGGTGCAAAATATATTGGTTATCTAAATTACCATCCATAGTTAGTAAAAGAAAATTGAATGTTATAACAAAAAAAAAAAAAAAAAAGAAAAAAAGATTTTTGCATTTTCATTTCTTTCTGTGCACTTCCTGTTCATATGTTCTTTGACTTTGATTTGATTTATTTGGAGTGCGACCGTGAAGTTGTCGTTTTGTCTAGTAAATTTAGTGTGTTAATTACGCATATAATTAGGTGGTTGTGGTTCCAGCCAGATCTTTGTCGTCTAGCGTCGGTTTCTAGACAAACCACTGCCAAATTTTTTCCGAAAATCTCAGATCATATTAAAAAAATTCCGATCTTATACCGAAAATTTTTAAAACCGATAACACCGAAATTTTATGGATTCACATCCGAACGATCGGCAACTTTTTGGTATGGAAATCGGGAATACATATTCATGGTTTGGGAATCCCGAATTGAACCATATATATATATATATATATATATTTTTTTTTTTTTTGGTTGTAATGTTGAATTTAAGTAATTTAATAGTAGAGTAATATTAGAAATAAAAATATGAAATTAAATATTTTGGAACTTTAGAACTTCAATTTGACTTGGTATGGATGAATTAGTATGAAATTTCTAATTGGTAAGAGGTAAAAAAAGTAAATTTTAATTGATATGAAATTGGACAACAAAATTTCAGGTCAAAAACCCAAGTTTTAACCCACAACTCAAAAATCTAAAACTTTAACCCAAAAGCCCATAACTCAAAATTCAGTCCCCAATCCATCCTAAAATACTGAAAACATTTCATGAATTTTAAAAAATTGAGAATATCAAAATTTCGGTTTGTGAATGTTCTTCAAATTCCCGTCCCAAAAATTTTCAATTTAAAATTCAATATGTCATTTTCAATTTAAGATTCCATACCAAACCACCCCTAAATCTAATTCATATTTTCGGATCCGGTCTCTCCCCTTTGAACTAGCAAGAATATCTAGTGAGTCACAAGTGAATAAGAATTTGTTTCTTTTATTTTTTCAAAAAAAGAAGATAAATATATCAAGAAATTTGGTTGACCCTATGACAAAAGGGGTATTTTAATTTAAAATTATTATTATTATTATTATTATTATTATTATTATTATTTTACTTTATACATAAAATTGTGAATAAATTCGAATTTGGGTTAAACGCCGAGAGAACAAAATCAGTGGGTGCAGGAGAACCGGCCCAGATCCGCGGCCAAGTTAAAATCCCCGTGAGCTCCGACGCAACGCGCAGCAGCAGCGATGGGGGAGGAGAAGCGGCACCAGATGATGCAGAACCTGTTCGGCGATCAATCCGAAGAGGAGGAAGAAGAGGTCGATTCCGAGCACGAGTCCAATCCCCAGCCCAATTCTGTACGATCCTCTAATTTCACGTTTCCTTTTGGTTCAGATTCCAATTGCATGTTTTGGGAATGTTTAGGGTTTAAGTTTTGCTATGTTCTTAGCTGAAGGAAGATATAGTTTGTGCTTTTGTTAATGGCGGTGGAATAAGGATGAAAGAATGTATCTTGGGGATTTTATTGGTTGTGGTTGTTTATAGGGTTTGGAATTGTGTAGGTTTGCTATTTGTTGTGGAAGAATGAAGGATTCAGAATTTAAGCTGGAAGATAATAGTTGTAACATGTATTGTATTACTTGTTAATCCGCGACAGTCGGAATGTAAGCTACGCGCTGAAGGGAATCCCGAAACTTTGATGTCTTTAGAGGCGGAAATGTGTGGAAGTTTGAACCTGAGGAAATTTTTTGTATTGTATTACTTGTTAATCCGCGACGGTTGGAATGTAAGCTACGCGCTGAAGGGAATCCTGAAACTTTTATGTCTTTAGAGGCAAAAATGTGTGGAAGGTTGAACCTGAGGGAATTTTTTATCATAAGGAACTCGGGAGCGTTTAAAAATTGTATATCTTATACATGATGCGGTGATAGTAAGTTATTAGGGAAACATGTAGTTAGCTCTAATGTCTCGTGATTATGCTTATGTCGAAATGATCCTTTAGTACTTTTGACAGAGTGATTTGCTTAAACAACTATGTAATGGTTTTGTTTCCAGGATGAAGGAGAGGGCGCTTTGGAGGCTGAGGGTGAAGGTGAAGTAGAGGGCCAGGGGGAGGTAGAAGCAGAGAGTGATGGTGAGCAGCGTAATGCTGATCCTGATCCCGGAGAAAGTGAGGGCGAAAGAGAACAAAGTTCCCAAGAAGTAGATATTGGTGATCATAGAGAAGAAAGTGAAGGAAAATATACAGATACTGATGAAAAAGAAGAGTTAACCAGCCGGAGACGAAATGTGATTGAAAGTGGGTCTGAGAGGTCTATGGAAAACCATTACCCTGACATTGAAGATGAGGTTAATCAGGCCAGAAGTCCAAGGTAAATCTCTGTCTCCATCTGCCCATCTCTCTATCTCTCTCTCTCACACACACGCTTGTCCAGTATCTGAAGCAACATTTTTTATTCTCGTATATCTTATTGGATTTTTATGGGCGTGGGGTTCATGATGGTTTGTTCACCAGTCATTTTTATTTTTGTATCCAAAGAGAAGAACATAAAGATGACTGTATGCTTCTTGCACATAGACTTGTTTAGAGCAATCAACTACCTAGTTTGACTTTAAGGACAATTCTCTTGATTGCCAACGGTAGATCCCCTGAGGAGGAAGAGGACCATAATAACATCGCACACTCTGCTGTTCGTAATGTATTTGGTGACTCTGATGAAGAAGAAGAAGAGGAGGAGACAGATTATGCTGTTCGGAATGACATCCAGCATGAATCAAATGTTAGTACCAATTTGGAAAGCAATATCCTTAAATCTTTCTTTTGTAAATGCTGTCAGTCGGTCATGGTGTTTAAAATGTTGTGACATCGTTTCCTGTCTTAGAGATCACCAATGGAGGAGGAAGGCAGCTATGGAAAGAGTCCAAGACTAGAGGATGTGATGCCTGATGAAGATGCTAGGTATGATTCAGAAGAGGACAATATTGAGGCTAAACCTAGAGATAAACCGGTTGGCCCCCCATTGGAGCTAGAGATTCCACTACGTCCACCTCCTGCTCGTCCAGAAAAGGTTTGAGTTCTTATTCTACATGGTGGAATTTCTTTTTAAAATATTATTTGTTTGTTTCGTGTATCAGCTTCTAAGACCATATAAAATTGATGCAATTGTGTAAGATGACATATAAATTGGTGGTGATAGAGTTTAAGATTGCTGTTGTATTAACAGTAACAAATTGTAGTTAATTTTGGGTTTAAAGAATAATCCCATTTGCTTATGTTGAAGAGATATAATGCACTAATTGTTGGGAACATGGACTGTAGTTTGGTTCCAAATGACTTCCAGAAAATAGCTTTTCGGTTTTATTGATGGAAAAAATAAGTTTCTGACTGCAATCAGATAAAATACAAAATATGTACCATTTATTTTCACGGACCTCAAAAGTACGATGCAAATGCACTGGTGCTATTTCTTCAAACGGTTGGATGGGTTACAGGAGGATTTGCCAACATATACTTTCATCAATGAAGTAATGGATGTGTAAGCTATGATATGGCTGCCTAGTAGAAGCATCGTCTACATACCTTGGGATGATCTATTTGTCCATCCTCATTTATTTCATTTGGGCATCAATTGGGATACTTTATGAATGATTTGAGTCTGTTTACCATCAGATATGAAATAGTTAGAAGAAAAATTATATTAATATTCAAATTTTGTCCTGATGTAGATGAACATGATCAAAGTTTCAAATATCATGGGCATTGACCCCAAACCATTTGATCCAAAGACATATGTGGAAGAGGATACATTTGTGACGGATGAATCAGGATCTAAGAAGCGTATACGTTTGGAGAACAACATTGTGCGCTGGAGGAGAGTTAGAAATCCAGATGGCACGACAACTGTAAGTCATCATCTTTATTATATTCTGTTATATATATTCGTGCATGTGTGCAATGCGATGGATTGCTGCAGACTTTATGTGTCATTATTGTGTCAAAGATCCATGCTTGCATTTATTTGTCATTGAATTTCAGTGGGTGGACTTTGTGTTTGTGTACTTTTTTCCTCGTCTGCAAAGTGTTACTTATGACACTGAGTTGGATCAATGTTGTAGTGGGTTATCCATTTGAATACTTGAGTATCACTTTTCCAAAGTAAAACTTCCCATGTATAAATGGCTTGTAATTTGTTCGAGATGGGGCTTCTTTTTTCAAGATTAGGAAAACTTTGTGTCTGTGGACTGGCAGTTCCTTGGAACTTTAACATTTCGATTTTTCTCATATCTGTTGTTGGATTTTACAATTCTCTTTTCATCTTGAAAGGCAATATAGTTTTAAGTTTACCACAATACCCATTTTACATTGCATTGTTTACAAATATATGCACTCAGTGCTTCAACTATTATTTCCTATGATTGTAGAGTGAAAGCAATGCACGTTTTGTGAGATGGTCTGATGGCAGTTTGCAGCTATTAATTGGGAATGAAGTTCTAGATATATCTGTGCAAGAAGCACAGCATGATCAAGCGCACCTATTTCTCAGGCATGAAAAGGTAAAATTCCATATTGTTGGCGTTGTGGAATCCATGAATATATACCTAATGGTCTGTTTCCATCATAAATCTGGAAAAACAGCTAAAAAAGGTGGTTGAAAAGAATTCTCAACTGTCTAGTAAGCAGCTAAAAAAGCTCGGTCTTCACAAAGAATTGTTCATAAATACCTTGCATTGTTCTTACAGGGAATCCTCCAGTCACAAGGAAAGGTTCTGAAGAAGATGAGGTTTATGCCATCGTCCTTGACATCAAATTCACATCGTTTGCTGACTGCTTTGGTTGATTCTCGACATAAAAAAGTATACAAGGTCAAGAACTGCGTTACTGACATCGATCCTGAGAGAGAAAAGGAGGAGAAAGAAAGGGTAAGTTGTTGCACAAGCTAGTTGTATCTGTTTATTATTATTATATCTTCATGGACCATGTAGATTGATTTTTTGTTTGGTTCTGTAGGCTGAAAGTCAAAATATCAGAGCTAATTTGATTCTTAATCGGAAGAAGGACAAGGTGAGCCGAAAGTATACAACAACTGGGGACAGGAGGCGCCAACTTTCACCTGGTTTCTTGGAAGATGCTCTTGATGAGGTATGGTCTTGCTATTGGGGTAGGAGTGGAGGGTGGGCACAGTGGGAATTTCCTTTGTATTCTCTCTATTTTTCATGGTTTTGTTCCTTTACAGCATAATCAAATGCTAAGACGTATAGCTTTCCTGTTTATGACATTTGAAGAAAAATCTCTTTTTCACCTTTTTATGGGTGTGGAAGCCTCTATAGTCATTTTCTAATACATGCTGGAATTTTGTATTTATTACCTATGTATTAAGTGTCTTAGCTGATCACTTCTGATTTTCAGGATGAAGAACCAAATTATCATGACTCTCGTCGTTCTCGCCGCCATATGGAGGAGGATTTCGAAATGGAAGCTCGAAGAGAGAAGCGCATTTTAAATGCTAAGAAGGTCCTACAACTTAATTCTTACATTTTACACATAATTTTATTGTATCTTTTCTGGAAAAAGTGTTCACACCTGGAATTTTAGTCACAGGGACCTAAAGATATCCCACGCAAGTCATCCTTGCCAACTGCCAATTCATATCGGCGTTCAATGGGTTTGTCAGACGAGTCTGAGTATGAGACTGATGGGGAAGATGAGGAGCCTCCACGTAAGATGGCTGAGGATTCAGAGCCAGAGTATGAAGATTCGGAAGAAGAAGATGAGGAAGAGCATCATGATGCCGAGGTTAATGATGCATCAGAGGAGGTGGAGGCTGAGGTATGTCCCTCTTCTTTTTAGTAAAAATGTTTCTGTATATATATTGTTGAGCATGTGGATCTGTTATTTTGTTACCATAGATGCAATTGTTTCTCGTAGTTTGGTCTATCATATGTCAACAATTTATTTTGATAGGAATCATAGTGATATATCACTAAGATATAAAATAGAAGAATATGGCACCATTAATCTTACTTCTGAGTTGGATTTTCCCCTTGACAATTACCATTCCGTATGTTTAAGTGGAAATCTACTTGCTGTTAATTCTTCAAACGGAGGGAAAAGCTTCTTTGGTTCTTTAGTTGTTACTATGTGCGGAATTAGTTTGCCTATAATGTCGTTTGACATGAGGGCAAATTTTATGGTCTTGGTCAACTCTTCTACAACCTGTATACTTCTACTTTTACACCTGTTTCTCGGTATATTTGTAGGCACCCAAGCAAAGGGTTAAGGACTCTGGACACAAGCGCAAGGCAGTCGAGTCAGATGAAGACTCTCCTCCTAGGAAGGCCGCACCACATCGCAGAATGGCTGTTGTTTATGATAGTGATGAGGAATAAAACCTTCGGTTGGATGATTCCAGTGAGTACTTCGCCACCGTTAAGATGTAATGATTTTTTTTGCTCTTTTAACCATCTCACATTACTTTGCAGAGAACTCGGCTAGGCTGAGCCTGGTCATCCCGGGTGGATGATCCAGAGACTGAAACCAAAATGCCATAGGTTCATAGATGACGTGAATTGTTCATCGCAAAATGGGTCTCGGAGCCAAAACTTGTAGTCGGTCGGATTTATGTTTCTTCAAATGTTTGCTTTGGTGTTGGAACTTTGTTTTGTGTCTGTGTGTATATAGCAACAAGTAGTTTGCTAAATTGGCAAAATTGACGTGAATTCGGGAGATCTGTCGAACAGTTTTTCCCCCTTTGAAATGAATAATCTGATTATATATAACAAATTGCTTCATGAAAAAAAAAGAGGTGAATTATTATGGCCGTGAAATTTCTAAGTGTTTTGCTTTAAGTCTTGTCCATCAAGTAGGCCTATTGAGGCCATCGTCAACCGACCCAGTCAAATGATCATAGGGCTAAAAGTTTAGAATGGCACGAAAACCGTCTGTAACCGAGGATTAGACCAAAGGATTTGTGGGTCCCATTGGGCCTAAACTCCCAAATTAGGCCAGTGGGTTGGTCATTTTAAGTGGGTTGGTCATTTTAAGTCAGCCAACCTTCTAGCCCTAGAATGTCAAGTTTGACATTTGCCAGCCTTCCAGCTCAACCCATTTGAATGCCAACGGCTAACTAACGTTATGCTGCCGTCAGGTTATTGTTGGAATTTGAAATTTTTTTTTTGGATGAATTAAAAATAAAAATCTAATTTTTTTTATTTTTTCTCCTATAAATACCTACATCATTCCTACAACATTGAAAGCTGAAGATAAAAATTGTCACATAAATAAGAATCTCATCTAAAATTTGCACAACCAATTACATCTTGACACGTGGCACTTGAAATCATATCTGAAAAATTATTAAGATTACATAAAGATAAGAAATATGGAGAGTTACTCATATTAGCAACATGTGTTACTCGAAATCCTATCAAAAAAATTATTGAGATTATATAAAGATAAGAAATCCGAAGGCTTATTCATTTGGCGACAAGTGGCACTCAAAATATATCTGAAAACCTTATTTTAATATGGTAGTTTAATTTAATTAACCATATTAATTTAATTAAAATAATAAATTATGTTTGGCTATGGCTCTTTGGCCCCCTCGATTGGAGAATGTTTTTTGTCAAAAAGCTATGTTTGGCCTATGACCCTTTGACCCCTTAGGTTGGAGATGGAATAAATATGGCATAACACTGTTCATTAAAATATAATTTATTGCAGAACTATAGGGTTAAAGGGAGCCCTTTGTCGCTTCTTCAATTGAAGACGCCCTGAGAAAAAGGGACACTTGGACTATGTCATCTATAACGCATATGTAATGTGGCGTAACAAAAAAACATAAAGATTTTGTACATTTTGATCTCATTACATCACCTTTTTTTTTTTTTTTTTTTTTTGAGTTTGCTATTGAATAGTGACATTGAGACCGAAAATTTTGATTGGCCGGTCATTAGAAAATTTGTTCAAGCGGTCGCAAGAAAAAGTTGGATGGTCAAAAAGCGTGATAGGATTGTCAATCATGTAAATATTTTGAATTATAGTAGTATGTATAGAATTGTTCTGGTTGACTTTTTTATTGGTACCTAAACTAAAAACATGATATTTAGCCTAAATTTCCTTAAAATTAGTATTTGAATTAAACATCTCTAAAAGTATTTTATATTAGTAAACACTTTTTTTTAATAGAACGCTTTAGTAATGTTAGTAAACAACAAAACATGCCATTAGTATAGCTTTATTTTGTTCCAACCACTAATCGTTAGAGTATGTTTACTTTAATAGTATAGTTAGTAAAAACATGAAACAAAATAATCTAAATTGCCTATTAATAAAAAAATTTTGGCAAACAAAAAAGAGTGAAAAGGCAATTTGGTATTCGATCGCAAAAATAAAACTATTGGTAGGAATGTAATCTCGCACAAACAAAATTTTATTGGTTTTTTTTTCTCTCAAACCTTACTCACATATCATCATAGCATCTCTAATTAAAAAATAAACATAAAAAACTCACATTTCTCTATTTTTTTGGGGAAATTTTTTGAAATGTCATATGAACTTGTTCATATTTTTCAATTTGTCATATAAACTAAAAGTTTAAACAATTTGTCATATCAACTTTACAAAATCATTAGTTTGTCATCTTACTCTAACTTCGTTAAGTTTTTCATCAAATATAAGTTTTGTGCGAGCACATGACTTGCGTTTAGGGTTATTTAGGTCATTTAACATACTTTCTCAAGTTTTTTTTACTTTTCTTTAGTACAAACACTTAAAAATTTTTACTTTTCTTTAGCACATATGCATCTACAACTCTATTTATGACACAAAATGTCAACTTAATTCTCATATGAAATTATTTCTTCGTGACATGCTAAAATGCAAACTTCCACTTGTGTATCATTACATATTTGGAATAGCCAAAAGAGAGTGCATTGCATGATCATTTCATTGTTGTCATATAAAAAATATTGTTCCATGGCCTGCAAAACCCTATAGTTTTTTTTGTCGAATACAACTTAATAAAAGGGAAGTAAGGTATTAAATGACTGAAATAACCCAAAACACAAGTCATGTGCGAGGCATATGACTTATATTGGATGAAGAACTTAACGAAGTTAGGGAAAAATGACAAATTAATAATTTCAAAACGTTGGTATGACAAATTACTTAAAGTATTAATTTATATGACAAATTGAAAAATGTGTACAAGTTCATATGACATTTCAAAAATTTCTCTCTTTTTTTATTTTATTTAGTGGTCTTCTTCTAGTTAAAAAATAAAAACTAAAGTAATTCTCAATTTAATACCTTAAAATTTCTTGATTTTCAACATTACATACAGAAAGTTATTTTCATCTTAGTTTAGTACTTAAAGTGATAATTCTAGAACACTTCCATATATCCATTAAACAATTTGTTAAAACAGCTATTAACTTATGACGTAACGCCAACATGAACAATGATTGGACGTCACGTGTCAATCTGGATCAATATGGACATTAAAATAATTAAAAAAATTGATTAATTAATAAAAATTGAAAAAAAGGGGCTGCGTAATTAGTTACGTTGGGTCCCGCGGAACTTACTCGATGATACTGGATACGTCCTAAGCCGACGTTTACATTTTGAAGAAAAAAGAAATAGAGAACATTCTGGAAGTTACGAAAAATGCCTTGGAAGCTTCTCGCTTCGTCTGGACTCTGGTGGTATGTTCTAGTTGCTTTCGTGTCAGCCAGTCGTTTCATCCTCCTTTAAAATCTCTCGCACACTCTCCCAAAGTTCAGAAAATTCAGAACGTTTCGACTTCCCGTCTCTGTTTATCTACAACCAACACAGACAGGCCAAAGCAATCAATCAACCAGAAGAAATACCAATTCAAATTCTTCAAACGCAATTGTATATATTTACCCGCCATTGTTGCAGAAAAGCTTCAGCTTCCTCCTTACAAGGTACGTCCAAGATTTCTCTTTCTTTCTGTGAATCTTTGAGTTTTAGAGTTGCTTTGAGTTGTTAGAGTTGATTTTCTTATGGGGTTTTGGGTTTTGAACGAATTTATAATTGTTAAGTTGCATAGCCTCTGCGTTTCTTAAATTTTGTGAAAAGAAACGAAGAGGTTGATGAATTTCGTAAACTGGGAAGAATATGAATTGAAAGGAATCCAGAGAGAGAGTTTTAATTTTAATTTGAACTGCGTAGTTACCCAGATGAAAATCTGAACGTCGAAAATTGGGAAAAGTATGAACAATGATTCTATGTGTTGTTGGGTTGAATTGAAAAGAACCAGATAAAATGGTTTAATTTTTAGTTGAAATGAAAGAAACCCAGATTGGAAGTTTTAATTTTTATTTGAATTGGAAGTTACCCAGATGAAAGGTTTTAATTTTTACGACGATTTTTTTCATTTTCTCACATATGATGTTTTGCAGTGTTTGTTAGGTATCAATTAATTGGTTAAGGAAAATGAATCCTGATAGCTTTACTCACAAGACCAATGAGACTCTGGCCGGAGCTCATGGCCTGGCCATGGAAGCCGGCCACGCGCAGATCACGCCGCTCCATCTTGCAACCGTATTGGCATCTGATCCCAGCGGCATTTTCAGCCAAGCCATCGCCAACGGCGCTGGCAATCCCGATGCTCCAAAGTCCGTGGAGAGGGTGTTCAACCAGGCCCTGAAGAAGCTTCCATCTCAATCACCTCCGCCGGACGAAATCCCAGCCAGTTCATCCCTCATCAAAGTGATTAGGAGAGCACAGAAGGCACAGAAGACAAGAGGGGACACACACTTGGCCGTTGATCAGTTGATTCTCGGTCTGCTTGAGGATTCCCAGATTGGGGACTTGTTGAAGGAAGCCGGCGTTGCTACGGCCAAAGTGAAATCTGAAGTTGAAAAGCTTCGTGGGAAGGAAGGGAAGAAGGTGGAGAGTGCTTCAGGGGATACTACATTTCAGGCATTGAAGACTTATGGACGGGACCTTGTTGAGCAGGCTGGGAAACTTGACCCGGTTATTGGCCGTGATGAGGAGATAAGGAGGGTGGTGAGGATTCTTTCGAGGAGGACTAAGAACAATCCGGTTCTGATCGGAGAGCCGGGAGTTGGAAAAACTGCTGTGGTTGAAGGGCTGGCTCAGAGGATAGTGGGTGGGGATGTCCCTAGTAATCTGGCTGATGTGAGGCTCATTGCATTGGATATGGGAGCTTTGGTGGCCGGGGCTAAGTACCGAGGGGAGTTCGAGGAGCGGCTGAAGGCCGTTTTGAAGGAAGTGGAAGAGGCTGAGGGGAAGGTGATTCTGTTTATTGATGAAATTCACCTTGTTCTTGGCGCTGGAAGGACAGAGGGGTCTATGGATGCAGCCAACCTGTTCAAGCCAATGCTTGCACGGGGGCAGCTTCGGTGCATTGGCGCAACAACTCTTGAGGAGTACAGAAAATATGTGGAGAAGGATGCTGCATTTGAGAGAAGGTTCCAGCAGGTTTTCGTGGCAGAGCCTACTGTTCCGGACACAATTAGCATCCTTCGAGGACTGAAAGAGAAGTATGAGGGTCACCATGGTGTTCGAATTCTGGACAGAGCTCTTGTTGTTGCTGCACAGCTTTCTAGCCGGTACATCACAGGTATGAATTAAAAATAGCTAATAATTGTGGTCAATTTTCTATGTTTAGGGATTGTGAAGCATTTGATTTTGAATTTAATTTTGTGTAAAATTTACTTGGTTCTGAAGTTTTCCTTTTTCCTTTTGCTTTATAGGGCGACATCTCCCTGACAAGGCGATTGATCTAGTTGACGAAGCTTGTGCGAATGTGAGAGTCCAACTCGACAGCCAGCCTGAAGAAATTGATAACCTCGAAAGGAAGAGGATGCAGCTGGAAGTTGAGCTTCACGCACTTGAAAAAGAGAAGGACAAAGCTAGCAAAGCTCGTCTTGTCGAGGTGATTACTTCATCCATAACTTATGATTTGAGAATATTTGTCTGATGAAGTCGCAGGTATTCTTTCCTATTCAATTTCTTGATGGTTTTTGTTCTTACGTTGGTTGTTCTACCATTTTATTCTCAGGTGCGAAAAGAGCTCGATGAACTGCGAGACAAGCTACAGCCGCTGGTGATGAAGTATAGAAAGGAGAAGGAAAGGGTTGATGAGCTTCGAAAGCTTAAGCAGAAGCGTGAAGAGCTCTTGGTAGCCTTAGCAGAGGCCGAAAGAAGATATGATTTAGCTAGGGCCGCAGACTTGCGTTATGGCGCTATTCAGGAGGTGGAAACCACCATTGCAAAACTTGAAGGTAGTACCGACGAGAACTTGATTTTGACGGAGACAGTTGGACCAGAACAAATTGCAGAGGTGGTAAGCCGTTGGACTGGCATACCTGTCACGCGGCTTGGCCAGAATGACAAAGAAAGGTTAATTGGACTTGGGGAAAGGTTGCATAAGAGAGTAGTGGGGCAAGACAGGGCAGTTGAAGCTGTCGCGGAGGCGGTTTTAAGGTCAAGAGCGGGGCTAGGAAGGCCACAACAGCCTACTGGTTCCTTCCTGTTCTTGGGTCCAACTGGTGTTGGTAAAACCGAGCTTGCGAAGGCGCTTGCTGAACAACTTTTTGATGACGAAAATCTGATTATCAGAATTGACATGTCCGAGTATATGGAACAACATTCCGTTTCGCGCTTAATTGGTGCTCCCCCTGGGTAAGTGCATTTGTAGTTTTCTTCACACAAGCATGTTTGTGAGCTCATCCGCAGCATTATGAACTCTGACTCATTCATATTTTACAGGTATGTTGGTCACGATGAAGGCGGGCAACTCACAGAGGCTGTGAGGCGGAGGCCTTACAGCGTTGTATTGTTTGATGAAGTGGAGAAGGCTCACACCGCCGTTTTCAACACTCTCCTCCAAGTCTTGGATGATGGAAGACTAACTGATGGACAAGGCCGTACAGTTGATTTCAGAAACACGGTGATCATCATGACTTCGAATTTGGGAGCAGAACATCTCCTCTCCGGTTTGATGGGCAAGTGTTCGATGCAGGTTGCGCGTGATCGAGTTATGCAAGAGGTATCATCTTTGGTTACCCTAATTCTGAATTATCGTGCTTCGCTTGGTTCTTTGAATACTTAACAAGTTTGTTTCTTGAATAGGTGAGAAAGCACTTTAGGCCTGAGCTGCTGAATCGTCTCGATGAGATTGTTGTGTTCGATCCTCTTTCTCGCGATCAACTGAGGAAGGTTGCCAGATTGCAAATGAAAGATGTTGCAGTCCGATTGGCTGAGAGGGGCGTTGCGATGGCAGTTACAGACGCAGCGTTGGATTACATACTAGACGAGAGTTATGATCCCGTAAGCATCAGTTTCGCGAATCCAAAATCTTTACTGCTTTACTCCTGTATCATATGTAATTCTAAACAAGTACTCTTTTTCCCTTTCCAGGTTTACGGTGCTAGACCTATCCGGAGATGGCTCGAGAAGAGGGTGGTGACGGAGTTGTCGCGGATGCTTGTGCGAGAAGAAATAGATGAAAACTCGACCGTGTTCATAGATGTAGCACCAACGGGAACCGGGCTGGTGTACCGGGTTGAGAAGAACGGAGGGCTTGTCAATGCGGCGACAGGGCAGAAGTCGGATGTGTTGATCCAGGTCTCGAATGCTAACGGGCCAAGGTCTGATGCAGAACAGGCTGTTAAGAAGATGAAGATTGAGGAAATTGATGAAGATGTTGACATGGATGAGTAAACCTTCTGTCTTAAAACTCGTGAAAAGATAGTGAAAAATACAGAACAGTTCCGGCATCAAGTGTTTTAAGAGTGTTTTTTTGAGTTTCTCTGTATGATCAAAACTCTGTATTCGTAATCTGTACGAAAAAATATTTTTTGTGCTTTGGTGTATCTTATGCGGCCGGAATTTTGAGTCATATCTTTTGTTATTGGACTTGACAAAATTTAGTTATGTCTTTTGTTATTAGACTCGATCAAAGATTTAACGACTAAAATTCAGTTTATGTTATATGCAGTCCACCTTTTTTTATCTGGATTTCTTCACACTTGAACACAACAAAGGGACCTTATTTGATTAAATTAATAAAATTAGAGGCAAGTTAATTTCATTAATCCCCGTTGTAGCAGAATTAAGTTACTAAACAAATGCTCCACCACTTATGCTGGCTTCATTAATTCTTTTGATTTTCACTCTTGGGAAAGTATTATTCAAGCGGGATACTTAACGTGTTAATTACAACACTGAACGGATTGATACGCACAACTATTACAGCATTGAACGAATTGTTTATTTTCTTGTCAATTGTATGTCCAGTGATTTGGTCCCACGAGAGCAGCATGAAGAAATAAGTGAATGAAGATGAGTCGCCAATGCTACATAATATCCAATATTCCGCTGTTTAGAGTTTTTAGATTCGATCAAAATTGTCATGAAAAATGCAGATAACTCTCTACACACTTGAGCTCATCGACGATTCTAAAGTATCGACGATATCAACACATGTCAATACCATCTTACGACATTTCGACATCGTCTAAGTATTAAACAAAAATGTTATTCTTACTACACTTTTTATATCACCTTTTTAAGATTATTTTCAACCTATGGGATAAAGCTTAAAATATAAGTTTAACCCCAACACCACCCCTGTAACATTCCACATCGTCCAGGGGAGTGGATTCTGTAAGCCTTATATGTATATTCTCATCTCTATCAAGCATGAGGCCTTTTGGGAGCTCATTGGCTTCGGGTTCCGTAGGAATTCCGAAGTTAAGCGAGTTCGCGCGAGAGCAATTCCAAGATGGGTGACCCATTGGGAAGTTTTCGTCTGAGTTTTCAGAAACAAAACCATGAGAGCGTGGTCGGGGCCCAAAGCGGACAATATCGTGTTACGATGAAGTCGAGCCTGAGATGTGGTGGGACCGGGGCTGGGATGTGACGTGATGGCCAGCACGTCTTGATTTTGGTTGTGCCACCCCCCCCAAAAAAAAAAAAAAAAACCATCTCCAATTATGGGCTAAAAAAAGTCCTAAGGAGAAAATATATCTCTAG
Organism: Pyrus x bretschneideri; assembly: GCF_019419815.1. NCBI lineage: Eukaryota > Viridiplantae > Streptophyta > Magnoliopsida > Rosales > Rosaceae > Pyrus > Pyrus x bretschneideri. The sequence goes on from NW_025999612.1 coordinate 11,402,579, forward strand.
ACTCGATTTCCTCTAGGATTAAAGTCCAACTTAAATTATTTTGGACCCACCAAACTGTCATATTTCAAACATTTTTTTGTTTTTTACTTATAATCTAACGGTTGTAATCAAATAAGATCAAATCTAAGAGTTAAAAAAAGATTTGACGATCCAAAATTAAATCTAACGTTAAAAATAATTTAAGAAAATAATTTAAGAAAATAATTTAAATCAAATTTAACTTAAAACTTTATAAATACCTATGTATTTGTATGATTTTTAATTACTTATTGGAATTTAAATATTTTTAGACTAAAATGTTCATAAAAATAAATTAAGATAATCTACATAAATTTTATTTTTTAAAAAAAGTTACTAGAAACAAAAAGTTAGGCTAAAATCATTATTTAATCATCACGGGCTAAAATCAGGTTGGAGGAGAAAAACAGTTTCTGGTTTATTTCTTAAAATTTTCTGGCTTAAATTTTAAAGCTTTATCCCCTAGATGTGTTGGTAGGCTCCATTTTTATTAGAGAAATGATACAAATAAGATATGTAATATGTGATAAGTGTAGCATTTGATCATTACAGGTGTTCTTGGATTTCTTGTTTGGGTTCATCATCTATTTACTGTGGGCTTGTACATTGATACCCATGTCTACTTTACCGCAGCTACCATGATCACAGCCAAATTTTTTTTATAGGATTGATACGACCATCCTAAATACCTAACTTAATGGGTTTGTTAAATCTTAGCACAAACTCTCTACATGATGATTCGATAAAACTTTATCAAACTAAATCGAACAAACTCCAAACAAATATAAAACGCATGAACACAAATTATGCCTTGGAATGAGAGACAATTCCATTGAGACGTCGTAGTTGAAGCCTCATAACCAATTGAAAGAAGGGATTTTTAATGAAAAAGACTTGGCTTAAGTTTGTTTTAACAAAAAACCATCTAATAAGTTAATAACTTTATTTAATGTAAAAGGCTTGAAAGTTAATGAAAAAGACAAAATACAAGATGGTAAAGACAAAAATTAAAGCCTCATGAGTATAAAGCATCAACAAATTTGATGCTTGTTAATGGTTGGCTCTATTTCTGATTCCTTTTTCCATTTTATTTCTCTTTCAATATATATATATATATATATAGCGCAAATAAATTCTGGAAGAGGCCAAGTGGGGGAGATGTGATGTTGATTATCCATTTAATCATCTTGAATAATTATGTGTATTTTTTCTTAGGTTAACTATACAAAATTGACACTTTGAGATTCTTCAAGAAAAAAAAAAAACAAATAGTTAAAATATTTCTATAAGTAAATAAAGTTATCAATTATAAACACATGAAAAGTTTCCAAAATATAAAACCTTCAAAATGAACATTATTTCTAGAACTGAACATTACCACTGTTTTTAGAACTTAGCACTGACACTACAACTATTTCTAGAACTAAACATTGACTTTTTGTAGAACTGAGCAATGACTATTTTTTAAATTGAACATTGTACTATCATTATTATAGTTCTAGAAATAATGTGAGTTATTTTGGTTTAGTTTCAAAAATAGTGTTGGTTATTTTGCTATAGTTTCAAAAATACTATTTATTTTATTCCATTTCATAAATAGTGTAGGTTATTTTGGTTTAATTTCAGAAATATTATGAGTTATTTTGCTATAATTCTAGAAATAGTATGAGTTATTTTGCAGTAATTTCAAATTTGTGAGTTATTTTGGTTCAGTTTCAGAAATAGTGCGTAATTTTGCTGTAGTTTTAGAATTAGTATGGGTTATTTGGGTTCAGTTTCAGACATAGTGTGAGTTATTTTGGTTCAGTTTATAGAAATAGTGCGTAATTTTGTTGTAGTTACATAAATAGTGTAGGTTATTGTGGTTCAGTTTCAGAAATAGTATGACTATTTCTAACTTGTTTTTTTTTAAAAAAAAAAAAAAAAAAACTGAGGGCAATGTATATATGCATGAAATAAAAGCACACGTCTCAACCAAAGAAAAAACCAATCAATCTCTTAACTTTTTAAGTTACACAAGCTATATTCATCCGTTTACTAAGAAAAAAAAAGCTATACTCATCATAGTTCACAATTATAAATGCAGATCAAAGTAAAAACAAAATTGATTGTTTAAAGAATACTGGAATATGAAAGGTCCAATTGGTTAATGCACGAGACGAAAAAAAAATGATCGAATGTAGCAACCAAACAGAACCACAATGTGATAAGTTACGATAAAATGAACTCATTTTATATAAGTTGCTTTCTAGTACATCCTCCAAAACTCTGACATGTACAACAAGATTACATTGATCTTCTTCACCAATTCATATGATCCACAATCAAAAGATGTAGGTAGGTCTAATCTAAGGTTATATAAAGTTCGTTCATTATAATCTACTGAATTCTGAATAAACAAATACCAAATTAGTGAGGCAGGGTGTTTTGGTTCAAGATCATAAGAATTTTCAAGTTTCGAACCCGAGTTTATATTTTGAAACCTCGTTGTTTTAGGGATCAAAATCCAGCTTATTAGTATTAAACGTTGACCAAATGTTGCATGCTTCACATTGACTTTCGTTAGGGCATGTTGGATGAAATTTTTGTCTTGAATTTATACATATATATTTATATATTATATATTTTTTATGTTAGTGGGTTAACAAGGGAAACCTAATAATCTAGGGGTGTGCTATCCACACACCCCTTTTACTTCTCACACTTTTATAAATTTATGTTCGTTGATATTCTTCAATCCATCCGATCTGACGGCCGAAAACTAAAATGATGTGGGAGAAGTAAAAATAGGTGTGTGAATATCACATCCCATAATCTAATGGCTTTGGCCTTTGCCATTCATGAGATGCCAGGTAGCAAGCAACAATTGTATAATATGATTGAATCTTTTTTTAACCCCCATTTCATATTCTATGCTTTTAAATATAAAATAAGGGTTTGATATGAGTCGGGTTGGCCTTTTGGCCTTTGTGTGGAAGATGGTGCTGATTACTGCAGTAGCAAAAATGGAAGACTAACCTACGGAAAACTAAAGATAGAAGTCATATAGTATTACGATTTAGTAATATTTTTTTTCACTTACAAGTAAAAGGTTTTAGGTTCGATTTTCCTCACAAAGGTAAATTTGAATCACAATGTTGCTAGCTCATTGTACAGCTAAGCCCACTCCCTCTTCTTAGTGTAGATAATATCGTTTGTTTTTGTAAAAAAATAACAGAAGAATTAAAAATTGTCAGGTATGAAAATTCATTAGGGTATTTTGGTTGGACTATATTGATTGAACTGATTTAGATTAAGCTTCGTTCTAACTATTAAAATTTTAAATTTTAAAATCCCAATCATTATTTTTCTTTTGAAATAAATAAATTGTCTTCGAACAACGTGAACGTGATCCAAAGTTTAGCAAATTCAAATGTAGTTGCATTGGGACATTGTAGTTGTAGCCACATGTTCCATATCTACGTGTTCAGCCTGTAACCACACTTCCAAACATGCGAAAGAGAACTTTTGTCCTGTAAAAGTAGCTCTCTGAATCTTTTGCACTATGTTTGTAGGTACGCTGTCATTGTAGGCATCCGTGCAGGGACATCAGTCCGATCGTTTGGTTAGGTAGAGCCCCTAAAGAACGGACACCATGACTGAGCTATTCTTTGACGTGGGTGATTGTAAACCAGCTTCCCTTGATTATACTTACCATGTCCGAGCTGAAAAGTTCTATTAGAGCAATTTCATCGTTGCAAAGGCTCTTTAAGATTATTCAATATTTAATCCATCTAATGAATAGTAATTATCTTTAATGAACAGTAATTGCATTTTACATCTTCATCCATGCACTAATAATCTTGGCAATAGATAATAAAATATTAGTATTTTTTTTTATTTATAAAATAATACAAAATAATTTTATTTGTAATTTCGGATAAGATTTTTAATCATTCTCGTTGAGCCACATGTCATTATCTGAAAGGACAATTATTGGTGATGGATTTCGATAAGATTTTTATCCAATATTGTCGTACCAAGTGTCATTATCTTTTCAGAATCGTTGATGATAGATTTCCGATAAGATTTTTAATCAATCACGTCGCGCCACGTGTCATGATCTGTTTACAATCTTTGATGATAGATTTCGATCAGATTTTTAACGAATGACGACATGCCACATGGCATTATCTACAACCTAATCCTTTCTAAATCCTCCATATAATCCACCATCCATCCTCAGAAATCTCACACCAATTTTCTTAAGATCTCTGTCATTATTCATAGTTTTTGCTTCCTTCTTACAATGTCTTATTCTTGGTCATCTTGACATCCGGCAAAATCTGAATCATTATACCCTTCTAACACAAGCTTATCAGTTTTCCTGTAAATAAGCATATGTTCCTTGGTTCTTTGAAGGTACCTTAATACCCTCTTGGTTGCATTCCAGTGAGCCTCCCCTGCGTCTGATTGAAACCTCCCAAGAACACTGATAGTGAAAGCAAGATCAGGTCTTGTGCACACTTGTGCATACATCAAACTTCCAACAAGAGAGGCATATGGTTTGCCTTCCATGTTTCTTCTTTCCAACTCACTCTTGGGACACTGCTCTTTGCTTAATTTGTCACCCTTTGAAATTGGCATTTCAGTAGTGCCACAAGAAGCCATGTTGAACCTTTTTAAAACCTTGTCGATGTAGCCCTTTTGTGATAACCCCAGTAATCCATTCTTCCTATCTCTTTTAATTTCAATACCAAGAACATACGAAGCTTCTCCAAGATCTTTCATTTCAAAGTTTTGTTGCAGCAATTTCTTGGTTTCATCCAATAAGCTAGCTGTGTTTGTTGCAAGTAGTATGTCATCCACATAAAGGATCAATATTATGAAGCTACTCCCACTGATCCTCAAGTATATGCAGTTATCCGAAGGATTCTCAACAAAGCCATTCTCTTTAACAATTCTATGAAATTTGAGATACCATTGTCTCGATGCTTGTTTTAACCCATATATTGACTTTTTCAATCTACAAACTGAATTTTCATTCCCTTCTTCTATAAATCCCTCTAGTTGCTTCATGTAGATGCATTCTTCCAAGTCACCATTTAAGAATGCCGTCTTGACGTCCATTTGGTGCAAGATTAGATCAAAATGTGCAACGATAGCCATAATAACTCTAAATGCATCTTTTGTTGAAACAGGACTGAAGGTCTCCTTATAATCCATTCCCTCTCTCTGAGTAAACCCTTTTGCCACAAGTCTCGCTTTGTGCCTCTCTACGTTTCCCTTCGAATCTCTTTTGGTCTTGAATACCCATTTGCAGCTTATTGGCTTCATGTCTTCTGTTTTCTCTACAAGCTCCCAGACTTCGTTATTTTTCATCGATCCCAGTTCACTTTCCATTGCTTCTATCCATTTGGTAGCATTTATACTTGAGACTGCTTCTTTAAAACCTTTGGGATCATCAAATTCTGACAAATCAATGTCGTTGGCTGCTGCTTCAGTCATGTACACAAAATCTTCTAAGGCGATTGATTTCCTTACCCTAGTTGATTTCCTCAGGACCACCGGTTGATTTTCAACTATGCCATCGTCTTGCCCTTGCTGTGTTTGCATGTTTAGTGCTTCGGTGTCCATAGGCTCATTGACACCATTGATATTAACATCATTATCAATCGGTGGTGTGGCTCCCACATTATTTCCTTGCTCAGAATTCATGTTCCCTTCAACTTCATTTGTGTCATCATGCATGTGCATTGGAAATTCAATTACCTCCGTGTCATTATGCATGCGACTTGAAATTTCACTTGCCATTGTTGGTGTGTCATTATGCATGCGACTTGAAATTTCACTTGCCATTGTTGGTGCCTCGAGATAAGAAGTCTTTGCATGTTCTATAGTAGTGTCAGTGTCTCTTTCCTCTTCAAACACAAAATCATTATCATTTGTCCCAGAATCAACGTCCAGATTATGCTCCATAAATATTGCTTTCTGCGTCTCAACAATTTTAGGACCTTGTTTGCTAGAACAGTAGAATCTAAACCCTTTTGATCTCTCGGCATAACCAATAAAGTAACAACTAGTTGTCTTAGGATCAAGTTTAACACTACTAGGATTGTAAATTTTGGCTTCTGCTTTACATCCCCAGACGTGTAAATGATTCAAGCTCGGTCTCCTGCCAGTCCATAATTCAAATGGAGTGTTTTCAACTGCTTTTGAAGGCACTCTATTCAACAAATAATTTGCAGTTTTTACTGCATCTCCCCATAAATATTTAGGCAAGTGAACCCTACAAATCATGCTTCTTACCATATCCATTAGGGTTCTATTCCTTCTCTCTGCAACCCCATTTTGCTCGGGTGTACTTGGGGTGGTGTATTGAGCCACTATTCCATTGTCTTGTAAATACAAGGCAAATGGCCCTGGATGCCTGCCATTTTGTGTATATCTGCCATAGTATTCTCCACCCCTATCAGACCTTACGATTTTAATTTTCTTTTCCAATTGTTTTTCAACTTCAGTTTTATAAATTTTAAACACTTCCAAGGCTTTTGATTTTTCTGGGATCAAATATATGTAGTAGTATCTAGAATAATCGTCAATGAAAGTAATAAAATATTTATTTCCTTCGATTGTTTGTGTAGGGAATGGACCACATATGTCTGTATGGATTATTTCTAGGAGCTGCTTACTTCTAGTTGAACCCTCTTTACGTTTATTAACCATTTTCCCCTTAACACATTCAACGCAAAAATCAAAATCATTGAAATTCAATGGAGACAAGATGTTATTTTTAACCAAAAGTTCCATTCTTTGTTTTGATATGTGGCCAAGCCTCCTATGCCAAAGATTTGAAGAATTTTTCGAATTTTTGACTTCTTTTTCAACATTAAAGACACTTTCAATCAAATTGGTTTTGAATTTAAACATACCATCACATAGAAATCCAGTGCCAATATGAGAAGATTTATAAAAAACATTGAAGCCAATATTATTTAAAGTAAAATAAAATCCCAATAATACTAACTTAGAAACGGAAACTAATTTCCTTCTCATGGAAGGTACATAGACTACATTTTCTAGCTCCAAGCAAAAACCAAAATCTAATTTTAATCTAACAGTCCCTAGTGCCTTGACTTCAACTCTTCTTCCATTGCCAACTGAAACCTTGACTTCATCCTTATTTGGTGTTCTCTTTGTTATGAAGTCCTGCAATGAATTTGTAACGTGAATGGAAGAGCCGGAATCAAGCCACCAAGCACTGCTAGGTGTATCAATCAAATTCGATTCAAAACAAGCAAAAACATTTGAAAAATTATTTTTACTTTTCTTTGCCTCTTGTTTGGCAAGCCATGACTTGTACTTAGGACAATTTCTCTTCATATGGCCTGTCTTTTTGCAAAAATAACACTTAAAAATTGATGAGTTATTAACTTTGAAGGTCTTTTTAGAGGGAGGAATGTTTCTGGCAGAATTCCTTTTGGCAGTATCCGAGTTGTTGTTATTGGTATTCTTTGCATAACCTTGAACAAAATTCACTGACTCACCCTTTTCCTTTTCAGCCCTTTCCTTCTTAATCCTCACTTCCTCACCCACACATATAGATTAATTCATTGACATCCCACTTTGCTTGCAGTGCATTATAGGATACTTTCAACTGAGTATAAGAACTAGGCAAGGAATTCATGATGACATGGACCAAAAATGTTTCAGAAATAGGTACCTCGAGTATTCTAAGCTTCCCAGCAATGTCCATAACCTTGAGAATGTATTCACAGACACTCCCTTCACCATCGTATCTGATAGTTGTCAGCAAGTTCATCAAGTTCCCAGTTTTTGTTTTTTCAGATTCTTTGTACTTCTCTTCGATCGATTTCATGAACTCCTTTGCATTAGTTGCCTCTGGGAAGCCTCCACGAACTACATCAGTCATGGACCTTTTGATTATCATGAGGCATATTCTGTTTGATTTCTCCCATTTTTCATGCTTGGATCTTTGGCTCGAAGTGCATCCTTCATTTGGCGTTGGTGGTTCTTCAGTTCTTAGCGCCAAATCCATATCCATGACACCCAAAAGTATCTCCAAATCCTGTTTCCACTTCTTATAGTTGACACCCGTGAGAGGTTCAACTGTGTTGAGATTCATGGAACTTGGGTTCATGGCTGTATTCATATAGAATGAAAGAATTAATCTTTAATCCCCATCTTTATTTCACAGACTTAACAATTTTGTATTGAGAAGCATGCAAGTAATTCTCTTAATCATACCACCTTCATATCCAACGTATGAGTTTTCTGTAGTCATGAATAAAAACCTTTATGATTTGTAAACTGACTGGATTCACACGTTGATATATGAAGTGTTATGCCACTTCGAATCCAAGACATAAACAACTGAACTTCTTTAGATGATCAGTGTCAATGTTTCGAATCCTAGTGCCATTATTGATGTATATATATATTGGTATTGATAACACCTTCGTCAACACAGACAACCTTCTCTGTATAATATATATATCAGTTCTTTAATCTGCAACACAAAACAATTCTTGATGCTTTCTTCTTAGGGTTAATTGGTATGTGAAAGCTCTGATACCAAATGTTAGATTAATAAGAACAAAGTCAGCGGAATAGAATAATCACAGTACCAAAAGTAACCACTAACCTGAAGAAGACATCTCTTGGAAACTAGGGATCTTCTGCAGCTCTCCTCTTTGAATGCAATCGCTCAATGAATGGGATATGAGTTTTCTTTTGTTTGCGTGATTGAGTGAGCGCAGGGACCCTTGTTTTTATACCGTATACGATGATGATTGATAAGGACTCTTCCCATAAATCTTTGCCTCTCATTAGAACTTACAGAAAATTGAAGAGAAAAGATCTTTCTTTTCATAAATTCCCAGATCTTTATGGTAGGCGTAATGAAGGGTTGTCTACGTGGGTAATTGTAAACCAGCTGATATGCAATATGAGCTAATTTGCAAGCTCAAGCGGGTTAGTTAAGTTAACTATCGTAGTAGTGTGTTCGTTAAAGTGTCGAAAATAATTTTATTGAATAAAAGATAATTCAATACTATTTTTAACGAAACTATCAACTTTCTTAACAACGTGATTAAAGATGTAATTAACAAGGTAACACAAAAAGAAAAAAGTTACTAGTGTAATGTTAAAACGTACATGTATTTATTTAGTAATCGTTTACTTCACGCTCAAGAAATAGTACATTGTTTTTTTAAATCCACCAAAATATGACATTTGAACTATAATAATTAAAAATAAGTGAATGCGTGATGATCATATAAAACAATTTTTCCAACTCTAGATCCTTAAAATTCACAAGATATAAAAGTTTATTCAGCCCTTCTTCCTCCCTCCAAAAGAAATGAACAAAGATCCATTCCGGATTTCACTTTTCGAAACTCAAGGATCAGGTAATATGGATAACTCAAATTAAATATGACGGTTCCTACTAACTTATTCTCGCTGACCCAACCAAAGCTCCGATTTCTCTTCCACATAAACTAAATGCCGGAAATTTTTATCCATAAACTCCAGACCTGGAGTGGAGAGGATCCACATTCAAAGAAATGACAAAAATAAACGAGCCCATCTCAGTCACATTAGCATAAAAAAAAAGCAAATATTAAACATAAAATAAACACTTGAGGCCATTGCATATTCATAGTCAAAAGCAAAATAAAAGTATCCAACCTTCTCATCTCATCTTTAATATCCAACCTTCAAAAAATCTGCGTCTACCATTCATAAATTCCACCCCAAAACAAAAATAAAATAGATAAAATTAAATTGAAAATTAAATTGAAAATTCAACGTAACCCGCCAACAAATCAAACACGTTCCCAACCTCCTACGCACACACCCCAGCTACCCCTCCTCCTCTTATATATTTTATCCAACACCGGCAAACATCTGACTTCACTCACAGTCTAACACCATGTTTGTTCTCATATTCTTCACCGTTGTCTTGGCCTTTTTCTTATACCGGCTCTTCGCCCCCGGCGGGAGCCGCCACGCTCTGCCTCTTCCGCCAGGGCCGAAACCCTGGCCTGTCGTGGGAAACTTGCCCCACTTAGGCCCCGTTCCCCATCACTCTCTGGCGGCATTGGCCCGTCAGTATGGACCCCTTATGCACCTCCGCTTGGGGTTCGTTGACGTGGTTGTTGCGGCCTCTGCTTCGGTGGCGTCACAGTTCTTGAAGACCCATGACGCCAATTTCTCCAGCAGACCACCCAACTCGGGCGCCAAGCATCTCGCTTACAACTACCAGGATTTGGTGTTCGCGCCGTACGGTCCACGATGGCGGATGTTACGGAAGATCAGCTCCGTCCATTTGTTCTCCGGCAAGGCTCTCGATGATCTTAAACATGTTCGCCAGGTAAGCAATTCGGCCGTCGTCTTTTTACGTTGATTTTCTCTACACTTCATTAATGCAGGTTTTATTAATTATCTAGCAATCGAAAACTGATTTATTCTTAAATTAAATCACTATGTTGACCACACGTTTCTTAATTACATGTAGTTAGAAGCTTTTATTAAAAAATTAATCAATGATCATAGTCGTTAATTAACAATTAATTGTGGTCTTAATTATGAAGCTGTTACTCCATGTAAGAAAATTAGTGCATTTTATGCTCAATACTATATTTATCATTGTTGGATAAGTTTCAATTTTAAGATTTGTATCCATTCACTGATCTCAAATGATGGCAATAAATTAGGTGGTGAAACATCATTATCGCTTGAGAGTGATGAACAAAAATATTTCCATAAGAAAATAGTGAATGAAAGTGCGATTAATGGTAGACTGGTACAGGTGATGAATTACCGAGGTATAATTTTTCTTTTCAAATCACTGAGTTTTGAAATCAAAGCCCTAGTAATATTGTCTCTAGACCCTGCTTACTAATTTAGTTTGGAGTAGTGATATATATAATCTCTAAACCTTAGTAATATTGTTTGCAACAAGATAAAAATTAAAATAGACTCCTAAATTTTAGGATTAACTATATTTTACGTCACAAGGTTTGGAGATCGTTTGCACAATAAGCCACAAAATTTTAATTTTTTACATGTTACACCACGTCATTTTTTAATTACACTAATTTAAATTTTCCGTCAATTTGATGTTCGAGATACTATAATTGCATAAATCACTCATGGTACTATTAACTTACAATATCTTTTTGTTTTTAAAGTTTTCAAATCATTTTCATTAGTTTATTTATTTTTTTAATAATATTATAGGAGGAAGTAGGTGTGCTGGCACATGGATTAGCAAGTGCAGGGTCAAAGCCAGTGAACTTAGGGCAGCTACTGAACGTGTGCACAGTCAACGCCCTAGGGCGGGTGATGGTAGGGCGGAGGCTCTTCGGAGACGGCAGCGGGGGCGAAGACCAGAAGGCCGACGAGTTCAAATCCATGGTGGTGGAGATGATGGTGTTGGCTGGCGTTTTCAACATTGGCGACTTCATCCCGGCCCTCGAGTGGCTGGACTTGCAGGGGGTGGCGGGAAAGATGAAGAAGCTGCACAAGAGATTCGATGCCTTCTTGACCGCCATTGTTGAAGACCACAAGAGGAGCGGCGAAGGGAAGCACGTGGACATGCTGACGACGTTGCTGTCTCTCAAGGATGATGCTGACGATGAGGGCGCCAAGCTCACGGACACTGAGATTAAGGCTTTGCTTTTGGTACGTCTCTCTCTCTCTCTCTCTCTCTCTCCCTTCATCATTTTGTTTGAACCGTTGCATATGATAACAAAAGGATTTATAGTATAGTTTGATTTAATGTTGTTCATATGAAGTGTAAAACTAATGAACACTTTCTTGTTGGCCAATGGTGTCCACGTCATCTTAAGTCAAATTACTACAAAAAGCTATTAGACTGACCCACCCATAATAATTTTGATGCACACAGAACATGTTCACAGCTGGCACTGACACGTCATCAAGCACAGTGGAATGGACCATAGCAGAACTCCTTCGCCACCCCAAGATTCTAGCCCAACTCCAACAAGAACTGGACCAAGTAGTGGGCCGGGACCGACTCGTAACCGAGTCGGACCTGCCCAACTTGACTTACCTCCAAGCAGTAATCAAGGAAACCTTTCGGCTACACCCGTCAACCCCACTCTCCCTACCTCGCATGGCGTCAGAGAGTTGCGAAATCAATGGGTTCCACATCCCCAAGGGTGCCACTCTTTTGGTCAATGTATGGGCCATATCTCGCGACCCGGCCCAATGGTCTGAACCACTCGAGTTTAGACCCGAACGATTCTTGCCGGGTGGAGAGAAGCCCAATGTGGACGTCAGGGGTAATGATTTCGAGGTGATACCGTTTGGGGCGGGGCGGAGAATATGCGCCGGGATGACCCTTGGGCTGCGGATGGTATCTCTAATGACTGCGACCCTGGTCCACGGTTTTGATTGGACCTTGGCTAATGGGCTCACCCCTGATAAATTGATCATGGACGAGGCTTATGGGCTCACACTACAAAGAGCCGCACCATTAATGGTGCACCCACGTAATAGGCTAGCCCCTCATGCATACAATGCGTCATCACCTTGAATTCTTGAGAGAGTTTTGAGTTGTATGATGCTTTATGAAAAATGTGTTGTCTTTGGTAATTCTCGATATGTCGTTTATGAGCAGAAGTGTTTTTTTATATTTTACGTCTGATGATCTGCTTTTCGTGTCCGTCTTTAAAATAATAAAATCACGTACATTATTCACATGATAATTTGATTAATTGGATTGAAATGATCATTTGTTTGTTCTCTATTCGATGAAATTGAGATTATCTAAAGCACACATAATTCAAGTCATTAGTTTTTTTTAATTTACTTATTCTCTTGAACTTTAAAGCTAATTTATGCATTTAATCAAATTTAAAAGTTTTAAGTTGAAGATCACATAAGACACTGACGAGTTAATATCGTTGTAGTCAAGTTTGAATATCGCTATGTACAATTAATGACATAAGAACATCGCTTAAAAAATATAAAATACTTAAACGGATAAATGATCAAAACAATTAAGGATGAATGCTTTTTCCTTTTTTTAATTGGGAAAAAGTAGTTGATTATTCCTTCCAAAAAAGAAAGTGGTTGAGTATCGTTATCAAAATAACAATGATGGAATAAAAAAGGGATTAGTTAGTAATTTCGCAACGGTAGTGTAATATTTCGGGGGTTAGGAAGACTTACAAAGGCATTTTAGCTCATTTGATTACTGTTGTGTGATTCATCACCAATGCCAGGAGTCCAACCTAAAATATGTTATATAAAATACGAGCTTGAAATTTATCTCTAACTACCGGATCATCTCATAGTGGTTATAATGATTGAATAATTGAACGGTTTTTTTTTTTTTTTTTTGTGGGACGATAACTACCAAAACGCTGTCGTAGTGAGAGAACTACCAAAATCCGAGTGCTATCTTCTCTGCAACGACTACGAGCACAAACGACGAACTGTCTCTCTGAAATTCCGATCTTTGTTTCATCTGAAAATGCGAGCTCTCCAATTCGAATCTGAGCCGTCCATTTCAGGGTTTTGTCTCTGAATCCAATCTGCCTCCACAGCAATGGCGACGAACCTTCGAGAACACTTCAACACGTCGGTCAACTCGCCGATCCCGAGCCACCCAGCTACAATCGGCGGTCAAGATCAGAGATTTTCCGTCGTCATCTCGCCGGAGTGCCATGGATTCTGGTACGACGCCGTTCTGGTGGTTCCCGCAGTCGTTTTCGTCGTGTACTTGGCGTTTCAAGCCAAGAAGAACGTCATCAAGCTCTCCAATGGAAGATCATACATCATGATATCCTATTATGCCCTTCTCTGGGTCGCCAGCCTTCTCAACCTCGCCTGGTGCGCTCTTCAGGTTCGTGGGTTTTCAATTTTTCAAGGTTTTGGGTTGTGGGTTTTTTACAGTGCTGTGATATGATTGCGATTTGGTGTTCGATTTTTCGATGCAGGCATGGCAGTGCTCAGGTGGGAAGGAGGTTGCTTGGAATGTGTTGTCATTGTTTACGGGTTCAGCAATGCTGGGATTGGAGATTAGCTTGGTGGGTTTCTTGCTCCAGGAGGATTATGCAAGTGGGGTTGAAGCTTTAGCTCATACTTTCTTGGTCTCTGGGATTGTTGTTGGTGTAGACATACTGCTTAAGGTAATTGCTAATTGGCGTAATCGCCTTTTTGTTTGTAAATTGGTGAAGAATCCGTTGAATTGTGTATGCATATTGTGATTTCAGCTTATATTTCGTTTTAATTTCAGTTGGTCGAGATGGGATCAACCATTTCTATTTCATTTTTCCTTATGTATGCAATGCAATTGTTGTTACTTTGTAGTGTGTGATTGAATTTCGTTGCGAAATCCCATTTGCTACATTTGATTACTTCGTAGTGTGCTAGAATTTCGTTGCGAAGTCCCATTTGGTACATTTGATCATAAATGTTATTCCTGCAGAGGTAGAGTGAGCAACTGACTGATCGCCTGCTGCTTTGGTCATCGTCAAAGTCTAGTGTTTTTTCTTTCAGTTTGACATTGAAGACCTCTAGTTAATAATAGCTTTGATGATCATCTGTTCACAGTTTTTGTTTTTTGTCAAGTATTTTCTGTTGATTTGGTCGTTGAAGAAGTTTAGTGTTTGGTTGTTTTATAGTTTTAGAAGTATTTTTATGTCTCTGAGCACATTCCCGTTTGTATAAATGTATATAATGTCTTCCACTGCATACCTATGTACCAGTACTTGACCGTCTTTTGAATCTGTTGGTAGGGTTGTAATAAGCCTTGTTCATTTTCAGGTCATCTATGTATTCGGGTTTGGGGTACCGCTGTTCACTGTTGGCGTTGGAAGTACATATGGAGTGAAATGGGGCTTGTGGCTCATCCACAAATTATTGCTTACTGCAGTTTATGGCTTCATATTGTTTGTGCATTTCTCAAAGTGGAGAGAGAAGTTACCTCGTGAGTACATTTCCAATTCCGCTATCATTGCTTTTGCTGGAAATCTAACAAATCTAACTCGCGGTTATCTTCTAATCTTCTGCAGCCAGACCAGCATTCTACAACTACATCGTCATAATGTTTGTACTTAGTGCTGTGGCGTCGTTTGGTTGCGGGCTTGCTGGAATTGGAGCTGGTTTTGGAATCTGGTACTCAAAATTAAGCTCAAAACTAGAACTATGATACGTTCATTATCTCAAATGCTTGCAATTTATAAATTTGAATTTGTGCACATCCTGCAGGTTGTACAATTTGACGGATATATGCTACCACACTCTCTATCTTCCGTTTCTGTACGTGATTTTTCTAGCTGATTTTTTCCAGGTGATCATTCTTCACAGTCGTGGTTAAACAGCATTTTCGGGTTTTCCGATTTTTTCTCCAAGTGATACTCATGCAGTTGCTAATCTACATTGTGATGTTTACAGGAAGAAAGTTTTCTCCTGGAGAATGCGTATTACTCCGAGATGAAGGATGCTGGGTTCTTTGATGCCGATTGGGACTAGTCGGTCGGACCATCGGTAACTTGTGAACGTGTAAATTCAGCAGAAAGAAGGCTGGACCTTTTGTATACTTTGTAAATAAGTTGAACAGATAAATGTTGGAGTTTGTGAGTGAAAGTAGATAGAGAGGTAATTTCACATGCCATTTTGTTCTATTAAAAACAATAAATATGTCCAGGTAAGATAATGCAGCGTTGATGTGATTATGCAACTGTTCCCTCAGACTACTCTCGACGGGAAATGGTTCATATAAGAACTGCAATTCATTAAGTCACGACTTCTCTTTTTGGGTTCATGAACAAGAACGACAGCTTTCCCATGCTGATCAAATTGTGGCCGGCCTGCACGACCCATCATTTGCAAGATATCTATGATTTGGAAAATCAACATATCTTTTTGCTTTCCCATCAGAATATTCGCTTCCCTGCAAAAGAATTAATGGTATTGTACAAATGAACGATTTCTGAAGAACAGGTGATGCAATTGATACCTGCAAAAAAATTTAATTCTAGGAAACAAATGTAAAAGCCTACCACACAAACCAAATGAGCTGGAAGGTTTACACCCCATGCCAATGTGCTTGTACAAACCAATACCTATAATTTTATGGACAATTGCCTCAAAAAGTGAGGTACCAAAAGATGAAATTAGGGATCGGAGACATCTTGGTGAGATGTTTGAACAACATGAAAAGAGTAAAGGGCATCTCACTAATTTGAGAACTTGGGTTGGGTTGAAAAGTAGATTGACAAAAAATCAGACAATTGACAAAGAATTTCAAATGCAAATCAATAAAGAGACAAATCATTGGAAACAAGTGATGCTTAGAATTATTGTTGTTGTGAAATGTTTTACCATACGTAATTTAACATTTCGTAGAACAAACTGAAGGACCTTTTGAAGACTAATGGCAACTTCTTAGGTTTACTTGAAATGATCGCGGAGTTTGATCCAATAATGCAAAAGCATTTTTGACTCATTAAGAATAAAGAGATTCATCATCACTATTTGAGTCATAAAATCCAAAATGAGTTGATAGTTACTTTAGCTTCAAAAGTCAAAACCGCAATCATTAAAAAAAATTAAAAGAAGCCAAATTTTTTCTATCATTCTTGATTGTACTCTTGATGCAAGTTATGTAGAACAGATGACTTTAATTTTGAGATGTGTTGACTTGTCAAGTAGTTCAATAAATATAAGGGAGTATTTCATGGAGTTTTTAAGTGTGGAAGATACATCAGGATAAGGACTTTTTAATGAGTTGCAAGATGTCCTAAAGTCTCTTGATCTTGATATTGATAATGTGAGGGGACAAGGTTATGATAATGGATCTAACATGAGAGGGAAACACCAAGGTGTTCAGAAAAGATTGCTAGATAAAAGCCCAGAGCCCTTTTACGTCATGGGATTCTCATTGTCTTAATTTAATAGGTGATATGACAAGTTCATGTCTTAAAGCAAAATCTTTTTGGAGCATGCAATGCATAGATACGGTGTTTCCAACTCTACAAAGCGTTGTAATATTTTGCTTGAACTAGGGAGAGGAACTTTGAAGTCATTGTCAACTACTCGATGGGAAAGTTACATTGAAAGTTTTAAAGCAATTAAATCCCAAGTAGCCCGGGGTTAGAAATGCTTTGTTTAAGTTGGTGGAAATTATTGAGAATCTCCAATTGAGTAGGAATGCATGATGCTTAGCATAAGGAGAACTTCAATTTGATTTTGTATTAAGTTTGGTTATTTGATATGACATTTGGGTTGAAGATTAACATGGTGAGCACAAAATTACAATCTGAAGACATGTGTCTCGATATCGTTGTGTAAAGGCATTGGAAGCATTTGTTACGTTTTTCGAAAACTACAGAGAAACTGACTTCGCTTCTGTCATGAGTGATGCTAAGAAATTGCACTTGATTTGGAAATTGACCCTATTTTTTAAACTGAACGTCATAGACCTAGAAAAAGACATCATGATGAAGTTGATGGTAGTGAGGGGGAACAACAGTCTGCTGAAGAATCATTTAGAACATATTATTTTCTTGTTATAGTGGATATTGCTCTTTCTTTACTGAAACACAGGTTTGAACAGTTAAAGACTTTTGAATCTATTTTTGGCTTCTTGTTTGATGCACCGAAGTTAATTTCATTGGATGATCAAGAGTTAAAAGAAAATTGTATGAATCTTGAAGCACATTTGAAACATGGAAATACCATGGAAGTACATGGAGTTGACTTATGTTTTGAATTACAGATTCTCAATTATTTAAGTTGGTGGAAATTATTGAGAATCTCCAATTGAGTAGGAATGCATGATGCTTAGCATAAGGAGAACTTTCAATTTTGATTTTGTATTAAGTTTGGTTATTTGATATGACATTTTGTTGAAGATTAACATGGTGAGCACAAAATTACAATCTGAAGACATGTGTCTCGATATCGTTGTGTAAAGGCATTGGAAGCATTTGTTACGTTTTTCGAAAACTACAGAGAAACTGACTTCGCTTCTGTCATGAGTGATGCTAAAGAAATTGCACTTGATTTGGAAATTGACCCTATTTTTTAAACTGAACGTCATAGACCTAGAAAAAGACATCATGATGAAGTTGATGGTAGTGAGGGGGAACAACAGTCTGCTGAAGAATCATTTAGAACATATTATTTTCTTGTTATAGTGGATATTGCTCTTTCTTTACTGAAACACAGGTTTGAACAGTTAAAGGCTTTTGAATCTATTTTTGGCTTCTTGTTTGATGCACCGAAGTTAATTTCATTGGATGATCAAGAGTTAAAAGAAAATTGTATGAATCTTGAAGCACATTTGAAACATGGAAATACCATGGAAGTACATGGAGTTGACTTATGTTTTGAATTACAGATTTTGCAAATGATGCTACCTGAAGAAGCATTTCTCTCTAATAACCCTTGGACATCCATGGAAATAGCAAACTTTGTAAAAGAAACTGACATGTGTCGTAATGTCTTGATTGCTTATCGTATACTATTGACTGTACCTGTGATTGTGGCGTCTACAGAAATAAGTTTTTCAAAATTAAAATTATTAAAATCTTACTTGCGGATACTATAACTCAAGATAGGCTAAATGGATTAGCAATCTTATACATTGAAAATGATGAGATTGAAGACTTGGAGTATGATAATATAATTGATGATTTGACTTCAAAAAATGCCAGAATATAATTTCTTAAAGGTTGAAATTTCAAGAAGCTTTGCTAGGAGTGGTTGTATATAATTGTAGATTGTACTTTTGATTGTCGGGGTTTAGGTACTATGCCCCCCTGGTTGTATATTTTCTCAAGTAATATAATTTGGACGTGAGGGCCTAGCCCCCCCCCCCAGCTTCGACTAGTTTCTAGCCCTCGTTAAATATTTTTTTAAACATATGTTTCCGTATTAAAAAAGGGCACATTTTGAACTTTCGCACTGGGCACCAAAAAACTTAGGATCAGCCCTGCATAATGGCCATCATATCTGGAGTATAATCACCAGTCATTTCAACCTAACAACAACACAAAGTTATTACCAATACCATATATTATGGTTTACTTATAGCTATGGACTATGATTCTCTCCCCTCCTCTTTCCATCCCCTTTCATCCCCTCCTTTCATATTCTCTATTTTGTTTTTCTCTTTCTATAAAAAATTAATATAAGATGTTGACGTGGTTTAACTGTGACCGTTCAAATAGAAGGGAAAAAGAATGTATGCAACTGGGAGGGCAGAGAAGCCGGATCCCAAATATATAGCGCAACTGACGGACAGATCGATGGTACAAGTTAGTTAACATATAGCATCGACTTCGATTTTTGTTTGATATGCAGATATGGCAGATGGAGTGTTGTTGAATGTTCATTTTCCCATCATTTCAAAGCGCATCCATCCACCTTTTTTAATTGTTGAAAGGTCATCGCTGTTCACTGATCCGTCGATGTCTTTCTTAGTATTTATTCACGTCCAGTCCTTCAATCCATTTTCCAGTCGACAAACGTGGAAATAAATATTTTGTGTGTGTATATTTAAATTTTTATATTGTTCATTCATGCGAGAGGAGGTTCACGAAGTTAATTTCATGCAATTAAGCATCATTAGTTAAAAGTCTTACATGAAATTCGTAGTGAGAGGAGATATTGTAATAGAAGTAAAATTTTCTCTCCTTCAAATTCATGTTCTCTCTAGTCCCCTATGTTTGAACACTCACAGTTAACTCTTAAGTCTACTCGATGTAAAGTCAGAGTCTAAATAATATAACCCAATAGTACTTAATTTTGTAAATTATATACATCGAGTGATTGAAAAGATACCTAGCTAGAGAGACGTGATATTAATTATGAACACGGAGTTTGTCCAATAATTATAGAAGGTTCTTATCCCTCTTTCTTCTATTGCATTGATTAAAACTATATTTCTTTTTAATTTTTTTTATCAAGGTCCCTAACTTTTAATGAACGTCTTTATTTCAGTTGTAAATTATTTACATATCAACATAATTAAATTTTATTTCTACAATATATTCATTTAGTGTTAGAAACGTTACATTTGGTATATTTATATTTACGGTTAAACTTTGTATCATATATTTCTATTTTTAGTTTGTTCTATTTTTAATTTGCAACCCTTTTTTAATTTGTACCAATTTTATTTTTAGTTTTAATTTGTACCCATATATTAATTTCATTTTGTGCCCATATTTAAAAAAAAATTATACTCATAATTTATTTATAATGTACCCATTTTTCTTCATAAATGTACCACTTTGTTATATGTAAAATGTACAAAATTTTTTTTTTTGTAAATGTATAATTTTTTAATGTAAAATGTACCCATTTTATAATGTAATTTTTTTTTTGAACACTATGAGTACATTCATTTGACATTTATTATTTCAAGGTTATATTGTTACCTGTTTTTATCTATTGTATTCAATCAAATTTTTTGAGTATTTACTTTTTATTGTAATCGTTTTTAATTTATATGCCATATAATATGAAATTTTAAATTCCATAACGTGTCAAGTAATTAATACCAAACATATGAAAATACATATTAATAGCAATAACAATGTGTACAAAGTTAAGGGACTTTAATCAAAAATTGAATACCATTAAAGTTTTAGTAAAAAAATATTAGTGGTTAGGGACCGGATCCAAAGTCTCTTTTTTTTTTCTTTCAATCCAACAAAATATAAACTATGTCCTCCGTCCATATTATAACGTTTAAATTTTGAAATATCTCTACTAATTAACAAAACACTCATTGTCAACCAAAACCTTATGAAATTACCAGTTTAATTAACTCTCTAATTAAAACAGAACATGAATAAGAAATATAGGGCAGAAATGTAATTTCACGCAACCAAATTTTGCTGTTTTTTTTTCAAAACCTCATCTACATGCAATCCTAACATATCTCTAATTAAAAAAAATTAAAAATAAAAACTTCCCACTCCCACATTCTCTATCACTCTCTTCTTCTCTCCCTTCATTTCAAAAAAAAAAAAAAAAAAAAATTCTCACATACTTTATGTGTGCTAGTGATAATTAAAAATAAGTGATTGCGTGAGGATCATATAAAACAATTTCCAACTCCAGATCCTTAAATTTCACAAGATATAAAAGCTTATTTAGCCCTTCTTCCTCCCTCCAAAAGAAATGAACAAAGATCCATTTTGGATTTCACATTTTGAGAAATTTTTTATTGTGACCGGAACACAAGTGGTACATCACGTGTTTTTATATAAGTGATGGAAAATTTTATTTTTTAAGTTATTAAGTTTTTAACACACATATCCTACTATTTGCATAATGATATATGATGTACTGTACCATCTCGTATTTCCGTCACACTGAAAAATCTCTCTCACATTTCGAGAACCAAGTAATCTGGACCATTTAAACCCTCCTCTCTCTCCCTAACCCCACCCCCCACCCCCCCAACCCCTCCCCCGCGTCCTCCTCTTATATATTGTATCCAACACCAGCAAACATCTGACTTCACTCACAGCCTAACACCATGTTTGTTCTCATATTCTTCACCGTTGTCTTGGCCTTCTTCTTATACAGGCTCTTCGCCCCCGGCGGGAGCCGCCACGCTCTGCCTCTTCCGCCAGGGCCAAAACCCTGGCCTGTCGTGGGAAACTTGCCCCACTTAGGCCCCCTTCCCCATCACTCTCTGGCAGCGTTGGCCCGTCAGTATGGACCCCTTATGCACCTCCGCTTGGGGTTCGTTGACGTAGTTGTTGCAGCCTCTGCTTCGGTGGCGTCACAGTTCTTGAAGACCCACGACGCCAATTTCTCCAACAGACCACCCAACTCCGGCGCCAAGCATCTCGCTTACAACTACCAGGATTTGGTGTTCGCGCCGTACGGTCCACGATGGCGGATGTTACGGAAGATCAGCTCCGTCCATATGTTCTCCGGCAAGGCTCTCGATGATCATAGACATGTTCGCCAGGTCAGCAATTCGGCCGGGTCTTTTTACGTTGATTTTCTTTACACTTCATTAATGCATGTTTTATTAATTATCTAGCAATCGAAAACTGATTTATTCTTAAATTAAATCTCTAGGTTGACTACACGTTTCTTAATTACATGTACTTAGCTTTTATTAAAAAAAATTTAATCAATTATCATAGTTAATTAACAATTAATTGTGGTCTTAATTATGAAGTTGTTACTCCATGTAAGAAAATGCGTGCATTTTATGCTCATTACTATATTTATCATTGTTGGATGAGTTTGATTTTAAGATTTATATCCATCTGCTGTACATATCTCAAATAACGGCGATAAATAGAGTGGTGAACATCATTATCGCTTGAGAGTGGTGAACAAAAATATTTCCATAAGAATATAGTGTATGAAAGTACTATTAAAATGGTAGACTAGTACATGTGATGAATTACCGAGATATAATTTTTCTTTTCAAATCACCGAGTTTTGAAATCAAAGCCCTAGTAATATCGTCTCTAAACCCTACTCACTAATTTAGTTTAGAGCAGTGATATATATACTCTCTAAACCCTAGTAATGCTGTTTGCAATAAAATAAAGGAGAAATTAGGTTCTCATCCCTCTTTTTTCAACTCCATTGATCAAAACCTTATTCATTTTCAATTTTTGATCAAGGTTCCTTGGTTTTAATAAACATCATTAATTATTTCAATAATAAAATATTTTTCATATCAAAATAATTAAATTTTATTAATAAATATATTCATTTAGTGTTAGAAACGTTACATTTGATACACACACACACTTTTGAGTAAATTTTGTATCATATATTTGTATGTTTAGTTTGTACCCATTTTAATTTTCAGCCTTTTTTTTAAATTGTACAAATTTTCTTTTTAGTTTTAGTTTGTACCCGTATATTAATTTCTTTTTGTGTTCATATTTTTCAAACTTTTATTTTTACACATTTTTACACATTTTTTTTTGTACCAATAATTTATTGATAATGTACCTATTTTTCTTTAAAGATGTTCCACCTTGTTATATGTAAAATATACTTGTTTTTGTAAGTACCATGTTTTTTTATGTAAAATGTACCTATTTTTTAATGTAAGATGTATTTATTTTTTAAATCTAAAATGTACCCATTGTTTTATTATATAAAATGTACCCATTGTTTTGTATATAATATGTACCAATTTTTTCATCTAAATCCTACCACCTTTTTTGTATAACATGTACCAACTTTTTGTATGTAAATAATATCATATAAAAATTACCAATTTTTTGTATATAAAATATCATTAATATAAGTAATGACAAATAATGTGTTTTATTTAAATATAATTTATCTTAATGACAAATAATGGATTAATATAAATTATACTTTTTTTATATAAGTATAATTTATTTTTTGAATATTTTCAACCCAACAAATCATGAATTTTATTTAATATCTCATTAATATAAGTAACTACAAGTATCAAATTTAATTTAAAATTATAATAACCTACATAGAAATGTATTATTGTATTAATTTCAGGGACCCCAATCAGAAACTGAAAACTAACAAGATTTCAATAAAAGAACGTTGATAAATAAGGATCGCATCCAAAGTTACCCTAAAATAAAATAGACTGGTAAATTTTAGGATTAACTATATTTCACACCACAAGGTTTGGAGATTGTTTGCACAATAAGCTACAAAATTTTAATTTTTTACATATAACACCATGTCGTTTCTTAATTACAGTAATTTAACCTCTCCGTCAATTTGATATTCGAGATACTATAATTGTATTTTGTAATGTTCTTTATAATATTATAGGAGGAAGTAGGTGTGCTGGCACATGGATTAGCAAGTGCAGGGTCAAAGCCAGTGAACTTAGGGCAGCTACTGAACTTATGTACAGTCAACACCCTAGGGCGGGTGATGGTAGGGCGGAGGCTCTTCGGAGACGGCAGCGGGGGCGAAGATCAGAAGGCCGACGACTTCAAATCCATGGTGGTGGAGTTGATGACGTTGGCTGGCGTTTTCAACATCGGCGACTTCATCCCGGCCCTCGAGTGGCTGGACTTGCAGGGGCTAGCGGGAAAGATGAAGAAGCTGCACAAGAGGTTCGATGCCTTCTTGACCGCCATTGTTGAAGACCACAAGAGGAGCGGCGGAGGGAAGCACTTGGACATGCTGACGACGTTGCTGTCGCTCAAGGATAATGCTGAAGGTGAGGGCGCCAAGATCACGGACACTGAGATAAAAGCTTTGCTTTTGGTACGTAGGCCCTCTCTCTCTCTCTCTCTCCCTTCATTATTTTGTTTGGACCGTTGCATTTGCATACGATAAGGATTTATAATTAGTTAGATTTTTAGGATTTTGGAAAAGTAAGTATTGTTTGTTTTAATAAGTGAAGTAATTTTTTTCAAATTATTTTCACTTTTCGTACACTTTTTATTTTTTTTTATTTTTTTTATCTTTGTGCTTGACATTTCTTTATCAATTTGTTCGGTTTAGGTATTAAAAGAAAAGATGAGTGCGCAAGAAATGAAAGTTTGCCGTTCATATGAAGTGTAAAACTATTTTATAGTGTGTCAAAAATATTTCTGTTAATAAAAATAAATCAGAAATATATTAGGACATAAATACAACTTTTTACAATTTCCCCAAAGTTATAAGTTTTTCCTAAGGGTAATGCTAGGGAGACTAAATTTGTAGACAAAGTTTTAGAAACTAAGTAACATGGAAGTAGATGATTGGTTTACTACGTAAACATTGGTAAACGTGCATGCTTATTCCTATTGGTACACATCATTTAATTTGTAAATTTAGTTTCCAAATTTAATCTCCCTAGTATTACCTTTTTTCTACTCCCTCTTTAGATATGTTTGGTAGGTATGAAAAGTTATTCTCATTTTTCAGTTACCTTTCTTGGGAACCGGATCCCCTCCGGACCCAAAGGAACTGAGCTCAAGGATCAAATGATCTAGACCATTGAAATTTGATCAAACGGCTACAAACAGGAGGCCCTCTAAAAGTTATAATAATTGTAGTCGTTGGATTAAATTTCAATGGCATGGATCATTTGATCTTTGGGCTCAGTTCCTTTGGGTCCGGAAAGGATTCGGTTTCCCTTTCTTGTTGGCTAGTGGCCTCCACGTCATCTTTAGTCAAATTACTACAAAAAGCTGTTAGACTGACCCACCCATAATAATTTTGATGCACACAGAACATGTTCACAGCTGGCACTGACACGTCATCAAGCACTGTGGAATGGGGCATAGCAGAACTCCTTCGCCACCCTAAGATTCTAGCCCAACTCCAACAAGAGTTGGACCAAGTAGTGGGTCGGGACCGGCTCGTAACCGAGTCGGACCTGACCAACTTGACCTACCTTAAAGCAGTAATCAAGGAAACCTTTCGGCTACACCCGTCAACCCCGCTCTCCCTGCCTCGAATGGGGTCCGAGAGTTGCGAAATCAACGAGTTCCACATCCCCAAGGGTGCCACTCTTCTGGTCAACATATGGGCCATATCTCGCGACCCGGCCCAATGGTCCGAACCGCTCGAATTTAGACCCGAGCGGTTCTTGCCAGGCGGAGAGAAGCCCAATGTGGATGTCAGGGGTAATCATTTCGAGGTGATACCGTTTGGGGCCGGGCGGAGAATATGCTCCGGGATGACCCTTGGGCTGCAGATGGTGTCTCTAATTACTGCAACCCTGGTCCATGGTTTTGATTGGACCTTGGCTGATGGGCTCACCCCTCAGAAATTGAACATGGATGAGGCTTTTGGGATCTCACTACAAAGAGCCATACCATTAATGGTGCACCCACGTAACAGGCTAGCCCCTTATGCATATAATGCGTCATCACCTTGAATTCTTGAGTGAGTTTTGAGTTGTATGATGTTTTATGGAAAATGTGTTGTCTTTGGTAATTCTCAATGTGTCGTTTATGAGCAGAAGTGTTTCTTTATTTTGCAAGATATTTTATACTATATAAAGATATAAAAGTCGTGTATGATGTTTTATACCTTCTTCCCCTATCAGTATAAAAGTAGTATCATAGTATATAAAGATATAAAGTCGAAAATATATAATAATGTAAGGTCAAAAATATGTACGCATAATAAGATGACGTCAGGATAGATATATATTAACATAGAAGTCGAAAACTTTTACTGAATTTAAAACCGACAATGGAAATGACTCACCCAAATATTTGTAACGTCAAAAATACAAATATATAACTATAATAATGTAAGTTAAAATACTTGCACTGAAATTGAAAACCGCAAATTAAAATGTGTCTCACCCTCGCATTCATAGCGTCACGTACTCCAAAATTAGGTGTGCGTGTCTTTGGGTCGAGCCCAAACAATAACTAATCAGTAACTATTACCATAGACAGGTCTACTTGCTCACTTGCTTAATGAACCCAACGAATAAGCCATCGATATTACAATTTACAGCCCGTAATATCGACAACACATTGTTGTCTCAATAAGCAAGTAGTAATTTCCCAAGGATGGAAAATTACCATTTTATCCAACTCCAAGGAGACACATCTAAAGAACACAGTTTCCCATATCGTAAATTCAATCATCCGAATACCTGTTCACAATACTCTTTTGTCTAACCAGTGTTGCCTGTAAAATCTCTCATACCATGTCTCAAATAGTGGCATACCCAAACCAAAAATAATTAAAGTCGTGGTAAACAACTCCAAAAGAGATCGGTGCAAATTCTAATCATACTGAAACCACAAAACAAATGAACACAACACGTCCTCCAAGGTCTAGATAGCTCATTCAGACTGTTCAACAATCTGAGAACAACTTAGTACCTATAGCCTTCAAGAAAAACTTCACAAGACTTTGAAGTGAAACGCGCATAAGGTACAATAGTGACGACATACCTTAAAGCCGAACAATGTGATTCACAAAGCCTAAGCGAGCTGATTCATTGAAAATTTCTCTTAAGTTTAGTGAACGGCTATGCCGAGAAGGCTAAAAGAACACTAAAAAATTTAAGGGTCAAAACAAGTCCATCAAATCTAGAGTACAAGATAACTAGAGTGAATGCGTAACTTTGATGCAAGAACACGTGTAAGTACCTAGCTTTATTATTATTATTTTTTTGTTGTGGCAAGTCGAGATGATTAAGCACGGACTCGACTTGATTGGTAGTCTAAAGTAATCTGATAGGTGGGAACTTAGACTTTTTCCCCATTCAAATACTCACAACAACTGTTACAACAATAATCTCAGGGATATTCAATCACTAGTGGTAATGATTCGCTTGATAGAGTGATAATGGGTAATTGAATGACAGATGGTCTCAACTAAAACTTTCAAATCCGAGTGGTCTTCCTGGATAGTCTGTCTACTTTAGAAATGATATGAAGTGTCGTAGGGTAAACATGAACCCTAAGTTGACTAGAATGCCTTCCAGTACCAGGAAGTGAAACTGGGATTATGGTTGAAGTCGATGTTAATCTAGAAGTCAGTCTAACGAAGTTTAGAATGAAGAATTATGCCAAGCGTTCGAAAGTAGTCCTCATGGACTGGTAGATAATATGCTAAGTGAGTTGATAACAATCACCGAAACGTCATCATAGTCTCCATGTGTACAAGGCGGTTTGTACAGGAAATTTATGGTGACATTCACCTATTTCCACTTGTATCCCCAGTGGGTCCCCGACAACCCAAAAAGCACAACCAAGGAAATTTCTTCTTACTTCCAAACAGGAGTAGAAAGAAATTGAGATAAGCCTGATGGCTTACATCTCTCCGCTTTCACTTACCAGTAAATCAGACACTTCCTCACATATTCAGCGATATCCCATTCATACAATACCAGTAATAAAATGGACGAAAATAGTGGTACAATTTAGTATTGCCAGCATGCATGGCATACGCTGAAATGTGAACCTCGTCAAGAATTTTCCTTTTTCACAGCTTTCTTACCCTTAGGCAAGAACAATTTGTTTCTTATCAACAAAGTTCCAACTCCTAGACTTTCAAATCCCGTCTCATGTCATTCGACACTTGCTCCTTCAAACTCGCACATTATTGATCAAACTCTTGGGCTTCCTACCCGAAATCTACCGATACAAGTTTGACTTAGAAGTGAGCTGACAATACTCACCGTGGATCGGATGCCAAAGTAAAGCCAATTCCTCGAAGGGAAAATAATAGTGGGATATGGATAGCTCGGATGAAGGTAAGTTGTCCATGGGATTTCTGACAAGGAGTATCAGCTACGACAATTGCCTGACTAAGATGGTACTGAAAAGTGCAATCAAAATCACCGATGAGTTTCATCCACCTCTTAGTCTCAAACTCAACTCCTTCTGTGTGAAAACACACTTCAACTTCTTTGGTAAAAAAAGATGCAACATTTCTCACTATACAAAAAACGACACCAGATTTAACAGCAAAAGAGATTGTTACCAGCTCTAGGTCCTGAATAGGATAATGCTTTTCGTGAGGTTCGAGATGTTTGGGAAAATAGGCGATGACCTTCCCATGCTACATCAGAAAACAACCCCAATGTGACAAGGATGTAAAACAAGAGACTTTAACACTCACCACTAACGTCAAGAAAAACAAGGACGGGAGCATGAGTAAGATGATGTTCCAAACTCCAAAAAGTTTTGTTCCCAATCTTCGTCCCATATAAATTTCTACAAAGAAAATGTGTCATTAGGTTTTCAAGTAAAACAGTAACCATTGGCTCAAGGTAGTAGATAAGATGGTTCACTTCATATGGTTCCAACCGTCAAAAGGCACACGTGTTACTCGGCCATGCTCCATCAGCATACAGACAAACATTCAATAAAACGTCATCGTAGAATTCGAAATTAATTGATGTCATTGAAAAATGTAAGAACAATGATCAAGTGAGACAATACTTCCATTGTCAAAAACTTCGTTCATCTTCAGCATCTCAAACAAAATTGACTAGCTACTTAGCCAAAAATGAATAAGGCTATGCTCAGAGAATTGTTATGAACTACCGATAAAATTTGACAAGACCAAAGATATTCGTGTTTCACAACACCTGATGAGGATTTTCAATTTTTCCATAGTTGCAACCTTTTTGGAAATTGATAAGAATAACGTCTGCTACAAAAGAGTCTCCCAAGAAAAGTATCTAATCTAAACAAAAACAACGTTTAAAGAATTTGGTGTAAAGCTAATTGTCGATGATTAATGAACTTAACCTCGTTGTTGGAGTAGACAAGAAGGTTAATAATAAGAAAATCACTGAGAATCTTCTAAGGGTCCAAACAAATTCCCTCAGCGGCAACAACAAGTCCAAGAACATTGATTCAATCTAAGCAAACTAACACTTGACATACTTCACAAGCAACTAGTGCTTCCTCACTCTCTTCCAACACGAACTTTGGATGTTTCGAACAATTTCCATATAGATATGACTCTACCCGCCATTCCTAAGGAGCGCAAGTCGCAAAGTAACATCACCGTTTCAGATCTCCAGCTGGTCATATCCAAACTTTAACCCATTAAGGTTTTTCTATTTCACAACACTCCTATATAGATTCGACTCTGCCTGCCATTCCTAGGGAACGCATCTCGTAGAGTATCGGTCGTCACCAATGAGGCACAATCTCGACATGAATTTTTGTACTTCAAACAAAATGTGACAATTCAGATAAAAAAAAAGTTTGCACAACTGCGCCAAATAGCACCAAATCCGGAAACCATGACATCCAAATGATGTCAAGGCCAACACATTACTATAGTAACAGAAGGTCCTAACTATGCTTTGAACAAACCATGATCTCGTACCAAATTGACATGCCCAACCCCGATATCCTCCAAATGCCAGGGTAGGCATGTGTTAGCCAACACCCGAGGGTGACGAAGCCATACTAATCATACATGAGAGTTATGAAGAAAGAATGAACATAAATAAAATACATAAATTTAACTATAATGAATATGCAATTGTGGGAACGTGTTCATAGCATACAACTAATCAAGAATACTATAGAATGAATATTATAAAAAGGTACGAACAAAGGAGTGGGTCCTACGCCAAGATGGCTCGAAGATACCGATGCAGGAGTGCCTTGACGCGAAATTATACGCCTCAATTCTAAGTCATGAAGGGGTGCAAAACAAAATATGAGTGGACCAAGTTTATATATAAATAAGGTAAATCTTAGTTTACTACCCTTAAGTTTCGTGATTTTCAACATTTGGTACATGAAGTTTTTTTCGTCCCAGAGTCATACCTAAAGTGTTAATTTTGGGACAATTTCCTACATCCATTAGTCTGGCTATTAAGTTTCCCATTAACTGATGATATGGCACCCATATGGACAATGATTGGGCGCCAGTCATTAAGGGGTCCACGTAAACATAAATAAAATTGAAATCCAGACCTAAAGTTCTTATCTTTTTCTCCATTTATTTATGGGTTTCTGCTAAATCATTGGAAAAATTAGACCTTTCTACTATTTTCTTCCATGGGAAATTGGCTTTTGAGTATATGACACGTGGCGCCCAATCATTGTCCACATGGGCGCCACGTCATCAGTTAACGAAAGACTTAACATCTAAACTAACAGATATATGAGACTATCCCAAAATTAACACTTTAGGTATGACTCTGGGACCAAAAAAACTTCATGTACCAAATGTTGAAAACCACGAAACATGAGGGTAGTAAACTGAGATTTACCCATATAAATAATACTAAAACAATTATTCTTCAACATACTAACCCCCAATTTATGAAAACTCATATAGCATAATAAGTAATAGGTTTTCCGAAAACCCTAGCATGCCATAAAGCCTTCATAAAACATATATCATATATAGTGTGCTTAGTAGTGGTATCACAATTGCCCGAAGACCCTACATCACCCGCCCGAAGGCATATATAAGTCAATCGCCTGAAGGCTCTACATCACCCACTTGAAGGTCATATATAAGTATCTTTTGCCCGAAGGCACTACATCACCTGCCCGAAGGTCATATATAAATATCTTCCACCCAAATGCACTACATCACCAGTCCAAAGGTCATATATAAGTATCATTCACCTGTAGGCATATAGTATGAATATCCACTAAGTAAGCACAAAAAATCATGAACATAATCCTTACAAAATATATCTCATCGGAGCTCAATAGCTTAAACATCATATCATAAAAACCATATTCATAAATATCTCAATAAACATAAATTCAATAAAGCATGATATTTCATAAAGCGTAAATCCGATTTACTTATAAACGTTTCATAAAACGTAGCCATAAAATCATGCTTTTCATGCATGCGCATTTCTAGTAATTAAATCATGCATTTTGGAAGGGGTCCACTCACAGATGCTCCATTGTCGAAGAGCCGTGCAAACCAGAGAAGATTGAATCGCCACTAACAAACGCACCTAAGCACATAAAGGGACCAATTAATAAAACTCTACTAAAATGATTCAATTTGGGAAAACGGACGTCGTAATCGAATTCAGGACGTCGAAAAACCTAAAGAGGGACTTCGGGTTCCTCACGTGCCACCACACGTGCCGAGATAAGTCGTCAGAACGTTGGTCGAAAAAGTCGCTGTGTCGCCATGGACGGCGAAGGCGCATATGCTCCACACGTCGACCATGACAGCCCACTACGCGCACCCACGCGCCGACCATGAAATCTAGAATCAAGTCTGGGTTGGGTCGGACCTGGGTTTTTGGGTTGCTGGGTTGGGCTTGGTTATTGGGTTAGGTCGGGTTTGTTGGGTTGGGTTGAGTAGCTGAGTTGGGTCGGGTGCTGGGTTTGGATTCGGTATTTGGGTTACGGGTCGAGTCGACCAGGTTTCAGGCCTTAGGTTGACCGGAATCTGGAAAATTGGTCAAGAAACAACATATAGTCCGACTAGCTCCATTTCACAACTACCACAAGCATGCCATATATGGATTTGAAGCTACAAAGGAGAGGAAAAGAAATATACCCTATTTGGTTCAGTCGTGGCTGGAAAATGCCTGCAAATATCATGGGTTTTCTGTTGGAATCTGGGGAGAATTCTCGAGTTGATTTCATGTTAAACCTTCACAACCACGAGTAAACAACTTAACAATCAAACTCAAACATTAACTTGAGACAGAAAAGGGTGACTCCAAGGCTCACTTAATCGGAGACAGTGGAACTTGTCGGATTTGTTGACATACGGCGGTAGTGATGGAGGTTTCGGTGTCTGCACTTACATATGAGGAAAAAGGACGAGAGATGTGAGGAAGTCCGAGAAGGGTGAGGGAGATTAGAGGGAGAGAGAAGGTTAGTGGTCATGCGTGCGTGTGGGTGTGCTCGAGGGAGGGAGGAAGACATAAATGAGAAAGCTGAGGGAAGAGTCACGGGGAGATGAATGAGAAAATAGAGGGAAAAAGAGAGAGTGTCGGGGAGCAAAAAGTAGAGGTGGGCCACTTTGGCACACTAAACAATACCAAATAAGATAAATTTTAAATGAAAATACCAACCAAAGTGAATTACAAAATTACCCTTTTGTTTCGTAAAATCCGGGACGAGCACCAAGGTAAAAACTGAAAGCTTGGTGCATGTACCAAGGTCCGGGATCATTTAAATTGCTTTTTATGATCTATGCAATGTTATTTTGGGGGTAAATATGGGATTCAATGTCCAATTATAAACCCAAAAGACATGCAATACCTATCGAAAACCTTTGATATAAACTCTTCGATATTATCCAGTCTTCCAGACTTTATGGGATAATTAGGGTGATGAACCCTTATAATCGATCAGGAGGTTTAGCAACAATGTGTGGACAAATATGTGACCAGTTTGTCGATTCATCAACCAAAACCATAAGTATTTATATTGTCCGTATTTTGGTTGGATTAGTCCACATATATTCCTTTGAATCCACTGTGAAAAAAAGGTCGTTTCGTATCTTTGCTAATGATGATGTAGAAAATCAATTTCCCCAGCGAGCAAGCTTGGCAAAGTGTGCTTGTAGGCACAAGATCCTTACTTCGGGTAAGAAGATGCATCGTAGCATCATTGTTTGACTTAAGTGTCCCAAATAGTAGTGCAAAGGCAAGTAAACTGCTCGAATCACCAGGCTCTAGGCCGGCCACATGTGGCGTATCCCAATCGGGAGGTAGCCTATTGGCCCTAAAATGAAGCTTCAGGCTCATTTTTGGAGGTGGTGCAAAGATATTCTACTCTATTTTCTTCAGTGGTTTCATTCATGATCATTGTCATCTCGAATATCCTTAAAACTCAACGATGTTCTTCCGGAATGGGGATAATATAAGGTCTCTTAAATGGTAATGTAGTACCATTTATACAACGAGATGCGTGCCAATGCTCTTAATCAGGTTGGATAGACCTAAAGTCGTTGTTAGAGATGTGATTTAGGTATAAAGTTAGTGTGCGTAGTATCATATTCATCCAAACAACTAACTTTCCCACATTTGTACCTAATCACGTGTTTAATTGAATTCGGTCACATGTTTTAAGAAACATGATTCAATTAACTCATATGCAAGGGCAATATCAATAAGATTATCCACAACTAAAACAAACACCAAATATGAGTCCAAGAACATAAAAAAAATGTTCACAAAGTAAATGGTTTATTAAGGGGATTCAGCCAACAAAGCCATCCATGTCAAAATTAGTCTCACATATTGAGTACAAGAATGGTACTCCTCAACGACATTGGTAGGGGCAAGAACAAGGGCATAACCAATGATCTATTCCATTGAGACTGAATTAGATTCTGCAGGATTAAGGTTTGGGAATATTATCCCTTATCCTTGAAGTTTTAGGTCTTAGGTGCCAAATATCATGCTTCGGGCATGATCCCACACCTTGGCTGGCCCTGATTCTACCATAGGTTGTAAAAACAAACTCAAAATTGGATCGTGAGAGAGACAGACCCAAACTTAGGTTCGGTAGGCTCCAGCTGAAGGCCTCTACCGAAGCAGAGGAATACCTTTCGGTGCACCTTTGTTGAAGCAGAGTATGCCCTTCGGTGCATCCCTGCCGAAGCAGGGCACCATCATTTGGTAGACTCCAGCAAAAACTGGGTGTATACCGTTCGGTACCTCCCAACCGAATTGTTGGGGTACCTTTCTCTCACAAGTATGGTAGTAATTAGATCCAAGAATTTGGTAAACTTCCACTTTCTATGTTATTGCTTCATGAACGAGTTAGAAATCAGGAAGGACGCGAAAGTATTCTCTAGTCAAAATTCGATCGGATTTATAAATTTCAGAATTGTACTCATTTATGATCGTAATCATAGTGTGCTGCAGGCAATGTCGTTCATGATTAAACGGGTAGTAAAAGCGAGCCAAAGAGCCATGGTATCCTCGTTCGGGAGGTATTTCCATTTGTAATGCTTCTGACATAAGTCTTCAAGTGAAGATAATGGCAGAGGCTTATTCAGCTTGTTCATGCCATTATTGGCCTCAATGGTTTCTCAGCTTCTTGATAGTCAAGTGGAGATTCACATCTTATACCCCACATAAAGTGGTTTCTGTCAAGAAACATCCAAATCAGTGAAATCGAACTTGTTACGTTTGACAATCCACTGAATGGAGGGAACAAGATTATGATTGCCGCTATGGAAATCAGATATTCATAAGCATCAAAGTTAGAACATTCGGGGTTCTAAGATATGGTTTACATGAAAAACATTGAGTTTTCATGGATGTATTGTTTTATGAAAACTTTGGGATTCAAAGGTACCAAATTCGAAACTACATGTTTGAGTTTAGTTATGAACTTTCGGTTCATAAAAGAAGGTACATGCAAGAACACAGAATACAATATGCAACTAAGTGTAGTGGATTTGGATTGCTTCAGGAACTCAAGTATAAGTGCTTCGGGACTATGAAAGGGAGTCAGCGGTTCAAAGAAACGAAATAATTTATTGAATCGTTAATTGCCAAAAAGTGAACTTCAGGTCAATAATTTTGGATTAATTATCAGATTAATGGATTGTTGTTCACTTTAATTAATTCCATAGATCGTAACCATTCAAGTTTGATTGTAAAAGCAAAAATAATAATAACATTCGGGTTAAAATTATAGCCCATTCTCGGTGGGCTTGGGTGTTCTGTGCAGGGCAAAGCCCCAAAAGGGGTTTAATGGGCCATAAGTTCGCAGCGGAGCAGCCCAGTCATGGCTGCAGGCCATGAGCCGTATGTCTGGGATAGGCCCAGCAGCACAGCTACTAGTTTGTGGGCCACAAAAGACGCGGGTGCGCATGCCCAGCACGAAGTTGGCCTGGGATGGATGATCGCAGGCCAAGACAGATGGCAAGCCCAGCAAGCAAAGCTTGCTATAGACGAGCCGGGTCTCATGCAGGCAAAGCCCAGCAAGCTTCCAAGACAAGGACATAGCCCAACAAAGGCTTATTGGTCAGCGGAAGTGGACGCAGGGCTTCGAGCCCGTGCATAAACCAACTAAGGCCGATGCCTGGTTGCAATGCAATGGCAACAAGCCCATGGGGCTGCTGCGAGAGGTCCATCGCGTTAAACAGCATTTTCAGTTCATTCTTCACAGTCATGGTTAAACAGCATTTTCGGGTTTTCCAATTTTTTCTCTAAGTGATACTCATGCAGTTGCTAATCTACATTGTGATGTTTACAGGAAGAAAGTTTTCTCCTGGAGAATGTGTATTACTCCGAGATGAAGGATGTTGGGTTCTTTGATGCCGATTGGGATTAGTTCGTCGGACCATCGGTAACTTGTGAACGTGTAAATTCAGTAGAAATAAGGCTGGACCTTTTGTATACTTTGTAAATAAGTTGAACAAATAAATGTTGGATTTTGTGAGTGAAAGTAGATTGCGAGGTTCCTGTGTAATATGATGGCTTATTTTTAGTTACACCTCTTCAAACCTGATATCTTACTTTGCCCTTCTAAAACTCGAAATTCGTTTCACTTTGCCTCGTAAAACTCGATTTTGATCTCATTTTTGTCCTGTAAAATTTAAAAGTCGTCATTTTACTCTATAAAAATCGAAATTAGTTCCATAGTGCCTTAATTATATTAATCCCGTTATGTGGGTAAGATTTGGATGCACCAAGCCAATCGATTTAGTTTTTATCTTTTTCCATCCCTGCAACTCAAACACGGCACCCAGAAAAATTCCAATTATGAATTTCTTCTTTTAAACTCAATATTTTATTCTTGAATGTTAACGCATAACGAAAATTTATAATTAAATTCTTTAACACGTGGCGTAGTCTTATTGAGTGGTAAGTCGCACATATGTTCCAAAGGCAACTTTTGAATGTCAAAATAGAATGAATTTTGAGTGTTAGAAAGTAAAGTGACTTTTAAATTACAAAGAGCAAAGTGAAGTCGTAATCGAGTCCAAAAGGGTAACTAAAAATAAACCAACATAAATTGGGTGGTAATACTAATTTCACATGCCATTTTGTTTTATAAAAACACAATAATTGCACTCCCAAATAGTTATCCCGCACCCCTTTTGTTTTCAGTGAAGATTCACTAAAACCCGACTTGAATAAAGTATAATCGTCTGGGTATCGGGTTCGGGTCCACCGGGGAACAAGCTCCCGATAACTCCAATTTATTAGACACTACTCATACATAAAATTGTACTCGTACACCAGAAAGACGGTAAATATCGAACCTTATAAATTTTTTTGCTGCCGGGATGTGTTCCTCGCGTCACGTTTCATCCTTATCTCATATGTTCATGTACTTTCTGATATTCCGGCTTTGATCACCGCCGTTGAATAAGTTCTGAGATAGAGTGCTCTTGCTCGAAGCCCAAATAACAATCCGAAACTAAAATCAATTTCATCCCCTGGAAAATACGGTTAAATAATGTTATACAAGCAAACCAAGACATTGAAATCGAAATTGAAATCAAAATCGACAGTTTGATATTCGGTAACGATGAATTATTTACCCGGGTTTAGTCACCCGTAATAACAAATGGAATGTCAGATATTCGATAAAACAGGGAGAATTTATCCGCGTACCTGGATATTATTCGGAGCTGCTGGTAACTCCATGTGAGTAACCAAGTGATCGGAGAAGGATACTCTCTTCAGAGCGTATAATTCAGATGTTGAGGTGTTCCCAAGGACCAACCACCACGCTTCGTTTTTCACCTGTCAAAGAAATCCGAAGCTTAGTTTCGTTTCTCGTTATCAGATTAGAACAAGGAGAACAGTTTTACGGTTTTACCTTAGGAAATCGCGGGGTAAACGCTCTTGATTTGTTTTGCCTGTAATTGGTCTTAACCAATCTGATGTTTAAAGAGTGAGACTTTCCGCTGTCCTTTTCCTGAATTCTTAACTTCATTTCGATGTGGGGAAAATGCTGCAGATCCTAGAACAACAAAAAATTGCAGATGCTAAGCTACCGGAATCAGTTGGCATGCCTGGCAGCGAATAATAGTGAACAAAAAACGACTTGTGTCTCAATAACCTAACCGACCCACTCCAAAAGCCATCCGGTCATGTCATCTTGACCGTGGGTGGGTTTGCTATGTGTCAGCTATCTTTGAAGTCCATACCTGATAAAACTTTGAAGCCGGGAAGTTTCCGATCATGGTCTGCAAAGTTGTCTTGGGGAGATTCAGTAGTTGCTGCACGCTGAATATTCCTCTTTTGCTTAGTGAGTCGGCAAGTTCAACATTCATGCATGGCATCATCCACAAGGAAGAATCCTTATCAAACCATAAACCCTGAAACGACACAAAGATAACAGAAGAGGCTAGGCATCAAACTTTACTTTTTTGAGAAACAAATCATCCGAGTCAAATCAGTTAACGTTTAACTAATCGACTGATATGCTGGCCGTACAACGTCATAATATGAACCAGGTAAAATGACAAGCTGCGGTCCTTTTTCTAGGCAGGTACTTTATTTCGTTTTACAGTAAAAGTTGGAATGGTAACCACTAGGAGTTTACCTGCATGACCATTTGCAGAAGATGCATGCAAGTAACTGAGCTTGAAAGCCACCCACTGTTGGCACATATATCTATCATGGCCTGGATGACCCGTATACTTTGATCCAGTACCGACTTCAAGTCTGTGACGTAATCACTGATTGGTAATTCTAACTGCGAGAAATGTGCCTGAATGCAGAATTCATGCATGGTAAGAGAAACAATGAGAGAACTACAAGAAAACGACAGAACGTTTTTATTATGAACATATTGTTGAAGATAACTCTGACCTGAAACAGAAGATTGGCTTTGACATGTGGATCATCTAACCGGTCCTTATCCACTTTATATCGAACTCTCTCAGCCAGCGCTCCATTGTAATTCTCCTATTATCATATAAAATATTATAGATAGTTAAGACAAAGATCTCATATTCTTGTACTAAATAAATTTTAATTGGCACTGACTCGCAATAACATGGGTAGGACTATTGTCCCCAAAAGTTTTGGATCCAACACAGAACTTAATATCCTGTGTGGTATAGGAAGAATATCATATGTTAGCAAATTTGTACAAAAGAAGGATTCCATATGACTGCTAATTTTTAATATTCCTTTCAGTGCTAATTTTCTCAATTTTTTTTTCAAATAGCCACCGCTGGTATATTTAGTCGGTCAAGTATGTGCCTCTATACTAATCTAAAAAGAAAGAAAGTGCCCAAGACCTTAGACTAATTACCTCATTGTGCCGCACAGGAAGTTCGTTATATTCAGAAGCAGCCGATAGGATATGCAAGAACACCTATAGGAAATAGCCTTCCATAAGCATAACAGCATAAAAATGTAAAAGCGAGAACAGGACTACCAGATGAATCAAGAACCGTATCTTACTTCAAGCGACGTATCTGAACTTATGTTTGAACCAAACATTGATACAGTCATGTAGCTAAGGTAATACTGGGATGCTATTGAACCCAGCATCGTTGGCTTCACACTGTCATCATTCATCTCGATGCATCCACTGTCTTCGAGATCCTCAAATGTGTTCTGCACTAGCCTGTCAAAAACAATAGTAAGTAGTGAAAGCAATGGCACTGGAAGAGAATGATAAAAGAAAAAGAATCGATGAGAAATGGACATTTTATTACCTAGACAAGTAAGAATTTACAACTTCAGCTTCTGCATTGTCCAAGCCATAGTAAGCTGGATTAAACATCTGTAGCAAATGCAATGCGTTCACAACTTTTATGTCAAAAAATTGATAGGTGTAGAATATTCAAAAATAAAAAATAATCCGATTCCCTTTCTTTCTATATTTTTATTCTCTCTAGTTATGTGACCAAAACCATACCAGTCTACGGTATAAATATGTCCAGGTAAGATAATGCAGCGCATCCTCTTTATGGCAAATTGTGCCAGAAACTATCTCAGCGTTGATGTGATTATGCAACTGTTCCCTCAGACTACTCTCGACGGGAAATGGTTCATATAAGAACTGCAATTCATTAAACCACATATTATTCTAGCACCCTGTGAAGGATAACATTCAACTTACTACATAAAGTCACGACTTCAAATTAACCTTTTTATAGAAGCTCTTTTTGGGTTCATGAACAAGAATGACTGCTTTCCCATGCTGATCAAATTGTGGCCGGCCAGCACGACCCATCATTTGCAAGATATCTGTGATTGGAAAATCAACATATCTTTTTGCTTTCCCATCATAATATTCTGTTCCCTGCAAGAGAATTAATGGCATTATATAAATGAAAGATTTAGGAAGAATAGCTGATGCAATAGATACCTGCAAAAAATTTAATTCTAGGAAACAAATGTAACAGCCTACCACACAAATTTTGCCTTTACCTTAATGATGACTAGATGAGCTGGAAGGTTTACACCCCATGCCAATGTGCTTGTACAAACCAATACCTATAATTTGATGGACAATGCCTAATCAGTATAAAGAGTAAGATATTTTTCTTCCTAATATTCACTTTCTGTACTGTGTCTATCAGGAAAGATACGTGATTTGCCAGGTAAAGAGAATTGCCTGAATCTTGTTGTTTGCAAAAAGCTCTTCAACTAGAGATCTATCCTTGTCATTCAGACCAGCGTGATGTAATCCAATGCCAAATTGCAAGGTGTGCCTAAGGTTATTATCAGTGACCTGAGAAAGCACCATCTGCAGGTCGTCTTCTGGCATGCTAAGAAACTGCCTTGGATGTTCATCTGAAGCTGCAAACTTCAATTACAGAAAAGAAATAAAAACAATAATAATTAGTCACAGTTAGGGAATGCTTCATTTTCCCAACATGACTTCGGATCCTACCTGAATGAGGTCCAATGCAGTAAGCCTTGTCTGTCGACGAGAGGAAACAAATATTAAAACTGGTTTTGTAGGTGAGTGGGTGCATATCGCAGCATATGCTGGTTTGTTCATGCTATTCATCCTTGGGCAATAGAACTTTCCAGGGTATCCCTGTTCATAAACTGACGTATTAGTGCTATGAAGTAAACATATATAAGGCCCTTATCTGCTTTCATCTCAACAACAAAAATGCAAACATAAACAAGGAGACAGCTCTACATTCTATCTCATTTAGTGCGCATAGTCACTAGCATAATAAAAGATAAGCTAATATACATAGATCAAAAGGAAAACAGTATAGTTGTAGTTACATATCCAATTTTAAATACCCTTGTAGTTCTAGCAGCACAGGTGTATCTAATACCTTCTCTCTTTTGTTAAAAAAAAAAAAAAAAAAAAAAAAAAAGAAAGAAAGAATGACAAACATACTTTATTTAAACTATTGAGAGACGATGCAATTACATAGGAGGACTAAGGGTCCAGTGAGATACAAATCGAACAGCAAATATTGATGCAGAAGATTGCAGACCTAGATAAGTAATCTCACAATTACCTATGCATTTAAAAACAACTACCATATCATTAACGGTTGTATAAAACCCAAATAAGTATTATAAACTTAATATCATGTACAAGAAAACAAGAGATAACCGAGATGCTGTAACAAAGTCGCTTGCAAATTGAAGGAGGCCCATATTCCAATATTCCCCAGGAAAAGTTACTAACAAATCACTTCCAAAATAGAGCCGAAAGATCAAACATGAAACCATACTCCATTTGAAACACTAAATTTACTACCTGGATATGAACTTCAAGAGGTACAGGTCTCACGCTTGGTTTAAAATTGAAGAGCCCGATTTCCCCAACACCCAACCAATCAGCCAAATCCCTACAGAATTGAAACGGCAAAAGAATATTCAAAACATAATATGTTGATCAAGGAGAAAGGGAAAAAAAAGCAATTCACGTGCACTATTTCCACAAAAAGAGCATAATAGAGTATGACATTTGCTCAATTGTTTAAAAGCAGTACAACTGAAACATGCCTGAGAATACTGATAATATGACAACAATTTAAAATATATCCAGACAAATAATGCAAAAGGGAGGGTTGCATCTAGTGATCTGCAAACATTCCATCAAAGGATCTAACCCGATACCAAATGCACATACATGCCAGGTAAAAACTTGCAAAAAAAAGAAGAAAAAACTTTAGGACTTGGATATGAGATCCACTGCAGGATCCTAGGATCAAAGATGCACACAGACGTACCCTGCATTTGCTAAAGCTGTAGAAAGGCCTACAAATCGTACTTCACGCTCTGTCTGTGATGATATGTATCTCATCCTTGACACAATAACCTGGAACATAAATTTGCAAGCTCAAACCAAGTCCAACTACCTTTTCCCCAAGAAAAATCATATGGTCATCTGAAGAAAAGTGTCAACACACACAGACGAAGACATATACTGGCAAGTTCCCATCAAAGCATGATAATAAGCAAGTTCATTTCTCTTATATGTCAAATTTTTGTATTTTTCACAATTAACCAGGAGCACAAAATTTTTCTATATATACCTCAAGGATGGGTCCACGGTCAGCTCCCAACAAGTGAATCTCATCCATGATCATAAGCCCAACCTACTGATGAAACATCCATTAATGCATAGCATGCAAAATGACATACATGTGTAGAAAAATTATGTACACAAATAAAGTAGAAATCCAATTAACTATATAAACTAGTTCCTTCTTGGAGAAGGGGAAAAATATCGATATACGTGAGTGAATGCACCTTCTTAACATAGTCTCGACTATGCCAATTACGACTGATACCATCCCACTTCTCAGGAGTAGATATTATGATATCCGCTGACATAATGGCCATCATATCTGGAGTATAATCACCAGTCATTTCAACCTGACAACAACACAGAGTTATTACCAGTACCACATATTATGGTTTACTTATAGCTATAAGGGAAAAAAATTCACCATCTCTTTCCCTAGCTGAGAGACGAGGCGTCCTTTCCAATCATTCATTCTTTCCCGAACAATAGCCTTCAAAGGTGCTATGTAAATGACCTACAGTCAACAGTTCATAGTACACTTTAGCATAAAAGCAGCATTGAAATACACAAACCTATTAAGTGCAATCCTGCCCAGATCAGCACCCGTAGGTGCTACCTTCCACAAAAAAACCATTGCCCTTTCTCATTTTGCATTTCTCTCAGGAAAAATCTATTTCTATTCTGTGATTAGGAAATGCCAACGAGATACCTTCATATCAGGCTGGGTATTGAAGAGACGAAGCATAGCAAGCTCGGCAGATATAGTTTTCCCACTTCCAGTGGGAGCTCCTAACAAAACATTATTGTCTGTGTGATACAAGACATGGAAAGTCTGCCCAATTCCAAAAAAAGCATTAACTCACTGAAATGTGATGGATATTGTCCGGGAAAAAGACGAGGAAAAAAACCACAATAAAGGTGTAAAATCACTGAAACCTGTGTTTGTATCGGATTAAAGTGTGAGAATCTGTACAATGCTTCGTATGAATTGTTGCCAAGTGAAGTCACAGGGAGAGGTTTCAAATCTAGCAGTTCTGTATGTGAAGTATGAGCCTGAAGAAACAAGACTTGTCTGATCAGACAAAGCTTTTGGCAGGAGCACCTCGTTGGCCTTTATGAAAATAAAAATAAAAATTCGACCATATACCCTTATAATAAACAACGAAAACAAGTACCTCTGGCAGTGCTAGATTCTGGAAAGATATGGTGTAGAAAGCCTCTGAACGCAACCAAGAATCCGAAACAGCACGGATATAATACTGTGGTGGATGTGGCTCAAATATTGGCACAGTAAAAGAAAGCTTTTGAGGTTCCCCCTTAGCCATCCGCTTTGTCAGAGTGAATAGCTCTGAATGGTAGATGTGGTCATTCTCCGAATCCTTTAATATAGTCAAACATCAAGAAAATTATAGTTTTATATGGGGAAAAAAAAATTTGGTCCTTAAACATGACTAGTATAAGAGCCTATGACCCATAGAAAATTAACAAGAAATTGGAAATCATGTCAGCACCTCAACAAGAATCCACCAACGTTGGGCTGTGCCATGAAAACGATCTTTCCATATGAAGTGTGGTGTAATAAGTAAGTCCACCTGAAAATTAAAAAATACATAAATAGGTGTTCAAAAAAAAATTACTGAATGATTAATCAGACAACAAACATTTAGTGAGATAGAAATTACTATAAAACAAATTAAGGTTCACCATGGTACGTTACCTTTAAAACAGTTCTGGTGATTGGGCTCACAGTTGCTGACAACTGGATCCATGGAAAATATCCCAAATATTGCTTGACCAACTTCAATCACCCAAAAGAAAACAAGGAAAGAAAGGGTTAAACAAATTTCCTATTGTTTGACGTACCCCATACCAAAGTGAAGTTTAAATTACTACAATAAAGACAATATACCCTTCCTCCAGGCCCATAGCGAATCAATGCTCCAATGTCTTTTTCCTCCATCTCATATAGGCGATCTAAGTCAGCCTCTCGTTCTTCAAGCTTTCGCAGTATCTGTATGAATAAAATATATTGTCAAACAATGCACTACACTTTGAGGAAATTAATAGGAGAAAAGTATCATGTACAAACATCTCCTGAAAGATCCTTGTCAAATTGTCTGAGAGGATGCTGATGGGGCCAAACTTGGTGATCCACAGCCTTACAATAGTCCAACATGAACAATGACATCTCAGACCAGCCCTTTCGTAAGCAAATCTCAAATAAAGCCCGCATAATGCGTGCCAAGCTTGCACTTATATATGCAGCATCAGAAACCAAGGAAAAGGTATCGATTGAGCCACGAGATATGTACAACTGCAAAACACATAAGCCATAAATTAGTCAACAAATATTTCCCT
This sequence comes from Pyrus x bretschneideri, assembly GCF_019419815.1. Lineage (NCBI taxonomy): Eukaryota > Viridiplantae > Streptophyta > Magnoliopsida > Rosales > Rosaceae > Pyrus > Pyrus x bretschneideri. The sequence continues at coordinate 11,446,801 of NW_025999612.1, forward strand.
TTTTGTAAAATTTTAGGTAATAGTTGGTAAAAGCAGCTGAGCACAAAGCAACCTGAATGAGAATGGAAATCTTTCCATGTTTATTTGAAGGACCCCCCTTAACTTCTAAAGGGCATGATGATCGCACCAACGCCTCAAGTTCATGCTGTTCCTCATCTCGAACAACAATATTTTCAAATTCTGAGGAGTGGGCTACCATATCAATTACCTGAAGGAACAGAAAAAGCAGCACCAGCCAAATCAAAAATAATAATTATTAGAAGGAAACTCCTTGTTATGAGAAGGGAGCTATTTGACACTCCAAAGTAGTCATCCTGCAGTCTTCATAGTAAAAAGATGGATGGAAGAGTGCGTGATGACTATTTTTGAGTGCTGCTAACAATTCTCTTACAAGAAAATAAAAAGCGAGAAACATATTTCAAGGCTGCGTTGAGATGGATGTCTCAAATAGGAAGCAAATTGGAAATACAAATGAAATAGTACACAAAACAATAACCTCAGTCTCATTCATGTGGCGTCTCAAACATTCATTGTACGTTTCAACACTTGAGTATTGAATATAAAAGTGGCTTGCAATTCGACCAAGTTCTGTACAATAAAAGTTGCCACTTTTTTCATCAAATCGCATCATTTTTGCTTTGTCCAGGGAACGTGCAGCATCCGCAATAAGAGATCTTTGCTTCAAGCTCAAGGAAGGATCTGCAACAACCTGCAAAATGCAGAAGAAAATGTCCATACCCGAAACAAGCAAATACAAATATCTAACCCATAAGCACCAATAAAGTCCAGTAGGCTTTCGAGAATAAACAATAAAGTCAGGCTGCCAGTCAAGAAAATGTTCAACAAAGATCAACTGGTAAACCATATGGGTAATACCTCATCCCACCCGATACCGTACACCAAAGGGTTCAGCCTCATTCTTATAAAAAGGTATGTATATCCAAGCCATGCACAAGCTTCCTTGACATTGGTGACAGTACCAAGTGCCACCTCTGCATTTAAATTGTCTTTCAAGGAACTAATAAACTGCAAACATTGAAGGAAATTACAAGAGCCATAAGAAAAAGTGAATCATCTCAGCATAACTTGGATAAATTCAAATACACAAAACATGCAAAACCCAAAATTTATTACGTGCAAGGACATCATATTGCCATTCTACGTCATTGTATAACGTAAAACTCAAGTATGTGGAGAACTCTTAAGTTCAGCATGTCAATGCATAATGAAGTACCCTAAGGCACAACCAAATCAATGATACCTTGTCCCATAAGTTAGTTGCAGTTCCAGATGTACCAAAGTGACTGATAAAACCTTGTCCAACAAATTAGTTTCACTTTCAGATCTACTAGAGCTGACTTATAAGCAATGTTTATAGTAAACAATCAAACAATCACAGATTCAAAACCACCTAAAACTTATCCGAATATGTTTTACACAAGGTGTAACCAAGATTCTGTCTCAAGACCCATCCAAATTATTTTGTTACAGAAAATCAGTACACTTCACAAGACACATGAGAAATTCTCACCCACTGACTGACCTGGATATATACATATCATAATGTTCTAGTGTCTTAAACTACACTAGTACCTGACTTTCTATAGGAAGTTGACTTGTCAGCAACCGAAGATAGTAGGCCAGTTTGTCGTGAGACGTAATTATAATGCCCTCACCACTTTTGTCGAATTGAGGTCTCCCAGCACGCCCAAAGATCTAAAGAAATTATCATGAGAACAAAAAAAATGGAAATCATATGATAAAGTTTGCTTGAGATGCATTTACAAGAGAAACACTTTGAATCTAACCTGCATAACATCTAGCATGCCCAGGTCTTTCCACCCACCAGCCTTTGGATCATACAATTGAGTCCCCTGAAGAAAATGCCACATTTTATATATATGTGTGTGTGTGTGTGTGTGTGTGTGTGTGTGTGTGTGTGTGTGTGTGTATTATAATCTTTTTAGGGAACAGGAAGTAAAATAAAGGAGAAAGAACATCGAACTGTCTAATTAACGTCCATTCTGTCACATCTTATCTTTAAAAAATTAAAGTATCAAGTTTTAAGCCGCACAAATAAACTATACTTTCAGAAGTCTGCACAAACCTTTATCACAACAGTGTGAGCTGGTAGATTTACACCCCATGCCAAAGTTGCTGTACAAACAAGTACCTAAAACAGAAAACAACATATCTAAAAGAACAATTGCGGCCAAATATAGAAGCGACAGTATGAAGGATAACTAGATGATATCTACCTTCAATAGTCCATCAGAGAAAAGGCGCTCGGTCAAACCTCTATCAGACCGTAACATCCCAGCATGATGAACTCCAACTCCAAATTCAAAAAGTGCAACAAGATCTTTGTTTCTGGACTTCTTAACATCCCTCTGAAATTCATTAAATGGTACCTCTATCAAAAATAAATAAAAGGTATGATATTAATAATAAGATTCAGAAAACAAAAAAAATCTTTTCTTGCCTGAACCAATGAAAACTGTGGGTGTTCATCGTTCTTGAAAAGATCCAGTCCTTCAAACTTGCGAGCAAGTTCAACCTGTAAAAATGTAATATAATTGGTAATTAGCGAAGCCAGAGCATAACACACCTCATAAAATTGACAGCAAAGAATTATAAATTTCGAACCAAGTCCATCTTTCTATGATAAACAACATTGGTTATTGCATTATAAGACTTTAAATGTCACAAACAGATTTTATCCTTTTAGATATGTATTAGCGTATGTACAATTGCATCCTTTCAACTTATACCAACATGCCTTTATTAATTCATTGTTGAACCAGACCAATAATATTAACTCCAAAACCTACAAACAATGTAGGACAAATGGCACAATATCAAGCCAGTTCCTATGACTAAAATGAAGCTTGCAAGGATTCATACTGGTCTAGCTGATGCAATTGCATTAACAACCAACCAAGCTTTCTCATTGGCGAAGTTGGCATAACTAGTTTATTATTCACACTTCAAAAAGAATTTCAAGCCAAATAGAAGGGCCACAAAATTCAGATGGAAGGAGGGTATACCAATTTCTGAGCTGTTTTTGCTGTGTCCTTTCGAGAATGAACGAATACCATTGCCTGATACCCTTGTCTGAGTGATTCAACAACCTGGCAGAAAAAGTATCAATCAGTTAATAACCATTCCAATGCACACATTACAGAAAGGACAGCCAATCAAGAAGAAATACCTTCTTGTAGCATATCTCATTCATTAATTCATTTCGGGCTGCAAAGTTCTGCTCATTAATACCAATATACTGCTGTGCAAGGGGCACAGGACGATAACTAGCATCAAAAAAGAAGAGTCCTGCATCTGGATTCACTCTCAGAAACTGTGCAACCTGAGTGATTGTAAAACAATTACCATATCCACATTAAGAAATAAATATGAGGCTTTAAATTATGGCATGTAAATTCCAATCAATAGTTCAATACAGATCATAAATATAAAAAACTGGCCAAGAAACCTCCAAATAGTTGGGTAGAGTGGCTGAAAGGCCAACAATGCGTATCATCGTCTGTGTAGATTCCACCTGCCAAGCACACCAAAAACAACAAACCCAAAGACAAAAACAAAAATCATAAGCAACTAAATCAACAATCAGATAATCATTTAAGTAACATGTAATATCTGATAAACATTTATAAAAATAAACATCCTGCTATTACATAAAACAATAATCATCTTTGCAAGCAGTGCCTTCAATAAGACTTTGATGGATACTTCCTTTTAACAGGGAAAATTTATCGAAAGACTTGTTGATGAATACGCCTTCAAGTCTATTTATAAGTTATAACTACTGGGTTGGTAACATTGTTGGCCAATTCCCTAACAGCTAAAGTTTTTGACTTTCAATGGTTTGTATAAAGTTGAGGAAAGTCGGGTCAGCAACTCTCACCCTCACGCCCGCACTTATTTACTAATTTGCAAGGTGTATCTCTTTGTCTGCATCTTCACATGAAAAATGAATCTGCAGGTTAAGAATAAGTTTAGTACATTGTTGGCTCATTCCCTTAGCTCAAGTCTTTTGGGTCCATTAGCTGTCTAACTATAACAACTCCCCTACTGTATAATCAGAAACAGTTGTGTAAACTCATAAATATGTTGGCGGGAAAAAAAAAATTGCCTTTATCACAATATACAATAAACATCAAAATATTGTTCGGATTCAATTTCAAATTATGGTAAATGACTAAGGGAACCCGATTTTCCATAAGAAGATGAAGACTAAGAGCAACAAGAAACAGAGAGGATCTCTCCAGCTTTCATAAGCTTAAATTGAAACTGTACAGATGTTATTCAATTAATCTAAACAGTGTGAGTTATTTCACATCAATAAGCCAAGAGCACTAATGACTCGCTAAAAGTTTACCTGGCGCAAAGTCCGAGCAACTAGTGCCTCAATTACAGGGCCCCTGTCATCATTCAATAGATGCACTTCATCAATAATTAAAAGCTTCACGAGCATTGAAAGTGCCATGTCACTGCTCTTGCGAGTAATGACATCCCATTTTTCAGGTGTAGTAACTATCATCTGAATAAAAAGAAAGTAGAGACGTTAAGGGAACAGGATAGGAGCAACAACAGCATACTGAGCATGCAAAATTTGATAAAAAGTGACCTGAGTTTCTTCAAGTTCATTCTTAGATAGTTGCATGTCGCCAGTAAGCTCTTTCACAGTCATATTCAATGGAGATAAGCGATGGCTAAAAGTTGATGTGACTTCTGAAGCTAATGCCTAAAAAAGAAATGGTAATAAGTAACAAGCCACTAGTTCAATGCCCATCAGAGAAAAAAAGGAAAAAAAAAAAGGGAAAGAAAAAGGAAGAGAGTAACATAGGATAGATACCTTCATAGGTGCAACATAAACTATTTTAAATTCGTTTTTATGCAAGTAACCATCTTTGAAGTGCTGTCCAATCTGCACCATATGACTAGTCTAGTCACTATCTAAATATCAAAATAGATCATAACTACTGAATGCTAAATAAAGAAAAGTACAGAAAAAGAGCTTCTTAGGTTGAATTCAATCCTATAAGCAGCAGCACCATAACATAAAAGGAGTTAATTAACTAAGACAGCCAAAAGTTTAGTTTCCTTGCTTTTGTTTTGCAAGGTGGTATCCTTCAAAACATTAACCTCCTACAAAAAATATAAGTAGCACTTCCTAGGTCATAGGACATTACAACTGAAGTTAACTCATACATAATATAAAACCAATTGTGTGAATCTGTGCTCAACTCCAAGTAGTATGAGATAAGTATGATTGCCAAAAGGAACAGGGAACCAGGAATTCTCAATCATTGGCATACCTCATGTAGAATAGAAATCATAGCTATGTTCGTCTTACCAGCTCCTGTTGGAGCACAAACCTGCAAGCAAATCGAAATCACATTCAAGCATATCATACACACTTTCGCAGGAAAGGTTTGGTATTCACATAGTAAATGGAAATAGCAACTTACTAGTATATTTTCATTAGTGTTATAAACAGTATGAAATATGCGGCTCTGAATACGGTTCAAAGATTTGTATCCCCGAAAAGCAGCTTGAGCAAATTCATCTAACTCTGTTATCTCAATCTGAGAACAGATGATAATAAACAAAAAATTCCATACAAAAGGAAAGATGTCAAGGCCAGTAGATGATAAAAGAAATGGAAAGTAACGACAATCCTGTTTGATAAACCACCAGTAAATGCACAAATATTATGGCCTGCTTGCCAGTGAACTCCAATAGTATCACAAACTTCCTATGGAAAAATATATTCATACATTATCTTATAGCTACAAAGCATGTCATGGTCAATATAATTCTCCAAGAGAAAGTAATATCCGAAGGTTTATACATGTCACATACATTCTATCCAATCGTTTCCCCTGCTCACACTTAATATGAAAAAAGAAATATGATAAATGTAGCAAAATGAAGAATGCTTCCCGGTAAGTTTATTTCCCTGGAAGGGGTAATAAGGGATGCATCTATAAGCTAGCTACCACCTGTTCGGTCAGTCCATTTATAATGGTTGCCCAAATACCAACATAAGGTTTACTTTGATTTCATCTTTTAAGATCATAGATTATAAAAATAAATAAAAGTAAATCCTTCATAGTTGACTGCCTTGAAGGGAGTGTCAATGTTCTCTAAAAAGAACCTGTTCTTAATTTTAGCATGTATTCTGTTTGTGCTTTCTTCAGGTGTTGTTTGACAAACATACCAAGCCCTATTCCCTATTCATCGGGGAAAGGGAAAAAACAGGTCTAGTACTTAGTTCTCCGAGAGCAGCTAGTACCTAAAATAATATAGAAGGAGACTCCCTAACTTATTATCCACTTGTGCGCCTCCGAAAGGTACCTATTAGTCATCTCCAATTAACAAAATTATGTAAAGAATTGAGAACCGGTGTATATAGTTTTAAAATGACAAACATGAAATAAAATTATCAGAAAAGTTAATTGTTACCAGCTTTTCTCCTGGTTTCATTTGTGCTGTTGGTGTTGGGGGAATAATGACTTCCTCATACCCCTTATGATGCTTCCTCACAGTTCCTTGAGGAAGAGCACTGACTGCTAAAGAGTGAGCTTCACCATACCCTAAGAGATCATCAACAGGTTTTTTTCTTTCACTTGCTTGTACTAGAGAAGAAAATTTTACACCAGCCAGATCACTATCAGCGCCATATTCTGTTCCTCGTCTTTGTCGCTTTTCCTCTTTGCGCCGAAGTTTATCAATTTGCCGTTCAGATTCTGTTTGAACAGTAACCTGAAAACAGAAATGGAATGCTTGATGCCATATTTAGCCTTTTGATTTATGTGTCGACGAGAACAAATTTATACAGAATCAGTTCTACCTGTGTGCCATAACTAGGCATACGTGGTTGAGAGCTTGAAGATAATTTATCAGATTTCAGTCCCAGTAGCCCTTGATGGATGGCATCGACGAGTTCCTTTCGATGCTGTGGGAAACATAAAAACAAAAATCAAAAAAGAAACTTTAGCTGTAAATTCATGAAATATTAAATCTGGAATAGACTTCTCTAAGAAATATCCATCAAAAATGTATACTAGATGGCCAAAGAAACAATTGTATCCTACAACTGAAACGTGATATGCTGTTACAAAAAAGGGGAATCAAATTTGTATTTAAAGAACAAATATATTTATAAAAGAAGGTGCCACTTCTTCAAACAAAGATCATGATGACACATTTTAGGAAAGAGTACTGGGGAAGCGGATTTTTGTGTTGCCTGTGCATGTGTGTTGGTAGTGTTTTAGGAGGACACTGTAAAGAGTATCTAAGACTAGCTCAACAAAGTAGTAGAATGTTTATATTCTTACTGATATGAGGTCTTGGACAGTTTCAAACGCACTATCCCCAACAAGATCTAACAAGTCACCTGCTATCTTCATTAAGAAAAAGATCTCATGATTAGTATGAATTTAGTTGCCTACAAAAGCACAAGAGTGAAGCCCGTTACAATAAAAGTAGATGAACTATTAATGAATACCTCATCACCAGATTTGTCAGAGTCAAGAACCCGACAGATGGCCATAGCCAATTCATCTCCAGAAAGCTGTGAAGTACTTTTTGTTATTATCCGATCACATGCATCTTGTAACCAACTCAAGTTGAAGCTTTGTCCATTGGAAGTAGGTTGACGATCATTCAAGTCATTGCGACTATATAATCCTTCATAATATGATGTAGAAGAAGTGCTTTCCTCACCCAATAGCTCCCCATCCTCCAAAGAAACATCCACCAGAAACCGAGCTGGTGCATGGAAAACAAGGTCAGCGCCAAATTCTGCATTGTCATCAGTCCCACTTACAGGGTTTTCTGGAAGCGAAGTCCCCCCATCACTAGACTGCACCCCACAAAGTCTCTGGGCAAGGGAGACAACCTTCCGCATGTTAGCATCCGAAACGGCTTGACCAAGTAAGTTTTGCACTTCCAGCCTGCATTTCAAATATTAGAGGATAAAATCAAAATTCTTGAAACTTTGTTTTCGTTTGGTCGATAATCATAGTTAAAATTTCATATACAATCTCTAACTACGCATGATAAATTAATCAAATTGCGATGGATACTCATTTGACACAGTCCCCTGCATTCCTTAATTTGCTTCTATATGAATGTAAGGCATTTGTGAGAATCTTGTATAAATATGTTCCAAATTAGTTTCATCCGTCAATGAGTAAATCAGGTCTACGAATGTTCAGTTTTGTAGATAAAGAAACTTAATAAATAGTAATGGACTATGAATAACTTGTTCGTTGTGTTCCTGGAGGCCAGAACACAAGGGAGCAACCACTTGTAATACTATATTTACTAATTTCACTTCTATCTGATTAAAATGAACATTAAGGATTGGAAAGCAGAATTCTTACCTTCTCCTGGCAATAATTGTTTCAACATTGGCTTCCTCCGCTGGCGAGCTGAAAAGGCGGTACATAGCCAGTGCCACCTCACGAAACTCTTCGGAGGAAACTTCTCCATCTATCAATTCAACCACTGCTCCGACAAACTGCTTGTACGCTTGCCGCACTTCAACTGAAGCTGCTCCACAAATTTCTAGTTTATTCAATATATCAAATACGGTGTGCTATGTCCACAATCACACTACAGGAAAGTTGTCAACATTACCTTCTTCCCATCTATGAACTATCTTCCTAGCAAGTTCCGACTCATCAACTGAGCTCGAAGACCTACACCGGATAAGTCCGAAAATCCAAATATTATTTCGGAATTAATTGGTCAAGAACAACTAATCAGGAACCGTAAACAGCTTCACTAGTAAACATTAGCACAAAATTCACGTCCCGAGCAGCGTATTACTCCTCCATTTAATCACTAAGATCCTAATACACACAGAAAATACATAGATATTGAATTTCGTTTAATTCGTCCTAATTTCTCCATTAAATCTTCGATCAAGCTAAAGCTAAATTGCATCAAGCTCGTTCCACGGGGAAACTTCGGCATTCCATTCCAGCTCCTATCTCATATCAAACTCATATCAATTTTCTAAGCATCCTACTTACATTTCCTACACTTTCTCGGCAACCAAACAGAAAATAACAGTAAAAAAAAAAAAAAGTGAGAATTGTAGAGAGAAAATACTGGGGCGGTTTGTGGCGGCTCTGGAGGAGGATCTTCCGCTGCAAATAGGCCTGATCGACGTCAAAGGGCTCTCTAAGAGAGCTGGTCAGCCGCGGAAGTTGAACCAACATCTTTCCGGATTCTTCTTCTTCTTCTTCTTCCGCTTGACGAAATGAAGCTTTTTGGTGCTTGAGAGCTTGAGGGCGTCTGGTTTTTTTTGGCACGAAAAGATTTCGGGTCAAGTAAATTAAGTGACCCGAATGTATACGGGTCCGACCTGGTATTTGGTATTTTAAGTTTGCGATCACGTATATTGGGTTCGTAGTGAAATTTTGACGGGCCGAAGCGAATGAACCGTTGGAATGACGGGCCGGATTGCATAAAGCTAGTAGGTATGGGCCATATCATTCGGTCATGAAAGTTCAACACAGTAGACGGGAATTTCAAACATGACACGTTAATACGACTCAAACAAGCATATGGACGGTAATGTGATTAAATTGAGCGCAATCACTTTTGTGTCGAAATCGTATTTGTGTTGCAATCGTGTCAACCTGTTTAACTTACTTGAAAATGTTGGCTCATATCCAAATCAAATCAGCAGCCATGGAAGAGGACTCGTCTTATTGCACTTGAATTCAAATTTCCCTTGTATGGTAATTTAAAATATCATTTACTCAACTCGAGTGAAAAAATAACTCATAACACCCTAGTATATTTTTTTCATAATTTAAATCTCTGTCTTATCTCAATTCTTTTTGACACATGCATATCCAGTTCAACTTTCTCTTTTTTTAATATAAATTAGTGTAAAATATTTATATTAAAATAATAATAAAAATGATCTCAATCATTCCCTCTCACGTTCTCTTGCCAACGTACGTAACACATGAGATGTTCCACACCACATTACTACACTACAAAAAAGATGATGTATCAACTGATGATCAAGACCACAGCCGTTGTTAGCTTGCGATTCGTTAATTATATTCGGTCATTGCATATCGTGTGATCAGAAATTATTTTAAATATTTTTACTTAAAGTTAAATACAAACAGTATCTGACAAAAACTAACAGCACAATATAGGATCAATGCACACGATTTACAGATCCACAAGATCCTCACCAAAAGGATCCGGAGAGAATCCAATTGGAAAGGGAATGATGATCCTCTCCAGATCCTCACATTGTGTCCATTTATCGTACATTGTGCGGTCATAAATCATTTTAAATATTTTTATTTAAAATTAAACACAAACATTATTTGACGAAAACTGACCATACGATATAAGATAAACAGACACGATATAAGGATTCCTAAAATCCTCACAAAGAGGATCCGAAGAGAATCCTCATTCATGTTCGTTGTTCTAGTCCCCATGACATGAAACCAGTTTGATTTTTAACAATGACTGGTTTAAAAATATTTTTAAAATCGTGAAATGAAGCTTATGAAAGATTATAATATTTAGTAAAAATACAAATATGGTGATTCCCACAATAAGTACATAATTGATGTTTATTGCATGATTGGTGCTACTTGTATGAAAAATTTGAAATGCTTCTTATAATAAGAACATAATTAATACTTCTTGCTTGAAGAACTTTTTTTGAAACTCAAAATTATATTTTCAAAAAGCTCTTATAATTATAAAAACGCTTCTAAATAAGTCCATAACTTTTACAATTAACACAAAACGACATGGTGACGTAAAATCCGCGATAGGTAATTGCCTTCAGTACAAACCAAGAAATGAACAGTGTTAAAAATTGTACACATAACGAGATAGAGAAGAAAAAAAGGAAAAGGGACGCCGACACCACGCACACAGAGCCACTATCACCGCGCACCGTCAACATCACCAAGTTTTTTCATTTTTTTTTTTTTTTTTTTTTTTTTTTTGTGTATCTAGATATTTACCCACATTTCCTGTTTTCTCACACCCTCATCCCATTTCTCACTCTCTCTCTCTCTCTCTCTAGATTCAGCTGGAGCTAGCTTGCTTTGAGCTCCATTGTTAACTTACCACACACTACTCTCTCTCTTCAACCATGGCTGCCCTAGCTTTTGCAGCTCTGCTTCTCTTAGCCATGGCTGGCCAGTCAAGTAAGAACACATTTATGTATTTTCCATATAATTTTTTTTAAGTGAAATGGGTATTTTTTTCAACACCATATTTTCCACACTGTACTTACCTAATCAAGCCTGTAAATTTTTTATTTTATTTAAAAAAAATACCATTTTTCCTTACTAGTTCAGTGTTCATTTTCCTTCATTTGTTTTTCTAATTTCTAATTTGTATTTATGTTAAAGATTTCATATTTCTCTTAAAGTTTGCATTTTTGGGCTTTTTTTTTTCAGAAAAAGAAAAATAGATCTGATCTTTGATCTTCCTGCCATGTATAAACTCACCCCTTTTAATATTTTGAGCCTCTGATTATTTATTTGTTTGTGGGAATTATATTTGTATAGGTGCAAATTGGTGTGTTTGCAAAGATGGAGACCCTACGGCCCTGCAGAGGGCACTGGACTATGCCTGTGGAGCTGGGGCAGATTGCAACCCCATAAAACCCAATGGAGTTTGCTACAACCCCAACACTGTCAAAGCTCACTGCAGCTATGCTGTCAACAGCTATTTCCAGAAGAAGGGCCAATCCACTGGCACTTGTGACTTTTCTGGCACTGCAACCCCTACCGCCACTGATCCCAGTAAGTCCCCAGATCCTTCTCTTTTGGGTTCATTTTTTTGTTAAATTTTGGGTTGATTTTTTTGTGTATGGATCAGTTAGATTAAAGGTGGTAACTTTTTTTTTTACCATTCCATGGTGTTTTTACAGGCTCAAATGGTTGTACTTACCCTGCCAGTGCCAGGTATGGTTAATTTGGACCAATTTTTTTTTTCCATTTTTCATGGATTTTATTTGGTTTTTTATTATCTTTTTGGTTAATTATTTCTGCTTGAATCTTTTGAATGCCATCAAGTTACACTCCACAGTCCACAGAGTTTACTCTTTGGATTTCAAATTTTAGGGCTAAGCTGTAAGTAGTGAATTGGGAGTGCTGCTTTAGGGCAAAGCTTAAGTAGAAATGCAGGAAAAGCACTTTTCTTAAAAGACAAAAATATGATTTGCAGGGACAAAGAGTTACCAAACTCCATATATTAACTTTGCAGTAAAAAACTTGGTTAATTTTGTTTTCTGCTGTCTACTGTTTTCTTTGTGAATATTTTTAATACGGAAAATGATTTTCTCATACTTTTTTATCCTCTTCTGCATTCCGTAGATTCTCGTTTGCTTTATATAACTATAAAAATAACGTTTGGATAAGAAGAACAATGGTGTGGGGAAATCGTTTTCCTTCATTGTACCTCGTATCATCCAACACCCTCCTTTTTCTTTTTTGCTTTGATCAATCTAAATTATCTAATAAGCTCTTTTTATATTTTCGACTGGTGTTGAAATTTGCATCATGGTGTTAAAATTTGCCCATGTATTGGTAGTTGAGCTCAGTAAATTTTGGAAAATGATCCTAGCCAAATTCTTTTTCTCAAGATCCGGAAGATCTCTTGATCATGATCGTTTATAATATATTAACGATTAGTTTCCGTTACAAACTATTTATATTAAATTTTAAATTTTAAATAATTTCTGATCGCACGATATACGATGAACGATAAGGATCACGAAATCTTCCGGAACTCCAAAAATCCTTTTCCGTAAATTTTGCCAAATAATTGGGATCCAATGCGTTTTTTTTAACCCCAAAAGGGGGTAAAGTGGTTAAATTGTGTTGAAAGTAACAGTAAAAAGGGTAAAAAAAATGTTGTCACAGACACAGAATGACATCTGTCCCTTTGTTATGCAAAGCCATCATCTTTTTGGCTTTAGGCGCCGTACACTGCCTAATGCAAATGCATGGTCTGTGATCAGAGTCAGAATTCAAAAGTAACGGCCACAAAAAACTTTGGTGAAGGAGTTTTTTGTCCACATCTGTGATGGGCAGATTTTGTCCGTCACGAAAAGCATAGTACCACGTCCATGGTGGGACAATAGATATTCTGAGGATTCAAAAGCTACATCATAGCCTTGGATGCTCAATCTTTTGAGATCTGAGCCAGCTTTTTTGAAGTTTTGTTTTCTCGACTTTAATCTCACTTCACCGTTTTTTTTGGTAGCACTAATCTAAACTCGGTTTTGGTTTTGGTTTTGTTTTTGTTTTTGTTTTTGTTTTTCTTGCTGTTTTTACATCGTTTATGATAACTTTACCGGATAAGTGGCGAAGGACTTTCATACACCTCTCGGGATGTCACTATGGCGTCTCGGGCTAGTGTCATGCGTATTATGACTATTATCCGAGAGGGACTTACATGCGCCTTCTCGCCACTTATAATACAATGCCATGTGAATCGCATGTAATTATCCACTTGGGTAAGAGTCATAAAACTCATGCATTACTCTTCCTATCGTTTCTTCTACCTCTGATGCATCTCATTCAACTGTAAAAGATTTCTAATTTTTAATTAGTATGTTAAACTAATTTTTTATTCAAAAGCTTTCCCGAAAGGTCTTAGATTAGATGCTAATGTACTTTAAACTACTTTTGTTTAAAAGAAGTGTTATGCTCGTTCCTCTCATACATTGGTGGATTTTGAGAGATGGGGCCTACTATAGATAATTATTAATTATCACCTCCTAAACAAGGAAAAAATTTTAAGTATACCAGAAATACGACCCTGATACACCAAGTATCATACATTCAATGACTTTGAACCGGCATGAATTTAAATCAGCTTACACGATGTTACATGCCTAAATATGCTCCGAAAAACATGTGTTCGCGTTAAGATGCAAACATTCCTGTTGTTCTTGGCTATAGGATGGAACTTTTAAAAATCTTCGTGACGTTGTTGCATTGCACAAATAGTTCATTGGCTTCGTATTCGAAGGGCAACTTTGAATAGTTATTGATCTTTCTGAACTTTTTTTTTGAATAAGCTTGCGTTTCCAGCATCTCTCTCCAAGGCTGACTGCTTTTGCAATATCGTAGGTCCTACACAGCATAAAGCTTATCTCGAAGAATGCTGTGTAGGACCTACGATGAGCTTTATGATTGCACGGTCTCTGTTCAGCCACTGCGTAAACATGTGGGAGCGTAAATTTTCTTGTAAAATCATAAACTTGTTTATCTTCCATGATTTTTTGTTTTGTATGTTCTCATTCTGTATGCTTCACGTGATCATATGCTTGCAGCTTCCGTTCTGGCATTTCTAGGTTTTGTGTTTGGTGTGTTAAATATTTTTTCTTCTTTGTCCTTCAGCTCATCCGGTACTACTCCGACAACACCATCCACGGGAACCGGCACAACCCCAACCACCGGCACTCCCCCAACCACCGGCACAACCCCGTCCACCGGCACAACCCCGTCCACCGGCACAACCCCTACCACCGGCACAACTCCTACCACCGGGACAACCCCTACCACCGGGACAACCCCTATCACCGGCACAACCCCCACAACTGGCACAACACCCACAACTGGCACAACACCTACAGGCACCACCCCGTACACAGCGACTCCTGGAGTACTAGGAGGCATTGGCACGGGCGTAGGGCCATCGGGAGCTGGCATCAACACGGACGACAGCGGTGGGATTAGATCTGTTGACACTGCTAGTTTGTTTTCTTCTCTCATAACCCTATTCTTCTCAGGCTTGATGCTTTGGTGGGGCTGAAAAGGAATTTAGAGGCTGCGAGGAGGAGGAAGATGGGGTAGGATGTGCAATTATGAACATCTTAGGGAACATCCTTGCTAAGATTTTTGTATTTTTGTATCTTCATTGCCCTTCTAAGTAATTAAGTAACCGTATTATGTGGGAAAAAAGCAGCTGTGGGGAAAAGCAGATGGGCTTTTGATTCCTTTTTGGGTCTTTGTGAAGCAGCTGTCTCTCGCTCTCTGTTTTTTCGTTTGTACAATAGATTTAGATCTAATCTGAGAGTGTACTAGCTAGTCTATTAATTCGATGAGTATTTCATGGTTTGGTTTACTGAGTCACTTCTCCTTGCAAACAAATCATAGATTGACTCGCGTTTGTTGTTTTGTGTTTACTAAGCATGCACGCGTTAGATTGGTTCGCTTGTGAGTAAGAATGACTTGTTGCATGTCTAAATCAGGCAATGTTCGTCATAAGAACAACCATACCTTTAGGTGCATTTTTGTGAATCCGAGTAATCAATACCTCTTCATTTGTAAGTTAGAGGTCTTAGGTTCAATTCTAGCCAAAAGCGAATTTGAACTACATATTTGTTAACTCATTGTGAAGCTAAGCTTACCATATTTCCCTTACCGTAGATAATACCGTTTGTTTAAAACAAATGATTAGGTGCAGCAAAACCTGTCAAATTAGAGGTTGGAAGCAACTATTATTATTCGAGTTTAGGAGTGATTTTTTTTTTTTTTTTTTTTTTTTGGAGTATAGATCAAAACAATTTTATTATGAAACTTATTACACAGTTTATGAAACTTACAACACTTTTATGAAATTTATTACACTGTTTATGAAATATTATGACATTATTTAGGAAACTAATTTACTACACTGTTTATGAAAAATTACGACACTATTTATGAAATTTAACGGTGCTACACTGTTTATGAAACTTAACGGTACTACATTGTTTATGAAATTGTATGGTACTACATTCTTCTCACTCTTCTTCTTGAATTTTCTTGGCACATTGTCACCTTCCAAATGCATTTCTTCTTCTAATTTTCTTCAATACTCATCAAATTTTCTCTATATCTCTTCAGTTTCTTAACTTTCTATACCAATTACTTAATTTTCTTCTATTGTCCGCCCATCTGCGGCTTCCTCTTCTTGTCACATCCCGCCCCGGGTGGGACGACTTCCCGGGCCCGCTCCACCACCGTAGCACGATATTGTCCGCTTTGGGCCCCCACCACGCCCTCACGGTTTTGTTTTTGGGAACTCACACGAGAACTTCCCGATGGGTCACCCATCCTGGGAATGCTCTCGCGCGCTACTCACTTAACTTCGGAGTTCCCATGGAACCCGAAGCCAGTGAGCTCCCAAAAGGCCTCGTGTTAGGTAGGGATGAGAATATACATTTAAGGATCACCCCTGTGCGATGTGGGATGTCACAATTCACCCCCCTTAGGGGCCCGACGTCCTCGTCGGCACACTCGCGACCAGGGTTAGGCTCTGATACCAAATTGTCACATCCCGGCCCGGGTGGGACGACTTCCTGGGCCCGCTCCACCACCGTAGCACGATATTGTCCGCTTTGGGCCCCCACCACGCCCTCACGGTTTTGTTTTTGGGAACTCACACGAGAACTTCCCGATGGGTCACCCATCCTGGGAATGCTCTCGCGCGCTACTCGCTTAACTTCGGAGTTCCCATGGAACCCGAAGCCAGTGAGCTCCCAAAAGGCCTCGTGTTAGGTAGGGATGAGAATATACATTTAAGGATCACCCCTGGGCGATGTGGGATGTCACACTTCTCCTCCACCTACAATCTTAACTTTCTACACAACGTGTTATTATGTAAGTGTTGGGAAATTTTATTTTTTAACACAAGACTCTCACCACTTGTATAGAGATGTGGTGTATCACTCCGTGTTCTAAGCACATTGAAAAATCTCTCATCATCTTGACTACTATTGGGAAACATCACCACAAAAATAAAACTGGGAAAATGTAATTCAATTTGAAGTCTTTATCTTATTCTATGAAAATAATAATAATAATGGCTTAATGTTAGTTGACAATGGGGAGAAAACATAGTGGAAATGGGGGGTGGAGTGGGGTGTATGCGCGCTAGCGCATTTGGTGTTATTTATTTATTTTTTATTTTGTCCCTTATAATAAAAAAAAGTTAATGGATGGTTTTTTATTAAAATGCAAAATTTTGAAACTATTTTCATTAGTTTTTCTTAAAATTTATAGGGCACTAAGTATTTTATTTCTTGCACATGTACCTGAAAGCTCAAAGAGGTGTCATTAATTCTAAAAACTAAATCATTGTCCCAAATAATTGTAGAGAAGTATTTTAGGTCAACTTAAAGTTTTATTTGTGATATTGCATATTTTGTAATTATTAACCATTATTACTACAGGTAGTGTATTTCTTTAAGGTAAGACTAAAAAAATTATAACTTATTACAATGTAGTGTTTATTCATATATAATATAATATATATACTCAAGTTCGATCGTGCCAAAATTTTCTATGATGTTAATGAAGTTACTTTTATAAAGCATTATTTTAGAGAGTTTTTTCTGTAGTTATAGTTGAATCTTAATTTTCCATATTATATATATATATATATATATTTATATAGAAATTGTTATCAACACTTCAAAAATTTTATTTTACACTTGAAATTTTTTATATTTAAAATAAAAAATACACTTGTAACTTGTGAAGAGTGTGATTGCCACATCCCTGCCCGGGCCCCCACCACATCTCGAGCTTGACTCCACCGTAGCACGATATTGTCCGTTTTGGGTCTCGACCACGCTCTCACGGTTTTGTTTATGGGAACTCATACGAGAACTTCCCAGTGGGTCACCCATCATGGGATTGCTCTCGCGCGAACTCTCTTAACTTCGGAGTTTCGATAAACTCCGAAGCTAGTGAGTTCCTAAAAGACCTCGTGCTAGGTAGAGATGGGAATATACATATAAGGCTTACATGATGCACTCCCCTGGACGATGTGGAATGTTACAATCCACCTCCCTTAGGGGTTTGACGTCCTCGTCAGCACACTTCCAGGCATGGATTGGCTCTGATACCAAATTGTCATATCCCGGGCTCGACTCCGCCGTAGCACGATATTATCTGTTTTGGGCCCCGACCACGCCTTCACGGTTTTGTTTTTGGAAACTCACACGAAAACTTCTCAGTGGGCCATCTATCCTAGGATTGCTCTTGCGCGAACTCGCTTAATTTTGGAGTTCCGATGAACTCCAAAGTCAGTGAGTTCCCAAAAGGTCTTGTGCTAGGTAGAGATAGGAATATACATATAAGGCTTAGAGGATCCACTCCCCTAAACGATGTGCAATGTTACAGTAAATGAAATTTTTGAAGTGTCAATATCAGTTTCCTTTATATAAATTGAGGAAAACACATTATCATGGGGGTCCATGATAACCTGGCCTTGAGCAAATAGAGCTTTTAATGTAGAATTAATTTCCCTCACCAACCTCCACCAAATGGCTAAAATTCCTTAAGTCAGCAGAATCATCTTTCTGCATCGCCAGATGATATTTTCACATCACAATTTCAATATTACCCTGATAAAGCACCTAAAAGCCAGGGCAATATTAGTTTTCCAAGTCTTGTTTGTGTATTTTAATTATCGGATTTTCTAACGTGAGAAATTTTAGAATGAATCGGCCCATGACATAAATCAAAATCATAATTCATACTATGCGCCAGTGTATACAAGACAAATTGTCGAAGATATTGCAATGTTTTTCACTTTCGTCGTGTCACTGAACTCATTTGTTCTTACGTCTGCACGTTTGATTTCTAAAACTTAATAAGCTTAACCTAGTTTTTGCCAAATTCTTCCGCCAACAGATACATGGAGCATTCACACCCAACCGGAAATCGCAATGAAATATGAAATTCTTTATGGGGCCGGACTGGATCCTACTGTGGCCATGATGTGACGACTAGAGTGACGTAGGTGACCTAACGGAATATTTGGGGTAAAATCGAGAGTGATGATATTCTAATATTCTTACCGCTGACCTAGATGGTGGGATAAAACATTATTGTCGTACGTTAAAAAAAAAAAAAAAAGTAAAAATTAGGGTTTAGGGATTCGAGAGATTGCCCACATGGTACACCAATTTTTCTAAGGGGGGTTTGATACAGTTGCCTAGGTTTTAAAATTTTGAGATTAAACATTTATGCCTTTTAAAGTTTTGATTAAACATTTTCCTACAATTTAGGTGCCACATGGATTAGAAGTAGCCTTTTTTATAATTTAAATTACCCAACTTGCCATTATATAAATACACCCTTTTAATTCCTAGATAATACATCAAAACTCCTAAAATATTGTAGAATTTAATTCCAATAAAAAGTCTTTCAAAATACCCATGATTGCAACTTGCCATTATATTTAATATACCTTTCAATTTTCTTAGATAATATCTCAAAACTCCTAAAATCTTGTAGATAAATATTGTAGTATTCAATTTTAATAAAAAGTCTTTCTGAAATGTAGATTTCTTCTTAGCACATATTTGATACGTTTAATCAAATTTCAAAATAGAACCAATGTTTAATCTAAAGAGTATTAGAAAAGTGCAAGGGATTCTAATCGTCCCTAATTTAAATGCATTTGGTAAAGATTATTCTATTATTTGTCGAAAAAAAATTATAAATCACTTCTTTTTTTGGCTTTTTGTTCAAATGTCACTATAATTATTTTGATACTATTTTTGTAAATTTGATATCCAAGAGGCATTTCTCTTTGAAGACCTTATGAAATAATGAATTATAAATTATAATTGCCGAAATGATCACTTCCAGATATTTCTTAGTTGTCATTATTTGATTTTGATTAGTGCAATAATTGATATTTGTAGAATCTTTTTTTTTTCCTTTAAAAAAGAGGGACAACTGGTGATAAGCCGTGATTATTTACCTTTTTCGGGTCCGGAGAGGTTATACGAAATTTCACACTATCCGTAACCGTAGTCAAGCAAACTCACCGGTTATTTGTAAAATCTTTGACCATATGATGATAATTGGTCTTAAATGTTATCAGTTTTTTTGGGCCACAGCTATCGTGGCCCAACCTCTCTTTGGGCCTAAGGCCTAATGCCAAGTCCCATTTTTTGATCTTATAACAAATTACACTTTCTATTTATTGTTTCGACTAGCAATCGGATGATTCTGTATAAATGTTGTCTTGGGAGAACGCACCTAGGACATTTCTTTGGATTGAAATATTTGCTAAACTAGAGGGCTTAATTTGAAAAAATTTCTCGCGTAATCAATGCACAATATTAGTGACATCAGTCTCCAATGAATATTAGTTGCGTGTTTAAAAAAATAAATCATGTGTCAAATAAACTTTTCACGTGTTATCTTTCGTCTAGCTAACACAATTGAAAAAAAAATTAACTTGGCTCCTCAAAAGATAAGGAGGAATTCCTCCTCAAAACACATCGCTGCCTATCCACAGTATAAATAACTATTTATCTATACAAAAAGTTAATGAATATGAGATTGTTTAGTAATCGATTGTCAATGTATTTGCTAAAGTTACTTAACTAAACGTCCTCATTTTTAAATGCTTTTTTTTTTTTTTTTAAACAAAAATACAGTGATTTATGTTCGATTATGAACTGTTTAGAGGAGAAATTCCTTGTGTTATCCAAGCATGATAAAATTCATAATGTCACTGCTGTTTTTTAAGGCAGTGATATTTACACGTTCTCTTTTACGTTTTATATCTCTCTCAATTTACAATCGTCAAACCGAATGAATTAAAGAAGAAGAATGACAAAAAATTAAAAAGAAAATATAAGAAGTAGTAAAAACGACATTACATTTCTGTGCTGCCATTCGAGCTCCATCGGAGTTTGCAGCTCTAAACGCCATTAGAGATCGCACGAAGAACGAAAGCATTGTTTTTTACTACAAAATTGAGACCTCCTAGAAAAACCCACATGGTAAAGTCCCCAAAACACCTTTCTCTTTCGCCAATATTTCACATTCTTTACATTTGGGTCCTTCTGCCTTTACTTTCATCGTATTTTTGCTTTACTTTATTTAAGGGGGAAAGGACTGTGATGGCTGCTCTTTACTGTTCGAACTTCAATGCTGTTTGTTTGTTTCTTCGTTCCCTCAATTTTTTTTTTCTACTGTAACGTCTGAAATTATCACTTATGTTTGGTAATCTGAATTTTGCAACATTAGCTGATTAGCGACTAGATAGAGTTAGAGCGGGAGTCTTGGCGCAATGAAAAATTGTTTCTTTGTGATCGAAAGATCACAGGTTCAAGTTGGAAATAGCTTATTTGTAAAGCAAGATGAAGGTTTCTTAAGATAGACTTCCCGACCTGGCCAATCGGTTGGAAATCATTTTTTTTAGCTACTAGCTAGTGTTGAACATGAATTTTTAGTATGTTACGGTCTATCTTATACATCAAAACTTTTAGCGATTAATTTTTTATATTAAAATTCAAAAACTAAGATCTAACGGGGAAAAATTCTAATTTTCAGTAGAATTTGCGGTTGAACAGTTGGTGGGTGTGTATATGCGAATTATAGATGAGACTTTGGCTGTTTATGATGTATTTTGGGTGAAATATGATTCCTTATACACTTTCTAAGTGCTTTGATTTGTAGAAAACCTCTCATGTCACAGCGATATATTGCTTCTTTATCTTTCTCACGTGTCACTTGGAAGTCAAATGATGGGTGAAAAGAGAGAGAAGCAATATATCCCGGGTGTCAAGCAATTTGGCTCTTGCTTTTCCTTCAATCATTTTGAGGTCTACTGCCACTTGCTTGTTTTGTATTTGTACCAACAATTTACTTTGTACAAGATTCTATAGTGTTTCGGAACATATGAAACTTTTTAACCGTTAAATCTTGGTTTTGTGTTTTTAAACAAAGATTTACGGTTAAAACACCCGGAGTATCCCATACTCCGGGGCACCCTAGAAAATCCCTTATAACATATGATGGCGTTTCTTGGGAAGTCTTCAAAATTGAAATGGGTGATTTAAGAACACACTGTTCTGACAATCCATTGAAACTGTACAAAATATGTACTATAAAGCACACCTCCATCTCAATAAGCATAACTTGAAGGCTGCCCCAAGAACTCTGGCTCATTATTTACAATACCAAGATGGAGCACATTTTGAACATCCTCCCTAGTAACTTGTTCTCCATAACCTTGCCTCTGGGGATAAAAATAGCACCTGATGGGACATAAAAAGTTTTGATTTCTGTGTTAATCTGAGTTTTATTGTTCCTATACATAATGTTTGCTTGCTCTCTCTGGAGTCAGTATTCATATATATATATATATATATGTGTGTGTGTGTGTGTGTTTGTATGTACATATCGTGCTCGTAAGTTCGTAACAAGAACTTGGTAAACTATCCTTGGAAGAGGTAGGCAGTTGCAAGTTCCAATAGCTCTATCTTAGAGCTATGGTTTCTGCTGCTGTTGCAAGTTTTTGTTGTCCCAATTTTTCAGTCTCCTTATACTTTTCATAATGCTCATTAAAATCGACCTGTTAATCGCCAGCATCAAGCGACATTAACTCAGATTGCGGTGTTTAAAGCGCCTTAACTGTTTTTTAATTAGTTTTGAAGCCATGAGTTTGATCAGTATGTACTTCCAGAAAGAATCTGAATCCACTTGAAACCGCATAGGTTATATGCGCTGTATAATGATTTGTTCTGGATGTCTATATCGACTATATGTTCTATTCTTTATATATATACGAGGCATATGGAAATATTTCTACGAAGAAACCTTTCTGTAATATATAATTTGATCTTCTTATTCTGTAGGACAAACCTTGTGAGGTATGTGGCGGTATAGGCTCTGCAGAACTGATTGCTACTTGCTTTCAATGTAACAAAGCTCGGGAACACATGTATGATTTATCGTTACACTCATTCCATAAACTCGTCACAGTTAAAGGATCGTATTATTCTAAAGACTTGATCAGATCCTTGTTTGCTTGGTTGCCACCCGCTTCCAGTACAACTTAGACCGTTTGATCTGTATCTATATCGTCAAAGTTCATTTGTAAAACTAAGAGATTGTGCATTTTTTGTATAACCAATTCGGGCACTTGTTCTAAACCGGTTACTGTTTTGATTTCCAGATATTGCATGAAAATTCTCCTTATGTTTGTTCCAGAAATTTGGGTTTGTGAAACATGCAGTTATGGAGGTATAGCCACTAAAAAATCTGTCAGAAAGGAACTCTCTCACATGGCTTCAGGATCAAACACCTTTGAGATGGTTCGCTCTGAAATGTCGCCATCTATGCGCTCCAGAAGGCTTACTGAAGAGACCGGCAGCTCAGGTCGCCTTAGAAAGCAAATGTCACCAGGAACTGGCAGAGTAAAGTTTATTCCTATTGAAGCTATTAGAATGTCGTCATCTGGAGCACAAAGAGTGGAGCTTTCTTCACCGCGTAAATTGCACTCAAGCTCTGGCCGAGTAGATGCCAGGGTGACAATGTCCAGAAGGACTACCACTGAGTTTAAATCAGCCCCGAAAAAATCCTCTTCGGAGAAGGTGAAGGAAACTTACAAAAGGGTACCTGCTGGACGTGTCAAGCTTTTCGGACATGGCAGTGAAGGAATCAGTTCAACCACTCAGGCACAAGAGTCTAAATCATGCACTGAATTAAAATGTAAGATAACTCAAACATCAATTGCAAGACAATATTTTTTCGAAACTGTTGACATACAGACGGGCCAAAGTTGAACGCTGCAGTTGTCTCAAATCTTTAACGCATTACATATCGAGTATGCTTGGGAATCGGCTCTTGAATGCGTGTGTAGATGTCACAGATCCTCTCTTTAAGCGTTATGTTAACCGTAAATGTTGCAAGCAGGTGTTTATGTACTTCCTATTTATGATTGACCTTCCGATTTCTGTTTCAGATAAAGCAATTCCTATCGAGTACAAGAATCAAGTTCTTAGAAAGAAAGAGTCACCGGATACTCCGTGCATCAACGATCCAGGCAAGAGAAAATTCTCTTACTTTATATAACGTTTTGGTGTGCAATGTGGTCCTTAAGTTATGTCATTGAACATGTGTTTGCGCAGGAGGTAATTTACGTGCTGATGCTAGACCGAAGAACTCTGACTTTCAAGGATGTGATCCGCTGAACATTTTGCCCAAACCAGAGATAAATCTGCCAACTCACCCAGTTTTAGATGCTACTTGGTGGTGAGTACCTCATACTTCATGAAGTTGCACACTCATTTATCTATTCTGAAATTGCCATGTTCCTGCCATGATCTGATAAATATTGCTTGTTTGGTGATTGTGATTAGCGGAAGCCTAGAGATCCTTGGTACGGTTTCTTGTGGTCAATTTTATGATGGATTCCGAGCTCATATCCTGGAAAAAGTTCATCCAAAAGCTTTAGAGTGTTCAAGGCTCATGCCTAACGTGCTCCGGTGCACGTTGCTCCCTTGTTGCGACTGTTGGGCAGAAATCTTTCAGAATTACAGTCCTACCGTAAATGATATGGCGCTGTTTTTCTCCCCTGGCGATTTCGAGAGGTCTGTTCATGAACCAAACCTCTAGTGCTTAATATGCAATTGATAAATAGATGATGGTATGCTAATTGAGGAAGCCTGAAATCATAATGTAGGTCTAAACAGCAGTACTTTAGCCTATTGGAACTTCTAGAGACGCAAGATATGGCGCTGCAGACTAACTATAAATGGCGTCAGTCTATTGATTTTCTCTTCTAAAAGGCTAGATAAGGACTCTTATGGTGAGTGTAATTATATCTTCTTTCAACGTACATTGAATCTAAGGAGTTATTCAATCTAATCCAATGCTAGACACCAAAAGAAGACTATATGTCTTCGAGTATCATTGTATCTATTCATTTGAGTCGTCGTTTTCTTAGGATCGGACGTGGAATCCTTCCTCTGGGGAGCATATTACCCCACAAAAGGCCGTCTGGCAGCTCCACCCCTTCTGAACTACGACTCCCAAGCAAATGCGGCAAATGTTGAGCAATGAGCAGCCTTTCTCAGAAGTAACAGAGTTCAATGACTGTCGCATTCCTCCAGGGTTCTCTAAGCAAGCTGCCGGTGATGCTGCACGCGACACGATTTAACAAATTCGATGGCTAATCCGCCGTCGGTGTGGTTCTATGTAAATCCTTTATAAGAGTTGAAACACTTCCTGTGAAACAGTGGAACTAGAGATGCTTCCATCTACACTACAAAATGCCACTGAAAAATGGGTAAAACAGAGAAATGGGTTGCATAATGTATGCTATGAGATCACTTGTTATAACGTGGTGGGATCTTTCGCACAACTTTTTTTACCCAACTTCTAATACACGTTTTTTTAGAGATTACTCTGTGATGTATTTTAACGATTGCATTTTGATTTTGTTTATTTGATTAGGTACATTACTATGATTTTACACATGTCTATGCATAAACATACAATAGTGTACCTTAAACAATGTGAAGGTACCTAGCGATTGAAGAAACTTAAAATCTAATATGATTTTTCATTCGGATAATGTCAGGTAGACCAATTTTTTAAACTAAATTTTATAAACCAAATAACGTGATTGTCGATTATTGGATTATTACTTAAATATTAACTAACGTATTTATTTCTTATTGGTGATAGATCATATAATTTGCATAGGTAGTTTACCATTACTCTTTTCATCATAATATAAGTGGCGGCTCTAGCGCCACTTCTTGTACGTGGTGGTGGTTGGTGAAAAATCTTAACATATTTATATAGAATCTTTTGGGATGCACATGACACGGAGGCTGTGGATTCTACTAGGAATGACTGCTGTCTGCTTATATTATTATTGATGCTTATGTAATGGAGAGATTTTTTTAGTGTGACATGTACATTATATAGTACATCACGTGTTATTATGTAAATAGTAGAATATGTGTGTTAAAAATTAATAACTTTAAAACATAAAATTTCTCATAATTTATATAAAAACACGTCATCTACCCTGTGTTTTGATCACAATAAAAAATTTCTCAATGTAATGAATTTTGCAGTCTTAAAGACTATTCCACTTTGATTAACTAAACAGTGGTGAATGATTATCTTTTTTTTTTTTTTTTTTTTTGGGTGACGGTTACATAATTACGTGATATTGTTAATTTAAGTGCTCTAAATGATCCATCTCATATCCTATAAATTTAACATATGTATACATGTTATAATATGAATAAATCAGTATAAGCACGTAAAATAAATACACGCATTATAACATGATGATGTTAGATTAGCAATACCGCCTAACAATGCGAAGGTTATACATTTCTCAAAACTCAACCAGTGCATCCATAGTTCTGGGTCCTAGCAACAAGAGATTTTTCAGTGTCTTGGCAACACAGTCTAGTACACTAATTGTCATAATATAAGTAGTTGCACACTTAAAAAGAAAATTTTCCAATTACTTATATTACGACATCTAGCACACTAGACTGTGTTCCCGGCAAATTAAAAAATTTATCCCTGCTAACCTTGTAGAAATTTTAGGTCCACAATGTTACTGAAAGAAAAGAAGCGATGGGCCACCAGAAGGACAACGGATGGTGATTGGCTGATAACCCCACTTTGATTTCATTATTTTGAATATTTGCAGTTGACTCCTCCTACTTTTTGAGAAAAAGACTGCCCAATTACATGGCCATTGAACCTATATATGTTGTGGGTTTGAAGTTTTTTTTTTTCTTTAAAAAAGAGAGACAATTGGTGGCAAATCACGATTATTTATTTTTTTCGAAAGTCGGGAAGACTCATAGGGACATTTCAGTCTCCTCCTGACCACAAAAGACTCATAGGGGCATTTAAGCCTCTCCCTGACCATAGTCAAGCAAACTCACCAACTTAGAACCTTAAACCTGGGACCTCCCTAGTTTTTGTATATTAGGAGCCGGAATCCCCTTCCTTACCACTGGACCACTTACTATGGTTAGTTGTAGGTTTGAAGTTTGATGATGAAGAAATCTGTGAAAAAAGGCGAGTGATATATGCATAATTAAACGTGATGACTACGTAACCACGCAATATTACTAAATTTACAGAGAAAAAAAACGGTTGAAAAAAATTATTTCTCTTAATCTAACTTACCTAAGAAAAATCTCAGATCAAACGATCCAATCACATGTCTTTTCATACATCCATATCATCATTCAAATTCACCACAAACAAATATGTTAACAGTTGATAACGATTCAGCAAATTCATCGATATTGAATAATTTGACATAATACGTGATCAGACACGTTGACTCAAAAATTATATTCATCCCCTTTACCATGGTTTGGTAACCCAAATAAATGACCCCATTGAATAACATATGGCCCAAACAGTAAACAAACACAACAAAAATTAAAAGTCCAAAGCTTTTCTCCACACGAGAAACAAACCACACGCAGATGGCATGCACGAAAAAGCTTGTACAATTGCAGGTACACACTGTACAATTCTCCCCCTCACCCTCTAAAAGCGCGCCACGACACCCCCCGAAACGGATCCTTGCTCTCCCTCTCTCTCTCTCTCCTCTCTTTCTCTCTCTAAAAACAGAGACTCTGCAGTGACTAGTGAGTGAGTCTGAGTTGAGTGAGTGAGTGGGTGACTGACTCGTCAGCCTCGTCGCCTCCGACCCTACCAGCTACAGCTACGCAGAGAAAAAGGTTAAAGAAATCAATCGACCAACCATCACAGACACAAGCCAAATGCAAGAACCGAGAAAGACCCACATGGTAAAAGGCCTCCACAAACCCTAAATCTCCTTCCTTTGTCTCCTCCCTTGTTGTTTCGGGACGACCCATGTCTTTATTTCTCCTTTTTTTTTACTGTCTGCTCGTACAAGTCTCTTCTTTTTTTGCCTCTTTTGTTTGCTGCCTGTGTTAAATGATGCTTCATCTTCCATTATATAAGTGCATTTGCAGCATTTCTGTGTTATTTAAGTGCTTTTAGTTGTAAAGTTTGAATTTTTTTTATATTTTATATGGGTTTATTTGTACAATAAAATAGTTGAATTATTATTATTTTCTTTTGGTAATTGAAAATTTTTCCATCTCAAATAATTCACATATCACAAGTCTCGATGAGGACTTAGTCCTATTTTTTTTTTTGTCAGCAATGAAATTCGAATCTGAACCAGTTCTAGGAAAAAGAACGATCTTACCAACTCAACCAACTCTCGTTCGCGAATTTTAATCTTTCATGATTTGGCTGCGTTGGTTGGTTTTTTTGTTGAAATGATATAAGTTGAATGGTTTTCTGATTATTTTAATTTGGGTGTGATTTTTTTTTTCCTGTTATTATTTCATTGTTTTCTCCGTTGTTTTTCTCTTTCATGGATTTATGATTCCGATTGAGTTCCTTTTGTGCCTATCTGTTGAAGTCAATCGTACGAATGAATTTAATTATTTTGCACTGATTAGTGGTTTTTGCCACTGTCAGACGTTTTGGTTTTGCAGCTATTAGAAACCCTTCAGGATTTTCGTTTCGAGGGGCGATATTCTAATTTCTAAACTATGAGAAGGAAAATTCGAACTTGGATAAAAGGGGCGAACACAATGACCCGGACCAACTTGTCCAACTCATGTCCGCGCTCATGTTTTTTTTGAGGGAGCCTGAAGAATTTATGACAAGGACTTGAAACAATGTACTGAAAACGTGAATCTGACTTAAAATTTATTACAAGGACTTGAAGCAATGTACTACAACCTAGAATCCGAATCCAAGTTAGGTCCAGTTGGCAAGGACAATGTGCTCGCCCCCTCGAACTTGTCCAAATCTTCATTCCTGTAGTTTAAGTATCGCCTTGTCAAGTCCATGACCTTGTCGTGTCCGAAACAAATTATTATAATATGGTTGAATTTTGGTTCAAGTTTTTTTTATTGGTCAAAAAGTTTGGTTGAAGTTGGGCTATGCCACTTTCTGATACTCCTAACCCCTTTTTATTGTTGCATGCCATGGTTGGTCTCCAACAAAGCAATGCCTTCTTAAACTTGTACTGGATATTCATACCAAATGCATGTTATACACACTTCAAACTAATTTAAAGTCCATTTAAAAAAAAACCAATTTAAAGTTTTACACTGAGAATCTAGAGTATATTAAGAAAAAGATTTAGATAGATTTTTTGTAAATTAGGAAAACTCATGCCAAATAGGTAGAAGATCAATGTGCAGGTGATGGTATTCATGTAATGTCAACTCTGTTTTAAGAGTTGTGACACATTCTCAAGATTTTTCTTCCCCGATAAGAAGTTTTTGATACGATTCTTTTGCTTCCCTGTTAATAGACCCAATTTGTTTGCACTAAAGATTTGATACTATTCTTTTGGAAGGTGGTTTGTTGGTTTTGAAGAAATATGACTCTTTTGTTCCCTGCTATGATTCTTTTCAATTTCTGAGTAAGAATTTTGATGTATTTGTATACATTCAAGGCCTTCTTATTCTTAGATTGATGAGCTACTAGATCATATATGGGAGAGTAGAGCGCATCTCAGTTATCCACAAGATTGCGCAACTGATGCTTTGCTGTATAAATTAGAGAATACTTGTCATGGCTCTCAGTCTCCGATATGTGACTACTTCTGCTTGTTGATGATAGCCTCTAAAAGAAAACAATTCTGGACAGTTTTTTCATAAGAAACTTTAGTTTGAACTTAATTTTTTTCAAAGCAAATATTCTTCATTTCAGGTCAAACCCTGTGATACATGTGGTGGTGGTAACGATGAGAACCTCATTGCAACCTGCCGTAAATGCAATATAGCTCGTGCACACCCGTATGACTCTCTCTCTCTCTCTCTCTCTCTCTCAATGTGTGTGCGCGTGCAAGAGCATATGTATCTGTATTTGTATGTGCATGCGGCTTGGCTAATTTACTTGACTGTCAATCAACAAGTGAATAGTATGTCTTCTTAATAATATCAGTCTATCAAAATCATGACGCATCTTGTTTTTGCTTTTTTTTTTTTTTTTTTTTTTTTTTTGTCCTTTGAAAATAAAAAGAAAACAGAGAAAACTTAATAATGCAAATAAATAAAAGTTGAATGAAGGTTAGCAAGCAATTCTAATTAGAAATGTAAATTCACTTGCTAGCTGTCATCATCACAAGAAAATAATCTCTCAAGTAACAGCTGACTTGCAATCTACATGGATAAAGAAGAATATGAAGTAGAAATCAAGTCTCACAAAGTTTCCCAAAAACGAATATTTCTCACAAAAGATCCTTCTAAACGATGTCTCTAGCTAGCTTCCTTGAGTATTCTAAATTACTCTTATCACCTTTGGATGTCCTTCATGCATGGTATTTTGAATCACAACTTTGTGTTCTCTTGGTTCTTTCCTTTTGATTTCATATTATTGCAATTCTGCATAGAGTAATGGACTTGTGTTCTTTCGTAGATTTCGGTTTTATAGTACAGCTTACTATAATGGTTTGTATTTGTATTGATTGCAACTGTAATCTTTTTGGACCATAGGTGACTGGTGAATATAATTTTTTGTGATCTCTTTGGTTTTCAGTTATTGCATGCAGAAACTTGATACGGAAGCTTGGGAGGATTGGGTTTGCGAAGAATGTCTTGGAGAGGAAAACAATTTAGCATCCCCCACTGATTTAAACCACCATGGTATCATGCATCCATCAGGTAACAGCAGAGTTCTTGATAATTCAGGGTGGCAAGCTCATTCTAGAAGGCAAAAGCCGGTTGGAACTGGAAAAGTTAAGTACATTTCAGAAGGAGAAGTCATAAGGCTATCGTCAGGAGTTGAAATAATGAGATCACAGCGAAATACCTTCAGCTTCAAATCTGGTCAGTCAAATTCTACAGCACTTATGTCCCAAGGGACTACTTTTGGCTCTAAAAGTGTGATACCGAGGTCTCCACTTGCCTGCAATCAACGGAAATCCTAGCATTGTGGCTTCAGGACATGTGAAGCTTCCTAGCTGTGGCAGGAATGTCAAGATGTCAAGCATCGCAAAGATAAATCAGCAAACATCTCCAATATTGAAGGATTCAAAAGGTGACAAATCTTTTAACCTTTTGTCTTAAGTTTGTTTTATAATCGTTGATATGCAATATAGAAATGGAGATATGGATGATTGAGTACATACGTAGATTAGTCAAAACTTTTTGATATACTCTTACTGGTGCATTTGGTTGCTTTGATCCTTCTTCAGAGCCAAAGGCTCCTTTTGCTCAGAACTCAAAGAAATATGGTTCCAGTGATCATCAAGTAGTTGCAACCTCACCTGTTAATGAAGCCAAATCATCAAAGCTCAGTATACAGGGTGGTGTAACGATTCCAAGTATGATGTCTTGTAATTTCCTTTCATTGTTGGAATGAAAATTTGTAACATTTCTTACTCGAAGAAAATTTAAAATTTTCTCTCGTTACTTAAAGTGTTGAGACTGTATTTGTTGTATCCATTCACCTGTTTTATGTTGAAAATAGTTGTGTGTGTTACTAAAAATGTGAAGATGGTCTCTAGAGATTTTTGTAACTTTGATAAATGGTTATTGTATGTGCAATGCTTATGATCTCTGATTCCATTTATAGAAACAAAGACTTCAGTAGCTTATGGAAAGGAGCATATTCGAGAGAAGCAATCAAAGGATGTCTTAGTTCCAGCAACATCCGTTGAAACAAAGAACCCAGTAGCTCCTGGAGAGGAGCATGTTTGGGAAAAGCAACCACAAGATGTCTTAATTCCAAGACCAGATGTAACTTCTCGGAAGAAGAGGGATACTGCAATTGAAAAGGAGCCGTGCACAGTTTCAACAATGAGGCACTCCTCACCTATGTCCAGTCCAGGCAAGGATTATAACTTACAATTTTTTTGGAATTGCATTATTGGTTCTTCTTCAAGTTTTCTAGTAAGTTTCACAAAATTGATGATATATTTACATGGTAATTTGTGGGTTTGAAATTGTGGCCCAGCTGTGACTCTGGCTGGTAATTTATTGGATCTACACAACTTTTGAACCTACCTTACTTTATCTGGTAACTCTTGTGTTGCAGAACATAACCATGCAGATGCTGAAGAAAGAGATCTCGAGAATAAGCTTGCTAGTCTCAATCTAAATCACTCAAGTCTTCCTGCTCTACAAGTCACTTGGAGGTGGGTAACTTGTCCATTTAAGATGTTACATATTCATATTCTATCAAGATTTTACTAACTCGTGTATTGATTTGAGTTATGGAGTGCCAAACATAATTAAGTGAATACTTATTTGGTAAGTTGATCAGAAAAGAAGTTGCAGATGCATGTATAAGTTGATATTTTAAAGTCATTCAAATAATTAAGTACTTCCAAAACCTTAATTGATTTTTCTTTCTATAGGGGAGGCTTCATTGTTGATACAGCTACAACTAATGAATTCATCGAAGGGTTCCAGGGACGACCTCCATGTAAGATCCATCCTAAAGCCTATAGATTTGCACAAACAATGCCTCCTGTCCTCGAGGCAAATTTTGTTCCTCGATCCCAACTTTGGACTGATATCTTCCAAGACCAACCTCCTGACCTTCAAGATGTTGGAATTTACTTTTTCCCTGATAAAAATATTGAAAGGTTTGTTTTGGCTTCTGATTGCATGGTTTTTGATATCGGAATTATTCTGTCAGTGCAACTTTAGAACATTTTTCTTTTCCTACCGATTAGTAGATCAAGAGAGAACCATGCTCGGCTGATTGAGCGGATGGAGAAAGAAGATTCGATGATGAGAATTTGCTTTGATGACCAGGGCGTGGAGTTGCTGATATTTACATCAGAACAGCTGCAGTTAGACACGCAGTGTGAGTTTTTCCTTATGAACATCCTATTCTCTTGCACCCGACTTCAGATTTCTTTCGCCTGTGAAGGCCATTTGGATTACT
This sequence comes from Pyrus x bretschneideri, assembly GCF_019419815.1. Taxonomy (NCBI): domain Eukaryota; kingdom Viridiplantae; phylum Streptophyta; class Magnoliopsida; order Rosales; family Rosaceae; genus Pyrus; species Pyrus x bretschneideri. The sequence continues at coordinate 11,479,590 of NW_025999612.1, forward strand.
TTTTCGGTCTTTTACTATGTAGAAAACTTCTGTATTGACGTGTGTTAGATACATAGCTTATCTACTATTAACAAACATGTTCATGTCAACAGTGACAAGCTTCTTATGGGGAATCTTTCATTGTACGAAAAACTATCAAGTTGAAGCAAACATGGCAGAGAATCAGAGTGTGGACATGGAAATCGACATGGAAGGTGGAAATATGGTGGGAAGACTTGATGTTGTGATTCCGAGGGATCCAAAGGTTACTAGAAAAGGCAAAACATCATCAGGTACTACTTTCAAACCTTTATATTTGTTCCTTAAACATGAACTTTCCTGTGCTTTGTCAATGGAACGTGTTGATTGTTGATGCTTATACTCAACCGTTTTCAGAAGTGAAAACCAGATATGGCCCGCTATCAAACTCGAGGAATGAAGATGGTGAAATCTCCAGTGATGCAGAGAAGAAAGAATTGACACGTCCACCGGGTTTTAGTGAGGGCAGTCCTCAGAGTGCTACTGGTTCAACTGAGGGAATGGCAGGGCCGTCTTCATCTTTTCGACGCAGAGATTGAATCTGCTGCTAAAGAGTTAGATTTTGATGCATAGCCAAACTTTTGAAAACCAGAGTAGAGTCAGATATAGCTATCTGGTAAAAGATATATAGATATATGAAAGGGGGAAGAAACAGAGTCCTCTGTTTTGGAACATTGTGTTTTTTAGGCATATGGAGAAAGAAAGCAAGTAATTGTTCAGAAATTAGAGTTACAGTTTGTTTAGGCTTTGGTGAAATGAAGGTCATTGTGTAGCTCCTCTTTGGGCTACAATAGACTGAGAATAATTTATAATAGACTTCCGTTGAACTAAACTTGGTGTTTGTGCAAATAATTGTTGACATCTTGAACTCCGGAACGATGGGAAGTTTTTCGTGTTACCAGTGTTATATCTTCCGCTTAGTATAATACTTAAACATGTGCGTCACGTGATGAGTATAGAATATTATACTCAATGCAATGTAATTATCGTGACGCTCACATATTCAAGTTCAATTGTTGACATCATATGTTGAATTATTTGTGATACATAGAAAATGCATTTAATAGAATTCCTTCGTACAAATTGAATTTTTCAAAATTGTAACAATGTTAAAAATTTCTAACCCTCGGAAAATTAAGAAACCCTCAAAGGGCTAGTGAGGAGTATGTCACTCCTCCAATAAGAAAGAAATTTTGAAATTTCAAATCTTCAGTTGTTCATAAAAGTTAAAAATGAAAGGAGAGAATAAAAAAAGCAAAGATGCAAAAACAGAAGAGATTTTTTTGGGAAAAGGTTCCTTGTTGGATCTTTTTTTTGGAATCTTAGGGATTCCGTGATTATGATTATTCATCATACATTGTGCGATTATAAATTGTTTTAAATGTTAAATTTTAAAATTTAAAATTAAATATGACTAGTACTTAAGAAAGCTGATCATATGATGAACGATCATGATCACGGGATTATTAAGATCCCAAAAAAGGTTCCGGCGAGAGTCCTTCCCCATTTTTTTGTATGCTGAAAATTTGTTCAGGTACGATAATTGTCATAATATAATTAATTGAAAATTTCACAAAATTTTTTTTTAATTAATTTGTAGTTAAAAATCGGAATACGCAACGCAAAGCAATTTATTTTCGACGTTTTCTAGACAGCGGATTGGCTGCCTCACTCTTCCCCTTCCCGCTTTCGTGGTCTCACAGAGACGAGAGAGAGAGAGAGGGAGAGAGGAGAGAGAGAGAGAGAGAGGATGGAGGTTGCTGAAGATATTGACTGTGAGAACAAAAGTCAGCAGCAGAAGAGGACGAGGAGGGTAGGATTGTTGTACGACGAGAGGATGTGTAAGCACTCCACACCCGACGGCGATCCTCATCCGGAAAACCCCAATCGAATTAAGGCAATCTGGAACAAGCTCCAATTAGCTGCCATTGCCCAGAGGTACACACATTATACATATATATGTGTGTGTGTGTGTGTACACACACATGAGTGTTTGGCTGCTAGAAAATAACAAGAAAATCGAGGGAAAATCACAGAGAGGAGAAAACTTTACATGTCTTTGTAATACTAGTATTCATTTAGCTTATGAAAGCTCAGTAATTTTTATAAGCTGCTGCATTTACTGCTGTGAATTCCATAGAATCAACTTAATTTCTTGTATATGGTTCTTAAATGCAATCATACGTTGTCTTGGAATTTAAGGGAAACTGATTCTCAAAGTTTTTTCTAGGTTAAAGTTTTCGTCTTTACAATAACAGGGCTATAATATAAAATGGGATTTGAGCATAAATAAATTTTGTCTTGTGTATGAAAGACATTTGCTAGGTTGGTGATTTTTCAAAATCTGTATTTTTTTCAGGTGTGTTGTTTTGGAAGCAAAAGAAGCAGAAGACAAGCATATCTTGTCAGTTCACACCAAAAAACATGTTGATCTGATTAGGAATGTAAGCTCCAAACAGTTTAATTCACGGAGAAATCGGATTGCATCGAAATTCAATTCCATATATCTCAATGAAGGATCATCCGAAGCTGCCTACCTTGCCGCAGGCTCTGCCATAGAGGTAACTCTTGTGGGCCTGAATTTGTGTTTGTTTGAAGTGATGAGTAGAATTTCCTTACACAATGAAAATATGTGAAACTGTTGATTTCTGCTAATTCCATGATTCCTGTCTTCTTCTGAATTCAACCCACGATTTGCAATTTTATTGCAATTTCAAAGTCAGTTACAAATGAAACTACTTTCACATGTTTCAGTCTAAGTGTGTCTCCTGCAAATAACTTGTGTGTTACTGTTACATTTCAAATTTGTATAACCTCACTACGGGTTCCTTAAATAGGTGGCGGAAAGAGTTGCCAAAGGCGAACTGGATTCTGCCATGGCTATCATTAGGCCTCCAGGACATCATGCGGAACAAAACAAAGCTATGGGATTTTGTCTGTACAACAATGTAGCTATTGCAGCAAGTATCCTTTTAAATGAAAAGGTATGACCTGCCTTGTAGTTATTCAGAAATTAGAACTTCACTTTTGAGCCTTGCAGTTTCCTTTTATTTTATTTTCTTATAAAATGTGGAATACTTGTTTTGAAAATTCAACTGATTTTTTTCTCATTTATTAATAAAGTTGTCACCGAAGGGCATCATATTCACACGTTCTAATTGACAGCCAGAATTGGGTATCAACAAAATTTTAATCGTTGATTGGGATGTGCATCATGGTAACGGTACTCAAAAGATGTTCTGGAAGGATCCTCGTGTTTTATTCTTCTCGGTTCATAGGTATGCCAGAATTTTGAATTGATACTTGTTCTTTTCCTTGATCTTCTAAGCCTATGTTTGACATAACAAAGTTGAAGTTAGATTCCATCATGTAGTGTTTTGTTAAGATGTGCTGCTTGGGATTCCTTTGTTGTTTTCTTGAATTTAAGTTTCCTACGAGGTTTTTATTTACACTTTTCAAGGATTCTGTAATTTTCAAATTTCTAACTTCTATCATTGTATCAAAAGTTATCACATTGGAGCTTGTAGTATGTAACTTGTTTGGTTGACTTGTCTTGCATAAGATCAAAGTTCCTAATTCTGATGACAGTATGGTGTTGTGCTTTTTCCAGGCATGAGTTTGGAAGTTTTTATCCAGCTAATGGTGACGGCTTCTATACGATGATTGGAGAAGGACCAGGAGCAGGATACAACATTAATGTCCCCTGGGAAAATGGCCAGTGTGGGGACGCAGACTATTTTGCAGTTTGGGACCATATTTTGGTTCCTGTTGCCAAGGTGTTTAATCCAGACTTAATTATGGTCTCTGCAGGATTTGATGCAGGTTGGTGGGCTAACTTTCTCTGTTTAATGCAGGTTGCAGAATGAGTTTTCATTTTATTGTGTGGATAGTTTTGCTTGCAGTAGTACTTATCTTTGATTTCTATTTAAGTATCATAATTCTTAATTTTCAAATTTGTTGAAACAGCTGCTGGTGATCCTGTAGGGGGTTGTCGTGTCACACCATATGGATACGCAGTTATGTTGAAAAAGGTCATTTTACAGTGTCTCTTTTCTCATTAATGTGGCCTTGATTATTGTATGTTTGACATAGTTTTATTGTCTCTCAGTTGATGAGTTTTGCCAACGGAAAAATCGTGTTGGCTTTAGAAGGAGGATACAATCTCGAATCTATTGCAAGTTCAACTCTTTCTTGTGTTGAAGTTCTGCTGGATGACAATCCTATTCATGGTTCTTCAGAGGCATACCCATTTGAGTCTACATGGCGTGTGATACAGGCGGTATATTAACATTTTGTACCTTTTTGTTTTAATGTTTTTCCTGTACTTTCTGTTGGGTTATCCATTTCTCCTTGTACTCATTCTACCTGATTTTATTTTTTGTGAGTCAATTCTTTTTTTCTTTGATGCATATGTTATTTTTTTTCCAGGTTCGCCGGAAACTAAGTGCTTTCTGGCCATCACTTGCAGATAAATTACCTGAGACGCTAACCAATCAAACAGCTCCTCCAGCTTCAGTACGTTTCCCTTTTCTCTCATCAGTACTTTGTTGTGTATTGCTTCTGGTTGGGTAGTCAATAGTTCTATTTGAACACTCGATTATCTCAAGTGTCTCAGTACTTGGCATCTATTTCTTTTCTTCCCCACAAACATTGTTGAGATACTTGTTTTGCAATTCTAGTATATTGTGACCTCAAGCTCTGATTCTGAAGCGGAGGACAACGAAGATCCAAATGTCATATCTAAACATCTTGAGGATATTCTTCAAGATGTTATAGAGCCCTTCTCGAATTTGAAACTTGACGGAAGTATTCAAGGTAAATTGATAACTGAGATCAGGAATTGATTTCACTATTTGTTTTAGTTCATATTACGAACTGTTAACTTAATCCAGATCATGTGGCAAGTAATTCTTGCACCTGGAGGTCAGAGCTTTCAAAGGTCGATATTTGGTATGCCTCTTTCGGATCAAATCTGTGTCTGGAAAGATTTCTCTGCTATATTAAAGGTGGACAGGTAATATGCAATCCCAAAAACTTTTGTTTAATATCATTGTTGAATATGAAACATATTAAGCATATTATGAGCTTCAGTATTTCGCTGACAGCGGTTTGGTTATAAGCTTATAGTATCATGGATATTAGATAATCAATACTGTGATACTGCCCTTGTTTTCCCTTGTCTCTGATCTTCTTCCCACCATATACAAATGTTGACATCCACAAGATGATTTTCAGATGGAAGGTATGAAAACGCCATTTCTTGGGTGTGCGGACAAAACTCCCCCAAAGGAGATTGTGTGGAAGACTTTCCCTCATCGCTTGTTCTTTGGTCGTGAATCTACAGCTACATGGGGTCCTGGAGGGGTTGCTTTCCTTAATCCCGAAAGCAACATCCTGGATAAGGCTTATATGTGCCTGTATAGAATTACGTATGTTTTCTTGTCACTCAAATCTGTCCTATTGTTTTAACTGCTACTTTTTGTACAAATCATTTTCTTTCAAACATGACACTTAAAAAGATTGATTCTCCAATTGCCTGAATCAGGCGTAGCTGTATTTTAAACTCAGTTTCCTCTTGCAGGCTTGAGCAGTTTAACGATGTATTGGTCCAGGAAAACGTTGTGAGTTTTCCTTCGAACTCTCCTTTGTTTGACTTGACTGGTTTAGACTCAGTCACTCGTGAGGAGCCTGCATTCTCTACAGGTTCAACTAAAGGTAGCTGAACTTGATATGCCTCCTCGTTTTAGAATGATTATTCTTAACTGTTACACTTACGCTATGGATGTGCTCAATTTTGTTTCAGGAGTGTTGGTACAGTAATGTTGTCTACTTGGGCAAGGAGCATGATATTCCAATACTAACAATGACGTATGCGTCAAAGATTTCAGTTTTCATCTTCTCTTTCATTTTTCTGTTTTCTTTTTTGTCATTAGTGTTATCTTGTCGATTTACTTGTGAAATCATTACAAGTAGTGAGAACTCAATCCCTTTGGTCGTCTTTCATTTAATACTATGCAGGTGTACAAAATCAGAAATGGATGGCTACAAATCCGGAGAGCTTCCATTGTGTGCTCCGGCCAAAAATTACGTCAACACAATTGCGAGGGGCTTGGTGGAAGGAAAACAACTCACACAGGGGGCGGCTATGGCTTACTTACAAGAAGCTTCTGTTAAACCATTGGGATGACAACTTTTCATCCTCGCAGCATTTGTAAATCTAGCTCATTTGTATAATTCCTTATGCTGGAAACGGAGATTTATGGCCTTCTTAAGGCCAAACGTGTAGCGTAGTTGAGATGTTCTAGGCGTTAACATTGATACAGTAGTTAGCACCTTAAAAGTTGAAATGGATCATATTAGTCTCTCTGCCTCTAAGCAGATTATCAAATTAAGATTATCAATTCTTACTATTGTTCACAAGTATTAATTATTCAACAACGCTTACTTCAAAAGATACAGTGCACAAAATATGATCACTTTTCGCCTTTTGATTCGTTAATTTTGTAGGGTTTGGGGTCCGAAGTTGCAATACAATATATTGCAGGGGGTGTGAAAGAAGTGGGCCAGTGGTATTTCAGGGTGGCAAACTAAACGTCTGCCTAAAAACATGAAGAAAAGCGTCTTTTTTTTGAAAAAATGACGGGAGAAATTTTTTTTTTGCGACGGTTTCCGCGATATAGCAGCGGTTTATTGATTTTTTGTGACCAAATTATTTCCTAGAAAGGGGAGTAGTTTTAGTGACGTAAGAATTTGTCGCTAAATATCTTAACCTGTTGCTAAAAATACTTTTAGAGACTATTTTTAAACCGTCGCTTCTGTGTTTGTCCCTAAAAATGGTTTTAGCGGCGACCAAAAGACCGCCGCTAAAAATAGGAGAGCTGGAGCATACTTTTCTGGTGGAAATTAGCACAACGGCTTCGACAATCTCACCACTAAATCGTTCTCCACTCTGCATACGTATGCGTATTAAATCAAAATATCTAGAACACTACCAAATTACACGATATCAAGCTCACAACACACTTGATGAACTGGGAAAAAGTTTTCGATAAGCCACCCCATGTAGACGTCATCCGTTTTCTCCAAGAAATTTCACTTTTATAAACGTACGGGCTGAACATTCTCTGTGCACCTTTCCGCACTGCATCCAGCCAGCCGCTGTACCTAAAGTTCACGATATTAGAAGGAAATCCGAAAAGCTGTTTGCTATCGAGTCAGACATTCATTTGCATGAGAAACAGAACAGTAGGCAAATTTAAGGCAAATACCACGTCCACTAGATAAATTTTCCCCCGCATTTTCGGAACAATTTGGAGTAACAGTCAACACAAGCTTTACAAAGACGTTACTAAAGCTACATACTTTATAACGAGATGAAGATCAACGCTCACTCTCTCTTCTACGATAGCAAACAGATTAATATTGTTGTAGTTCTTCATCACAAAGTGGAGGCTGCCACCAAATTATCTTGCACAAAATACTTCTCCTTGAACAATAAATTTTTTGATACAGTTTAGTTTCTAAACGTTCTACATCTACGTTTAATTCTACCTTATGTTATACCCAATGCAGAGTGCACACTTTGTGCCATATGAAATCATCAACTGAAATGCTTAAACAACATTCCAAAAAGAGTCCAATAAAATTTTCGAACTTCCCAACCATAACATGTTTGCAAGATAAACCGCTTATATTTGAAAACAAAAAATGCCATTGTCTGAACATACAAGTTGCAGTTTGACAAGAAATAAAATGTTAAGCAATTTAATTCCTTTTGAGAGCACGTACAGTTGAATTCATGAAAGCTATGAACCAAACAAGGTGACAGCTTTGGATACATACCCTTTATGACAGAAGAGGGTGGTTGTACTTGTATCTGATTACCCAAAAGAATGGAATGCTTCCTGCAGAGATTTTTGATTATTTCTGTAACTTATCAAAATGAATGAATCGCTGCCGACCAATGTCGCAAGACTCTTTCTATGCTTGACAATTTAATCACATCCGGTTAATATTCAGCAACTGTTCCCTCATCGATATTTCAGCTTCGCATGTCCAGTGTCACCCAAATGCATATGTAACTTGTTTCTGTCATCATAAAACCATCCAAATACAACTAATCAATATCTAATATCATGTAAAGCTGCAGTACATAACTGCCAGTCAGATGTCAAGGCCAATCAACCAGAGGTGGAAGCAACAATGCATCAGAAGAAACATTATTACCTTGATTCGAACTCCTCTCCACATGTATCACATACGTTGCCAGTATTCTTCGATGCTCCCTGCTTTGGGATATGACATCAATTAGTGAACGGAACAAAGCAAGAATGAGCAACAAAGAAAAACATTGCCAGTATTCTTCGATGCTCCCTGCTTGATTTAACGACTGCTAGGTCTCATTAATAAAAAGTACCACACATTACGTGGACCAATGAGACCTAACGGTTGTTAAATCAAGCATCCGGATATGATACCTAACAAAAAACTTCCGATAATGCATTTTGAACATACAATACATGCAGTAAGGATATAAGCATTCAATCTGAGTTTCAAGGTTACGAACTCAACAAGCGAGTAGATTATACACATTATGGTATTTGGTGAAGCAGAAAAGCGAATTCAGAAAGCAAGAACTTTACCTTAGCTTTCTTCCCTTTAGATGAGTTCTTTGATTTGTCGTTTGCCTCTTTCTTCACCTTCTCTTTCTTATTGACCGCTTTGCTTGAGCTCTTCTTCTTTTGTGCCAACAGTTCATCCCCTTTATCAATACTCTCATTTTCCACAACAGAATGAGATGTGGATTCCTTCATAGTAGAATTATCTTGTTCATTACTCTCCTCATTCTGACCACCGTTGTTTTCACTTTTATCAACATTATTAGCTTCACCACCATTCTTCTTACTCCTCTCTTTCCTGGCTCCTCCTTTCCTTCTTGCGCTCTTCCGGTTATTATATTCCATAAACTCAGCGTCATCGTCATCATTCTCCACACGAATATCATTAACCAAGATATCCTCAGGTTCAACCCTAAAGGATACCTTTTTCTTACTCTTTCGCCCGGTCACCATTGCTTTGAGAACACCCATTTCATCTTCATCTTCATCTTCATCTTCCTCACCATCCAACCCAACTGCCTCGTCAACCTTTTCGCTCCCATTTTCACCACCAAATTCGCGCAACTCATCCTCCAGATCACTCCCTCCTACCCCATCTTCCTCCTCCCCAATCTTCAACCCCACTCTAATCTCCTGACCTAATTCATCAACATCGTCAAGGTCACCCCTTTCTTCACCCTCTCCCTCCAAAACGTCTTCATCATCAACTTCAAGCTCTTCATCCGCAACTGACTCTCGAAACTCTGCAATTTTATCACGATGCTTCTTCGACTGCTCGTGATTCTTCCACTGCTTCTCACTCTTAAACTTCTTCCCACACACCACACAATACAATTCCTTCCTCCTCCTCTCCTCCTCCTCGTCCTCCTCCAATTCCTCAACCTCATTGCCTCCTTCCTCCTCCTCCTCCACTTTTGCCCACTCCGGCTCCTCATACGCCATAGCCCTCTCCAATTTCTCCTTCTCCAACTTCTTCTTCCTCTCTCTCTCCTCCTCGCTTTTCCTCACCCTCTCCTCCTCCTTCTTCAGCATCATATCCATCACCCTCTTGTCCCTCTTCTTCACAAAATCTGCCAATCCCCGCACCGTTTCGTTGAACTCTCTCTTCGCCTTCTTCCTCACCTTCTTGTTTTCCTCCTCCATCAGCCTTCTCGACTTCCGGTTCGGACCGGCCAACACATCATACATGTCCTCCCAGCAAAAATCCATCACCGTACAAAATCCTGCCCAGTAGTTGTAAAACGCGGTGACCTGCACGTACGGACTCTCTAAATTCCCCATCGCTGGAGCTTCACGCACGGTGTCCAACCCTAACCCTAATTTCCTAGCAAAATTGAGCTCATTGGCGTAGATTTTGTCGAAGACATCGGAATATACCTTATAAAATCCGCGGCCGGAGTCGGAGTAGCCGGAGAAGACGGTGGTGGAGAAGAAGGGGAAAAGATTAGGGATGCCGGAGCCAGAGCCCGAGGCGGCCGATCCACGGTCGGAGAAGAGGATTTGGGAGCGGTGAGAGTCGTACCAAGCTCGCTCTTTGGGGTCGGAGAGGACCTCGTACGCATGTGCCAGCTCCTGGAACTGGGCCGTGGCTTCGGACTGGGACAAGCCGGACTGGACTAGCTTGTCCGGGTGGCGCTGGAGAGCGAGCTTCCTGTAAGCCGACCGAATCTCGTCGGCGGAGCAGTCGCGGGGGAGACCTAAAACCTCGTAGTGGCACCGCCTCTCCGACGCCGCCATGTTTTTTCAGTCGTTTGCCCAAATCGTGGAATTTTGACTGCTTCACGTCTTGAGTTATAACAAGGGTACTTATGTCTTTGTATACAAGGACACGGATTATATACGAAGTCCCGCTGAGATTAGGGTTGGATGAAACGGACAACAAATTCAAAGGTTCAAACCACTAAATAATTGACAACTTATATAACACAAGTATATTTAATTTGCGTTATGTATTAATGAAATAAATATACGTAGTTAAAATTTTAAATATATTATTTTGTGGGCCTGCGACGTCAGCATGGTTTTCATATCACGGAGTGTATTTAATTTATACTCGTAAGTGAGAGATTTGAAATTCAAATATCTTCGTTTTCTTTGAGGTGAATCAATACAAAATTATTATGATTGGTTTATTAGTGACCTAGTCCAAATTTCTAGAGTGAAATATTTCATGATCTTTTTTTATTGACAAACGATAAGATAATTACATTAAATTCATTTGAACTACGAAAATGAGGAGATTCGAACTTGAGTCCGAGAAGTGCTTGAGCAAGAATAAGAAATTTCAAAAAACAAAATTGAAGAAGGAGAGGATCGATAAGACGACATTGACTCCTCCATGTAAGAATCGCATGTAGTAGTAAGTATCAAAACAAAAGTTTTGACTGAATTATATGGAATGACGATATTGACTTATGGCTCTCATATTCAAGGATTATAGTCAATTTTCAATTTTAGAAATCATCTTGCTTAGATGGGTTTCGTAATTCGTTCTTCCTATATATAAGATGTATTTATTCTACAGGAATTCAATGTATAAATACTCCAATCACTTGTATAAACTTTAACCTTGGCATCTTTTGTGTAGTATTTTCCAATTCACACTACAATCCTTTCACTCTCACACGGCTTCCTAACAAACACCCAAACACACACTTCCTTATTCATCTTCCGACGAGTTTTACACGCCGGAAAGCATATCACGCGGTACAAATTAGAAAAATGTTACAGTTACTATACCAATGCAGCAGCGCAGGCAGCGTAACGAAGAAACAATACTACAAAATAAAGTATAATCTCGGGCTGAATTAATCCAAGGAACGTATCAAGTCTTGAAAATTGAAAACAAGCCAATCAGCCTTAGCCGCAACAGCCTCGCGTAGTTGAACACCAGCATAGCAAATGAACAAGTCAGCACCTCCGGGCTGGCGTGCCTGGATACAGGGACAAGTGATATTAGATGAGAGTTTCATGTGTAAGCTTAACCAGCCTGAAAGAGTTTGCTTTAAGTGACAGATCGTACATGAAATAATCCCGATCCTTCCTTTCTTATGCCCGAGAATATCAGACTGGTAAAGACTTCTTATATTTCAAGGCTCGTTGAGCATGATTACGTTTTAGCTGTTATATTTAAAAGTATGCGAGAGGCAGAAAACAAAAACACAATTTGCTTCAGGATTAAAGTTTGGACGTTTGAGTGAATAATTACCTCGAGATCAGTCGCACCATCCCCAATCATGACTAATTCCTTGTAATTGTGAGCCTGGAAAACCAGTTTTAATCAGCTTTGGCAACATACTTGACAACGAAAACATTGAGCAAACCAGTAAAACCAACCTTCCTTATTTGTTGCACTGCGGTGGCTTTTCCACCACTCCTTGAAGTGGGCTCATTTTTGTCAAACCCCAGAAACTCTCCGGAAGTTCCAAACAGTAGTTGATTAGCAAACACGTTTTCAGTTGGTATATCAAGAATTGCCGCTACAGGCTTCAGAAGAAATTACTTGGTATTAAACATTGTCAGTTTATTCTCCATCACACGTTAATTCACTAGGCTATATACTGCCATGATAAATGAGATAAAGCAAAGTAGCAATATAACAAAGACACTTGTTTAGTTATTCAGCAGCATACTTTGATCATTTGACGGAAGCCTCCAGAGACCAGGTAAACGTCGGTGCCTTTAGCCTTCAGCTTCTTGACTAACTCAACTATGCCAGGAGAAAGCCTACATAGAATTAACACCATGACTAGATTCAGAAGATTTTTGGTCATCAAATTGCCAAAAGTACAAATAATAAGCAGACCCTAAACCACTTTATTTCTACGCTTTTACCAACATCCTTAGAAGTAACTATTAGAAAGTCATTATTTGGCTTAACAATCCAGAAGCAATCTTTGTTATCGGTAGGACAGTTTAGGAGCCATCTTTATTTGGCTTGGCTTGAAAGAAGTACACCCAAACTTTTACTCAACTTCAGAATTCCAGGTTGAGGACAGTTACAACTTACAACTCTCTCCCTCCCCCTCCCACCCTCTGTCACTCCCTCCAATTCCCCCTTTTTTATGTCCATTTTCGGAAACCTGAATTCGTTCTGTGGACAAGAAATCTTCAAACAGTGCGACAGAAGATTTCAAGTAAAAACTTTTCATGTTTAGATATGATAGACATGGAAGTCGACATTGTCCCAAGCTGACAATGTTACAATGCAGGCACATACTATGAGGACAAACTTTAATAGCACATAATCGAATCTACTTAACCAAATAATGTGTTTGTTTGCTGTAAAGCAGCAGCTCGCAGCAGATACGAAAGAAAATAATCCAGGATTACAGCCCTATTCTTTATATGATATGACGTGAATATCTTGCATCCATCTTTTGTTAATAATTGAAATATTTTCATCCTAAACTAGTCCTAACTTGTGCTTTCAGAGTCTATAAAAAGCACAATAAGTTTAACAAGACTAAAAGGCATGCCGAAATTAAGCAAACAAGAAGGCAACATAAACTAAAGACAATTAAAATGAAGCCGGCATGCAGTCAAGACAATTTAGAGTCATCATACTTTGCAGGGTTCTTTTCGAGAAAATCTTGAACTTGAGATAGGGAAGGCTTGAACAAAGATAGTCTAGCAGCCAAAGCCTCCTCAAAAGGTACTGAACCACCCATTGCCCTGCCAAGGATGAGAACTGCGGTCAGCCGAAAATCCTAGAGTACGGAACAAATAAAAGGAATTCCAATAACAACTCTAACCTAGCAGTCCATTCTGCAACAGCCTTTCCAGCTCCACAATGTTCTGCAAGTTCATCAATGCCCTCATCCAGGCAAACCGTGCTATCCACATCGAAGCACACCGCATCAGCATTTCTCCATACATCAAGAACCTCTATAGACATTAAAACAACAACCATCAGCCAAGGCCCGGCTCTGGAAGTCTCAAGGCTTGAACTTTACTTAGCTCTTTATTTTTCTTAATCTCAACGGTCAATCAATAAGCTCATATTCAATTATTCTCCAGTGTCTGAACATCAACTTCATACTTATTTTCAGTGTATCGATTCGATGATCCCACAAGAAATACTACCAACTAAACGTAACGTTACAAAGACAAGTTTTCCACTCCCACAAATCAAACTTACCATATTAGATACGCATTTTTTTTCCCTCAAACCAATTACACCTCGGATGCAAATACAAGTTCCCAGATTCAATCAATCGCATTACCTTTGGATGGTAGCCTGTTGCCAGAAGGGCTCAATGTGGCTTCTAATGGTTGAGCTGAAGCAGCAATCGAGTTCCGTAATTTGGGATGTTGTCTCATTCCAACTTGACCTCTGTTTCGATACAAGCGTCTTGTAAATTGCACTGAAGATGCAGAAACAAAAGAAAGGTGCTTCTGCCTCAAATGAATCCGAACTGGGACGACTCGCGAGGATGCAGCCACCAATCCCTCCATGGAAATCTGCTCCCAACAAATCATCAAACAATAATCATAAAGAAATATCCTTTAAAAACCAAAACTTGAAAACATAAATGGAGAAGAACACAGAAAGGGTAATTGGAAATTACCGTTCTTGCTTTGTTTCTGAGATCCCTCTTTTGCTGTTGATTTTTCTGGAGCTCCCTCCTTCCCACCTTTTCAATGGTTGGTGGGAATCTCTGTCGTGTTGTTGGTGGTGGTGGCGTTGTTTCTGTCTATGTTTTTGGGAATGGGGTGTTTGCGAGTTTAGCCCAATGATGGTGGGTCAAGACCCAACCCAACTTAGGTCCACAAGATGGGTCAGCCGAGCTAGACCAAGTTTTTTATGGGTCAACCCAATCCAACTCAACTTGTGATTATGATTCGTATAAAAAAAAGGCTCGTTTGAGTCTGCTCTGTACTTTTGCTCGTGGGTGTTTTTGCTAGAGGTACTTTCATTAGACACACATCGAAATTTTTATTAGAAGACAAAGTGTTTCGTGAAAAATCACTTTGGTTATATGAACGAAAAGTTACAATACGTTTTGAAAATTATTATTAGCATTTTAAAATTTTCATTTTGCACTCCAAACTTTATATAATTAGAAAGAAAAATACATTTGTGAGAAGTATAAATTGAAAATTTTAGAATGTTAATAACAGTTCCTTGAGTTTTTCTGTAAAAAAAGAAAATAGATATTTTGAATGAACAAACTACAATTAAGTTTTTTTTATTTTTTCTTCACATCCTAATCTGGCCATGAGTTATACGAGCATGATCTTGATCTGATCTGCTGTCCAAAATAGCCAGGCTAATTGTGTTTATTTTGTTTCGTATGAAAGCATATATGGTAATATGGGAACATGATCCTCTCCATGGCCCTGTCATTTGGATCCTCCAGATCCTTCAATCATGTTTGTTCAATCGAAAATCGATAGGCTTGGAAAACAACTAGACAACCTTAAGACCTCCAACCGAAAGGTCTAGAGGGCTAAAGGGCCGAAAATAGCTCGAAAACGGTCTCCAACCGAGAGCCAGGTTAAAGGGCTCGTAGGCCGCACTTGACAAAAAAGGGTCAAAGGGCCAACCGATCGGCCCAAAGCAGCCAGCCAGCCGCCCGGCCCCGGGCAAGGCCAGATTCAAATATTTTTTATTTTTTATTTTTTTTTACAATTTTTTTTTTAAATTCTATTTTTTCCCCCTATAACTTCCTAAGCTATTAAACAATATTAAATTAAATTAAGTAACATGAAACAACATTAAACAATATGAAACAACATTAAATAAATTTAAGTTGTAGTTTTTAAATTTAAATAATAAATTATTTTGGCCCTATGGCTTTTGGTTGGAGACAGTTTTTTGTGACAGAGCTAAAACGAGCTCTATGGCCCTTTGGCCCTCGGTTGAATATGGTAAGAAATATAGTCATGCGTTCATTAAAATATTAATTTCTTAAAAGGTCAGAGAGCTAAAACGAGCTTTCTGGCCCTCATTCGGTTGGAGATGGTCTAATGCCATGGGAATGAGAAGCTAAGATGGCAACATCGGCATGGGATCCTCTGCATTGAGATCCGCCGTGATGGTGTTGATGGCGGGAGGGTTGAGAGGGGCGCGGATGTTGGAGGAAACAACAGCGTCGTCGGGATTGATGGCTTCGTGGTCATGTTCGAGGCAAGGTTGCGATTGATGGCTTTGCGGCACGCGACCCTATTCAAGAAGGAGAAGAAGCCGGGATGGCTTTGCGGCCCACTGGAGGCAAGACTTGCACGCAATCTTGAAGATCCAAAGGATATGGATGGAAGGAATCCGAAGAAGATCATTTCTACTAATTATGTATCTCTAGGGGAAATGCATGATAACAAAGGATTTTTATTTTATTTTTTATTTTTTATTTCTATCACCTTGTTTTACTTTGAGAAATGGGGAGTCGAATACATGATCTAAGGTAGTGCAGCAATTAGGTGCATTCATGAATGTTCTTAATCAATTGAGCGACAAATCTTATGTTTAACAACAAAATAATCTTTAATTAGTTAATGACCAAAATTAGCAAATCCTATCTGGTTGGTTGAAGTGGAAACTTGATGCTGCAAAGTAGAATTCTATCATGTTCATATAGTTGATTCATCAAGTAATTTTTGCTAATCGTTTGCCTAATTCTGAAAATAAATAAGTAAAAAGCCTATGTAACCAGCACACCCTTTGTCTTTTCTCCACATAATATAACCCGTATAAGGCATGCAATGCACTAGTCCAAATTAATGGAGTAGAAGGAATGACTCGATATAACCAATTGTTCTCCTAATCCCTTTCTTGCATGGTGAATAAAGTCATTTTCATATGAAGTTGCGATGCTTGTTATAGCATGCGACGATGAGAGGGTTAGCATGTCAAGACACTTCATGGCTTGTCAAGACATGTCATGCCCTGCATTCTGGCAACAACTCGTGAGGCTTGTTATGACATGCATTTTTCTAACACTTTGCCTACTATTTCAGAATAATTAAAAAAAAAAAGATCTTGGAAAGAGTAGACCTCGGGGCCTAAAATTATTTTGTTAGAAATTAGTACAAAACAGAACGCTAGTCATATATGAACATGTTCTTACCGGTAAGAACACGTTCATTAGTAGAGCTGAAAATTAACATGTGTTTTTATTGATAAAAACACGTTTATTAGTAGAGTTGAAAATTTACAAGTGTTCTTACCAGTAATAACCTTTGTAAATTTTCAGCTCAATAGTGAACGGTAAGAACCCTTCATGTATAATTGCCTAATATGTTGTAGTAATTTCCGAAAAAAAAAAATAATTCAAGGCTCCAGGGTCAACTCTTTCCTATATCTTTTTTTCACATGCATTTTACCAACACTTTGCCTACTATTTCAGGTTAATTTAGAAGTGGGGCTAGTGACGGGGCTAATTGCGATGTTTTGGTGTGCCACGATGCAAGGGTTAGTTTGTCAAAGTGTTAGAAAAATGCATGACATGACATGCTAACCCTCGCCTCGTGCCACTCCAAAATATCGTTGTTGGCCCCAACATGACAAGCATTGCGAATTATCGGCAGAATGCATGTCATGACATGCCATGCATTATGTTGACAATTCACGAGGCTTGTTATGGCGTGCCACGATTGGAGGGTTAGCATATCAAGACAAATCATGGCTTGTTTAGACATGAGACATGTCATTGCATGCCAACATCGATATTTTGACGGGAAAAGGATCCTTGCTAGATCCTTTTCTTGGGGATCCGGAGGATCCCGTAATCGTGTCCATTCATCGTACATCGTACGGTCAGAAATCATTTAAAATTTAAAATTTAAAATTAAATATAAATAGTACCTAACGAAAACTGATCGCACGATGTCTAATGAACGGACGCAACTACGGGATCCCCCGGATCCCCAGGAAAAGGATCCAGCGAGGATCCTTTTCCATTTTGACGTGCCACAATGCGAGGGTTAGCGCGTGTCTTAAACCCTTTCTTTTCAATTTCTATCCATCTCCTTCTCTTCTGGTCGGATTCTTTTCTTTGAAAATGGAATGTAGAGGGAAATGGTTTGTGTGGGAAAGCATTTCTATCTTTTGCTGATACGAGCGCAAGAGGGGAATCTCGACTGAGGGGATGGACGGAGGAAGAAGTAGAAGAGCGCCTCTGCTTTCCTCTTCTTTCTTTCCTAGTCGTTTCATACGCTTCTCTTTCTTCCCTAGTCGTTTCATACGCTTCTATTTCTTCCCTAATCGTTTCATACACTAAATGAACGGTTGAAAAAATGTATTCGGATGTCAAATACAAATAATATCTTTTATGATATTTCGGGTACGCACGCCTTTTGCTTGACCGCACTAGTTCAACGTCTTCTCAAAATTAGCAAGTAGACACAAAGAAAAATGGATTGGTGAGAACGACGTAAATTCTCGGCATAAAAAAAGACGAAAATTGAATTCCAAACCAAAAACTACTAAACATCGATTGAAAATTTGGTCTCTTGGACGGGTTTTCTACTGCGGCCCATCATCGGTAGCAGAAGAGTTGGAGAAAATGTGCACCAAATTTTCCACCAAAACCTCCACAAAATTTGCTTGTCAGGAGGAGAATTATTATAAGTACAATTTTTTTTGCAACTTTCACCCAAAAAGAATATAGACGTTTTGGCGAAATGTCAACCGTTGTACCAAATCCACCAATTGGATGGTCCCTAGGAATATAATTGCCTTACAAAGTATAAAATCGTGAACAAAATATCGTTTAGGAAACATAACACGCATGGCTTCGATCGAGAAGAGAACCTTCGCCATCCCTGAAATGTACACTTGATTACAAGCCAGATTCTCTCTCGTGTAAATGCAGTTTCTTCATCAGATAGAGAATGGAAACATGAATATAAGTTTATGAAATCGAGCATGACAACTCGAGCGAAGCTATTGCAGAAACACATTATTGCAAAAGAGATCCAAGAAAACAGTATCCGAGAAGAGAAAGCATGAAACATACTTCGAAGAAAATGAACTGTTACAATGTATACAATCCTCACTCGTTTAAGATGAATTTTTGACATGCAGTGCGGAACTTAAAAAGAAGAAAGGAAGCCCAGAACCATCAATTTAAACCTTCATTGATATATCCCAGAATTTGAACCTGGAGTAATTATTAGAAAAGTAGCAAAATACCTCTCGAAGGTAACATCTTCAACTTCAAAAACACATTTTTATTTCGTCACCATCAGATAAGCTTAACCCTCCAGTGCTGATGCACCTGATATAATCTCAATCAATTCGGTTGTAATAGATGCTTGACGAGTTCTGTAACAAATAACCACATAACCAACAAAGATCAGTCGTTTATAGTGGACCACGATATTAAAGTCATCAAATAAAAAAAATGTCTGCAGTAAAGGATTAGCTAGGACTTCGAAGAAATTGGGGGTGGAGGATAAGGGGGACCTGTTATAAGTGAGTGTGAGGCGATCAAGCATCTCTCCAGCATTTCTGCTTGAGCTGTCCATGGCAGACATCCTTGCTCCTTGCTCACTGCAAGCATTCTCCAATACCGCATTGAACAAGACCTGCCCAAAGTATGAAATTCTTCTATGTGAATAAAAGGTAATAAAATATATTCACTTATAGATGCTACTCCAAAACCAAAAGTGTCAATCTTACGACAATACCGCAACGAATGCAATTTGACGTTAAGCGTCCAACCAGGCCAGTGGTTTGATCAACAAATACAAAAATATGAAGTCTCTAACCTCAACGAAATGACTTACACATGAAAATTGGAACTCTGCCAAATTCTGAAGTATCTCTGACTTTGTCTCACCACCTTCAATCTCATAGGAATCTAGGTCGCCAAGCTTTCCACCAGCTTCAGACTCTCTCTCCACAATCTATACGAACATCGTATCAAATACCCAAACAACAGAACATGAATATGAGTGATAAAGAGGTTCAGTAATTGAACTGAAGCATTCTTATTACCTCGGGAGATAATACTGTAGACACAGTTGGCAGAAATGAGACGACTGACTGAAACTTGTTGAAGACGATTCTCAAAGCATCAAACTCAACATTTTTCAAAATGTCATCAGCTATGACAGATACCTGAAAGGACAAAAGGTACAAGCAATTGATGGTCAGAACTCATACATTTGATAATTAATATAATGTATAACTGCCGCATTAATAACTTTGTTCATATAAACCTGGCAAGAGAACTCATCAAAGAGAATTTAATAGGCGTCGACAAGTATAAAGAAATGTGTGCTCTCATCTCCAAGAGGCTCTTTAAACCTCTTGGAAAGCTAGTTTAGAGAGCCAAACTAAGGAAATTCATCTCCAAGAGACTCTTTAAAGGGCTCTATAACTAACAAAATCAATAGTGGCTCTTTAAGTTTAGGGAGGAGAATGGAGAAACTAACAAAAGCCTAATTATGAAACAAACATTAAAACTCAATACTCCCCCTCCTAAAAGCTCTATAGTGGTTATTAATAAATAATTTTCTTTTTCAAAACTTGAATAATTAATAAAACATTAGGAGTTTGTTAGAATAGAAAGGTGTTGTTGTAGATGTTAAGATCAATTGGGTAACTAAATTAACTTTTTGATACTGTTTACTAGCTAATTTAAACAACATTTAAAAAGACCTTGGAGGTGCTCTGCTTTTACAATATTGACAGCTAAAAAGTCAACATTTGATCACTAATCATGATCGTAAGGTCAAATTGAAATTTTAATGCAAATTTGACAATGCATTGCATAACAATTAATTTGAACAAAATATAACTCATTGAGACATTAAGCTTAAAATAATGTCAACAAAACTTAATAAAGATTAAAATAATGTCAAAAAAACTTAACACCAAAGGTTTCCATGAGATGATAAACGATTTTTACTGGATCCCCTATGACTCTAAATGTCATGTATAAAACGCAAGTAAATATTGAAAATATGAAAGACAAAATAAAACCAATACGTTGCTAATGTCCCACGTAGGTTGGTCAAGTGTGTGTGGTTCTTTAAGCAAACACCGCATAGGTAAGCGCATGGGCTCTCTTTACTCAAAACATACTAACCTGGGTGTAGTTCAAAGGGTTCTTCTGCAACTCAGTTATGCATAGCTCAATGTCCTTCTTAGAGTCACGAATCAACTGAGCCTTTGCTTTTTCCCCCAAAATGACATATTTTGTCTGTTTTTCAGGACCTACAATAGTTTCATGGAAAAAAAATATTAATGTGCATAAAATATAAACTTAGCAGACATCAGACTAACAATCAGCTTCCAAGAAATACCAGCGTTCAACTTGTGCAAGGCCTTGCTTATCTTGACTGAGGTAGAGTTAATTCCACCACATAAACCTTTGTCTGAAGAGATGGTAATAATAACATCCTTCTTAACGCTGACGCCTATCATGGAAAAAAAAAATACACAATGAGGGAACTTACAAGAATATCAATGTGCACATGTGGAAAGCAATGAAACTGGTGCGACCTGGGGGACAAATACGAGAATATCAATGTGCACAAGGACAAAACAATGAAAATGGGGCGGGTTGGGGGACAAAGAGTTAAAATACATATCCGTAAAGTACCCATATTATCAATAAAAGGAGCAGAGTAATTTCAGTTCCTCAGTTGCGCTAGGACTTGGCAAGCGGAACAGTCTGTTAAGTATTCTAAAATAAAGAAAAATTTCAGAAATACTGGTTGCAACTAACCTATGCAACTAGATTGAGTAATGCTGTCAAAGATGCCACGTCTTTAACAATAATAAGCAAAATGTAAAGAAACAAATAATTTATATAATTTGGCCTATGAAGATTATGCTGTTAAACATACTGGGAGTGTCGCCAAGAAGTGCTGTGAAAGGCTGCCACAGGCCACGAGAATTTTCAGCTTTAACTTGAATTGCTCGGAGCTTTGAGGCTGCAACCATCTTCATTGCCTTTGTGATCTTCTGGATATTCTTCACACTCTTCATCCGGTTTCTAACTGAATATACAAAGTATTACCAATGAACCACATCACCGTTTGCAAAACAGGGAAAACAGAAATAAAATAGGAAAAAAATAATAACTAATTCATGATGATTGTTCTTACCAATTTGAGTTGAAATTGAGCGCACTCCCAAAGGTACTTGTTCCCTGAGCACCAAACCAAGTAATTTAGTTGTCGAAATGTGGAAGCAACAAAAAACGATAGCGAGACATCCAAACATGGAAATGAAATCAAGCGAGCATGATGATCCAGAACTATAGTTGACTTTCAGAGATGCACCAAACATATCCCCTCCTACATTTCTCTTGTTAATGTAAACGATATTGCTCAGCGCTATCCAAACAAATTAAACCCAAGCAACATCAATAATTTTCGCTCACTAAATTCTAATGAACAGATTGGCGGATTCGTGTGAATTATTCCTTTCAGCCTTCCATACAATCCTAACATCTGCAGTAGTATCCTTTTAACAAATTCAATTATCCACTTGTTATTCGCCGAAAAAAATTCAGTAATCTTAAAGGTTCTCACTTTGCACAAACAAATTAAATCACTCCCTAACTTAAGCTGAGCTTTCATTTCTTCACACACACACACCCCCAAAAATCCATCCTAAATTAAATTTTATTTTATCTATTACTCAATTTTTCTCGGCATCCAAACAGAGGGCAATGTAAAACTATAATGCAAGCAAAATGATAAGAAATAAAAGTAAATAAAAAACGGCGGATTTGGATAGAGAGCGTACTCGGCTGGGATGATGGAGGATCGGACGGCGGCCATCGGATGGGGAGAGATCAAAGGGGCGAAACGCCTCCCTTCTCGTCTGAGAGCAGCCATCGCCATGGATTTCGGGATTGGTGGTGATCGGAGATTGGAAACCCTAGAAACTGGAAGTTGGGATCCGAATGCTTTGGCTAATACCAATTAACAAATACAGCCGCGAGCTCTCAGGCGTGCGTTTTCACTTTCCACTATCTCTCGGAGGCGATGCGCGTGTGAGGTTGAGGTTTCAAACGACGTCGTATTTTGTATATTGCTGAGTGTTGACGCTAACCCAATTAACAGGGAAAAAACTCGGAGTTTGGCCCAACAGGCCCGGCCTTTCAAATCTGAAAACTCAGGGTCCGATTTCAAAATTTATAGGATGCGTGACATATTTTTAAGGGTAAATTATACTTTCATACTTTAGGTTTGGAGTCTATTTCAATTCCTTACAACATCTTCAAAACATTTTACTTTCATACCTTAAGTACTGTTTTATTTCAAAATAATACATCCGTTACATTTTCATCCATTGATCCATTAAGTACTGACGTGGCTGTCACGTTGCTGCTAAATGTATTACACGTGGCAAAAAAAAAAATTTTTAATTTTTTTTTTTTAAACCTTAATCTTCAAAAAAAAAAAAATTTCAAAAGTTGCTACACATCCCTGCAACCCACCTCGCCCATTTTTCCTTCCCCCCAAAACCAAAACCCATTAATCCCCTCCCAGGCACCGCTGAAACCCCATCCCGTTCATCATCATCCCCATTCGTTGTCCCTCCTTGCAACCCAAATCCAAAACCACCCATCCTCCACATCCTCCTCTGCACCCATCTTCCCATCCCCCCAACCCGAGCCCAATCCGCAACCCAGAAGAAGAAAAAAAAAAAAACCACCCCTTTTTTCTCCCTCCCGTCTTCCCCAAACCTACTGTGCACCCATCCTCCACCTCCTCCTCCGCACGCACTACTTGCAACCCAGAAAAGAAAAGGAAAAAAAAAAAAAAAAAAAAAAACCCATCTCCTTTTCCTGCAACCCAGATCCTCCCAATAGGTGTGGATTTAAGGAATGGGATGTGTAGAAGAGGGTGGGTGCGGAGGGTGGGTTTCT
Source organism: Pyrus x bretschneideri (assembly GCF_019419815.1). Classification (NCBI taxonomy): domain Eukaryota; kingdom Viridiplantae; phylum Streptophyta; class Magnoliopsida; order Rosales; family Rosaceae; genus Pyrus; species Pyrus x bretschneideri. The sequence continues at coordinate 11,503,063 of NW_025999612.1, forward strand.
AGGTGAGGTGGGTCATGGAGGAAGGTGGGTTTGAGTGGGTCGTTCGTGGCCCGGGAAGGGGGGTGGAAAGAATAATGGGCGGGGTGGGTTACAGGAATGTGTTGCAGCTTTTGATTTTTTTTTTTTTTTTTTGAAGATTAAGGTTTTTTTTTTTAAAAAAAATATCGTGTAATACATTTGGCAACCACGTCAGCAATTAACGGATCAATGAATGGAAAATGTAACAGAGGTATTATTTTGAAATAAAATAGTACTTAAGGTACGAAAGTGAAATGTTTTGAAAATGTTGTAAGGAATTGAAATAGATCCCAAACCTGAGGTATGAAAGTGTAAATTACCCTATTTTTACTTTTTGTTACATTCGTATTGCTAGTTAAGTCAATGTCCTCGCCTTTTTATATTTGCGTTCAAATTTTTCTTCTCATAGATTGTTATAATACCAAATATCGCTTGTATAGAACAAACAGTCTTAAGGAAAATGCCTCGTTTGGATGGAATGTTGGGGGGTGACTTGTTACACCATAAAAGGTTTGGTTTTGGTATAAAAGTTTAACTGCAAAAATACTTCATAAAGGTTTCGATTAGGTACTAAGAAAATTGGGGAGGGGTCAAAATTCTGATTGAATACTCCTAAATTTGTAAAAATAAATAAAAAATCTCAAAATCTCAATTAAATACACCCCTAAATCTAAAGATATTTAAAATCGAACAGTGGTTACTCAAATAAAGTAACGTAGGAAAAACAACGAGAAAAAGAAAAAAAAAAAACAACAACAACAACAACAATAAAAATAATAATAATACGAGACGATCGGTAAAACTCCTCCGATTCTAGCATAGAATTTTTTTTGTTCGGGTTCCATTTAGCAGCTGGAATAGTAACAACACTTTTTATTATCTACACTAAAAGGGAGGGGTAGGCTTAGCTTCACAATGAGTTAGCAATAATGTGGTTCAAATCTGCCATTGGCGAGAATCGAATCTAAGACCTCTCACTTACAAGTGAAGAGAAATACCATTACATCATAGTACTAAGTGGCGGAACAGTAACAAACACTTATGTAGAAAGAAATTTAGAGTCCCTAACCAACCTTAATCAGGCCAATTAGCTTCCATATGTTCATTTGAACAACCGGATATTAATGTTGATTAGTTTATTATGCGATTATATTTATACAACCTAACCGGCGGTCTATTTAAACTTTGATCTTGCTTAGCAAGGAATCCGTAAATTCATAGTAATTCTCGAAAATGTGCGACGCATGGAGCGTACATCTAATATTCGTCCTAAGTCGAATTTGTGTTCTTCAAGTTAATCATAACTAATGACTCGTTTGGATGTACTTTTAAAATAACTGAAACTGCTTTTAGAGAAAATATTTTTAGCTTCCAAAAGCACTTGAAGTGCTTTCTGCAAAAAGCACTTGAAGTGCTTTCTGCAAGAAGCACCAGTTATGTGTTTCTTCCAGGAAGCACTTTAAGTGCTTTTATAAGATTTACTTGCATTTTTACTAAAAATTAGTTCTAAATTTTTTTTGAGTTATGTTATGAAATAATATGTGTGAAAATACTAAATACTTTGGCTTTAAGGTATGGTCTATGTAAAAATTATGATATTTTTTTATATTTAATGATCTCGCGCATAATTTACCACGTTTTTTTTATTATATAAACTTATCTTGTATACATTACAACGTCTATGAATATTGACCAATGTCTATGTATAGCCAATAATATTTTATAATAGATTTTAGTTTAGAGACACTTTTCTTTCCAATGTGGAAAAGATATCTGAATGATCAATATGGAGTTATTGAATATTCAAGGAGAAGAATGCTATGACGCTAGTGGCAGGACTAGGTGAGGATCGGTAGCGTGGTACCGATCTTTTCCTATTCCAATTTATTTTATTTATTTTTTCCTATTCAAGGAGAAGAACGCTATGACGCTAGCGGCAGGACTAGGTGAGGATCGGTAGCGCGGTACCGATCTTTTCCTATTCTAATTTATTTTATTTATTTTTTACTTTTTTGTTTTTTTTTCCTTTGGATTCTTTCTTCCTAAGTTATTTTATTTGAGTAACTACTAATAAATTTATATATCTTCCAGTTTAGGTTTTGTATCGTTAAAGTTCAAATATTTAAACATGAATTAATGGGTTTTGCAAGGAAAATATATTTTAAAGAACCTGAAGATGATAGTTTGTTGTTATGGTAAAGAAAATATAAAAAATTAAAAAACAAAAGCAAAAATGGAAAAAAAAAAATTGAAAAGGAATGATCGGTATGGAGTTAGCGACTTTAATGGGTAATTGTTGTTATGAAGATAGCGACTGTTTGACTTATCATTCGGTCATCTTTACCGAACGTATCCTTTTTTTTTTTTTTCCCCCTTTGATTTTTTTTTCTTACGTTACTTTATTTGAGTAACCATTTTTAGATTTATATTGTTGATTTTTTATATTTAATGATCTAGCTCATAATTTATCACATTTTTTTTTGTTAAACCTATTTTGTATACATTACGACGTCCATGTATTGACCAAAGTATAATATCTATGTATAACCAGTATGTATTTTACGGTAGATCTTATTTAAGGGGTATTTTTATTTCCCATTTGGAAAAGATGTCCGAGTTCCACTCCCTTAATGGTAAATTAAAGCAAAAGCATGAAAGATTTTCATGGGAGTTATATAGGTTGTTTGTGTGTTCTCTATTTTGTAAACTACATTTTCTTTTGCCTTGCCAAATGCTATATCAAGGGTAATCATTATTATTTTTTGGTTGTTAGATTCATTAATCTTTTGGTTCATCGAATGAAAATTACAATACATATGCTTTTCGATATTGATCTAACTTGTACGTTAACTTGTGTTGTTGCTTTAAAAACTTAGTTAACCAAAAGAACACAAACTAGACTTAGGACAAAGATTAGATGTATACTCCATGTGTATCTACCCGAAATAATCGTATAGTTACGGGAATTAAAAAAATAATAATTATAGACTCCTTGCTAAGCAAGATCAAAGTTTAAAATGAAAATATGGAAGGTAACGGGCCTGGTTGAGTTCGATTTTCGGTTTGAAGCATCAGATAGGTGCTTCATGCATGAAGCACTTAAAATGTCTTTTTAGGGTTCACTTGAATTTTTACTAAGGAGTGATTTAAAAAATATTTTCACCAAAATCGGTTTTAATCATTTAAAAATACTTCCAAACCAAAATCAATAATGAGAAAAATAGATAAGAAAGATAGATCACTATCTATCACGCACCCTATTTTCCTTCTTTCTAACTGCTGTAGGCTTCCCGCCAATAAGTAGATTTGCGAAAACTCTTACCATATCATACTATTTCTTCGGCTCATAGTATGATAGAATTGTCCAATTGTAGCCTGACGCGCTGCTCCAATGGCTCGATATGAAAAACGACCAACTCTCTAACTTGTAGCGCAATATGTTATAATATAAAAATAGAAAGCATGAGGAAAAATCTCGAAAATATCAATTTTGTTAAAGCATCTCAAACAACCTAATCTAATGAGGTTTTATGGCTATTTCTAAAAAAAATGCAGGAAAAAAAACTCTAAGGCCATCTTTAATCGAATGAAGGCCAAAAAGCTCCATTTATCCTTATAGCTATGCAAAAAATTATATTTTAATGAGCAATGTCAGACCATATTTTATACTATTTCCAACCGAGGGGGCCAAAGGGTCATAGGCCAAACATAACCTTTTGATAAAAACTCATATCAAACTGAGGGGGCCAAAGGATCATAGGTCAAACATAATTTATTATTTTAATTGAATTAATATGGTTATTTAAATTAAACTACCATATTAAAATAAGGTTTTCGAACAGATTAAGCTTCCAACTTATCTTTATATAATCTCAATAATTTGTTGGATAAAATTTCGAGTGACATTTGTCGTTAACGTGAGTAACTCTTCAGATTTCTTATCTTTATGTAATCTCAATAAATTTTCGGATATGATTTCGAGTGATAAGTGTTGTTAAAGTGAGTTCCAAAAAAACAAGAAAATTGGTACTAAGTCATTGTAAATCTATTATTTTACGAAGTTGAAACATTGAAGAATGGACCTTGTGTAACACCGTTACAAATTTTCTTCAAAATAAAGAGTTTAAGCGGGCAAAAAATTAAAGAAATTCTTAATTATTCAAAAACTTCAATGCTACACACCGTAAAAAGTTCAATAACCAATGCGAACGACTATTTAAAGATGAAAAAATTACATGTAGGCAGAGCACTTGCTGGCGCATTATATCCATCTTTCTTATTCCCTTTAGCATCTTATGAAAATTCCATTCAAGGTACAAGGGACAACATAAATTACAAAATGGAAAAGCCGACGGTTCTAGAAAATTATCTACAAGCTGTTGGCCCGATGCTTGCAGGTGGCGGTGGTGGTAGAAGAAGAGATGCAGCCGTGTTGAGCCTCAAGGAGCGGCGGCACTTGGTCACGTCCTGGTATGTAAAGTATTATGTTCATCATGGTTTTGAAAATTTTCGGCCATTGTATCATTTTTTTCCAAGGACTAATATAAAAAATTAAAAAAAAAAAATTCATAGGCTAAAAGCGTACGAGAAATTCAATGTAAAGAAAAAATCCAAAAGGAATTGCAAAAGCCTTCTTTGAGAAGTAAATCCGGATCTCAATGAAAACATCAATTTATAGTAGCAAAAGTTCATCATGTGTTGTCATCCAATTGACCAAGGTGTGTCATCCATTGCATGGAGGAGGAATGAATTATTCCGAGGATATTATTAGTTAAATAATATATTGGGATTATCTTGTAGTGTCCATGATTGGATTAGATTCTCATTCATTGCTTGGTTGAGTTAGTCTTCAATTAGAAAAGTTTAAAGATAAGTTTTAGTGGTGAATTCTATCTTTAATACCTTTGAATTTCTCCTTGTCATGGGCATAAGTGCTTGATGAGGTTATGGTCAACAACTTAAGTCTTCAAGAGTGTTGAATTGTGCGTGGATTAAATGTGGGTTTTGCCAATTAATGAGGACATTATCGTTATTTGCCGGTAGAAGTCCACATGTCAGCTCCACAATTTTTCCACAATACAGATCCTCCCCCTTTTCAATTTTATTTATTTTCTACTTTTTTTTTTGTTAAAATTTTATTTTTTTCCCTTACCATAACACCAAACTATCATCTACATATTCTACAAACTGTATTTTTAGTCTTATAATCCACGTTTAAAACTTGAAAACAATATAAATCTAAAGAAATTTGAATCTAACAGTGGTTACTCAAATAAAGGAAAGTAGAAAAAAAAAATTCAAAGAAAAAACGAATAAATAAATAAATTAGAATAGGATGTGATCGGTAAAACATTACCGAACCCATCAAAATAGAGTCGCTGTATACGTAGCGAATATACTTAGCAAAATAATAATTTAGAATCGCTATCATCATACCGATCCTCTCTTTTCAAAATTTGTTTACTTTCCATTCTTTTATTTTAAGAAAATTTTCTTTTATTTCCCTTACAACAACAACAATTTCTTAAAAATATATTTTCCGTGTAAAATCTATTAATTCAATAAAAACTTGAAATCAACTATATAAAACCTAGTACGAAGGTATTTGAATTTATAAAGTAACATATAAAAAAAACCCAAAGAAAAAAAATAAAAAGTAACTAAATAAATTGGAATAGGAAAAGATTGGTACCACGCTACCGATCCTCACCTAGTTGTGCCACTAGCGGCATAGTGTTCTTGTCCTTGAATATTCAGTAAGTTCGTACTGATCCTTCCCTTTTCATTTTATTTATTTATTTATTTATTTGGTTTTTTTGTTTTTTATTATTATTTTTTATTTTGCTCTGCTTTTCTTTCTCTTACCATAACACCAAATTACGTCTTCATGTTGTACCAAATGTATTTTTCGATACAAAATATAATTATAATTGATGTTTAAACACTCAAAATCAACGATAATAAAACCTAAGGGGTATATCAATTGAGATTTTGAGGGATTTTAATGGAATATAAATCCATATATTTTGATAGAGTTTAATTGGCTTCTAGAGATTCTATGTAAAATTTTGATAGAACTTGCTCAAATTCTCAAGGGATGGATGTGAGTTTATGAGAATGCTTAAAATATACTACAAAATCAATCTAATTCCTCGAATTCACTAACTTTTTAAAACCCTTTAAAATCAATTTATAACTGAATACATTTGGAATGTTATAAGCACCTTTAAAATTCTGATCGAATACCCCTAAATTTGTAAAAAGAAATAAAATATCTCAAAGTCTCAATTAAATACACCCCTGAATATTATCTATAAGGGTGTAGGCTTAACCTCACAATGGACTAACAATAATGTGGTTCAAATTCGCCATTGACGAGAATCGAACCTAAGACCTCTCACTTACAAGTGAAGAGGAATATCACTAAACAGTAGTACTAAGTGGTGGAACAGTAACAAACACTTATGTAGAAAGAAATTTAGAGTCCCTAACCAACCTCAATCAGGCCAATTAGCTTCCATATGTTCATTTGAACATCCGGATATTAATGTTGATTAGTTTATTATGCGATTATATTTATACAACCTAACCGGCGGTCCATTTAAACTTTGATCTTGCTTAGCAAGGTATCCGTAAATTCATATTAATTCTCGAAAATGTGCAACGCATGGAGTGTACATCTAATCTTCATCTTAAGTCGAATTTGTGTTATTCGAGTTAATCATAACTAATGGCTCGTTTAGATGTACTTTTAAAATAACTAAAAACGCTTTTAGAGAAAATGTTTTTAGCTTCCAAAAGCACTTGAAATGCTTTTTGCAAAAAGCACCAGTTATGTGCTTCTTCCAAGAAGCACTTTAAGTGCTTTAATAAGATTTACTTGCATTTTTACTAAAAATTAGTTCTAATTTTTTTTTTCACCAAAAGCTCTTTCGATCATTTTAAAAGCACGTCTAAGTGAGCTGTAAGTTTCTAAAGCAACGACACAAGTTAACGTACAAATCGGATCAATATAGAAAGGCATCTGTATTCTAATTTTCATTGATGGGGACGATGAACCAAAAGATTGCCATGATACTGCCTTGTCTGAAGATACTGCTCTGCATTTTGAAATGGCATTTGGCAAAGGCAAAAGAAAATGCAGTTTAAAAAATGGAGAAACGCATCAAAAAGTCATGAACCACCCCATCAGAAAACAGGTGACCGGGGACTTCACGGGCTAGTCTCCATCGATGGCGATGCAAAGTCCAACTCTTGATCAGAATCAGCCACTTCTTCAAAGTCATAAAAGGGTTTTGCCTGCGAGTATGAAAATATTTTTATGAAACGAAACAAAAAACTTATCAGGGATTTTATGAAATCTCGGATCAGTAAAAAAAAAAAAAATACCTGAGGTCTTGGAGTGATTGCTTCAAAGCTATGGATAACAGGATCGTCAAAATTAGGGGGTTCCAGAACGATGTAAGCTCCTTTATTTCTGTACCTATCTTCTGTTGCCTGTATTTGCATCAACAGATTAGTGTCAATTTACAGAATGCAAAAACAGGCACATAAAATATTTCGTAAAACCAAACTTAGATGAACTTGAAAGCTCAATCAAGAGTTAAGAAAGGATCACAGCATGACTCGGGAGATGGGCTAGTTACAAATAGCTATACGTTTAGACACAAAGAACTACATTTCACGTGCTGCATCTATATATTTCAGTTTTATATATTGATTCTTTGTTCATCGGGTTCAAATACCTTACCTTATCTATGCTCTTTTTCTATTAAGCAAACGATTTCTGTACACAAGTTTCACAGGTGAAATCATCCACCATCTTTCTATCTTACTATCTTGATATCCAGTCACTATCTTCGATATCTCTGGTTACAAGGCTAAAAGAAAGTGTTCATTCTGTTTTACTTCTGTTACTATCTTGTTATCACAAACCTTTCAAACCTATAGAGCTTACCAATGTTAATAATTAATATAACTGAATTTCGGATATGAGAAGCAAACATGCAAAACCCCATCAACATAACCATACATGCATCAAGCAAACGTTGCAGCGCAATTTGGCAAAACTACGAACACAACGAATAATCTCAAAAGATCCTAAACAAACCTGAAATTGTGGGTAGTCTGGAGCACTAAACAAAGTAATGAGCTTCCCTGACTCCACAGTGTGATCTATGGTGAACCCATTCTCCATTCCACCGAGACCTGGCCTCTTATCCCGTGCATCAGGGCCTTCATGCGATCTAATAATCAACTGTGGTTTTGACAATATGGAATAACTCAATCTTAGTATTGGATCTATATTATGATTACTAGTTATGAAAATATGAAACAAGGAAAGTAAACGTAAGAAGAGAGTAGATCGAAATAGTCTCATGCTTAGTATGAGAGAGAAACATACGTGCAACAGCCTCTGTGCACTTTAGAAACATTACAGCAGCAAGTCATTTAAAAATTAAAGTTAGACATTTTCTTTCCGTTTAGCAAAATTATAACGGAAGACATAGTCGAACGCCACCCACCATCTACCTATTGAGCCGGAGGCTACGGTGGTTAAAAACTATCAAAGCAATAACAAACCCATAAGCACCTGCATGCTCTTATGCACACTTTCATAACTAAGCTTTAACAGTCATCATTTAACTAGGACATAAAATACGCCGTTGTAACCTATCTGTTGTCAACATTACATTAGGATTAACAACTGATCATCCGTTAAATATTGTTTTCGACCAATCAACTCTTGTCCCCATTAGTTATAAAAGTTACCTAATTCAAATTCATAATTGGAAACATAGTTATTGGCTAATTGCTATCCAACCATTACAGCACTTGGAACACCGGTAACCAAAATTAATCAAAGGTTTAGTTCTAGAAAAGAAATGTGCATGGCCTCAAGATTACAATTAAAGCATGCCATGTTTCGAAGTCACAGTACGCTATCAATTGAATGCATCACTTAACAAACTAGAACAAGCAAGTCACCAGAAATTAGACAACAAAAGGCATATTGTTAAAGATCATAGCACGACATAATATCCCACAACATATACTTTTCCAACATGTAACCGTGCAAGTAAACTAACATTCAAGCCTAAAACCAAGAAATGAAGATTCCATCTTATATTACCTTGAGTTGAAACTTCTTGAGAAACTCCTCAGTGCAGTCAGGGCCCCAAAGCAAACCAATGCCTCTCTCTTCATTCAAAGAAAGACCGGGATCCATGGAGGGATCTGACCATAGGACGTCACCAGGAATCAAGTTCGAACCCATCCACGGAGGATTAAGAACCGATCTTTGAGCCTTCTTCAATTCTTCAAACGTGCCAAGAGACAATTTACTGCTCAGTTCAGGAACGAAAGATATTTTCCTCCTCTTCTTTCCCTTTGATCTCTTGGGGTATGCAGACATGCTGCGAAACAGCCCACCATGAGCAGTGTATACATATTTCCCAATAATAGATGTCAAAGGGAGACGCTTAAAGCACTCAAGACATTTTTGGTACACATCCTTCCCTTTGTCTCCATACTTTGTCAACACTTCCTTTTCAAAGCCATAAACGGAAGTGCAGTATTTGGATTCGTGATTTCCTCTAAGAAGATAAACGCTCTTGGGCAAAAACACCTTCCAAGCCAATAAAATCAAGAAGGTTTCGATCCCCCAAGCCCCTCTATCAACATAATCGCCATTGAAGACGTATAATCGATTTTCTGAAGGAAATCCAGCATCATTTAGAAGGAAAAGGAGATCGTGCAGCTGACCGTGAATGTCTCCAACAACGACAACAGTGGATTCCAGACCTAACCGGTCGACGGCAATGCAATTTGCCTCTTTATGGAGGATATCGAAGGCGCATAGGACCAAGCTATCAAAAACCTCCTTAGGAAATACGTTCGGAAATTGGTTCGGTTCAAGATTTCTAGAAGCCCAATCGAAACTGGACATTAGGTTCCGAACCCATTCAAGGCTGAGCGTTCCGTCGGGCGGCCAGAAAATTGGGGTTTCGGGTGGTGGCGGCAAGGACAATGGGTTGTCTTTGGATTCAGAGTTTTTGACAAAAGAAGACGATGAACTGAAGACCAGCGGCAGTGCTACTCGTTCTGCAACGTCTTGAGCAGCTGCTGGTTCTGCAACGTCTTGAGCTGCTGGTCGTTCTGCAACGTCTTGAGTTGCAGATGTAGATGAAACAGGTGCGGCTGGTTCTGCAACGTTTTGGGTTGTAGATGCAGATGGAACAGGTGTTGCTGGTTCTGCTTGAGCTGCTGCTGGTTCTGCAACAACTTGAGTTGCAGATGGAGCAGCTGCTGCTGTTGCTGCAATTTCTGCCTCAGACCCTAACCGAAATACAAATTAAATGTGAATTTTATGAATATTGTTGATACAAATAAATCTCCTTGCCAGACAAATAGTTCACGAATCCAAGGATGAGAAATAATAGTGCGCAAGTCGCACTTGATTTTTAAGAGAGTTGAAATTACATACTTTGTCTATTCATATCATTCAGATATATCAACAACCAGATTATCTAAATATAACTATGTACCATTATATTCCACACTAGCAAAACAAAAATTCCATTTTAATTCTATCATGCACATATATTCATTTAACTATCAGTACGATATATTTTAGTTGCTGAAAATTATTAAGCGACCGGCCTCAAAGTCTTTTGGCAGCACTTAGATTGTCTTGGCTTTAAACGTTGCTTACACATAATATTCTTTCTTCACCACATTTCTATACGTATGTACAAACACATATAAGTTTCTAAAAGTATGTTATAAGCTTTTCACGTAAATTTGTATGCATGAACTCATCTGGGAATTTGCAGCATACATGGTAACAAAGTGTGTCTTCTTCCAGCATCAATTTTATACGCACATGAATATTTAAATGACGCTTGGTTGAACTCGTTATAGGTTTTGGGCTGCCCGATTACCTTGCAAAATTGACCAGACTTGCTCAAATGCCTCGTAAAATCCACAAGCACAATGAAGATTAGACTGTGAAATAGGCTCCATGATGGCTAGAAGACGTGCTATGCGCTACATAAACAATATGCATATAAATATTTATTATTCACAATAATAATTAAGTACTTTTAAAAGTTTCGTTTAAGTAATCACCTGATGTGGATCATTTATGTCATGTGGCCGTATGGCAGTAGACCTACGATCAGGGTGATGCACGTATGGATGGGTGATTTTACGATACCATGTGTGGTACGCAGGATCACAATCTGATGGGGCTATAACCTTCCTGCTAAGGTTTTCTGGTCCCAATAGGTGATATTCACGCCTTTGCCAAATCCCATCAAAGTACGTATGCACAACCTTGTACATTTTTGTATCAGTGCTCCGTTGAACTCGAGAAGGGGTATATGTCATTTGGGGAATTGTCTGAACAAGGCTAAACTGTCGTAGAACCCTATCAACATAATAAGGCTCCACAATATCCACACACTTGAGGAGACCAGTATAGAATGTCATCTTTGGTAAAGAATGATGTCGTCTCTGACCATGATATGGATCCCAGACAACCTCAGTATCATGCATAAGATCAAGTCGTTGTCGCATTGCCTGCAAATGCTGTAATGATAACCCTGCATCCCTTCGTGGGGTCCAACGGCGCACACGCGGCTGATCCTCTGAGTAATGAACGTTAACATGGGGAGTAGCAATCTTGTGAAAATGCTCGTAGATCCATGCCTCTAGTAAAGTCAAATATCCAGAAATTTGCCTACATCCAAGTCTAGAAGCAAGTCCTAATTGCCGGTACAAGAACGCTAATCCTGCTGCGCCCCATGCATACCCCCCAACACGATTCAAGTCCCGTAGAAAATGCAAGTAAATGAGAGATATCCTATTCCCTGTTTTATCCGCAAAGAGTGTGCAACCTAATAGATATAATAGGTAACCCCTTGCTGCACGCTCTATAAATTCAGGAGACTCATCATCAGATACTTTGTGAAATCTCTGCCTTAACCATTCAAGTGTAACCGCACTACCACTGAAGCGACCCATCTCAGCTCGTGCCTCATCATCGGTAACTCCTAATGCAGTGACAAATAAATCATGGCACTGACTAGCTAGGACGGAGTTGTCCAATTCATCATCGCAAACAGATACAGAGTTACCATCCACTGGAATTCCTAGTATGTTGGACACATCATCTAATGTGAGTGTCAACTCACCAAATGGTAGATGGAAAGTATTTGTCTCGGGTTGCCATCTCTCACAGAATGCGGATACAACAATTTTATTAGATGTCCTGTATGAGCAATCAATAAGCGGTCGCAACCCGGAGCTATCAATATATCTCCAAAACTTGCAGTTAGAAACGGATGGGTCAAATTTCCATGCTTGAAGCTTACAAGTGTGATTGAACACCCTAAGGGGTTCACGTTCCTACAAGTACAAATATGAATTACCAACGATCCTCAAAACATATGCATAATATAATGAAGTAAAAATTAGATTAACATCATACCACATTATGCCAAATAGCAGCAGCTACATGACTTGGGAAACTCCTCAGCACCCTCGGATCCTCCGGACCTCCCGGAAATGGATCCTTCAAAATCTTGTCTCCCCATAGAGTCGTTTGAGAATCTAGCTGTGCATCATCTGTAGAGGTTTTCCGTTTCCTTTTCGAGGAAGTGGGCCTCTTACCACTAGAACCTTCAGCATCCATATGGACAGTATCCCCGCACTTCCGTCGTATGCAACAACCCAGACGCTGCAAACAACAGAGAAGCCGAAAATTAATCCCCTTCTCTAATTCTCATTCACTGATTCACAAACCCTGATGCAAGCCAATTAACCTCCTGCCCTTCTAATTTCTCCAAAATTGAAACCTTAAGATGAAAATAAGCGTGACTGAAAGTGCTATTAGGTATAATGTTTTTTTAAATCAATTCTCAGTAAAAATGCAAAAAAAATCACTTAAAATGTTTGTTGAAAAAGCACTTTTAGGGATAACTAATGTTACTCTAAAAGTGATTTTAATCATTTTAAAAGCATATCTGCTCTAAATCCGCAAATCCCCAATTTTACAAATTAAAACTCTACGTTGAAATTTTAGCATTTGTAGACAGTAGACTTACCAATCCAGTCAGTGATGACCAGAGAGAAGACGTGGACCCCCGGAGGTGGTGGCCGGGGGAGACGGAGTGTGGAGGTGGTGGAAGGGATAGGTGCTGGTGGCTGATGTGCGAAGAAAAAAGGAACAAGCGGCGTGTTGGAAATACCAGACCGAGACGTGGTGGTGGACCTGGCGGTGGCTCCGCCAGGAGTCGTCTGGTGGTGGTGCGTGGTGGCCACTGGCTAGGCGACGGAGAAAGCACGGAAAGGTGAAGTGGTGTGCTTCGAAGTCGAGAAAGAGATGTGAAGTGGGAAAGTTCTAGACTTTTTGACAGAGATTTTGTACAATGAAAAGGTCATATTATTTTGTTTCTTGGTCAATACTCAATACAATGGAAAGGACATTAGACCTTAAAAAAAAAAAAAAAAATTAATGAAAAAAATTTCATTAACAATAAAAATAAAATAAAAAGTAAAGTGAATAGTACAACGATTGACTTTTTAGTATAAAAATATGGTTTTTTGTTAAAGTGAACAATACCGCAAACTTTTCGTTAAAGTTCTCTAAGAAAAACAAGAAGGATCAATTTCCTCCTAATCCACCAAGTCCGAGGATCCAGACCACTGAAATTTGATCCAACGACTGATTCAATAGCCCGGATCTCCAAACTTGATAAATTAAGAGAAAGGGATCCGGAGATGATCCCTTTCCAAAAATTGGTACTCAATAATTATAACTATATTATTTTATGAAGTTGTTGAAACATTAAAGAATGGACCTTTTTTGTGTAACACCGTTACAAATTTTATTCAAAATAAAGAGTTTAAGCAGGCAAAAAGTTAAGGAAATTCTTAATTATTTAAAAATTTCAATGCTACACACTGTAATAAGTTCAGTAACCAATACAAATGACTTTTTGAAGATGGAAAAATCAGATGTAGGCAGATTACTTGCTGGCGCATTATATCCATCTTTCTTTCTCTCTTTAGCATCTTATGAAAACTCCATTCAAGGTACAAGGGACAACATAAATTACAAAATGGAAAAGCTAACTGTTCTAGAAAATTATCTAAAAGCTGTTGGCCCGATGCTTGCAGGTGGTGGTGGAAGAGAAGGTGCCGCCGTTACACTGCCAGCAACGTCCTCAGGTTGTAATTTTTTACCCAACCATCACCATTCAAGGAGATAACTCGCACAATGAGGCCGCTTGCCGGAGGTTTTGGTCTGCTTGTGATAGAATAAAATCCTAGTTAGGATTAACATCGGCTACAAAGTCGATGACCAAACGAAAATACGGGCAAATCGGGAGGGGAGTACGTAACTAAATCTCTTTTCTTTCCTTGGAAAAAATGCAATTTATATGTGTGTATGTACAGGTACTACACGAAAACACGACGAAAGTCTCGTCAGAACTACATGATGGGCAAAAGAATCTGTGCATATATTTCTACTTCTCTAGCGGCCCCTTGTAAAGGTGATCCCTTTTCTCCACTGACATGCTAGCAACTTCTGGGGTGTTCTCGTTGAAATGTTCTCTGAGAAATTCTACAGCCATAAACGTAAGTGCTGAAGCTGGAATATACCATGTAACCCTGGGGATGCGGCCTCTGAACATCCCTTGTGCACCTTCGGCCCTCCATACGCTGCGAATTGCATCCAACCAGCCTTTGTACCTAAGGTTCAATATAATATTAGATGGTAACTGGACAACCCTTTTACTCTCTCCGTCTAACTTCCATGCAACGAGTAAAACAATAGACAAATTTTGAACATGAATATTGTGCGGAACATATCACATATACCAGGTCGGATGAGGGAGGTAATTTCAAAATAATACCAATAAAAGTGACCACAAATAGAACTCATACCTCAAGGTTGATCCTTGTACTTGCAGTCTTGTTTTGATCACATCCAAGGGAGTGGTAAGATATACACTAATGCTTAAAAAACATCAATGCAAGATAAATTACCCTACGGAAAAACACTAATTATTGGACTCAATTACAGAATAATGAAAGATAAGCAAGGTACATACCACCAGCCCCTGGACCGAACCATTAATATGGAAATTTGGATCCCGTATGTATTTCTGCTTCCCAAACTCTGTCAAATCTTTCAAACCTTCGTAAAACATAACCTGCATAGCTCACACGAAATCAATTTTTTGATACAATATTATTTTACTGGAAATTAGAACCAGGACTTCTTAATGAAAAGAGCAACAGCAGAAACAATGGCAACTAATATTTTAGAGGCCCAAAGCATAACAATATGATTAACCATCGAAAGATAATGTCTGAATTTTTTAGACAAAATAAAAAATAAAACAGGGTGGGGAATGCAGGTTAAGAGTTGCGACTGTACTTGAACAAATTTTGTTATTAGGAGTTGCAACTTGCGACTCCATTTTCCCAATATTAAGAAGCTACAGCCAAAAGTTAAGGGTGAGACATACAAGCAATCTCCGCCCAACCTATCATTAGACCAGCAAAAGGCACATCCCGGGCAAGTATAGACCAGTATCTGCCAAATGAAAGAAAAAAATAAATCCACAATTGGGCAAAAGGCACATCCCTGACGTGTGGCTTATCTGTGTTGTGCTTCGGGTGCATGCGTGGATGGCGGTAAGCAGGCAACAACCATTAGCTGCTGAAAGCCAAGTGGACGTCATTGAGTATAAAGCACCAGCACAAATATTCACGTCCAGATAAGAAAAGAGCACTCAGATACCAAGTTCACTGGACAAAATTCTATGTATGAGAACACAACAGCGCATGGTCAAGTCGAAAGATTTTGTAAATTCAGGATAAAAAGGTCAAGCATATAAGACTATTTGGCCAACTTAAGCAAAATGAATGATCAAGAACTATTTAGCAGATCATAAATCCAAATGGCACTCATAAACCTTTGAATCAGATTCCAGTCGCTTAAAAAATCAACACTCCACAAAACTGAAGAGCATCTTTGCAACAAGCTAAATCAAATTCCTCGGTTAATAACACAAATGTCATAATGTTACACATAATCTGAAGTTCTGAAGACAATTGATGAATACTGTTAACATTTAATTCAGCATATTAACAGCAATTGCATTGCAAGAAACTCAAATGGAATCAGCATGAATCAGATTCAAGTTTGAGAGCTGCAGAACAACTTACCAACAGCTCCAGCAATGAAATGTGCCCAACGTCCCTAGGTTCGGAGTAACCATGTACTCAGAGACTGCACTAGCACTAAACCACGACAAATAGAAAAATGAATCCCTAGGTTCGGAGTCCAAAACTTATGATTAAATGCCTGGTGGTTTATATTTTATGATAACAAAACTACGTCAATTGTGAAAACTAAAAAACTGCTTCAGAGAGGAATAAGATGTACCTCTCAATCCATCGGCTGCCCAGACTGCTCGTACCATATGCATTATGCTCTTCGGTTTCTGCAAACACGAAATAAATTAATAAGTATTGCATTTTCCAGCTAAGCTATGAAACATTTTAGCACGAAAATAAAATGCCCAACCCAAAACTTTAATGTTTATTTTCTTACATAAGATTCATGCCCTATTGAGCTTTACACAATAGGGCATGAATTTACATCTATTGCTCTATGATCATACCTGACTTGCAGAGAGAATAGCCTGGCTCTGAATGCGTGTTTTTACGGTGTCGACCGGATGCTTCATTCCTTCCCCAAATGCTCCAGCAACAGCACCCCACAGAAACTCCCTCTTAACTACATTCACAGATTAAAAGACAATTAAATCAAATCCTGATTTATGTTCTTCCCTCCAATAAAAAAATTTCATAAATAAATAGACATTTCCTTTGATTTCCGTCGCTGGTTGAATTATTTCTTTCAATGTTTAAATTAAGAAAAAAAAAACTATGATCTTAGCTACATCAGAAGCCATGAAATCCGTTTAATCAAAATAATCGAAGCGGAAAATATCGAAAAGGAAGGCTCACCGAAGAAGTGTTTGTGAGTCGTATCCGGTAGGGCATGCCGTTCGCTAGAATTCGAGCTCTGTGTCGCCATGGATATAGCTCTGAGCTCTCTCTAATCTGACTGGTTAAGGTTTATGGGTCTTCTTTTTGGGTCAACGGTTTGTGGGTATTGGGCGGGTTTTAACTTTAACGGTTTCTAATTTTAACTGAGTAGCCTCAAAAACAGAATTGGATCCATCCGGATCCACTTCGTGACGATCGTAGAAATCCTCACATTTAGGAATGGGATGTTGAAAATTATCATATTAGTTAATTTTGGTTGGTTTATGCCACTTTTGTTTTGGATTTAGGAATGGGATGTTGAAAATTTAGGTTGAAAATTTTGATGTTGGTTGAAATTGAAGTTGAAGCAAATAATATGAATTTTTTGTTATATATTATGGGTTTTTTTTATATATTTTCTTTTCATTATCCTGTTTTTTTAGTCCAACCCTGCACCAAACGTTTCACTAAGTCAATCTAGCTTAGTCTAGTCTAAGCCAATCCAGCTTAGTCCTTGAAGTTAGTCCAGTTCAAGTTAGTCCGGTGCAACAAACGCACCCTTAGTGTAATATTTTATTGCTTGGAATTGAGTATACACTTTATTTAATTTCAAATTATATCATAACACGTGAGATATCTGTTCGTATTTTAAAAACATGAAAAATCTCTATTTTTTCACCAAGTTCATGTTATTTGTCTTGCTTGATTTAAATTATTTCAGTCTAATTATTATTGCACGGTTGAACTCAAAATTTAGAATAGAAGAGAACTTTTCGTCTCTAGATTATTTAAACTTTGTTAGTTAATTAGTGTAATATTTTATTGTTTGGAATTGAGTATACACTTTATTTAAAATTGAAGAGAACTCGGCTGATGAAAAATCAGCAACAACTTTTGTTGCTAGCCAATCATAGATGAACACATGTCCAAGTAATTGATTTTAATTACAGATTAGACACATATCTATCTGTGATTAGCTAGCAGCAAGAGTTGATGTTGATTTTTTAGTAGTCGAGTATTGTCCTTTAAAATTTGTTACTCGCACTATTTCTTAAATTTCATTTTAAGTTTGGTTTGTGTCAGTAAAAAAATGCCTCCGCCGCTTATGTGCGAGTAGAAGCAAAAAGTGTAACGTCGCCTTTTTTTTCTTCTAACAAATGATATTATCTACACTAAGGGGTGGGAAAGTGGACTAAGCCTCTCAATGGGGAGCCATAATAATGCGGTTCAAATTCGTATTTGACGAGAATCGAACCTAAGATTTCTCAATTACAAATGAAGAGGAATACCACTTCATCGTAGTACTAAACATCAACACTACTTTTTTAGTATGTGATGTATTTTGTGTTCTATATGTGCCCTCATGTGATGCAGGTGACATTACATGCTCTACAAGATGTAACAGTATTTTGGGTTAATATTATAATAGGCTTTTAGTTAAAATAGTCTTTAAGATTGTCATAACTTCTCATTTTGGTTATTGAGATTTAAAATCAATAGAACTGACCCTTGAGTCTGTCCATCTCAATCATTTTGGTCATTTCGTGAAAACACTCTGTTGAATACAGATAAAATAACAAAAATACCCTCAATTTTTGTCAAGTCGTTTTGACAAAAATTATAACGTGGTATTGTATCACCACGTTAGCGGGTGGTACTTCCACTCAAAATTATGATATTTTTTATATTTAATGATCTGGCTCATAATTTATCACATTTTTTTTTATTATATAAACTTATCTTGTATACATTACAATGTCTATGAATATTGACCAAACTATAATGTCTATGTATAGCCAATAGTATTTTATGATAGATTTTAGTTTAGTGGCACTTTTCTTTCCAATGTGGAAAAGATATTTGAATGATCGGTATGCAGTTATTGAATGTTCAAAGAGAAGAATGTTATGATGCTAGCGGCAGGACTGGATGAGGATCGGTAATGTGGTACCGATCTTTTCATATTCCAATTTATTTTATTTCTTTTTTACTTTTTTGTTTTTTTTTTCCTTTGGATTCTTTCTTCATATGTTATTTTATTTAAGTAACTACTAATAAATTTATATATCATATATCGTTGAAGTTCAATTATTTAAACATGAATCAACGGGTTTTGCATGGAAAATATATTTTAAAGAATATGAGGATGATAGTTTGTTGTTATGGTAAAGAAAATTTTAACAAAATTTTTTATTAAAAAAATTGAAAAGGAATGATCAGTATGAATTTAGCGATATTTGTAAGATAGTGTTGCTATGAAAATATCGACTATTTGGGTAGTCGTTCGGCGTATTTTGACCGAACGTATCCTATTTTATTTTATTTTTTTTAACTTTTTCACTTTGATTTTTTTTTTCTTACATTACTTTATTTGAGTAACCATTTTTAGATTGATATCGTTGATTTTTTTATATCTAATGATCTAGCTCATAATTTATCACATTTTTTTATTAAACCTGTCTTATATACATTACAACGTCTATGTATTGACCAAAGTATAATATTTATGTATAACCATTAAATATTTTACGTTAGATCTTATTTACGCGGTATTTTTATTTCCCATTTGGAAAAGATATATGTGTTTCACTCCCTTAAATTAAAGCAAAAGCATGAAAGATTTTCATGGGAGTTATATAGGTTGTTTGTGTGTTCTCTATTTTGTAAACTACATTTTCTTTTACCTTGCCAAATGCTATATCAAAGGTAATCGTTATTATTTTTTGGTTGTTAGATTCATTAATCTTTTGGTTCATCGTTCATCAATGAAAATTACAATACAGATGTCTTTCGATATTGATCTAAGCCAATTCAGTTTACTTCCGGAAGTTAATCTAGTCCGAGTTAGTCCGGTGCAACAAACGCACCCTTAGTATAATATTTTATTGCTTGGAGTATACACTTTATTTAAAATTGAACAGAACTATCAGCAGCAACTCCTGTTGCTGGCCAATCACTGATGGATACATGTCCAAGTAATTGATTTTAATCACAAATCAGACACATATTTATCTGTGATTGACTAGCAACAAGAGCTGCTGCTGATTTCTTAGAAGCCAAGTATTGTTCCTTTAAATTTGGTACTCACCCTATTTTTTAAATTTTATTTCAACTTAGGTTTGTGTCAGTAAAAAAATGCCTCTGCAGCTTATGTGCGAGTAAAAGCAAAAAGTGTAACGTCATTTTTTTTTTATAATAAATGATATTATCTACACTAAGGGGTGTAAAAGTTGACTAAGCCTCTCAATGGGTGAGCCATAATAATGTGGTTCAAATTCATATTTGGCAAGAATTGAACCTAAGACTTCTCACTTACAAATGAAGGGAAATACCACTACATTGTAGTACTAAATAGCAACACCACATTTTTAGTACGTGTTGTATTTTGTGTTCTATATGTGCCCTCATGATGCAGGTTACATTACATGCTCTACAAGATGTAACAGTATTTCGGGTTAATATTATAAATTTTAGTTAAAATAGTATTTGAGATTGGCATAACTTCTTATTTTGGTTCCTAAGATTTAAAATCAATAGAATTGACTCTTGAGTTTGTCCATCTCAATCACTTTGTTCATTCCGTAAAAACTCTCCATTGAATAAGAATAAAATGACAAAAATAATTTTTGTCAAGTCATTTTGGCGAAAATTATAGAGTGGTATTGTATCACCACGCTAGCGGTGGTATGTCCACTCAGAATTTGCCATGTATACCACTTATTTACAGTTGGAATAAATATTTATTTTAGACTTACAAAATAAAATTAAAAAAATGAAAATAATTCGGCAGCCAGGGCTGCCGCTGTCGACTTTCCCTTTCTTCTTCGACCTCTTTCTATCTCTCTACAACTCTCTCTCAAATATCAGGGTCGAAAGGAGTAATGGTAACTTTCAATAGATGAAAACCTTATTGATGATTTTGTGGATTTTGGTGCTGCATTTTGCAATCCAACGATGGCTTTTGTGGATTTTGGAGATGTTAGGATTACATGTAGGTGAGGCTTTGAAAAAAAAAAAAAGCAAAATGTGGTTATGGGAAATTGCATTTCTGCCCTATGTTCTGTTTTAATTAGAAGGTTAAACTAGTAATTTCATAGGATTTTGGTTAACCATGAGTGTTTTATTAATTAGTAGAGATATTAAATACCCCAAGCTTACATGAACTTGAACGCTAAAGGTAGAGGATATCAAACCCATCATTTGATGGCAGAATAAAAAGTTAAACACATGGTATAATGTGATTCGGGTGGCATCTTTGGAATGAGGATGTCAAAGTACTATTTTAATCGGGAAGCCACAGTAACAGTATTCCAATTCAATAATAAATTTTCACCTAATTGACTTTGGGTAACCATCATTGTGGAATTGTTGGTTAATTTCCATCAACGACAATGGATGAGAACCTTGACTCGATGATATGAAGATTGAGAAAGGGAAGCACACATAATTACATGTTATATCTCATATCATCCAGGGGAGTGGATCATGTAAGTCCTATATGTATATTCTCATCTCTACCTAGCACGAGACATTTTGGGAGCTCACTAACTTCGGAGTTCATCGGAACTCCGAAGTTAAGTGAGTTCGCGCGAGAGCAATCCCAGAATGGCCGACCCACTGGAAAGTTCTCGTGTGAGTTCCCAGAAACAAAAATGTGAGGGCGTGGTCGAGACCCAAAGAGGACAATATCGGGTTACGGCAGAGACGGGACCCGGGATGTGGTAAAGCCCAGGTCAGGATGTGTCCTTACACCTCAACACCTTTCCTTATGAAAATTCGTTCTTCCTAATATTATTTTAATTCATTTTCTTTCCTTTTTTCTTAAACCGATTTAAGACGTTAAGATTTTAATTTAAAAAATGATTTTTCACTCTATTATACCGTATCTTATTGTCTCTAATTTTGTTTTTGAGTTATGTTATAAAATAATATGTGTGAAAATACTAAATACTTCAGCTTTAAGGTATGGTTTATGTAAAAATTATATTTTTTTATTTAATGATCTAGCGCATAATTTATCGCATTTTTTATTATATAAACTTATTTTGTATACATTACAACGTCTATGAATATTGACCAATGTTTATGTGAAGCCAATAATATTTTATGATAGATTTTACTTTAGTGGCACTTTTCTTTCCAATGTGGAAAAGATATCTGAATGATCGGCATGGAGTTATTCAATATTCAAGGAGAAGAACGCTATGACACTAGCGGCAGGACTAGGTGAGGATCGGTAGAGTGGTACCGATCTTTTCCTATTCCAATTTATTTTATTTTTTTTTTTCTTTGAATTCTTTCTTCATATGTTATTTTATTTGAGTAACTACTGATAAATTTATATATCTTCCAACACTAGTAGAAAAACATGTTTGCGCGACGGCATCTTGCGCGACGAAGAAAATTTTGTAGTGCAAAGTCCGTTTGCGCGACGTATAACACAAAACGTCGCGCAAACGTACTTTGCGCGACGGTACTTTGCGCGACGAATAAAGAGTTGTGCAAAACGGCTTTGCGCGACGCCGTCATTCGTCGCCAAACTTTTGGCGCCAAACCAAGAAGGTTTACCGCGTTTTTCGTTGACTTTGCGCGACGTAGGTCCTCATGTGTCGCGCAAAACAGCTTTGCGCGACGTAGGATTATATGCGTCGCGCAAAACATCTTTGAGTGACGAAGACTGGCGTCGCGCAAAGCTGTTTTGCACGACGTATGCCCACCTGCGTCGCGCAAAGCCGTTTTGCACGACGCAGGGGCATGTACGTCGTGCAAAGTCTTTTTTTTTTTTTTTTTTTCTTTGGTGTTCTTGCATTGCCTTTTTCTTTGTGGTATCCACTTGTGTAAATGTTTTAAATTGATGATCGAATTAGTTCATTATATTTATATAGGGTTAAAGAGTGTAGTTGTAAAAAATCATCAAAATCGGAGTTAAAATAACCGTTAAATCATGATTTTTCATTTATAGCCGTCAAAAAGGTTTGTCCCCTTACCTAATTTCTGCATGTTTGTTTTTTGTGATTTTTGGCGTACACGATCTCGAAGCATATACAAACAAGTTTGACGGTTGGATTGTTGAAACTAGTTTCGTACAATGCATATCTGATCAAAACATTAGATTCACTAACAATTGGAGTTTATTTATACTTTCATTGAGTATAACATAAGATTTTGTGGTATTCACTTGTGTAAATATTTTAAATTGACGATCGACTTTGTTCATTGTATTCATATAGGATCAAGGAGTGTAGCTTTAAAAATCATCAAAATCGGAGTTAAAATAACCGTTAAATCGTGCTTTTTCGTTTATAACCGTCGAAAAGGTTTGTCCCATTGCTTGACCTCTGCATCTTTGTTTTTTGGGATTTTTGGCATACACGATCTCGAAGCATATACAAACAAGTTTGACGGTTAGATTGTTGAAACTATTTCTGTACAATGCGTATCTGATCAAAACATTAGATACACTAACAATTGGAATTTATTTATACTTTCATTGAGTATAACATAAGATTTTGTGGTATCCACTTGTGTAAATACTTTAAATTGATGATCGAATTAGTTCATTGTATTCATATAGAGTCAAGGAGTGTAGCTGTAAAAAATCATCAAAATCAGAGTTAATATAACCGTTCAATTATTTAAACATGAGTTAATGGGTTTTGCAAGGAAAATATATTTTAAAGAGCATGAAGATGATAATTTGTTGTTATGGTAAAGAAAATTTAAAAAAAAAAAAAAAAATTTAAATTGAAAAGGAATGATCGGTACCATAGTAGCGACATTAATAAAAAGGGTTGCTATGAAAATAGCGACTCTTTACCCCATCGTTCAGTATAATGATACCGAACGTACCCTATCTTAATATTTTTTTACTTTTTCCGTTTGATTTTTTTTTTCCTTACGTTACTTTATTTAAGTAACCATTTTTAGGTTTATATCGTTGATTTTTTATATTTAATGATCTAGCTCATAATTTATCACATTTTTTTATTAAACCTATCTTGCATACATTACAATGTTTATGTATTGACCAAAATATAATATCTATGTATAACCAGTAAATATTTTACATTAGATCTTATTTAAGGGGTATTTTTATTTCCCATTTGGAAAAGATATCCGAGTTCCACTCCCTATAAAAGCAACACCGTGAAAGATTTTCATGAGAGGTATATAGGTTGCTTGTGTGTTCTCTATTTTGTAAAGTACATTTTCTTTTACCTTGCCAAATGCTATATCAAAGGTAATCATTATTATTTTTCAGTTGTTAGATTCATTAATCTCTTACCATAACACCAAACTATCATCTACATGTATTTTCAGTCTTATAATCCATGTTTAAAATTTGAAAACAATATAAATCTAAAGATATTTGAATCTAATAGTGGTTAATCAAATAAAGGAAAGTGGGAAAAAAAATTCAAAGAAAAAACGAATAAATAAATAAATTAGAATAGGATACGATCAGTATATTAGGACCGAACCACTATGGAAAAAGTCACTATTTCGTAGCGATTGAAAGAAGAAAAATCGCTATTGTCATACCGATCCTATCTTTTCAAAATGTCAAGAGATATTTAAATCTAACAGTGGACTAATATACAATAAAATTTCCATTCTATCCTTTTTTCCAAGGACTAACATAAAAAACTTTTAAAAAAATTCATAGGCTAAAAGCGTACGAGAAATTCAACGTAGAGAAAAAATCCAAAGGGAATTGCAAAAGCCTTCTTTGAGAAGTAAATCTGGATCTCAATGAAAGCATCAACTTATAGTAGAAAAAGTTCATCATGTGTTGTCATCCAGTTGATCAAAGTGTGTCATCCATTGCATGAAGAAGGAAAGAATTATTCCGATAAATAATATATTGGGATTATCTTGTAGTGTCCATGATTAGATGGGATTCTCATTCATTGCTTGGTTGAGTTAGTCTTCAATTAGAAAAGTTTAAAGATAAGTTTTAGTGATAAAAAATTCAAAGAAAAAACGAAAAAATAAATAAATTAGATTAGGATATGATCGGTGGAATAGTACCGAACTCCTGAACAAAAATTCGCTATTTTTATAGCGACTAGATAATAATAAATCGCTATTTTCATACCGATCCTCTCCTTTCAACATGCCAGCAGATATTTGAATCTAACAGTGGTTACTCTAAAAATCGCTGTTAGATGGAACGGGCATTGAATCTAACAGTGGTTAATCTAACAGTGATATGATATTTGATTCAGAAATATCAAGAACTGTTAGATGGAACATGTGTTGAATCTAACCGTGGTTAATCTTACAATGATATGATATTTGAATCATATCATTCAGAAATATCAAGAACCAGATTATCTATTCTATCATTAAGTATCAAGAACCAGATTATCTATTCATATCATTCAGATTTTGAAGAAATATCAAGAACCAGATTATCTAAATATAACTATGTACCATTATATTCCACACTAGCAAAACAACAATTCCATTCTAATTCTATCATGCATATATATTCATTTAACTATCAGTACGATATGTTTTAGTTGCTGAAAATTATTAAGCGACCGGCCTCAAAGTCTTTTGGCAGCACTTAGATTGTCTTGGCTTTAAACCTTGCTTCCACATAATATTCTTTCATCACCACATTTCTATACGTATAAGTTTCTGAAAGTATGTTATAAGCTTTTCAAGTAAATTTGTATGCATGAACTCATCTGGGAATTTGCAGCATACATAGTAACACAGAGTGTCTTCTTCCAGCATCAATTTTATATGCACATGAATATTTAAATGACACTTGGTTGAACGAGTTATAGGTTTTGGGCTGCCCGAGTACCTTGCAAAATTGACCAGACTTGCTCAAATGCCTCGTAAAATCCACAAGCACAATGGAGATTAGACTGTGAAATAGGCTCCATGATGGCTAGAAGACGTGCTATGCGCTGCATAAACAATATACATATCAATATTTATTATTCACAATAATAATTAAGTACTTTTAAAGTTTCGTTTAAGTAATCACCTGATGTGGATCATTTATGTCATGTGGCCGTATGGCAGCAGACCTACGATCAGGGTGATGCACGTATGGATGGGTGATTTTACGATACCATGAGTGGTACCCAGGATCACAATCTGATGGGGCTATAACCTCCCTGCTAAGGTTTTCTGGTCCCAAAAGGTGATATTCACGCCTTTGCCAAATCCCATCAAAGTACGTATGCACAACCTTGTACATTTTTGTATCAGTGCTCCGTTGAACTCGAGAAGGGGTATATGTCATTCGGGGAATTGTCTGAACAAGGCTAAACTATCGTAGAACCCTATCAACATAATAAGGCTCCACGATATCCACACACTTGAGGAGACCAGTATAGAATGTCATCTTTGGTAAAGAATGATGTCCTGTCTGACCATGATATGGATCCCAGACAACCTCAGTATCATGCATAAGATCAAGTCGTTGTCGCATTGCCTGCAAATGCTGTAATGATAACCCTGCATCCCTTCGTGGGGTCCAACGGCGCACACGCGGCTGATCCTCTAAGTAATGAACGTTAACATGGGGAGTAGCAATCTTGTGAAAATGCTCGAAGATCCATGCCTCTAGTAAAGTCAAATATCCAGAAATTTGCCTACATCCAAGTCTAGAAGCAAGTCCTAATTGCCGATACAAGAACGCTAATCCTGCTGCGCCCCATGCATACCCCCAACGCTATTCAAGTCCCGTAGAAAATGCAAGTAAATGAGAGATATCCTATTCCCTGTTTTATCCGCAAAGAGTGTGCAACCTAATAGATATAATAGGTAACCCCTTGCTGCACGCTCTATAAATTCAGGTGACTCATCATTCGATACTTTGTGAAATCTCTGCCTTAACCATTCAAGTGTAACCGCACTACCACTGAAGCGACCCATCTCAGCTCGTGCCTCATCATCGGTAACTCCTAATGCAGTGACAAATAAATCATGGCACTGACTAGCTAGGACGGAGTTGTCCAATTCATCATCGCAAACAGATACAGAGTTACCATCCACTGGAATTCCTAGTATGTTGGACACATCATCTAATGTGATTGTCAACTCACCAAATGGTAGATGGAAAGTATTTGTCTCGGGTTGCCATCTCTCACAGAATGCGGACACAACAATTTTATTAGATGTCCTGTATGAGCAATCAATAAGCGGTCGCAACCCGGAGCTATCAATATATCTCCAAAACTTGCAGTTAGAAACGGATGGGTCAAATTTCCATGCTTGAAGCTTACAAGTGTGATTGAACACCCTAAGGGGTTCACGTTCCTACAAGTACAAATATGAATTACCAATGATCCTCAAAACATATGCATAATATAATGAAGTAAAAATTAGATTAACATCATACCACATTATGCCAAATAGCTGCAGCTACATGACTTGGGAAAACTTCTAAGCACCCTCGTATCCTCCGGACCTCCCGGAAATGGATCCTTCAAAATCTTGTCTCCCCATAGAGTCGTTTGAGAATCTAGCTGTGCATCATCTGTAGAGGTTTTCCGTTTCCTTTTCGAGGAAGTGGGCCTCTTACCACTAGAACCTTCAGCATCCATATGGACAGTATCCCCGCACTTCCGTCGTATGCAACAACCCAGTCGCTGCAAACAACAGAGAAGCCGAAAATTAATTCCCTTCTCTAATTCTCATTCACTGATTCACAAACTCTGATGCAAGCCAATTAACCTCCTGCCCTTCTAATTTCTCCAAAATTGAAACCTTAAGGTGAAAATAAGCGTGACTGAAAGTGCTATTAGGGATAATGTTTTTTAAATCAATTCTTAGTAAAAATGCAAGTAAATTATGAAAAATCACTTAAAATGTTTGTTGAAAGAAACATATAACTAATGCTGCTCTAAAAGCGTTTTTAGTCATTTTAAAAGCGCATCCACACATGCTCTAAATCCGCAAATCCCCAATTTTACAAATTAAAACTCTACGTTGAAATTTTAGCATTTGTAGACAGTAGACTTACCAATGCAGTCAGTGATGACCAGAGAGAAGACGTGGACCCGCGGAGGTGGTTGCCGGGGGAGACGGAGTGTGGAGGTGGTGGAAGGGGTAGGTGGTGGTGGCCGAGGTGCGAAGAAAAAAAGGAAGAAGCGGCGTGTTGGAACGACCAGACCGAGACGTGGTGGCCACTGGCTAGGCGACGGAGAAATAGATGTGAAGTGGTGCGCTTCGAAGTCGAGAAAGAGATGTGAAGTGGGAAAGTTCTAGACTTTTAGACAGAGATTTTGTACAATGAAAAGGTCATATTATTTTGTTTCTTGGTCAATACTCAATACACTGGAAAGGACATTAGACCTTAAAAAAAAAAAAATTAATGAAAAAAATTTGAAAATTTTGAATTTTAACGGTAAGAATAAAATAAAAGATAAACTGAATAATACCAAGATTGACTTTTTAATGTAAAAATATGATTTTTTGTTAAAGTGAACAGTATTATGAACTTTTTGTCAAAGTTCCCTGAAAAAAAACAAGAAGGATCAATTTCCTCCTATTCTACCAAGTCCGAGGATCCGGACCACTGAAATTTGATCCAACGACTAATTCAATGGGCCAGATCCCCGAACTTGATAAATTAGGAGAAAGGGATCTGGAGATGATCCCTTTCCGAAAATTGGTACTCAGTAATTATAACTCTATTATTTTATGAAGTTGTTGAAACATTGAAGAATGGACCTTTTTTGTGTAACACCGTTACAAATTTTATTCAAAATAAAGAGTTTAAGCGGGCACAAAATTAAGGAAATTCTTAATTATTTAAAAATTTCAACGCTACACACTGTAATAAGTTCAGTAACCAATACAAACGACATTTTGAAGATGAAAAAAATCACATGTAGGCAGATTAGTTGCTGGCGCATTATATCCATCTTTCTTTCTCTCTTTAGCATCTTATGAAAACTCCATTCAAGGTACAAGGGACCACATAAATTACAAAATGGAAAAGCTGACTGTTCTAGAAAATTATCTAAAAGCTGTTGGCCCGATGCTTGCAGGTGGTGGTGGAAGAGAAGGTGCCGCCGTTACACTGCCAGCAACGTCCTCAGGGAGTAATTTTTTTACCCAACCATCACCATTCAAGGACATAACTCGCACAATCAGGCAGCTTGCCGGAGGCTTTGGACTGCTTTTGATAGAAAAAAAAACCCTAGTTAGGATTAAATGCAATTTATACGTGTGTATGTACACGTACTACACGAAAACACGACGAAAGTCTCGTCAGAACTACATGATGGGCAAAAGAATCTGTGCATATATTTCTACTTCTCAAGCGGTTCCTTGTAAACGTGATCACTTTTCTCCACTGACATGCTAGCAACTTCTCGGGTGTTCTCGTTGCTCAATCCTTCGTTGAAATGTTCACTCAGAAATTCTACAGCCATAAACGTAAGTGCTGAAGCTGGAATATACCATGTAACCCCTTCGGCCCTCCATACGCTGCGAATTGCATCCAACCAGCCTTTGTACCTAAGGTTCAATACAATATTTGATGGTAACTGGACAACCCTTTTACTCTCTCCGTCTAACTTCCATGCAACGAGTAAAACCATAGACAAGTTTTGAACATGAATATTGTGCGGAACATATCACATATACCAGGTCAGATTAGGGAGGTAATTTCAAAATAATGCCAATAAAAGTAACCACAAACAGAACTCAAACCTCAAGGTTGATCCTTGTACTTGTAGTCTTGTTTTGATCTCATCCAAGGGAGTGGTAAGATATACACCAATGCTTAAAAAAATCAATGCAAGATAAATTACCCTACGGAAAAACACTAATTATTGGACTCAATTACAGAATAATGAAAGATAAGCAAGATAAATTACCCTACGGAAAAGCACTAATTATTGGACTCAATTACAGAATAATGAAAGATAAGCAAGATAAATTACCCTAGACAGAACTATTAATATGGAAATGTATTTCTGCTTCCCAAACTCTGTCAAATCTTTCAAGCCTTGTAAAACATAACCTGCATAGCACACACGATATAAATTTTTTGATACAATATTATTTTACTGGAAATTAGAACTAGGACTTCTTAAAGGAAAAAAGCGACAGCAGAAACAACGACAACTAATCATTTAGAGGCCCAAAGCATAACAATATGATTCACCATTGAAAGATAATGTCTGAATTTTTAAGACAAAATAAAAAATAAACCAGGGTGGGGAATGTATGTTAAGAGTTGCGACCATACTTGAATAAATTTTGTTATTAGGAGTTGCAACTTGCGACCCCATTTTGCCCAATATTAAGAAGCAACAGCCAAAAGTTAAGGGTGAGATGTACAAGCGATCTCCGCCCAACGTACCATTAGACCAGCAAAAGGCACATCCCTAGCAAGTGTAGACCAGTATCTGCCAAATGAAAGAAAAAAAAAATTCACAATTAGGAAAGAACATTATGGCCATAATTCGTACGTGCATATGCATGCCTGACGTGTGGCTTATCTGTGTTGTGCTTCGGGTGCACGCATGGATGGGGGTAAGCAGGCAATGGCTAACATTACTATTGGACTCATGGTGAAACTGGATTGCATTTAGTACAACCTCAAACTAAGCTAGTCTGTTATTTGCTTTATTATAAGAAACACATGTTTATTAACGAAAAATTGGTACAAGGATGATGGACGGGGTCGACGAGAAAAGAGGGAAGGAGGAGCAGGGAACACCACATGGAAAATATCACACCATGAAAGATAAGAGGGATTGATTTAGAGATATAACCTGCATATAATCCTCTTAGCCCCTGCTCATTCCATATTGAGCAGCCAGCATGGAACATCCCAGTATAGTAACCATACATTTGGATACCCGGGCTTCATGGCGACATAATCTTTCATGACAACAGAACTCCAAGAGGCCATCGTGCCTTGAACCTGCATGCGTTGCTTCATCACTTCACATGGAACATATACAACTGAACCAAGTGTATCACCTGAAATACATAAAGAAGGAATACATGCTTTTTCCGTCGCTGGTTGAATTATTTCTTTCAATGTTTAAATTAAGAAAAAAAAAACTATGATCATAGCTGCATCCGAAGCCATGAAATCCGTTTAATCAAAATAATCGAAGCGGAAAATATCGAAAAGGAAGGCTCACCGAAGAAGTGTTTGTGAGTCGTATCCGGTAGGGCATGCCGTTCGCTAGAATTCGAGCTCTGTGTCGCCATGGATATAGCTCTGAGCTCTCTCTAATCTGACTGGTTAAGGTTTATGGGTCTTCTTTTTGGGTCAACGGTTTGTGGGTATTGGGCGGGTTTTAACTTTAACGGTTTCTAATTTTAACTGAGTAGCCTCAAAAACGGAATTGGATCCATCCGGATCCACTTTGTGACGATTGTAGAAATCCTCACATTTAGGAATGGGATGTTGAAAATTATCATATTAGTTAATTTTGGTTGGTTTATGCCACTTTTGTTTTGGATTTAGGAATGGGATGTTGAAAATTTAGGTTGAAAATTTTGATGTTGGTTGAAATTGAAGTTGAAGCAAATAATATGAATTTTTTGTTATATATTATGGGTTTTTTTTTATATATTTTCTTTTCATTATCATGCTTTTTAGTCCAACACTGCACCAAACGTTTCACTAAGTCAATCTAGCTTAGTCTAGTCTAAGCCAATCCAGCTTAGTCCTTGAAGTTAGTCCAGTTCAAGTTAGTCCGGTGCAACAAACGCACCCTTAGTGTAATATTTTATTGCTTGGAATTGAGTATACACTTTATTTAATTTCAAATTATATCATAACACGTGATATATTTGTTCGTATTTTAAAAACATGAAAAATCTCTAGTTTTTCACCAAGTTCATGTTATTTGTCTTGCTTGATTTAAATTATTTCAGTCTAATTATTGTTGCACGGTTGAACTCAAAATTTAGAATAGATGAGAACTTTTCGTCTCTGGATTATTTAAACTTTGTTAGTTAATTAGTGTAATATTTTATTGTTTGAAATTGAGTATACACTTTATTTAAAATTGAAGAAAACTCGGTTGATGAAAAATCAGCAACAGCTCCTATTGCTAGCCAATCATAGATGAACACATGTCCAAGTAATTGATTTTAATTACAGATTAGACACATGTCTATCTGTGATTAGCTAGCAGCAAGAGTTGATGCTGATTTTTCAACAGTCGAGTACTGTCCTTTAAAATTTGTTACTCGCACTATTTCTTAAATTTCATTTTAAGTTTGGTTTGTGTCAGTAAAAAAATGCCTCCGCCACTTATGTGCGAGTAGAAGCAAAAAGTGTAACGTCACCTTTTTTTTCTTCTAACAAATGATATTATCTACAATATGGGGTGAGAAAGTGGACTAAACCTCTCAATGGGCGAGCCATAATAATGCGGTTCAAATTCGTATTTGGCAAGAATTGAACCTAAGATTTCTCAATTACAAATGAAGAGAAATACCACTTCATCGTAGTACTAAGCATCAACACTACCTTTTAAGTATGTGTTGTATTTTGTGTTCTATATGTGACCTCATGTGATGCAGGTGACATTACATGCTCTACAAGATGCAACAGTATTTTGGGTTAATATTATAATAGGCCTTTAGTTAAAATAATCTTTAAGAATGTCATAACTTCTCATTTTGGTTATTGAGATTTAAAATCAATAGAATTGACCTTTGAGTTTGTCCATCTCAATCATTTTGATCATTTCGTGAAAACTCTCTGTTGAATAAAGATAAAATGACAAAAATACCCTCAATTTTTGTCAAGTCATTTTGACGAAAATTATAAAGTGGTATTGTATCACCACGTTAGCGGGTGGTACTTCCACTCAAAATTATGATATTTTTTATATTTAATGATCTAGCTCATAATTTATCACGTTTTTTTTATTATATAAACTTATCTTGTATACATTACAACGTCTATGAATATTGACCAAAATATAATGTCTATGTATAGCCAATAGTATTTTATGATAGATTTTAGTTTAGTGGCACTTTTCTTTCCAATGTGGAAAAGATATTTGAATGATCGGTATGGAGTTATTGAATGTTCAAAGAGAAGAATGTTATGATGCTAGCGGCAGGATTGGATGAGGATCGGTAATGTGGTACCAATCTTTTCATATTCCAATTTATTTTATTTATTTTTTACTTTTTTGTTTTTTTCCTTTGGATTCTTTCTTCATATGTTATTTTATTTAACTACTAATAAATTTATATATCTTAAATCGTTGAAGTTCAATTATTTAAACATGAATCAACGGGTTTTGCATGGAAAATATATTTTAAAGAATATGAGGATGATAGTTTGTTGTTATGGTAAAGAAAATTTAAAAAAAAAATGAAAAGGAATGATCAGTAGGAAGCTAGCGATATTTTGACGATCTTGTTGCTATAAAGATATCGACTGTTTGCCTTGTCGTTCGGTACATATTTACCGAACGTATCCTATTTTATTTTATTTTTTTAACTTTTTAACTTTTTTTTTTCTTACATTACTTTATTTGAGTAACCATTTTTAGATTGATATCGTTGATTTTTTTATATTTAATGATCTAGCTCATAATTTATCATATTTTTTTATTAAACCTATCTTATATACATTACAACGTCTGTGTATTGACCAAAGTATAATATTTAT
Source organism: Pyrus x bretschneideri (assembly GCF_019419815.1). NCBI lineage: Eukaryota > Viridiplantae > Streptophyta > Magnoliopsida > Rosales > Rosaceae > Pyrus > Pyrus x bretschneideri. Next base: position 11,536,790 of record NW_025999612.1, read on the forward strand.
GTATAACCATTAAATATTTTACGTTAGATCTTATTTAAGCGGTATTTTTATTTCCCATTTGGAAAAGATATATGTGTTTCACTCCCTTAAATTAAAGCAAAAGCATGAAAGATTTTCATGGGAGTTATATAGGTTGTTTGTGTGTTCTCTATTTTGTAAACTAGATTTTCTTTTACCTTGCCAAATGCTATATCAAAGGTAATCGTTATTATTTTTTGGTTGTTAGATTCATTAATCTTTTGGTTCATCATTCATCAATGAAAATTACAATACAGATGCCTTTCGATATTGATCTAAGCCAATTCAGTTTAGTCCCGGAAGTTAGTCCAGTCCGAGTTAGTCCGGTGCAACAAACGCACCCTTAGTATAATATTTTATTGCTTGGAGTATACACTTTATTTAAAATTGAACAGAACTATCAGTAGCAACTCCTGTTGCTGGCCAATCACTCATGGACACATGTCCAAGTAATTGATTTTAATCACAAATCAGACACATGTTTATCTGTGATTGACTAGCAGCAAGAGCTGCTGCTGATTTCTCAAAAGCCAAGTATTGTCCCTTTAAATTTGGTACTCACCCTATTTCTTAAATTTTATTTCAACTTAGGTTTGTGTCAGTAAAAAAATGCCTCTGATGCTGGCCAATCACTGATGCTACCGAACGTACCCTATCTTAATATTTTTTTACTTTTTCCGTTTGATTTTTTTTTTCCTTATGTTACTTTATTTAAGTAACCATTTTTAGATTTATATCGTTGATTTTCTATATTTAATGATCTAGCTCATAATTTATCTTGCATACATTAAAACGTCTATGTATTGACCAAAATATAATATCTATGTATAACCAGTAAATATTGACCAAAGTATTTTCAATATTTATTAAATATTTATTAAACAATATACATAAACATGTCCAAGTAATTGATTTTAATTACAGATTAGACACATATCTATCTGTGATTAGATAGCAGCAAGAGTTGATGTTGATTTTTTAGCAATCGAGTATTGTCCTTTAAAATTTGTTACTCGCACTATTTCTTAAATTTCATTTTAAGTTTGGTTTGTGTCAGTAAAAAAATGTCTTCGCCGCTTATGTGCGAGTAGAAGCAAAAAGTGTAACGTCACCTTTTTTTTCTTCTAACAAATGATATTATCTACACTAAGGGGTGGGAAAGTGGACTAAGTCTCTCAATGGGCGATCCATAATAATGCGGTTCAAATTCGTATTTGGCGAGAATCGAACCTAAGATTTCTCAATTACAAATGAAGAGGAATACCACTTCATCGTAGTACTAAACATCAACACTACTTTTTTAGTATGTGATGTATTTTGTGTTCTATATGTGCCCTCATGTGATGCAGGTGACATTACATGCTCTACAAGATGTAACAATATTTTGGGTTAATATTATAATAGGCTTTTAGTTAAAATAGTCTTTAAGATTGTCATAACTTCTCATTTTGGTTATTGAGATTTAAAATCAATAGAAATGACTCTTGAGTTTGTCCATCTCAATCATTTTGGTCATTTCGTGAAAACACTCTGTTGAATAAAGATAAAATGACAAAAATACCCTCAATTTTTACCAAGTCATTTTGACAAAAATTATAAAGTGGTATTGTATCACCACGTTAGCGGGTGGTACTTCCACTCAAAATTATGATATTTTTTATATTTAATGATCTGGCTCATAATTTATCACGTTTTTTTTATTATATAAACTTATCTTGTATACAATACAACGTCTATGAATATTGACCAAAATATAATGTCTATGTATAGCCAATAGTATTTTATGATAGATTTTAGTTTAGTGGCACTTTTCTTTCCAATGTGGAAAAGATATTTGAATGATCGGTATAGAGTTATTGAATGTTCAAAGAGAAGAATGTTATGATGCTAGCGGCAGGACTGGATGAGGATCGGTAATGTGGTACGGATCTTTTCATATTCCAATTTATTTTATTTCTTTTTTACTTTTTTGTTTTTTTTTCCTTTGGATTCTTTCTTCATATGTTATTTTATTTAAGTAACTACTAATAAATTTATATATCATATATCGTTGAAGTTCAATTATTTAAACATGAATCAACGGGTTTTGCATGGAAAATATATTTTAAAGAATATGAGGATGATAGTTTGTTGTTATGGTAAAGAAAATTTTAACAAAATTTTTTATTAAAAAAATTGAAAAGGAATGATCAGTATGAATCTAGCGATATTTCTAAGACAGTGTTGCTATGAAAATATCGACTATTTGGGTTGTCGTTCGGCGTATTTTGACCGAACGTATCCTATTTTATTTTATTTTTTTTAACTTTTTCACTTTGATTTTTTTTTTCTTACATTACTTTATTTGAGTAACCATTTTTAGATTGATATCGTTGATTTTTTTATATCTAATGATCTAGCTCATAATTTATCACATTTTTTTATTAAACCTATCTTATATACATTACAACATCTATGTATTGACCACAGTATAATATTTATGTATAACCATTAAATATTTTACGTTAGATCTTATTTAAGCGGTATTTTTATTTCCCATTTGGAAAAGATATATGTGTTTCACTCCCTTAAATTAAAGCAAAAGCATGAAAGATTTTCATGGGAGTTATATAGGTTGTTTGTGTGTTCTCTATTTTGTAAACTACATTTTCTTTTACCTTGCCAAATGCTATATCAAAGGTAATCGTTATTATTTTTTGGTTGTTAGATTCATTAATCTTTTGGTTCATCATTCATCAATGAAAATTACAATACAGATGCCTTTCGATATTGATCTAAGCCAATTCAGTTTAGTTCCAGAAGTTAGTCTAGTCCGAGTTAGTCCAGTGCAATAAATGCACCTTTAGTATAATATTTTATTGCTTGGAGTATACACTTTATTTAAAATTGAACAGAACTATCAGCAGCAACTCCTGTTGCTGGCCAATCACTGATGGACACATGTCCAAGTAATTGATTTTAATCACAAATCAGACACATATTTATCTGTGATTGACTAGCAACAAGAGCTGCTGCTGATTTCTTAGAAGCCAAGTATTGTCCCTTTAAATTTGGTACTCACCCTATTTCTTAAATTTTATTTCAACTTAGGTTTGTGTCAGTAAAAAAATGCCTCTACAGCTTATGTGCGAGTAAAAGCAAAAAGTGTAACGTCATTTTTTTTTTAATAATAAATGATATTATCTACACGAAGGGGTGTAAAAGTTGACTAAGCCTCTCAATGGGTGAGTCATAATAATGTGGTTCAAATTCATATTTGGCAAGAATTGAACCTAAGACTTCTCACTTACAAATGAAGGGAAATACCACTACATTGTAGTACTAAATAGCAACACCACTTTTTTAGTACGTGTTGTATTTTGTGTTCTATATGTGCCCTCATGATGCAAGTTACATTGCATGCTCTACAAGATGTAACAGTATTTCGGGTTAATATTATAAATTTTAGTTAAAATAGTATTTGAGATTGGCATAACTTCTTATTTTGGTTCCTAAGATTTGAAATCAATAGAACTGACTCTTGAGTTTGTCCATCTCAATCACTTTGGTCATTCCGTAAAAACTCTCCGTTGAATAAGAATAAAATGACAAAAATAATTTTTGTCAAGTCATTTTGGCGAAAATTATAGAGTGGTATTGTATCACCACGTTAGCGGTGGTATGTCCACCCAGAATTTGCCATGTATACCACTTATTTACAGTTGGAATAAATATTTATTTTAGACTTACAAAATAAAATTAAAAAAAATGAAAATAATTCGGCAGCCAGGGCTGCCGCTGTTGACTTTCCCTTTCTTCTTCGACCTCTTTCTATCTCTCTACAACTCTCTCTCAAATATCAGGGTCGAAAGGAGTAATGGTAACTTTCAATAGATGAAAACCCTATTGATGATTTTGTGGATTTTGGTGCTGCATTTTGCAATCCAGCGATGGCTTTTGTGGATTTTGGAGATGTTAGGATTACATGTAGGTGAGGCTTTGAAAAAAAAAACAGCAAAATTTGGTTATGTGAAATTGCATTTCTGCCCTATGTTCTGTTTTAATTAGAAGGCTAAACTAGTAATTTCATAGAATTTTGGTTAACAATGAGTGTTTTATTAATTAGTAGAGATATTAAATACCCCAAGCTTACATGAACTTGAACGCTAAAGGTAGAGGATATCAAACCCATCATTTGATGCCAGAATAAAAAGTTAAACACATGGTATAATGTGATTCGGGTGGCATCCTTGGAATGAGGATGCCAAAGTACTATTTTAATCGGGAAGCCACAGTAACAGTATTCCAATTCAATAATAAATTTTCACCTAATTGACTTTGGGTAACCATCATTGTGGAATTGTTGGTTAATTTCCATCAACAACAATGGATGAGAACCTTGACTCGATGATATGAAGATTGAGAAAGGGAAGCACACATAATTACATGTTATATCCCATATCATCCAGGGGAGTGGATCATGTAAGTCCTATATGTATATTCTCATCTCTACCTAGCACGAGGCATTTTGGGAGCTCACTAACTTCGGAGTTCATCGAAACTCCGAAGTTAAGCGAGTTCGCGCGAGAGCAATCCCAGAATGGCCGACCCATTGGAAAGTTCTCGTGTGAGTTCCCAGAAACAAAAATGTGAGGGCGTGGTCGGGACTCAAAGAGGACAATATCGGGTTACGACAGAGACGGGACCCGGGATGTGGTAAAGCCCAGGTCGGGATGTGTCCTTACACCTCAACACCTTTCCTTATGAAAATTCGTTCTTCCTAATATTATTTTAATTCATTTTCTTTCCTTTTTTCTTAAACCGATTTAAGACGTTAAGATTTTAATTTTAAAAATGATTTTTCACTCTATTATACCGTATCTTATTGTCTCTAATTTTGTTTTTGAGTTATGTTATAAAATAATATGTGTGAAAATACTAAATACTTTAGCTTTAAGGTATGGTTTATGTAAAAATTATGATATATTTTTTTATTTAATGATCTAGCGCATAATTTATCACATTTTTTATTATATAAACTTATTTTGTATACATTACAACGTCTATGAATATTGACCAATGTTTATGTGAAGCCAATAATATTTTATGATAGATTTTACTTTAGTGGCACTTTTCTTTCCAATGTGGAAAAGATATCTGAATGATCGGCATGGAGTTAATCAATATTCAAGGAGAAGAACGCTTTGACACTAGCGGCAGGACTAGGTGAGGATCGGTAGAGTGGTACCGATCTTTTCCTATTCCAATTTATTTTATTTGTTTTTTTCTTTGGATTCTTTCTTCATATGTTATTTTATTTGAGTAACTACTGATAAATTTATATATCTTCCAATTTAGGTTTTATGTCCTTAAGGTTCAATTATTTAAACATGAGTTAATGGGTTTTGCAAGGAAAATATATTTTAAAGAACATGAAGATGATAATTTGTTGTTATGGTAAAGAAAATTTAAAAAAAAAAAAAAATTTAAATTGAAAAGGAATGATCGGTATGATAGTAGCGACATTTATGAAAAACTGTTGCTATGCAAATAGCGACTCTCTAACTCATCGTTCGGTATAATGATACCGAACGTACCCTATCTTAATATTTTTTTACTTTTTCCGTTTGATTTTTTTTTTCCTTACGTTACTTTATTTAAGTAACCATTTTTAGGTTTATATCGTTGACTTTTTATATTTAATGATCTAGCTCATAATTTATCACATTTTTTTTTATTAAACCTATCTTGCATACATTACAATGTCTATGTATTGACCAAAATATAATATCTATGTATAACCAGTAAATATTTTACATTAGATCTTATTTAAGGGGTATTTTTATTTCCCATTTGGAAAAGATATCCGAGTTCGACTCCCTATAAAAGCAACACCGTGAAAGATTTTCATGAGAGGTATATAGGTTGCTTGTGTGTTCTCTATTTTGTAAAGTACATTTTCTTTTACCTTGCCAAATGCTATATCAAAGGTAATCATTATTATTTTTCAGTTGTTAGATTCATTAATCTCTTACCATAACACCAAACTATCATCTACATGTATTTTCAGTCTTAAAATTTGAAAACAATATAAATCTAAAGATATTTGAATCTAATAGTGGTTAATCAAATAAAGGAAAGTGGGACAAAAAATTCAAAGAAAAAACGAATAAATAAATAAATTAGAATATGATACGATCAGTATATTAGGACCGAACCACTATGGAAAAAGTCACTATTTCGTAGCGATTGAAAGAAGAAAAATCGCTATTGTCATACCGATCCTATCTTTTCAAAATGTCAAGAGATATTTAAATCTAACAGTGGACTAATATACAATAAAATTTCCATTCTATCCTTTTTTCCAAGGACTAACATAAAAAACTTTTAAAAAAAATTCATAGGCTAAAAGCGTACGAGAAATTCAACGTAGAGAAAAAATCCAAAGGGAATTGCAAAAGCCTTCTTTGAGAAGTAAATCTGGATCTCAATGAAAGCATCAACTTATAGTAGAAAAAGTTCATCATGTGTTGTCATTCAGTTGATCAAAGTGTGTCATCCATTGCATGAAGAAGGAAAGAATTATTCCGATAAATAATATATTGGGATTATCTTGTAGTGTCCATGATTGGATGGGATTCTCATTCATTGCTTGGTTGAGTTAGTCTTCAATTAGAAAAGTTTAAAGATAAGTTTTAGTGATAAAAAATTCAAAGAAAAAACGAAAAAATAAATAAATTAGATTAGGATATAATCGGTGGAATAGTACCGAACTCCTGAATAAAAATTCGCTATGTTTCTAGCGACTACATCATAATAAATCGCTATTGTCATACCGATCCTCTCCTTTCAACATGCCAGCAGATATTTGAATCTAACAGTGGTTACTCTAAAAATCGCTGTTAGATGGAACGGGTGTTGAATCTAACAGTGGTTAATGTAACAGTGATATGATATTTGATTCAGAAATATCAAGAACTGTTAGATGGAACAGGTGTTGAATCTTACAGTGATATGATATTTGAATCATATCATTCAGAAATATCAAGAACCAGATTATCTATTCTATCATTAAGTATCAAGAACCAGATTATCTATTCATATCATTCAGATTTTGAAGAAATATCAAGAACCAGATTATCTAAATATAACTATGTACCATTATATTCCACACTAGCAAAACAACAATTCCATTTTAATTCTATCATGCATATATATTCATTTAACTATCAGTACGATATGTTTTAGTTGCTGAAAATTATTAAGCGACCGGCCTCAAAGTCTTTTGGCAGCACTTAGATTGTCTTGGCTTTAAACCTTGCTTCCACATAATATTCTTTCATCACCACATTTCTATACGTATAAGTTTCTGAAAGTATGTTATAAGCTTTTCAAGTAAATTTGTATGCATGAACTCATCTGGGAATTTGCAGCATACATAGTAACATAGAGTGTCTTCTTCCAGCATCAATTTTATATGCACATGAATATTTAAATGACACTTGGTTGAACGAGTTATAGGTTTTGGGCTGCCCGAGTACCTTGCAAAATTGACCAGACTTGCTCAAATGCCTCGTAAAATCCACAAGCACAATGGAGATTAGACTGTGAAATAGGCTCCATGATGGCTAGAAGACGTGCTATGCGCTACATAAACAATATGCATATCAATATTTATTATTCACATTAATAATTAAGTACTTTTAAAGTTTCGTTTAAGTAATCACCTGATGTGGATCATTTATGTCATGTGGCCGTATGGCAGCAGACCTACGATCAGGGTGATGCACGTATGGATGGGTGATTTTACGATACCATGAGTGGTACCCAGGATCACAATCTGATGGGGCTATAACCTCCCTGCTAAGGTTTTCTGGTCCCAAAAGGTGATATTCACGCCTTTGCCAAATCCCATCAAAGTACGTATGCACAACCTTGTACATTTTTGTATCAGTGCTCCGTTGAACTCGAGAAGGGGTATATGTCATTCGGGGAATTGTCTGAACAAGGCTAAACTGTCGTAGAACCCTATCAACATAATAAGGCTCCACGATATCCACACACTTGAGGAGACCAGTATAGAATGTCATCTTTGGTAAAGAATGATGTCCTCTCTGACCATGATATGGATCCTAGACAACCTCAGTATCATGCATAAAATCAAGTCGTTGTCGCATTGCCTGCAAATGCTGTAATGACAACCCTGCATCCCTTCGTGGGGTCCAACGGTGCACACGCGGCTGATCCTCTAAGTAATGAACGTTAACATGGGGAGTAGCCATCTTGTGAAAATGCTCGTAGATCCATGCCTCTAGTAAAGTCAAATATCCAGAAATTTGCCTACATCCAAGTCTAGAAGCAAGTCCTAATTGCCGATACAAGAACGCTAATCCTGCTGCGCCCCATGCATACCCCCCAACGCTATTCAAGTCCTGTAGAAAATGCAAGTAAATGAGAGATATCTATTCCCTGTTTTATCCGCAAAGAGTGTGCAACCTAATAGATATAATAGGTAACCCCTTGCTGCACGCTCTATAAATTCAGGTGACTCATCATCCGATACTTTGTGAAATCTCTGCCTTAACCATTCAAGTGTAACCGCACTACCACTGAAGCGACCCATCTCAGCTCGTGCCTCATCATTGGTAACTCCTAATGCAGTGACAAATAAATCATGGCACTGACTAGCTAGGACGGAGTTGTCCAATTCATCATCGCAAACAGATACAGAGTTACCATCCACTGGAATTCCTAGTATGTTGGACACATCATCTAATGTGATTGTCAACTCACCAAATGGTAGATGGAAAGTATTTGTCTCGGGTTGCCATCTCTCACAGAATGCGGATACAACAATTTTATTAGATGTCCTGTATGAGCAATCAATAAGCGGTCGCAACCCGGAGCTATCAATATATCTCCAAAACTTGCAGTTAGAAACGGATGGGTCAAATTTCCATGCTTGAAGCTTACAAGTGTGATTGAACACCCTAAGGGGTTCACATTCCTACAGGTACAAATATGAATTACCAATGATCCTCAAAACATATGCATAATATAATGAAGTAAAAATTAGATTAACATCATACCACATTATGCCAAATAGCAGCAGCTACATGACTTGGGAAACTCCTCAGCACCCTCGGATCCTCCGGACTTCCCGGAAATGGATCCTTCAAAATCTTGTCTCCCCATAGAGTCGTTTGAGAATCTATCTGTGCATCATCTGTAGAGGTTTTCCGTTTCCTTTTCGAGGAAGTGGGCCTCTTACCACTAGAACCTTCAGCATCCATATGGACAGTATCCCCGCACTTCCGTCGTATGCAACAACCCAGACGCTGCAAACAACAAAGAAGCCGAAAATTAATCCCCTTCTCTAATTCTCATTCACTGATTCACAAACTCTGATGCAAGCCAATTAACCTCCTGCCCTTCTAATTTCTCCAAAATTGAAACCTTAAGGTGAAAATAAGCGTGACTAAAAGTGCTATTAGGGATAATGTGTTTTAAATCAATTCTTAGTAAAAATGTAAATAAATTATGAAAAATCACTTAAGATGTTTGTTGAAAGCGCTTGTAGACAGTAGACTTACCAATCCAGTCAGTGATGACCAGAGAGAAGACGTGGACCCGCGGAGGTGGTGGCCGGGGGAGACGGAGTGTGGAGGTGGTGGAAGGGATAGGTGGTGGTGGCTGAGGTGCGAAGAAAAAAGGAACAAACGGCGTGTTGGAAATACCAGACCGAGACGTGGTGGTGGACTTGGCGGTGGCTCCGCCAGGAGTCGTCTGGTGGTGGTGCGTGGTGGCCACTGGCTAGGCGACGGAGAAAGCACGGCAAAGTGAAGTGGTGCGCTTCGAAGTCGAGAAAGAGATGTGAAGTGGGAAAGTTCTAGACTTTTAGACAGATTTTGTACAATGAAATGGTCATATTATTTTGTTTCTTGGTCAATACTCAATACAATGGAAAGGACATTAGACCTTAAAAAAAAAAAAAATTAATGAAAATAATTTGAAATTTTTGAGTTTTAACAATAAAAATAAAATAAAAAGTAAAGTGAATAGTATCACGATTAACTTTTTAGTATAAAAATGTGGTTTTTTTTATTAAAGTGAACAGTACCAGAAGTTTTTCGTTAAAGTTCTCTAAAAAAAACAAGAATGATCAATTTCCTCCTAATCCACCAAGTCCGAGGATCCGGCCCCCTAAAATTTGATCTAATGACTGATTCAATGGTCTAGATCCCCGAACAGGAGGAAGGGATCCGAAGATAATCCCTTTTTAAAAATTGGTATTCAGTAATTATACCTCTAGGGTTTTCATTTTTTGAAGATGAAAAAATCACATGTAGGCAGAGTACTTGCTGGCGCATTATATCCATCTTTCTTTTTCAAACTCCATTCAAAGTACAAGAGACAACATAAATTACAAAATGGAAAAGCTGACTGTTCTAGAAAATTATCTAAAAGCTGTTGGCCCGATGCTTGCAGGTGGTGGTGGAAGAGAAGGTGCCGCCGTTACACTGCCAGCAACGTCCTCAGGGAGCAATTTTTTACCCAACCATCACCATTCAAGGAGATAACTCGCACAATGAGGCCACTTGCCGGAGGTTTTGGACTGCTTGTGATAGAATAAAACCCTAGTTAGGATTAACATCGGCTACAAAGTCGATGACCAAACGAAAATTGACAAGATCAGACATGGTAAAGGGGAAATTGCAAGAAAAGTAAATGCAGGAAATGGAAAAGGAAATCAAAGGAAATTCATATCCTCATTCATAGTCACTGTACATCGGGATTTAAATACATCCAAAGATAGTTAAGGTTTAAGATATAAATGGGCCTAATAGTATCACGTATGTAATGGGCCTAATAGCTAATAACAACAATAGCTGGTCTAATTGATCTAATAGAAGCCCAATAGCTTAGAGTCGCATCAAAAATACGGGCAAAACGGGAGGGGAGTACGTAACTAAATCTCTTTTCTTTCCTTGGAAAAAATGCAATTTATATGTGTGTATGTACACGTACTACACGAAAACACGACGAAAGTCTCGTCAGAACTACATGATGGGCAAAAGAATCTATGCATGTATTTCTACACTGACATGCTAGCAACTTCTGGGGTGTTCTCGTTGATCAATCCTTCGTTGAAATGTTCTCTCATAAATTCTACAGCCATAAACGTAAGTGCTGAAGCTGGAATATACCATGTAACCCCTTCGGCCCTCCATACGCTGCGAATTGCATCCAACCAGCCTTTGTACCTAAGGTTCAATACAATATTTGATGGTAACTGGACAACCCTTTTACTCTCTCCGTCTAACTTCGATGCGACGAGTAAAACCATAGACAAGTTTTGAACATGAATATTGTGCGGAACATATCACATATACCAGGTCGGATTAGGGAGGTAATTTCAAAATAATACCAATAAAAGTAACCACAAACAGAACTCATACCTCAAGGTTGATCCTTGTACGTGCAGTCTTGTTTTGATCACATCCAAGGGAGTGGTAAGATATACACTAATGCTTAAAAAAATCAATGCGAGATAAATTACCCTACGGAAAAACACTAATTATTGGACTCAATTTGTCACATCCCGGCCCGGGGCGGATCACTTTTCGGGCCCGCTCCACCACCGTAGCACGATATTGTCCGCTTTGGGCTTACCATTCCCTCACGGTTTTGTTTTTGGGAACTCACGAGCAACTTCCCAGCGAGTCACCCATCATGGGATTGCTCTAGCCCCCTTCTCACTTAACTTCGGAGTTCCTACGGAACCCGAAGCCAGTGAGCTCCCAAAATGCCTCGTGTTAGGTAGAGATGAGAATATACATATAAGGATCACTCCCCTGGGCGATGTGGGATGTCACAATCCACCCCCCTTAGGGGCCCGACGTCCTCGTCGGCACACACGCGACCAGGGTTAGGCTCTAATACCAATTGTCACATCCCGGCCCAGGGCGGATCACTTTCCGGACCGACTCCACCACCGTAACACGATATTGTCCGCTTTGGGCTTACCATTCCCTCACGGTTTTGTTTTTGGGAACTCACGAGCAACTTCCCAGTGGGTCACCCATCATGGGATTGCTCTAGCCCCCTTCTCGCTTAACTTCGGAGTACCTACGGAACCCGAAGCCAGTGAGCTCCCAAAAGGCCTCGTGCTAGGTAAGGATGGGAATATACATTTAAGGATCACTCCCCAGGGCGATGTGGGATGTCACAATCCACCCCCCTTAGGGGCCCGACGTCCTCGTCGGCACACACACGACCAGGGTTAGGCTTTGATACCAATGTCACATCCCGGCCCGGGCCCCCACCACAACCCGAGCCCGATCCACCACCGTAGCACGATATTGTCCGCTTTGGGCCCCGACTACGCCCTCACGGTTTTGTTTCTGGGAACTCACACGAGAACTTCCCGATGGGTCACCCATCCTGGGAGTGCTCTAGCCCCCTTCTCGCTTAACTTCGGAGTTCCTACAGAACCCGAAGCCAGTGAGCTCCCAAAAGGTCTCGTGCTAGGTAAGGATGAGAATATACATTTAAAGATCACACCCCTGGGTGATGTGGGGTGTCACAATCCACCCCCCTTAGGGGCCCGACGTCCTCGTCGGCACACCACGACCAGGGTTAGGCTCTGATACCAAATTGTCACATCCCGGTCCGGGCGGGACCACTTCCCGGGCCCGCTCCACCACCGTAGCACGATATTGTCCGCTTTGGGCTTACCATTCCCTCACGGTTTTGTTTTTGGGAACTCACGAGCAACTTCCCAGCGGGTCACCCATCATGGGATTGCTCTAGCCCCCTTCTCGCTTAACTTCGGAGTTCCTACGGAACCCGAAGCCAGTGAGCTCCCAAAAGGCCTCGTGCTAGGTAGGGATGAGAATATACATATAAGGATCGCTCCCCTGGGCGATGTGGGATGTCACACAATTACAGAATAATGAGGACTTTATTTTATAAGATTTGAGGCTAAAACATGGCTCGACAAGTACTTCGCAGATTCTCATAGTTTAATTAGGACTTTATTTTATATGATATTTTATTATTATTTAGTTTCCTAGTTAGAATAAGAGACCTATGCTTTAGGGTTTGTGCGATGGCTTAGCAAATATATTGCTCGGCCGTTCTTAGTTTTTCCTACGCTTTCTTTTATGTAACTTTCAAGATAGAGAGAATTGCAAGGGTTCTTGGAGATTTTTTACTTTAAGGTGTTTTCAATCATTTTCTTAATAATATTTTCTATGATTTAAATTATGAATATGTGTAACTAATTCCTTTTGCTAGGGCGAAGCCTTGAGCCTTAGCATGAATATGTGATTTTTATTTAATTGCTTATGATTGATTGCATGCGCACTTTGAATTACTAATCACCGTGATTAAAACTATCTAATTGTCTTAATGTCTGATCATCATTAGGATATCTAGAAAAATAATTTAATGCAATTTTGGTCAGAAGGTGCCCTGAAATTGGCGTTGGTTTATTGTGATTAATAATTGTAATTTTACTTAAGATGAACACCACGTTTTAAGATAATTGTGATCAAATTACAATTATTCTATGGATATTAACTTGAAAAGAATAAAAATTTTAACTTGACACAAAAATTAAAAGCCTAAAATGTTATTTCCCACCCCCAAACTTATTTCACACTTTGTCCTCAAGGCGTGGAAAAATAAACAAAAGAAAGAATAAAGAAAAATGATCGACAAACACGACTAACTAATTGAAAGAAACAACGAAAAGTAGACAAAGGAAATAAATAAATAAATGGGTTTTTTGAAATGGGTCCAAAGTAACTAAAAATTGAACCTATTTCAAAAGTCAAAAGTCACTAAAAATTAAACTTATTTCAAAAGATGGTCTATAAAATTAGACCTATTTCAAATTTTTCCATAAATAAATAACAAAACAAAAATAAAAGGAACAAGATTACCCGGAAGGAAATAGACATAGGATCCCGTCTCTTGCCTCGAGCCCAGAGTCAAACGGCTCCATACCGCCTCGTTTCAAAACCCCCTCCTCGGGCAGATAAGGGAAGCTCCAGAGTTGCACACGTGTCGTGCATCCGAGTGGGGAGCATTCTAATATAAAGACTAAAATATGCTCCGTGGCTTTAGAAACCCTAAGCCCTTTCTCCCACATGTCGCAGCTCTGTGTCTCTTTTCTCTCGGACCCCATTTCTCTCTAAAACGAAGAGACTCTCTCGGAGCTCTTCCCATTTTCAAAACTCTCAAGCCCAGTCATCAGTTGGAACCTCCCGTTAAAACAGCGAAATATGTCTGAGAACTATTTTCCTTGATGTGTCTCTGTGGAAGCTTACACTAATGTTCTTCTGTATTAGGTACCCTAGATTCACCAAGAGACTGAAAAGATTGACTCGAATAGTCTCCAAACTCACGGATCTGCAAATTTTTTGAGGTAAAAACCGTAACCCATTTGATTGATTGACTGTGATCTGGTATTTTAATAATAAAACCACTACTGTGACTGAAAAATAACACTCAAATCCAGCGTAGAACCCAGAGAAAACAACCCCTAAGCTGCCGGTCCAGTGGTCCCAGAAGGCAAAATAAACGGCAAATGTCTCGGCCTCTGCAAATCAGGAAGGTAAAGATCTCGTTCTTCTGTTTTCGCTAAGCTCAACATTTACGGGTTCAACTACATTTCATTTATGATGCCATATTTACTGTGTATACACTCCCAAAATGACTTTGTAACAACTGAAAACATACATGCGCTGGAAGAACTTGGATCTCTAAACTGGTAACAACTGCGGACTAAAACATATTTGCTCCCAGAAAAGAATGAAGTAAGCCCTGGATCAGGCCTGCTAAAAAATAGTCATGGGTCCTCTAGCTCATGAATCTGGTTATTCTGTTTGTGTTGTGCAGGGAACCTTCATTCTGGAAGATGGACAAGAGCAAACCAAAGGAAGATGAGTTCGGTCATCACAGATCCCAAACGGCAACTGCAGCGGACGAATCATGGCAAAAGCTTCCACGAACCCCAGATCTGTGCATCTGGGAGGTAAAATTTCGAATCCCTGCAAGTTTAATTGTTGTAGATCTGGTAATAAAAGCTGTACTCAGTTCTGTGGTGTATGGATATGTGATTTAAGTGTGCTCTGCATCCATGCATCGCAAAACTGAGCTGCAGAAAATAACTCCTCAAAATTTATGCCGTGGTACTGGATTTGCAACAATCACCGCCAAACTTGCATCGGTGAATGGCTTCATGTTAACTGCTTTAAATTTTCAGCATAGTTTAGATGTGGTTTATGTTAATGATGACTTGCTGCTGGTTGCATGATTCCAGTATAGGATGCTCTTTATTTTCCATGTATGCAACATGCAATTAACCACTAATTGTGAAAATTAAAAACAGAACTAAAATCGACAGAGTAGATAAAGACAACAACAATTTTTTTGAATTTTTCTATATATATATATATATATGTTTTTGTTTTTTTTTTTGTTATATAAAATTAGATATGTGAATGCCTCCCAATAAATTAAGGAAATAGTTTAGAAAAATTGGGTTGCCTCCCAAAAAGTGCTTTATTTTAAGTCTGTAGCTAGACGTGGCAGAGGTCCGGTGGCTAGATCATTGGTTCCTTCATAGTCAAGACTTGCTTGCACCAAATTTCCCTATGCATGGTTTAAGTTGATGTTTGGTAACCTTAAATGCGAAATCTTTGCTCTCAACCTTGATGTCCACGTTACCATTCTGAAAAACTTTATTAACTAGAAAAGGGCCCTTCCACCGAGACTCCTGTGTCCCTGAAAAAGACTTGAAAACTGAACTTAACAACCACACATTTTTACCAGGCTGTATTTTCTCACAACTTGGATTGCGTGCAACTTTTTATTCTTGCCCTTTAAATTTAGATGGTTTTGGTCAATCTGGTGGCCTGGATAGTTGTCAAACAAAGTTGGTTTTGTTTTTTATTTTTGCACTTCAACCAGCTGAACTTTGTACTGTTGTACTTTACTATCACCCTCACGAATCACATTTTGAGTTTTTATGGGTAGATTGTTAGTTGATGATCTGATCACAAATTTGGCACTAATCTCCCAAGTAGCCGTAGGTGCACTAGGTTGCTGTACCCGTTGTTGAAATTGTGGCTTTGCATGCTGATCTCTATCCCACTTCAAATTAGAATGATCTCTCCAACCTAGGTTGTAAAAATTTGAATACGGGTCATTTCTTTGACGTTGAAAATTATTAAATGCATTAACTTGTTCCGCTGCAAACTCCGGATAAGCAGCTTTATGTGGACGGCTCAAAAAATCATGTGTTGTCATGCAAAACCCCATCAACATAACCATACATGCATCAAGCAAACATTGCATCACAATTTGGCAAAGACAGACTGTATTACTGCCAATAGCCCATAAATGAATAGTTTCACAAAACTATGCAAGGAATTCATCGAAAATTGTGTTAATGAACAAAACGAATGCTAATCTCAAAAGATTGTAAACAAACCTGAAATTGTGGGTAGTCTGCTGCACTAAACAAATTTATGAGCTTCCCTGACTCCACAACGTGATCTATGATGTATGGTGAACCCGTTATCCATTTGACCAAGACCTGGCCTCTTCTTCCATGCATCAGGGCCTTCATGCTATCTAATAATCAACTGTGGTTTTAACAATATCCAAATCTTAGTATTGCAAATACAACACAAGGAAGTAAGCGTAGCAAAAGGATAGAAGGAAATCATCTCAGGCTTAGTGTGATAGAAACATTACAGCTGCAAATCATCTTAAAAGAATTAAAGTTCGACATTTTCTTTCCTTTACTTGTAAAATTCTAAGGGAAGACATAATCAAACCCCACCCACCATCTTCCTATTGAGCCAATGCCAAGGTGATTAAAAACTATCAAAGCAACAACAAACCCATAAGAACCTGCATGCTCATATGCAAGCATTCATAACTAAGCTTTAACAGTCGTCAAGTAACTAGGACATAAAAATACGCCGTTGTAAGAACCTATTTGTTGTCAACATTATATTAGGGTTGCCAACTGATCATCCATATTGGTTTCAACTAACCAACTTCGTATGAAAGGTAAATGCGAAGTTAACCTGTGTTCCTTCAAAATTCTATTGAATGACCTGTCTGCATTTGTTATAAAAGTTACCTAAATTCAAAATTGGAAACATAGTTATTGGTAATTGCTGTCCAAACATCATCGCACTTGAACACCAGAACCAAAATTTATCAAAGGTTTAATACTAGAAAATAGATGTGCATTGTCCCTAGAATACAATTAAAACACGTCATGTTTCGCAGTCACAACATTCAATTGCCTAATAACACGAAATGCAGATTCCATCTTATATTGCCTTGAGCTGAAACTTATTGAGAAATTCCTTAGTGCAGTCAGGACCCCAAAGCAAACCACGCCTCTCAGTCATTCAAAAAAAAGATCGGGATCCATTGATGCATATGACCATAGCACGTCACCACGAATCAAATTTGAACCTTCACATGGAGGATCCAAAATCATTCTTTAAGCCTTGTTTAATTCTTCAAATGTGCCAAGAGACAAAGTACTGCTTAGTTCATGATTGAAAGACATTTTCCTTTTCTTCTTTCCCTTCAATTTCTTGAGAAACTGTTGGCAAAGTATGAAGACAAAGGGGAGGATGTTTACCAAAAATGTCGTGGGTGCTTTAAGTGTCTCCCTTTGCCATCCATTATCGGGAAATATGTATATATAGGTCATGGTGGGTTGTTTCGCATCACACCTCAAGAAATCGAAGGGAAAGAAGAAAATGTCTTTCAATCCTAAATTACACAGTACATTATCTCTTGGCACATTTAAAGAATTAAACAAGGCTCAAAGAATGGTTATAGATCCTCCGTGTGAAGGTGGGTGGGGTTCGATTATGTCTTCCCTTAAAATTTTACAAGTAAAGGAAAAAAAATGTCCAACTTTAATTCTTTTAAGATGCTTTATAGCTGTAATGTTTCTAAACTTCACAAAGGCCTTTGCACTTATGTTTCTATCACACTAAGCCTGAGATGATTTCCTTCTACCCTCTTGTTACGTTTACTTCCTTGTGTTGTATTTACAATACTAAGATTTGGATATTGTTAAAACCACAGTTGATTATTAGATAGCATGAGGGCCCTGATGCATGGAAGAAGAGGCCAGGTCTTGGTCAAATGGATAACGGGTTCACCATAGATCATAGATCACGTTGTGGAGTCAGGGAAGCTCATAACTTTGTTTAGTGCACTAGACTACCCACAATTTCAGATTTGTTTACAATCTTTTGAGATTAGCATTCGTTGTGTTCATTAACACAATTTTCGGTGAATTCCTTGCATATTTTTGTGAAACTATTCATTTATGGGCTGTTGGCAGTAATACAGTCTGCCTTTGCCAAATTGTGCTGCAATGTTTGCTTGATGCATGTATGGTTATGTTGATGGGGTTTTACATGTTTCCCTCTAAGATCGTAAACTCAGTTATCCTAATTGTAACTCAATTACCTTAATTGTTAACTTTGGTAAGTTTTATACGTTTGGAACATTCTTGTAAGCAGAAATAACGACCTTTGTTATCTTGCTTAGTTGAAAGTTCTTTAATTGGATGTTCCACCAAGGAAACTTCTGTACAGAAATCGTTTGTGTAATAGAACAAGAGCATGGAATCAATATAAAGTATATAGATGCAGCGCTTGAAATGTGTTTGTGTGTAAACGCATAGCTGTTGACTTACGGATTTTATCATATAGTTTGTGCACCTTTTTTTCGTGTTCTGTAAATTGACACTAATCTCTTGATGCACATGCAGGCGACGGAAGATAGGTACATAAATAAAGGAGCTTACATCGTTCTAGAACCCCTTACTTTTGATAATCCTGTTATCCGTAGCTTCGAAGAAATCACTCCAAGACCTCAGGTACTGTACTGGTTTTTACTGATCCGAGATTGTACAAGTCCCTGATAAGTTTTTCTTTTCGTATTGGATTTTACTGATCCAAGATTTCATATCTCCATACTTGTGGCTTCCATTGCAGGCAACCCCCTTTTATGATTTTGAAGACTTATCTGATTCTGATCAAGAGTCGGACTCTGGGGCGAGGGAGACTACCCCGTGAAGGCCTCGGTCATCAATCGCCAATCGTACGTTCATGATTTTGTTGCGTCTCTCTATTTTGGAAACTGCATTTTCTTTTGCCTTGCCAAAAGCCATTCCAAAATGTACATGGTTCATCAATGAGATTCAGAAACTTAGTTATGTTTAACCCAAAGAACACAAATTTGACTTACGACGGAGATCCGCAACAAAATCATGAACGTACGATTGGCGATTGATGATTGAGGCCTTCACGGGGTAGTCTCCCTCGCCCCAGAGTCCGACTCTTGATCAGAAACAGATAAGTCTTCAAAATCATAAAAGGGGGGTTGCCTGCAATGGAAGCCACAAGTATGGAGATATGAAATCTTGGATCAGTAAAAGCAAAGTTCAAATGAACATATGGAAGTTAACTGGCTTGATTGAGGTTGGGTAGGGAGTTTAAATTTCTTTCCACAGAACTGCTGCTACTGTTCTGACTACTAAATTGAACCCGAACAAAAATATGTCCGCGCACAGGGGTGACCGCAGCTAATGTCCGCGCGCGGGGGTGACCGTGTTTAATGTCCGTGTGGATCAATATTTTACGGCAAGGTGACCTTTTGTTGGGAGAATACCACACCAATAACCTGGCTGGATTGACCTTTGTGTGTGATTCCCATTTCCAATCTTCATCCCTTGATCATCTTCCTCAAGTTTGATTTCCACAGAAGCTCATCTCCGTACATACATGTGGGATGTCACGGTAAAAACAATTCAAACAAATTACGCATTTTTTTATATAACAAGGCGTGGTTGAATTTGAAATACCGTGACATTCCAATTGCGGGGAAGTTGTTCGCATTGGTCCTAGAATATTTAAAATTCCATTCAAACTCAGATATCAAAGGACAACAACCTGAATATTCAAAGTGCACTTAATTTGGCAACGTTATTACTTAAACAGTTGCTTTCTATCATTTTTATTGGTTTTAGGGTGGAAAGTGAAGCAATTTTCAAGTGTGATGTGCTGTACTAAGGGCTCCATCCGTGTGGGATTGCTTGGTCTCAAACCAATCTTAATGAAGCAAAGGCTTGTTTAAAAGTGTTTTTAAAAAATATGTTTTTTAATTTAAAAAGCACTTGAAGTTCTTCCTCAAACAAACACTAGTTAGGAAGCATTTTAAATGCATTTTCAGAATTCACTTACGTTTTTTTTAAGAATTGGTTTAAAAAACATTTTCACTAAATGTGTTTCAGTGATTATATAAGCACTAGAGTCTACCTTTTATGTTCCTTTGACATAATCTAATCTAATTCTATGTTGTCCTATAAAAGGAGAATACTTTTCTCACCAACTTCAGTTGATGATGATGTTCGTCATCTTATTTATTATCATTAAACAAGTTTAAATTTTAAGTTATATGTAGTGAATAGACACCAATTTCAAATTTAAATTCATCCAACAATGATAAAAATGGTGATGATTATTACCGTCACTAAAGGGTGATGAGCAAAAACACACTTAAAAAAACTTGCATTTCCCCCGACAAAACGAAAGTTTGACAACCTACAACCTTTAGCCAAGTGTGACATGTTTTTGTTTAGTACATCAATATTTTTACATTAAGGGAAGGAGAGTTCGGTTAAACCACACAATAGACTAAAAAAAATGGTTGGTATTTATTTTCATAATTCTATCAAAACGCATGGTTTGATTATCGTTGAAAAGGGCAGTTGTATACAAGAGAAAGGATAGGAAAGCCGACCAATTTATTTTTACCTTTTTTTTTTTTTCTCAAACGATGAAGAAGTTCATGCTTGAAATTTACTATTAAGAGAGGGAATTCGGATATCTTTCTAGGCTCGTTTTGAAGTGCTTTTAAAATAGTTAAAACTGTTTTTGGTGAAATTGATTTTCGGTTTCAAAAATACTTTAAGCGTTTTTTGAAAGAAGTATCAGATAGGTGCTTCATGCATGAAGCACTTAAAATGTCTTTTCAGGGTTCACTTGAATTTTTACTAAGGAGTGATTTAAAAAACATTTTTACCAAAAACGGTTTTAATCATTTAAAAACATTTCCAAACCAAAATCAATAAAGAGAAATATAGAGAAGAAAGATAGATCACTATCTATCACACATCCTATTATCCTTCTTTCTAATTGTTGTAGGCTTCCCGCTAATAAGGAGATTTTCGAAAACTCTTACCATATCATATTATTTCTTCGGCTCATAGTATGATTGAATTGTCCAATTGTAGCCCGACGCGCTGCTCCAATGGCTCGATATGAAAAACGACCAACTCTCCAACTTGTAGCACCATATGTTATAATATGAAAATAGAAAGCATAAGGAAAAATCTCTAAAATATCAATTTTGTTAAAGCATCTCAAACAACCTAACCAATGAGGTTTTATGGCTACTTCTAAAAAATAAAAAATAAATAAAAAAGCTCTAAGGCCATCTCTAACTAAAGGAGGATCAAAAACTCATATCAAACTGAGGGGGCCTAATGATCATGGGTCAAACATAATTTATTATTTTAATTGAATTAATATGGTTATTTAAATTAAACTACCATATTAAAATAAGGTTTTCGAATATTTAAGCTTCTATATTTCTTATCTTTATATAATCTCAATAATTTTTTTGGATAGAATTTCGAGTGACACTTGTCGCTAACGTGAGCAACTCTTCAAATTTCTTATCTTTATGTAATCTCAATAAATTTTCGGATATGATTTCAAGTGACCAGTGTCGCTAAATTGAGCAACTTTCCAGATTTCTTATCTTTACGTAATCTTAATAATTTTTTAGATAGAATTTCGAGTGCCACGTGTCAAAATGTAATTAGTTGTGCAAATTTTAGATAAGATTCTTATTTACGTGACACTTCTTATCTTCAGCTTCCAATGTTAATAAATTGGCTGCATATTGGGGTAGAATTCACACACCTCCAAACACCTTCACTTGTTTGAGAACGACCCTTCACACTATCTTTCGAGACCTATCTATAAGCTATGCAAAGAACTTCATCTTCTTTTCGGGTCCAATCCCTTCATTTCATTGTAGATGTGGCCATTTGAAAATTATTGAGAAAATTAAAGGAAAGATTATTGGAAGATGTAAGAGAATAGAACGTGAAGAATTGAAATAAAATAAGATAAGATAGTATGAAATGGTGAAAAGTATGTGAGAAATGGTATAGGAATGACTTAGGTATTTATAGAAAAAAAAAATTTGTCCAAAAAAAAAATCAATTTCCAACGGTAACCTAATGGCACAATAACGTCAGCTAGCCGTTGCTAGCTAGTGTCATGTTGACGCCAGGTAGCCGTTGACATTCAAATGTGCTGAGCTGATGCCCTGGCAAAATGTCAAGCTTGACATTCTGACGCTGAAGGGCTGGCAAAATGTCAAACTTGACATTCTGGCTTTATAGAGCTGGGCTATAGAGCTGGTAGGCTAGTTGCTCTTGGCCGACCCTTTGGCCGGTTCTCCCATTTTTGGGCGGGTGGGGATCACAAGTCTTTTGGCCTAACTTTCGGTTGGAGACGGTTTTCGTGTTAAAACAGGTTATTTTAGCCCTATGACTCTTTAGCCAGGTCGGTTAAAGATGGCCTAACAGGCTAACTAAATAACAAGCTATCTTGACTTTGTGAACGTTAACTAGCTAAAATTTAGTAGGAGGAGAGAGGGATTTAAAATTATAAAATTACGTAGTTTGTGCGCTTAGGCTTGAGTTGTTAAGTTTAACAAGAAGTAATACAAAAATATTTTAACTTAAGCCAAAATAGTTAGTACCGTTAGAAGTGCTGGCTTGCCAAACATTTGAGTCGTTTGGCTAGATAACAAAAATTTAGTCAATATTGTTGGCGATGCTCAAAACAATTGCGAGAGATGATATTATATTATTATCAGAAAATTAGATTATAAACCAATCGACGCATTTAAATTTCTTTTTAGAAAAAAGGTAAGAAAAAAAAAAATTCCCTGGTTTATCAAAATGTAAAGAAGTTGGGTTTGTGGGGTGTATCGCTGCGTGGATAACAGAGCAAACGGGTGGGTTGGTTATTGTTCCTCCGGAGAATCCAATTTCTTCTTCAAAAGATTCAGAAAATCCCTCTACCAAAAGCTGGGTTTCTCTCAGATTTTCCTCACGAATTCACTGCTTCGTTAAAGTAAGCTTCTTTCTCTCTCCTTTTAATTTTATTTTCTCTCTCCTCCATCGCCAAGAAGACAAGAGCTCCCAGCTGTTTTCACCTTCTTGCCAATGGTGGTCTGTAAAATGGGTTTTCTGCGGCTATAAGAACTTGCTTTCAATTCGGTATAGCTCAGATTTTCGATATTTTGCCATTTCTGGGATATTATTGCGTTTTTGGAGATATTGAGGTTTGTTCTTTGATGAGCTCTCAGTGTAGGTTGCTGACTTGCTGTTAGTAATTGGGTAGGATTTAGATTTTTGGCATTCATCGAAAGTGGTTTCTTGCTTCTCATATGTTGTTGTTCTTGTAGCTCTTGGTTGATTATATTTTGTGATTTTTGAGGAATTTGGCTCTGCAATCGGTTTATTGCTGCAGAAATTGAGGTTTTTTTTTTTTTTTTTTTTGGTTTTTGGACTTGCGTATTAAGCCTATTCACTGTTTTGTTCTTCTTCAGAAGTAGTATCTTTGTTATCTTCCGGATTTTGGATGCTGGGAATTCTGTTCTGTTGAATTTGCGGCAGCTATTTTAACTCCACAAATCTGTGCTTGTTAGTTCAAGTATACATTTTCATAACCGATTGCGCCAAAACTATAAAGGGTTTTTGATACTTAAGTTGGAACATTTCCCTCCCGCAAAGTTGGCAAATTCTTGGTATTGGGTTGTTGGTACTGAGAACTGAAAGAGAGGAAAGTTTTCTTAGTGGAATCTGGCTTTCGGAAAGAGGGAACATATGGACTTGTGGGTTGTTGCAGCAGCTGCAGGCGCCGGATATTTGACTAAGTATTGGCAGAACATATCCAAGAATGGGGACAAAGATGGCTTGTTAAATTTGTCTTTTGGGGATGCAAATCTTGACAAATCTGAATCCTCAAGGCATCCTTTACACAGACTAGGACACAGAAAGAAAGTGGGTGATGATGTTTCTACTGATAGAAAAAAGGCTTCGGATGCTTACTTGTTAGAAAGTTCTTGTGGGACAGACGTGGCTTCTACTAGTGGGTATGATGGTGAAAAGCTGGGAGACTTGGTTAAGTACAAGGATTGCAATGTACTTTCTTTATCACACATGTCACCGGTACACTCGGGAAATGAAAATGAGAATGGGGATGGGGCTTGGATAAGTCATGATATTGATGACAGTACTGGTGCCACATTGCCTAAATCTTCGAGTGGAGAAAGGGGTTCTTATCATGTTCCTCTAAAAAACAAAAGTTCTATTAGAACTAAGCGTTCATATGGGCATTTGATTAAGCCAGTAAATTCCTTAGAGAGTTGCCTTGTGGCTCAGTTATATAAAGAGCGTGCTGAAGAGGAACATGTGCTTACCCTTCCATCACCAGTCTAGTCCAAGTATGAGACCATTGTTTGTGACTGATGGAAACCGAATTATCAGCAAAGCAAGTGGGGATCATTTCAGGTCTCAGATTGGAATCGAGGAAAATAAGCTGCATAAGGAAGACTACTTGGAAACTAATGAAAATGCATGTGGGGTTCCTCCAGAACCAAAACTTGGTTATTTGGATCTGCCCAAGAAGATGAAAATTAAGAGAGGAAAGGGGCGGCATGGAAAATTGAGCAGTGCCAGTAAATTGTTCAATGGAAAACACTTACATTCTGAAGGTAATCCTCTTCTCATATTGTAGGGGTAATTTTATTTTGGGGTAATTCTGAATATTTTCCAGATTTTTCTCAACTAGGTTCCACTTCATAAGGGTAACCTATCTTTATTTTAGACTTTAGAGGCTTTTTAAGTCTGTCTCCTTGCTTAATTTTTTTTTTTTTGTGTCATGTTCTTTCCTTGGCATATTCAATTTCTTAGGAAACATGGTATATATTGAAAGAGGGGAAAATTCGTATTCTCTGGAGTTGTTAGGTTGCTAATCAAGGGAAAAGTCATTTGTTTATATGTTAATGCTCTATTAAGTCAATGTCCCAAATGCATATATGACTCCAATCGTAAAAGCTGAAAATTCTGTTCACCTAATATCCATATTTGTTATACAGTATTTCTAACTTATCTCATTTCATGTCCTAATGCTTTTCCCTTCATCAGGTTCACTGGATGGAGCAGTTCTTCTCTGTCTTGGGATTTCTATTGGCATAATATCTTCTTTGATAGCAAATAAAAGAGAAGTTGACAAGTTGAAAGATTTGTTGAAGCAGACCGAGAACTTGGTTCAGGATCTAGCAGAGGAACTCCAAATGAAAGATTCAGTAACAATGAAGGAAATAGCTAATGAGAATTATGGTGCACAAGATACTTGTTACAGCTCCGTTTTTGATAAGGCACCAAATTCTTTTTCTACTGAACAGAATATGGACAAATATGATGGTAAAAATTCATATAACTGGAAAGCAGAAGAGAGTTCAGAGTCGATGAGTAAAATAGAAGCAGAGCTTGAAGCTGAACTTGAGAGGTTGGGGTTAAACATGAACAGTTCTATTCCGGAGAGAAGATCAATTGATGTTGCTGAGGTCAGTTATGTTTATCTTTGTATTCATATGTTTAAGCAGCACATCTTTACATTTTAGTTTAGCTTTGAATTCTTTGTTGACTGGGTTCAAGTATCTCACTTTAGTAAATATTCGGCCCCTTTCTTATTATGTAAATAATTTTCTGCACTGAAGTTTCAGTTCTAGTATAGTGTCTTTCTAGAACACGAATGCTAATTCCATAGGACCCGTTTATTACTGGCTTTCTATAATTCAAATGCGTTTTTTGGCTTATGTAGTGATCTCATCAGATTCTTTAAGCTCATCAGATTCTTAAGTGCTAACGGAGATGATAATTTGTGCAGCTTGACCCAGACTTAATGGCAGATTTTGCTCAAGGCGAGCTGAGAGCTGACTTGGTTGGTGGGCTATCTGTTGCCCAATCCATGTCAAATGAAGAGGCAAGCAGTACCTCTACGGATTATTACTGTGCAAACTATGCAGTTTCTCCCAGAGAGCTTAGCTTGCGTCTGCATGAAGTTATCCAATCAAGACTAGAAGAACGTGTCCAGGAGCTTGAGGTGTCTCTACAAAACAGCCAAAGGAAGGTCCAACTCGCAGAGTTGAAGCACAAGGATTCTTGGAGAGACTTCTCAGACAATCACATACATTCCAGAATCCATGAGATTACAAATTCTGCAGAAAATTGCAAAACCACGGCAGAGCCTCTAGTCATGAACTTATCGGGAGAAGCTTTAGATGCGTACAACGAGGCTCATGAAGAGTTGATGAAGATCAGTGAATCAGACGAGGAAGATTCACCTTGTCCGATTTTTGAAACATTCAGTGCTCAGAACCAGAGTCAAACTCAAAGTGAAGAGGTGAATGGTTCTGTGGGGAATTTTGCTTTCAGTAAAGAGGAAACCGCAGGTGAAAATTCACCTTGTCAAGTTTTTGAAACATTCAGGCGTCAAAGCCCGGGTCAAATTCAAAGTGATGAATTAGATGGTTCTGTGAATCGTTTTGATTTCAGTAAAGAGGAAACCGTAGGTGATGATCTCCTTTCATTCATGAGCAAAGCAAGTATATCGGATGAGGAGCGCATTTCCAGGGTTCAGCGTTCAAATAAATCATCTGTCAGTGGGGAGAACAGTGATGATTCCGATGCTGAGATGGAGAAACAGTTGATAAGGCAAATTGTGGAGAAGGCCAAGAAAGGTTCTCCGGTAGTCCTGAATGCACAAAGGTGGTTCCGGTCAATTGATGAGAACGAGAGTTGAGTCGAAAACAGGAATGAAGTTTTGCAGTGTATAGATTCATAGAAAATATGAAAATATAGAAAGTGGTTAGGTATTCATTCTGTAGCTAAAGCTAATATGCCATTCATTTGTAACGTCGTTGGTGTTTACCGATTTCCGAAGCTTATCGAGGCTTTTCGTTATTTAATCATCAGAAACTTTTCTCCAATATTTTCAGTTTTATGTACTCTCCTTCCCATTTCTGCCTCGCCTTCCTTGTTTCTGTCCCTTTTTCCCACTTTTATGAGCGAAGTCATAAACAAGTGCAAGGGGAGTTTCCTCCTTTATTACGGGTTTTTGGACGAGCCAGTGCCCTATTCTAAACTACTGTAATACACGGCAAAGAGAGTTTCAAACTTGAGTGCAAGACGGCGGCAAAGAGAGTTTCAAACTTGAGTGCAAGAATTCGGCACGCCGTTTTTCCAACCGTTAACATCCCGGACAGAAATAAACAAGAGCTTGCAAATTTCACTTTCCTTGAACACTTGCTGGATAGATTTGACAAGGTCCTTCAACAAGGGATACATTTCATGAGGGAGAGAACGAGTCAACAGTTAATTCCACAATTCAAGGTCCTTCATTAACAAAGCACACAGAAAGGTGCGTGAAGTTTGTGACAGGCAAATACGGCATAAAATGTAATAAAATGGTTCGGAGAAACGGGGAAGGGAACATGAGAAGGCTGTAACATAAACAAAAAAAATCTACTTGTAGCACTGCCGGAGAAGCTAACAGCCCCTGAAATCTAATAATTATTATCAGGCCCTCTTGGCGAAGTCACCAGCATCATCATCGTCCCTATCGTTTCCTTCCAGTGGATCATCCAGGCCAAAGCCAGTTTTGTTCTCTCCAAATGGAGCACTAGCAGTGCCAAAGCTGTTGTCGCCACCAACACTGAAGTTATCGGCAGTACCAGCACCAAAATTGTTACTATTGCCAAAACCTCCACCGGGAGCATCATAAGCGTTTGCACTTGGATAATTACCAGGACTGTTGTAGCTTCCTTGACCATATCCAGTGTTTCCTCTTCCATAGCTGTCACCTCCGCTGGGTCCATAGTTACCATAATTATTTCCACCACCAGATCCATAACTACTTTGACCGTCACCGTAGTTATTATAGCTGGGGCGAGGCCTGTCAGTAGCATAATTCACCCTTACGCGGCGGCCATGAAGCTCCTACAGAATTTTCAGACAAAATTTAACAGTTGCCAAGGTATAGGAAGTAGCAGTGAGAATACATAAGACGACTATACTAATGCAATTTCATGTGACAAAACAGGTTTTGTATTATTTTAATTCTGCAAAATTGAATGTTGAAAACCTGCTAGTATCAAAGTTTTAAATCCCAGACACTAATTCAGTACTCAAAAATACTCCTCAAAGTACATAGTAAACAAACGAATTCAATAGACCACTATTATCCAATACCATTTAACGAAAATAAGAAAGAATATAATAACAAAACTACCTGCCCATCCAAGGCCTGGATAGCACTAGATGCTTCCTCGCTAGAAGTGAAGGTAATGAATCCAAATCCCCTTGATCTACCACTTTCGCGGTCCATGATGATTCTTGCTGCAACATTTATCAGGTCAATCAGCATCAATCATTTTTTTTTTCATATTTTACAAACAAACTTGTATTGAAACTAAAATGTGAGTTATCATCAGACAATGCAAATGGAAAGATGGAGAAACATGACGTGACAACAGAGGTTCACAATAAAGAAAAATCAAAGGGATCATAACATAAGTGAAGCCCACATCCACACTTCACCAAGCCTCATAAGCATTTGACAGTCATCTGACCCATTTGACAATCCCGTTAAAAGAAAGGCCACTGCAAGTCTGTGTATAATCTAATGCATTTTTGTAATGGCCTTAGCTTATAAAGTCGCACAAGTCTAATTTTGTCTAGAAGTCCCAAAAGTAACACAAGCAAGCTAATTACATACCCTCAACAACTTCCCCATATTTCTGAAAAGCCTCTCTCAGACTCTGGTCATCTGTCTGGTACGAAATACCTGCATTACAAAAGTGGGAGGCATCTTAACACAAATTCAAGCAACATGAGAGGAGGAATATCATATTTGGAAATATTGAAGTCCTGAAATCACCTCCGATGAACAGCTTTGAGCTTGCCATGGATGACATGCATCTTATAGCTTGATGGATGGACAGTTTGAGAGGAGATACTTCAGACCTGATCTGCTTGTTTGCAGTCTGCCTAAGTATGCTCCCAATTTTACTTAAGAAAGCCATCGTAATCACCTAAAGAAAGCACAAGCACACAAGCTTCAATAAACAAATATAAATCATCAACAATCATCCTGTTCTTTAGCACAAGTACCGCAAAGTGGCAGAACACTAAACATGTTATAATCATGTTAACGCAAAGTCGTGATTATGTACTATGCATAAGAAACCTTAATCTAAATTGTGTTTATGTATTACTTAACTAATACATAAGATTAATTAGAGACCTATACAACGATCATCGAAAATAATTTCTTCACCTACTTCTGAAACAAAACAACCCAATAAGAACGTGATGCGATCAAGCAGTTCCGCACTTCAAAAGGGTTACAAAATCACAAAAAACAAAAAAAAATAAAATCTTCTTGGTTCTTAAGAAAGTGTAGGGAAATGTTTCAAATGAAGTTGATTATAAAAACCTATTTCGAAGAATCTCAAGCAGAAAACTTTATTTCCACCCGATATTCGATAAATCGAAAAAGTACAACCCAAAGATTTCCCACCGCAAACACACACAGGTTCTTCCGTTCCGCAGCATCCATAAACCCCACAAATCAAAACTTCACCTTCAAAACACTAGAAACTACAATCACACACGCACAGAGATACATCCACGTACGAATCGTATACAAAACCCCCACATGCAAATATCAAAAACCCTAAATCCCTTCCAAACAAAATAAACAAAAACCCGAATAAAAAAGCAACGAAAAATGGAAACAAAAACCAAATCAAACGGAATATCAAAAGCATCGGAAGCATAACAACAACGGACGTAAGATCGGCGCGAGTGTTCGACGGAGATTTACCTTGTCCGGTTCTCACTCTGTCACTCTGCTCTCAGGAGACCGACTACAAAACCCTAAGCTTTCTGATTTCGAATAGGGTTTATGAGGTAAAGGGGGGAGTTGGATTATATGGAGAGCTCTGGGAGATCTGATCCGTCGAGGTTGGGGCCGAATTTACAGCCGTTGGATTTGAGCCGTGACGTTGAGGGTTTGTGGATGTCCATTGAGCGGTGCTGCCTCCACGTGGACGTTTGTATTTGGGTTGTTTTATGGTTTCTGAGACGGCCAGGCAAGCTATCTTTAGTGAGCCTCAAAATATCTGTGGACGAAGCCCAAAACAACTAAAGCCCATTCAATTTTTTTAGCACGTAAATAATTTTGACGGATATTTACATTAACGTTAAAGTGCAACACGAGTTGAGTTTCAATTAATCGGAGTTTAAATGTAATTAAGCATGTGATACAATCCTATTTTAAACTGTTTTAGTTTTTAACTAATTAACATTATTGTCACTTTTTTGTTTTAGGAATTTTAACTCGATTTTATTTGTATTGTATGATTGACTAAACCATTACAACTGTTTTTTACATGAATATTTCCCCTTCTTTCACGTTCAAAATTATCATTCAAATATTTGCTACTATTAGCAAGGTATGCACCGATAAGCGCTCCCCTCAACTCAAACCCATGGTTTTGATGTAATCGCTTACCCACCTATTCTTCGAAACATGGGTGCAATGAGGTAGCACAATATCTTTGGTCGAGTCACTTATGATCGATTAGGTCAAATTGATTCCCACCTTTTTACGTCAACTATTTGAAAATTATTGACATTAGTCTGTCATTTTGCTTTATGATATAATTGTATTTATCTTCAATTGTAAATGAAACGTTTTATATTTGACACATGTGATGACGGGTTTGATTAAATTATTATCGTTCACTTGTTATGTCTTGGAAGATTTATAATTCAAAGTGAAATATATTATGTAAATTGTAGGAAAATTAGCAAAAAAAAAACTAATGTCATCGTTTGGTTAAACCAGTAAAAAGTCAAAAAGATGTGCGGCTAAGATTGTTTCCCAACGCCATCGACCAGTCCAAGCAGCTCTTCCAACAAAACACCCGAGAAGCATTTCTCAGCCGAACTCTCAGAGCCGCGACCAAATCTCAAATCAAAAATCCCAAATTCCGCCCCAAGATCCGAAATGGATCCGATTATCGAACACCCAATGGCCCAAAACCCAAGACCCCCAACAATTCTCGAATCCCTGGGCGAAGAACTGATCAGAATAATCACTCCGGTCTCCGTCTGTATGCTGCTGGTGGTCCTTCTGGTCACGGTCCTAAACGACGACGCTTCATCCTCGTCGGAGACGGTGAACTCAATCGCCACCATTGCCTACGACGAGACCGCCTCGGACTCCTCCTGGGACAAATTCGTGGGTGCCCTCTTAAACGCCCTCGTTTTTGTCGCCGTCGTCACGGTCGTCACGTTCGTTTTGGTGCTCCTTTTTTACCTCAGATGCACCAGGTTCCTCAAAATCTACATGGGTTTTTCGTCTTTTGTTGTTCTGGGATTCATGGGCGGAGAAGTCGCCTTGTTTTTGATCGAGGACTTTAATGTTCCGGTCGATTCGATTACGTTTGTTTTGGTGTTGTTCAATTTTGCTGTTGTTGGGGTTTTGGCGGTGTTCATGTCGAAAATGGCGATTTTCGTGACGCAGGGCTATTTGGTTGTGATTGGAATGCTGGTTGCTTATTGGTTTACGTTGTTGCCCGAGTGGACAACTTGGGTGCTGTTGGTTGCCATGGCATTGTATGATCTTGCCGCGGTTTTATTACCCGTCGGGCCGTTGAAGTTGTTGGTGGAGCTCGCAATCTCTAGGGATGAGGAGATTCCGGCTCTGGTTTACGAGGCCAGGCCCGTGAATGCTCATGATTCTCAGGGTAATGCGGGTGAGAGGAGGGTTTGGAGAGATAGGAGAAATGAGAATTCGAGTAATGGGAATGAGAATCCCGGGTCAAATTCTAATGTCAATGTCGATCACACTTCAGGTTTGAATTCAAGTTCGAATCTTGGTGAGTTTGGCAATGTTAATAATGATTCGAGTTTGGTTAGAGCCGAAGAGGGGCGGATTCCAGATAGGGGTCAAGAGCTATCTGCCCCATTACTCGAGCGTGTAGCAAATGTTCCGCCTCGCAGGCAGGAAGATGTGGCGAGTGAAAGTTTGTTGCTTGAGGGCATCGGATTGGGGTCCTCCGGTTCAATCAAGCTGGGATTGGGAGACTTCATATTCTACAGTGTTTTAGTCGGGAGGGCAGCAATGTATGATTTTATGACCGTGTATGCGTGTTATCTTGCCATCATAGGTGGCCTTGGAGTTACTCTGGTACTGTTAGCTTTGTATCAGAAAGCTCTGCCCGCTCTTCCCGTTTCAATAATGCTCGGCGTACTGATTTATGTATTGACACGGCTCTTACTCGAAGTTTTCGTTGTACAATGTTCTTTGAACCTCATTATGTTCTAGAAGTGGAAGTTTTATTGCAGAAGATTGACAGGCAGCTGCAGAATGTATATGAAGCATCGGAGCATACTATGTGACACCGATGATTTCTCGTTGCAACCGGTGTATTTCTTTTCTGTGAACTGGTTGCACGTCCGGAATCTACATTGTTTCGTAAAGTTCATTTCAAATAGGGTAAGATTGTGATTTTGAAGTTCCATTGGAGTCCGACAACTGCAAGTTTGGGAGACGGGAGGACGGCGTTTGCATCGGAGCATCGGAGGAAGCCGGAAGGCCTACATATGTTTGTACCAATAACATTAAATGTTTGATTGTTTGTTTCAGCTAGATTCAGTTGCATATTGAAATCGATGTTCATTGTACCTAGCACATAATAAACAAAATAATTAAAACGAATTCGGCCTCGTATTAAAATGACCGAGCACATTCCTCCTTCGGGTACAAGAATATAGCCAGAACGGAGTTTGATCATTCAGAACATCATCGGAATGTCGAACATTAATACAAAGACGTTCGTGGCTCGGCGAGGGTTCATGAAAACTAGGTTTTATGATTGTTTTGGTACAATTTGAAAAATCGACTAAAAACCGTGAGTAATTTTCTTGACTTCTTTTCGCAAAACGCCCGATTGTTGGATTTTGCCAAAACCTTTTTCTTGCCGGAAAATAGTTTACGCTATTTGAAGGCGGTCTCGCTATTTATCTTCCCACATAAGCGTTGTTTATTGAATTTTTGGACTTAAAAACATAAAAATATAATAGGAAATACTAGCAAGGACCCAACAGGATCCTCTCCGAATCCTTTTGGTGAGGATATCGTCAATTGTATCCGTTCATCATACATTGTGAACGGATATGTTTCACGAATCTCTGGAATCCTAACAAGAGAATCCGGCGAGGATCCAGATTCAACGAGGACTAGATCATAGCCAAATCAACTTTAGGGTGACCGTCACGCCTAAAATATTTCTCTAAACGACGTCGTTAAGGAGACATATTTGAAGATTGTTGTGCCTACTTGCTCCAACTCCCGCCAGGACAAAAAGGGCAAATACAGCCTTGGCTGCAAGAAATTAGTTAAGATGAGGACGCGCTCGGCAAATTAAGTTTGTCATTAGATGGAAAATAGAGAGAGAAAGTAGAGAGAGAAAGAAACCCCAAGTCTAAGCAACGGCCTTCTAATCCTCCTCCTCTGGTTTCTCTCGCTCATCCCCTTGTCAGTTTCATTTTTCGGGTTTTCGATTTTGTTGTTTTCTTGAATTTTCGGTCTTACCCCACCATTGCTCGTAGGTTGGCATCGATGCGAAACTGAGCCTGCTGATTTTCAGGCCGGTAAGGAATCGTCGTCGATTTTTCAAAGGCCGGAAGGTTGGCAGTCTCTCTAAGGGCACGTTCATTGGCATTTGGTTTTGCATGTAAGTTTAAAGTTTTCTAACGTGTCCTTGTTTTTAATCTCGAATTCAAATTTCATGAACGATAATTGCTGAGGTCTTTCCGGATCATGTTGAGCATGCAATTCGAATTTTCAATTTAGAACACATGTATGAATGTGTTCAAATCTTAGGGCCAACGATCGTGGAACACATTGTGATTTATGGTTCATATCGAATCTATGGATTCGAGGTTTAATGTCTCTAACAAAAAAATGAAAACCAAAAACGAAATGGTTACTGGACGAGCCTACTTTTTTCGCACATTGTTGTCCTTGTGTTTCTGTTTCGTTTTTTTATTCCCAGAAACCTGATGGTTTTGGACTGCAGGAGGCAGAACCAAGACAATTTTTAGTTATGGGATCGGCAGATGAGGGAAAAAGGTTAAGCCCTTCCTCCTCTTCCCCATCCGCCTCGTTACCAACATTTTCGGACACTCTCCACCCAGCGTCCACCACGGAAACAGCCCCCAAAACCACAACGACCTTGCAACAACCTGATCAGGACAACAATGTTGTGGAAACTTCGGATCCTGGATTCAATCAGACAACATTACCAGGTGTGGAACATGGAGATGGAACAAGAGACAGCGATACGAGGAAAAGCCCTGCAGCTACAACTCCCTGTGGAGTTGATATTGCAGGCAAAGGAAGCAGCGGGTCAGGCAGATTAGACCCGTCCAATCAGTTGAATGAGTTGAGGACGGATCCAATTACCGCTCTAGGCGAAGCTAACACTTCTACCGTAGGAGAAAATTTAAGTTACTCTCAGGTATCTGATTGTTCCGAAGCCTTTGAATTGGGTGCAAATGCAGCCACTGACGAGGATTTTGCCGCCTATGCGGGCACAGAGCCCGCACAGGACGTGCAACCTAATGATGGACTAGAAGGGTCACATTCTCAACCAACAGTTGATGCAAGCGGTTCAGCAACACAATCTCCGCCAACGCAGGTGATGGAGAGGCCAGGCGACCCTGCCTCCTCACCGTATAGGATTCCGGATTACGTGTTTGCTAGGAACAAATCAACATCCCCAATGGAATGGAGCCCCGCTTCCAACGAGTCATTGTTCAGCATTCAGATGGGAAATATGAGTTTTACCAGAGACGAGATTAACTGGCTGTGTAAATCCGGTGAATTGGGCTTACCTGGTGAGGTAAGTTACTTGCCTAGTGGTCCATGCAGCATTGACTTCACAAGCAACCAGCCACCGGCTAAGCAAACGGCGCAATCAGCAGAGAATGCTTCCGATAAGAAAGGCAATGTGAAGGAGGAGCCGAGTCTGAGGGCAACCGAAGCAAAAGCTGTGGAAACCATGAGAGAAGTTATAAGGGAAAATGCAGAAAGTCGTGAGAAGGAGAAGGCACCCATCGCGGGCGAGGGCGGCAAGTATCATTCGGCTTGCCTCTCTCATGTTTCGGATGGAAGTACAAAATCTTTTGCATTCCCAATGTAAGTTGCTGGTAAATGTTAGCAAAATTGAAGGTTAAAACATGATTTTAGTCTATGAAGTGTTCACAAAGTTACACTTGCCACTGCATTTTACGTCGAATCAGGTCTTGTAGTTGCAAACTGTTCCGACTTCAGGACATTCGTCATGTTGATTTCTTGTCCAAAGTCCGTCAAATTTACCTTCCTGTGTAACGCGTATGTGACGGATTGGTACAAGGAATTAACAGAAGTTGATGAGTGTCCTCGCGTTGGAACAAATTGCAAACTATAGGGATCAAGTTTGACGCAATCCGAAATACTGGTAGAAATGGAACTTTGTGCAGACTACAAGGACTAACAATGTGTCTCGAACAATGATGGGATTAGCTTGAAATACTGTCGTTTGAACAATCTCATACGAACAAATACCTACTTGCATTGTAACTATGTATTTTTGCTCATTTGCATGTTGAGCAAACATCTGAACATTTTTCTGTTCCATGAAGATTGGCAGGGGACGGAGACATAAATGTGTCGCTACGGGGAGAAGGAGCGAAACACAAGCACCAACCGGGGTCAAAGCCACCGTCGCAGCGACAATCGCGGTCGCAGACGCTAGAAGAAACACCGGAAGCATCGTCTCAGGCCTCAAAACCAACCCCAATTGAACCCAAGTGCAGATGGGGGCTGTCTTGCTTATCTTGTTGCCCATCATGCTGTACTTAGCGAGAGTGGGGAATTCAGAATTTGAATGTTGGGGTCTCAATGGTAAAGGTCTAAGTTTTTTAAGATAGAAACATAGCTCGAGCGCAAACAAACTTCAGTTCACCCATGGAGGCATTTCATGGAACATTTGATGGGCTTGTTGCCTAGCAGTGTCACATACACCAACATATATCGACATTTGCGAAAGCAATTGACGAGTGCTGTCGAGAGTAATTATCGAGTGTTGTTGACGTAACTTGATTGCTATCGAGATATGCCTAGCATGGATTACATCAAACACTTAGTGGGCACAAAAGGGGCTCATACCATACATTCGGAGTGTCCTGAAAACCTTCACGTGATTATTTTCTAGCATCCAAGTGGTCTCAAAGTGGTCCTGATACCACTTTGGTCCCAATGTACATCCGTCCTATTGCTTAGAGGGTAAAGTTATTAACACTTGCAACAAAAAGAATTGAAAAAAAAAAGGACAAAAAAAAAATTCTAGATTAGGAGTTTATCTCTTGTTGTTGTACATTATATATGGTTACACGCATTCACTTATTATTTTCTCTCCTTGGAGTTGTATGTGAGGTTAGCTTGTTTTTTTTGCATTAATAGCGATTAATTAAACTAATTATTTAGGTATTTCCAATAGGGAAAGTAAATATTTAATCCATGTTAATGCAAGACTTCATCATGTTCCAATTTATTGTGTTATTTTCTTGTAAATTCACATGGACGATTACATACATTTGATTTGGCAAAAATAGTTAACATACCTGCGTTTTTTTGTTTAACAAGAGATGATCTTATAGCGACTTTGTTACAGTAGTCCACATTTTTGGAAGCCGATAAGGCTCAAAGGCATTTCAGCCATTCTCTTAATCACCTCGTGTGATTCACACAACATCAAGAATCAAACTCAAGACGTACCGTGTGAAAAATGTACCTGAAATTTTACCATTAAGACATCCCGTGGTGGCTAATGTACATGTGTTTAGTGTCAGCATGTATGCAAAGACTCGTTAATTATGAGGAGCCAAATAGTATTCCTAACAATATTCATGTTGTAATTTACCAAAAACAAAAAGATGAGTCATGTCAAAACAAAATTTCATTAACATATACGGTACAACTTTAATGCTGTAAACATTTTCATCATGCAAGGCAAAATCACTTATTTATTTCTTAAAACTAACAAAATGGACAAAAGTGAAACAAATATGAAAGTTTGAGATCTACAGGTATCTGTAACTAAATTAGAGGTTTAAGCTAGTCAATTCCAATAAAACTCCGCAGATGGAGCTTTATCCTTCCTCACAATTTTGGAGGCGGATCTGTTACACAATTTTTTTTTATACAATTTTTGGCACGAGTTTTTATACGACCCACTCTGTAATATAGTTCAACGATATGAACTGTCTATTTTTTAGAACATCATTCACAGATCATCTTTATAAAAAATTAGACATATCCAAATCCATTAAAAACATTTATTGGTAATGAAGAAAATAGACGAATACGTTTCTACAAAGAAACTCTAAACCCTTAGTCCAACAATCATATGATTTCAGATTTGGATGATTTTTAGTAGACATAATATTTGAGAAAAGATTTAAAATGTAAACAATTCAGATCGTTGAAATACACTACAACTTAGACCCCAATTTTTTTTGTAAAATATTATATAAAAAAAAGAGATGCCTCGGATCTGTCTCATTACTCATTTAACAAAATTTCAATAAAACTCTAATTATCTTTTGGATCCCGTTGTCCAGAAAGGCCCACAATATTTCAGTAACCCAAGCCCGTTAGCAGCAAAACAACGGGAGGGTAAAATGGTAAAAGAACGAAACGAAATCTAACCGGCGGGGGCGCCAAAAAATCCAAACCAAAAACCCTCGAAACCCGAAATTGGCGCCAAAACACGTAAACATTTTTTGGAAGCCTTGCGGGAAATAAAAACGATTTCAAAAAGTCTCCCGCCGGAATAAAGTCGTACAAAAACCCCCGACTCCAACACGCAGGCGCTCTCATATCACCATCTCTCCGCCTCCATACATTTTTAGAGAGAGAGAGAGAGAGAGAGAGAGAGAGAATGGCGAAGTTAGGGCCGACCCCAGATGCGATTTCGACCATCTTGGCGAACAAGTCGCCGGACGAGTCCGTTGAGCTGCCGGAGATCGTGGTTCAGGTCTGCGATCTCAGCCCCAGGGGCAAGTCTTTCATGTGAGCTTTTCTCTTTCTTTTTGTTTTTCCTTTTTTCATTTCATTTGTTTCTGGGTTTTTAGAGATCCCTCTTTAGATCTGGATCTGGTTACTTTCTTCAATTTTTGGAAATTTAAGTTTTGGGTTTTCTGAAGTGATTTGTGATGGGTTTGGATTGTGAAAATTTTGGGTGTGATCGAGGTTCTTGTGTTTTGGAACTTGGTGTTCTAGGTTTACTGCTACTGATGGAACTGCGAAGCTAAAGGGGATGCTCTCCTCGCGGCTGGGCCCCCAGGTCACCTCTGGGGAGATTCAGAATCTGGGTCTCATTCGCGTTTTGGGTTACTCTGTTAATTTCAATTCGAACTTGTCTGAAAAGTAAGCGATTCAATCTCTCTCTCTCTCTCTCTCTCTCTCTCTCTCCCTCTTTTGAAATGTTGGGAATGGAATGTTGAAGTTTTGTTTTGTTGTTTTCAGCTATCTGCTTGTAACAAAATGTGAGGTGGTTTCACCTGCGCTTGAGGCAGAGGTGAAAAATGAGGTCAAAAGGGAAGATGTTGGGATTATATTGAATCCCAAGCAAGAAATAGTTTCAGAATCTGCTGCCCAAATTGTGCATGAGCAGGCTGGGAAGGTAAAAAAGGAAGATGTTGGGGTTATATTGAAGCCCAAGCAAGAAATGGTTTCAAAATCTGCTGCCCAAATTGTGCATGAGCAGGCTGGGAAGTAAGTGTTTTGGTTTTGCTGCCAATCAGTTGTGACTGTGTATTTGAATTTATGATTGTGTTTGTTGATAGTTTGATTTTGTATGTATTGATTTCAGTATGGCTCCGTCTGCGAGAATGGCTATGACACGAAGGGTTCACCCGCTTGTTTCCTTGAACCCTTACCAAGGAAATTGGACCATAAAGGTTCGTGTTACAAACAAGGGTACCATGCGTACATACAATAATGCTAGAGGTGAAGGTTGCGTCTTCAATGTGGAGTTAACGGATCAAGATGTAAGCCAAAGACTCATTTGGTTTTGTTGGCTTTCTTATAGTTTCCCAAAAATAATGGCTTAACGTATGCGGTGTAGTGATTCTTATGTAGTGTTACTTGTTTATGTTGGTTTAGGGTACACAAATTCAAGCAACAATGTTCAATGAAGCTGCAAAGAAGTTCTTTGAGAAGTTTGAGTTAGGGAAGGTTTATTACATTTCAAAGGGATCTCTGAGGGTTGCTAACAAGCAGTTTAAGACGGTGCAAAATGATTATGAAATGACTTTGAATGAGTATTCTGAGGTGGAAGAAGCTAGCAATGAAGCAGCTTTTGTTCCTGAAATAAAATTCAATTTTGTGCCCATCGATATGTTGGGTCCCCATGTTAATGGAAAGGAGCTTGTGGGTAAGCAGCCACTCCTCGAATCTGTTTTGATGTGTATTTTCTGCTTTCTCAATTACTCATATCTGCTTTATATCTCAGATGTTATTGGGGTTGTTCAAAATGTGTCTCCTACAATGAGCATTAGAAGGAAGAGCAACAATGAGAGTATTCCGAAGCGTGATATCACCATTGCTGATGAAACGTACGCTTATGGAACTTCTTGTTCAGTAACTGACTACAATTGCCATATGTTAATACTGTACATTGAATCAATTTGTATCTGAACTGCAGAAAGAAGACAGTTGTGGTTTCTTTATGGGGTGAGCTTGCAACTGGTGTAGGCCAGGAATTGCTTGACATTGCTGATCAATCTCCCATAGTCGCTATCAAGTCCCTCAAAGTTGGAGACTTCCAAGGTGGCCTAAAAGTTTATATGACAGTTAAAATAATTATGCATTACTGAACCAACATGAACACTCAAAGTTCCTGATATTAATGTACTCTTTTATATATTGTTGCAGGTGTATCATTGTCAACATTGAGCAGGAGCACAATACTAGTTAATCCAGAGTTGCCTGAAGCACAGAAGTTGAGGTCCTGGTAAGTTATTTTTCATTGGGGTTTTACCTTCTCTTTCTTTATCTCCATGTGTTATCTGTGATTACGTTTTCTTGTAACCGAAAAAAAAATGATCAAATTGCCTTAATTGTCAGGTATGATTCTGAAGGCAAAGGATCTTCATTGGCCTCCATTGGCTCTGGTATGAACCCAGCCAAGAATGGAGGAAGGTCCATGTACTCTGACAGAGTCACCCTGTCTCATATATCCGAAGACCCGTCCTTGGGTGAGGATAAGGTATAACCACTTTATCCATGGCTCTTAATTACATAAGAATCTTTATTTCAATAGAATTGATGTACTGAATATTTTCTTTTTGTCCTATGCAGCCTGTGTTTTTCAGTGTTAAAGCGTTCATAAGTTCGATCAGGCCTGATCAGACAATGTGGTACCGTGCTTGCAAAACTTGTAACAAGAAAGTGACTGAAGCTATTGGGTCTGGTTATTGGTGTGAAGGGTGCCAGAAAAACGATGAAGAATGCAGTCTAAGGTAAAATACAGTTTGATATTTCATGATAAGGATGCTATTGGCGTTTTTATACAGATTCCCAACTTCTCATATCCATTTTGTTCTCTTTCCAGGTATATATTAGTTGCAAGAGTTGCTGATGTAAGTGGGGAAACGTATCTTTCTCTTTTCAATGAAGAAGCTGAGAGGGTCCTTGGGTGCTCTGCAGATGAACTGGACAAATTGAAATCAAAGGTACATCTTTACAATTCAATTCAGTGTGCTTATTACACATGATTAACTCAACCATGAAATATTAGCAGCTGGTTTCTGATTTTTATAACTTTTACATTTTGTTTCAGGATGGAGACGAGAATGAATTCCAACAGAAGCTGAAAGAAGCAACTTGGGTTCCTCATCTTTTTAGGGTCAGTGTTACTCTGAATGAGTACAATAACGAGAAGCGGAAGAGGATAACTGCCAGGGCAGTTGCTCCAGTTGATTTTGCTGCTGAATCTAGGTTTTTGCTTGAAGACATATCGAAGATGAAGGCGTCATAAGTTAATGATTTAGAAGGATGAAGGATGAAGAATGAAAATGTTATCTAGGCAGATCTAACTTTAATCTCTCTGGCTTAGGTTTTGTATGTGATTTTCAGATCAGTACAGGTGGTTTTTGTTGCATTCCAGAAAAATGCCTGATAGTGTTTATCTAGTTGTATAAATGCACTTCTTTTATAATCCTTTGTGTGATTCACATTTTTTTATGGATGCTGATAAGTTTGGTATGAATGATTTATTGACTAAAAGCGATATTACTACTTTAA
This sequence comes from Pyrus x bretschneideri, assembly GCF_019419815.1. Lineage (NCBI taxonomy): Eukaryota > Viridiplantae > Streptophyta > Magnoliopsida > Rosales > Rosaceae > Pyrus > Pyrus x bretschneideri. Next base: position 11,578,426 of record NW_025999612.1, read on the forward strand.
ACTAGACTAGAATGAAGGGTTTGAACTCGGGATGGGACATTGGGTTGAAGAGGAAGATTTTATCGTCCACTTGGATTAGAAATTGTAAGTTTCACTCGACTATGGTCTAAAAGGTTTCAACTTTTGCACGCCCAAATCAAATCCGAAGTTAGAAATTCTGCAATCTGATGATTTTGAACAAATATGATTGAAATATCCAAGAACGAAATTTAAAGATGAAATATCCAAGAACGTCACTAAATTGCTTTAACTTGGGATGAAAGTAGACTAATGGCAAGATACTAATTGAACTGAGAAACGAAACGAAAAACGATCTCCTCTAAATGAATTTTACAGGGTTGTAGTCTCCAGAAATTGCACTTACGTAGTTTAACAAGCTTAAATGATACCTAAAATGTACTTTCGATCTCACGCCTTCTTGTAGGAAGAGACCATTGATGCTATTTTGTGCAATAAACTTGATGCATTCTTGTCATTGAAGGAGGTCCACTCTTGAAAGTTATGTAGGCTTCCTGTGAAGTCTGTAAAAAGTCCATCGACACCAATCTCGTTAATCCAGTAATTGTACTCTGCGTATGGATCTTGATGAAAGTTCAAGTGCAGGAATGAGTTCTCGTTTCTGTATGTGTAGGGGTGCACCTGCATTGGAATTGAAGGAGATGTAAGAACACGATTCACAGGAATTACGTCCATGCATCTGCAGCATTCGTATTTCAGAAGATAAATCACAGAAAACCAACGTGGGTTCCTCATATTTTTAGGGTGGGTTTTCAACACGATGTATCTAAGAGACACCTTGGTTCACCCCATCTACATTATTATACGTATCTTACAATCCATAACAAGGTTTTGTGCCTGAACAGCTACAAATTAGTCTCTTACAAAAGAAAATATTTATCTTTTGTTCTGTTCTACAGTCATTCAACCTTCTACTAGTAGCTCTCGTCCAGCATGTTACCATATTTAGGCTTCTCAAATTATAGCAGAGACAACAATGACGCCAGTGGTCAACGAAACAGGACCCGATTACCCCAAATCAAACAGACAAGTGTTTGCAGAGAAGAAATCTACCTGTAGGTCATGTGCATGGGCTCTGGAGACCAAATCGGTAGGTGTTTGCGAATAATTGTTTACTACAGGAACTATAGTATCTTTCCACGGTCCAATGCCCACCACATAATCTTAATGTAGTCAAGGTAAGGATCCGAAGTAATTTCCCAATAGGACTGCACATCAGAGATTTGAGGTCAGTCAGCGAGAAATACAAATACTGAAAAGTCAAAGGAAGAACTATAGTGTGTAAGTAGTCTACGGGGAGATAAACGCTAGAAAGAACACAAACCTGATTAGTGTCTTGCGTTAGATTAGTAACATCGTCAATTAAGAAGATCTTGGGCAAGTCTGTCAGATTTGATACGTATACAAGTGAAGTTGGAGCAAATGACTGGATAAACGCAGGTTGTTTCAACCAATCTTTTGATAGGTATGAACCCTTGTATCCGTACTTCTTAAGTGTCTCCACAAATTTGTCCTCAAACCTCTTACCATCTGCCCACTTCACCTGTCATAAATTAAAACATCAGGTACGTGTTGTACAAAAGAGAAAGATATCCATCAGATTCAGCACCCGAAATGGTGGCAGAGATTCCATGTCCTGATGCTTTCTTACACAATTAGTAAGTGCGAAACTTGAGTTGTTTCCATCCGTTAATAAAAAAACTCTAGAACTAGACCGTGACAGATTAGAATAAAATAAAAAAATGCGAATCACATTCTGTGAAACCATTATTTGTGGTAGCTTTCAGGATACTTACATGTTGGTTGATCAATACTGGATTTTTAATCTCCGGATATATTCCAACAACTCTGGGTGCGTCCAGTGCGATTGAAATGTACTCTTCAAAAGTAATAATCGGATATTTTCCTGAGGAATGCATCAGAGAAGTATATCTCAACCATCCTTATATTTCCATCTATATAAATGAATATCTTTTACTCAGAATTCGGAAACAAAACATATGCTTTTTAATGCAAAAAATTACGTAAGTGTAGCAATATTACATTACATATAGCACGTTCTATACAACGACCTAGGGAATTAGCACTGTGAGTCAAGTGGTGAGATGCGTCACAGTAAAGCTTAAGCACATGGTCTATCTAAATGCTCGATCAAGCTCAAAACATAAGCTAACAATATAGCGCTCGCATGATTTTAAAGCCACAAGATAAAGCTATTAATGGTTAGAAATCTGATACTGGGATAAGGTCTCTATCATCAAATAGTCAGTAACAGAAAGTAATAAAAGATGCATGCTAAAATTAAGAGTTATTTACCGAGATAGGTACTCACCATTATATTGTTGATCCCGAAATGGGTATCTCTGCTTCACTCGTAATGACTTCAGTTCTTTTAGTGTAAAATCAACTGCATACAGGTTAAAGTAACTTTTAATTTCGCAGTTGGCGATAAAGACATCACAAAAAGTAAAGATAGAAGTATAAGAATTTTGGGAGTTGTGGTAAACTAACAAAACTTATCATTTGGGTGTTCAACCGTCACTTAGAAGATGGGATGTACAAAGATACCCATCAACACAATGCGATCAATGTTCAGTGAGACTAACGATTTAAAAAAGTGTTGCAAGCAGAAGGGCTTCACATACCAGTAAAAAAACCGGTTGTGTTGAACCCTTGAACTTCATAGGTTCTTTTACGATCTGCAAAGTCCTTGTGTTCGCCAACATCAGTTGTATCATCAAGGGTCACATCATGAAAGCATATAAGAACACCGTCTTTAGAAGATAAGATATCCGTTTCAATGAAGTCTGCACCCTCTTCAATAGCTCTCTGCAAGAATGAATGTTTTAGTACCCGTGTACTGGGAACAGCTTTTCATCAAGTGAATGAAGTTTAATGAAACACATACAATATGTAACTATGCCCATATTTAGTGAATTATTACCATGTATGCAGCAGCAGTTTCTTCAGGAATCTCTCCACTTGAACCTCGATGAGCAATGTTGTATGGACGAGAAGTTTGTAGAGGCTGTCTGTTGGTGGCATCGGCTGTTTTGCTAGGAAGTGGATCGATTGGCCTTCCAGAACACCCAACAAGGAGCAGCAGGAACACGAGAGGTGCAAAGCCTGTCAAATACAACTTATGAGTCTTACTAGTTTAGATTGGCATCCAACTTATGAGTCTTAACACTATACCATTATCATACATACAAACCGAAATAATATCATCACCATTTGCGCTACAAACTAACCTCTGCCTTCCCATATTTAGAAACCAATTGGCTCATTCAACTAAAAACGCCTACTTATAAATAGTATTAAAAAAACAACCTGACATTGCCCCTACATCAAAAAAATTTGCTAAATTAGGAAACACTCAAGGCATATTTCAACAAAATATCAATTTCCCAGAACTGCAAAACTGAAAAATATCCTCCAAAATCACCAAATTTGCTTCAAACAAATTAAATGCAAGCTTCCCCCGACGCGGAAAGTCCACCTGGACACCCGACTTTTGGTGTCGGCCAGCACTCCTCGAATTCCGGTATTCACCTGGACATCCGGATCGGGGTGTGCCAGTCAAACTAATCAAACAGACCCGGTCACCCAGATAAGCAATTGCCAGGGGCAAACAAGACAGAAAACCAATATCAGAAGCACATCAACCACCACCAAGGAAACTAAGAATCAGACTTTTTACAAAATTCAACAAAACCCAGTAATCATTCACATAAAAACATTGAAAAAATCACGTCAACAATTAAAACTCTAAAAAAAGAGCAAAAAGTTCAATCTTTGGAGCCATTTTTGCAGCTTAATTTCTACAAAATTGAACAAAAAAAAAAAAACAAAAAACAGTAATCATGCATTCACATACAGATATTGAACAAATCACACGATCAACAATTATAACTCTAAAGCAGGAGCAAACATTTCAATCTTTGGAGCCAATTTGCAGCTTAATTTCTACAAAACTGGAAGAGAAAAAAAAACCCAGCAACCATTCACATACAAACATTGAAAAAATCACACCATCACCAGAAAAAAGACTAAAACTGGAGCAAAAAATTAATCTTTGGAGTAAAGTTGGGTTGTTAGCTTACAGTGTGAGGAAGCCATGGCGTTTTCCCAGAGCTTCTCTTTCTCTGACTGGTTCCTAGTGTGCTTCTTAAGCTGCAGAGCTTTTTATTGCTAAGGTGGTGAAATCCTGTGCGACCGAGAGTTTTATAGCAAGGAGGGACCAGAGAATTTGGCGCCGTGGATCTAGCTGTAAACCAAGGATATTCCCTCCAACAGATGAGATTTCACCGGGAAACTGATTTTAAAAATTAATTTATGTATTTATATAAACTAAATTTTTTAGGAGTACGAGGACAAATTCAGTCGTAAATTTATGGATCGATATTGATTGCTTTTGACGGAAATTAATAATTGATGGATGTATCTAATTCATTCAGATTTTAGTCTAAATTAGAGAATCAATTTAAAAAAAAAAATTTAAAATTCGAAATTTACAATGAGTTTTGACAAATTTTTGGTAGTAAGGTAAATATTATTGATGTTCATTATTTTTTTATATCTCGTAGACATAGGATGAGTTTTCATTTCGCCCACTTTTATATTGATCTTTAATTTTTTAGACATAAATATTGACAATTTCATGAATATATACGTATTAGACGGCAATACTGGCTGACTTGTTAGATGGACACGTGGAGTGTGGTGATTGGGTTTTTTGGTCTTTGATAGTTGCCGGTTATCTTACTTAAAACACCAGTTGGCGTTGACTGAATGGTGACTTGTCGTATGCGTCGTGATATATACTTCCGTGTGGAAATTGACAATGGGGAACGGAGAATAGTACATGTGGTTGGTCCAGTAATAGACTTGGGCAATTGGGATCGAAACCGAAACCGAAACCGAAACCGAAACAAATTGGACCGAAAGTTAAAATAACGGTTTAGTTTTGGATCCTAATATTTAGAACCGAACTGCATAATATAAAACAACATTTAATTTAATAATTAGCAAATTAAGTGCTGGAGTTGTAGTTGGTTATTTGGTGGAGTTTATACATGAATTTTGATTTGGATACTTGAATTTTAGTACAGTGGCTATTAGTTGCTGGAATTTGTGTTTCCCCTTTGATTTGGAAACAAACCAAGAGATTTCCTTGAATTTTGTATGGTGGTTATCAATTTGGTTTTACAAACTGTAAATTGTTCTTTCCCGTTTAGGAGCCAAAAACAAACTGAAAAAACTTTTAAAAATAAAATAACAAAAATTGAAAACCCAAACCGAAACAAGCTTGCAAAGTAAGCCCAATTTTTCAACGGGACTATAAGTTAGGTCTAAACTGTAACAAAAAACATTTGAAATTGAACCAAACCAAAATCAAATGGTTCGGTTACTTTGGTTCCCACTGTCAAACCAAACCAAAATCGAAGGATAAAGTTTCCTACTTGTAAAGATTAAGAGAGTTTTAGAACTTTAGTGGAAAGCAAAAAGAGATGAAGAAGAGATCCACAGCATTAAAAACTCAATAAAGAAGAAATAGAACCTTGAGATTTTGTTTAATGGAGTTTAAATGAATGAGATCTAAAGGAAAGGAGAGTAGAAAAAATAGAAGAGAATCCAACTATAAAAAGGAAAGCCCTAACCCAATCAAACTCAAGTTGGACATAGTACAAAGCCAACAAGTTATGAAGTGACCGAAAATTTGTAACAATTTAGGAGGGATCGAAGGTATATATGCTTCACATCCATAAATTCAATGTCCCATGAACTAAGAGGTGCTGAACTTTGGAGGTATCGCAAAATCGACAAGTTACAAGGTGATCAGAAGTCCGCTCGATATCCATTGTCCGAGTGCTTTGGCGGAACTATACTAGTCAAGAGGCAAGCGTTCATGTATATGTCCAAATGCATAAGCGGACTTTATATATTGTAATATACGGAGTAAACATCATCATAAAATTAGAGCTGATTGCTCAAATGAGGGTGCTTATATTTTAATTAACATTCTGCTCATTAAAAAGTTGATATTAGTTACATTTCTAAGGGGTGACGGAGCCACCACCGTCAACCTAATCAGAAAAAGGCCGGACAAATATATGCCGCAAAGGATTGGCGACTTCTTTTCCACCGCCATGCTTAATGAATTCGGCAGGGGAGTGGAAGAGGCCGTGACAGACACACAAAATGTGGACCTCGCCATCACGGGCATACAATATTCCTTCTATCTGTCTTCCCCCTTCTCCAGTGGTTCTCACTGAAACCATATCGTCCCCATCATTCTGGGGAACACTTCCAGTGGAATGTTTGACCCTCTTTGGTGTACTTTGTGAAGGGCCAACCTCTTCTGTAGTGGCCGCTGTTACAGACGTGGCTACTGGTGTAACATTCCTTTGGGAATTCAACGTCTGAACACTTACCGCACCTGCATGGAATTTACACAAGTTCAAATCTTTGACGAAGAAAGTACAATCGAAGAAAACCATACGAATTAGGTGAATGTCACAGGTCAATGAAAGTAAAATCCTCTATTCATTTCAGTCTGAAACTAGCAAGTTGTCTCAAAATGTTATTGTTCTTATTGCTATATATATATATATATATATATATATATAATGACATGACTTGGCTAAAGTCATGAATGCATTCTTGTAAGCAATTGGGATAGAAATTCTAACGAGTGGTTTTAGAGTACTTGGAATTGACTCTGCATAAACAATTTATTTAACAGATGTTGAGGAAAGCTAGAACGATATGCATCATGATATTGTACACAGATTTTGTTGATTTGAAATTGGATAAACATTTATGAGACGTGGATACGAGTTTTATTTAGAGAAATCAATCAATCATGCACGTCCTTTACCCTTTACGTTTCAAGTCAAAAACAAGAAAGAACCGAACTCCAACATATGATCACAGAAACAACATGCAGATAACATAGTTGAGCAAGAATTTGAATATAAAAACCTATATGTTGTCTCAAGGTATCAAGGTTCAAGTTCTCCAGTTTAATTATGTGTCTGTGCGTGTAGATCTATAAATTCCGTATACATCTAAGAAATTTACATATTAGGCTGATAAATCGATGTTTCCACTTCAGAAATTGGCATATTAGGTTGATAAACCGGCTCAGATCTATATCCCAAACCCACCTGAACTGAAGGAAAACTATATTTTTCTGGATCTATTTGAATCTAAAGATATATATCAACAGATTTGCCACAATGAAACTATGAGATTTCTAAATTCTAAGACGAGACTTCTACAAACTAATATTCCAAAAATGAAGAGAGAAGAACAACAAAACTCTTTCATCAAGCATGGTCAAAAAAGTTATAGTCACAATGCTGAACCGGAAGTTAAAAAACCAGCAAGTATATATATACAGGGGAAGGAATTCCTGAACTGTTGATCAAAACTATTACTTTATGGTGAAGAGACCAACTAACTCCGACTCAAAACATGAACTATTTTGTGTGACTTGCAAGTTTCCATAACAGTAAAGTTTTGGAATGTCACTTACACATTATGCGCAACAACACACGTAACCCGTAACTAGGCAACACCACATAAGAAATTTTTTGACTTACTTACTAAAATGGACTGTAAAGATGAAAGTTTTGATTTTGATTAGCTTCTATTGGTCTTATATGTAACGTTGTCAATACGTTGTTGGATAGACTTTTATTTTCATTTCTATCAATACGCAATTAATTAGTTTTATTTTTCCATTTGATTCATTATGCGATACAGTTTGACCTAATTTTTGTCGGCACTCGAATGTTTCCCATATTCGATACTCGTGTTCACCAATCATTGCCATCTTTAACATCGTTGACTAAGCAAAAAAAAACTATAAATTGTCTTTCCTCGTGGGCGCCGTAAATTGTCGTCTTTGCTTCCCTAGTTGTTATATCATTTTGCTACACGTTTCATGATCAATTCGAATGTACCAACTACTGAATCTTATCAATTACCCTAACTACCGAATCGTATCAATAACCCTAACTACGCAATCATATCAATTTTTATCTTTTATTCTTCACATCCAGGATTACGTCCATAACGAACTGTATCGATTACCTAACAACCAATCATATTAATTACCCTAACTTACCAAATCGTATCAATTTTACCCTAAAAACTAAATCGTAACAATTTTATCTAATTTTCTCTTCCACGATCCAATTCCAAAAGTTTTAATCGTGACCTTCCACAGAGAATTAGGGTTTTCTACTTTCATTTTCAATTAGTTAACTAGTTCCTGTTTAATTAGCTATATAACACACCGTGCATATATCTACGAAGTACGAACTAAAACAGAAAATTATATAAAAAAACGCACACACAAACATATACTATCTTTTTATTACAACAGAAAACACCATGCTGCAAAAATCATATGACAAGATCAAACAATCGCACCTTAATCTTAAGCTTAACATTAAAACGGTAAACAAAAGCGAGCATAGACAAATTATCAGATTTGAAGTTTGATGTGTGGCTTACCCTCTGCAGCACGAGACACAGTGAAATATCCCTCCTCTTTGTAATGATAGACTGTATCCAAAGCCCCGGCACCGTTAGAAGCACAAGACGCACTACACATCACCAGATCTGCTGGAGCTGCCGGAGCTGCTAAAGCCCTAGCCACCTCCGGCAAAGCAGCTGGTTGCTGGCTCATCTGCCTCTGAGCTATCTTCTGTTTGGTCTCCGGACTTCTCAAGGCTAGAACGTCCTTGTGCCTGATCGCCAACCTGGACTCTGATGGAAGAGAGCTTGCCCTTGGAAGCCGTATAGCACGAATCGGAGCAGCAGCCATCTGCGGCGCCTTTTGGGTTTCTTGAAGCCTCAAGACCCTGGCCTCCGTGGAGGACCGGTCGAGAGGGTTTTGGTTGGAATTATCGGTGTAAATCCCGCTGAGAGAGATTTCCAGGTTGAGGTCCGGGATTTGGGAATCGACGGTGTTGTTTTGAATGTTGGCGTTGTTGGGTTGAGAAAGGTTGTCTTTGTTTGCGGCGGCCATTGCAGACAGGAACTGAGCAGATTGGACTGAAAAACGATTTGTATAAGCTTCTTCTGCAGCAGAAAAAAAAAGCTAAAGTTAGGGCAAAACATGAAAATTTTCATTGCATGGTTTTTGACAGGATAAATTATAAGTACAGAAAACACAATGAAAAATGTAGTTTGTGACCCAATTTTTGAAACTGCATGCAGCAAGAAAATGAAGAAGAATGAGAAATTCAAAAACCCAGTAACCCCAAAATTTAATCTTTGACCCAATTTTTAAAACCCAGAAACGGTTACATGGGATTTTAAAGTTACCATAAAAAATTCAATCTTTAACCGGAAGTTTTAGAAAATGAGAGAGAGAGAGAGAGAGAGAGAGAGAGGGAGATGAAGCAAACCCAGAAAGGATTAGATGGGTTTTTGAAAATACCATTAAGAATTAGAAAAGAAAAAAGAGACAACCACACATACATACATACATATATATATATATAGATCTAGAGAGAGAGAGAGAGAGAGAGAGAGAGGGGAAAAAAACCCAGAAAGGCAGGCTTACAAGGGTTTTGTGACAAGACTGATGCTCCTGCAACCAACTATTCTCTCTCTCTCTCTGTGCAAATACAGAAATGCAAACTGATGTGTGAAATTTGGAGCTGGGTAGGGGAGATATATATTGGAAATCGGTGAGGAAAAGGGTTTGAAGGTGTTACAGTTGCTGCATTTCTCAATCCCCACGTGGTTACAAGAGAGCACAGTGTTGTAATTAAGGAGAATGGTTCACATTTTCTACGGTTACTCTTTTCATCTCTCTCTCTCTCTCTCTCTCTCATCAGCATTTGCAATTTGCAGCTCCATGACTTTGCTCCTTTCCCACCACCTGTGACTCATCTTAGCTGTTTCTGCGTTTTCCTCTTTCTCTTATGGATTTTTGTTTGCAATTGTGAGGAAAAATGAGGACAATTTTGAAAACGTTCAGGATTATTGCCAGGGCGACTATAGTTTTTGGGAGTAAGATTTTCTCCCCTCCTATTACCATCTCCTTCCATCCCCTCCTCTTACCATCTCCTTCCATCCCCTCCTCTCATACTCTTCTTTCTGTCTTATTCTCTATATAAGAAAAATTTAAAACAAGACGTAGACGTGACATAATCGCAACCGTTTAAATAGGAGGGGATAGAAGGGGAGAGAGATAGGAGGGGAGAGAATTCTACTTTTTTTTTTAGGGGCTTTTAGATCCAGGTCCAAAAACATGATTTTTAGGAGTGAGTCCAATTACCTAATTATATATATTTATTTTTTTAGTGCTCATTTTATATTTTCTAAAAATATTAAAAATCAATTAAAATCTTCTAATATTATGCATTTTCAACCCCAAAAAAATATAATTAATATCATATAACAAAAAAAATAATATATTGACATAAATCTATTTGCAAATCATTCTACCCTTACTCAAGTAACAAATATATGAATGTATATTATACCCATAAGTAAGATATGAAACCTAAATATACTAATAACAGTTCCCACAAATTAGAGTATTCGTGACAACACTTTAACTTCAACGTGTTTTATAAATTTATGACAAGAGCACTTCTAGAAAAGCACTCATGAACAGAAGTTGTTTCTAGAGAAGCAATCCCAAACATGATCTAACCTTGTTATTATGAGAAACTTTGTATATTATTTCGTAAGTTTACTAATTTGCGTTTTATCGTCGATAAGCTTAATTTGTTATGAACTAGGATATAGATCAAGTTGTTATAACATGAGTGAATTGGTAATAACACGTGAAAGTAAGACAATCTAAGAGTAAGCAGCTGAAAATGATAAAGTTTCCTAATTGTATCATTATGAGAGTTTTAAAACAATAGTGGAAAGAAAAAAGAAAGGAAGACGAGATACACAACATTAAAAACTCAATCAAGAAGAAATAGAACCTTGAGATTTTGTTTGAAGGAGTTTAAATGAATGAGATCTGAAGGAAAGAAGAGTAGAAAAAATAGAAGAGATTCCAACTATAAAAAGGAAAGTCCTAATCTAAAAAAACTCAAGTTGGACATAGTACAAAGCCAACAGGTTATGAAGAGATCGAAAATCTGTAACAAGTTAGAAGTGACCGAAGGTATATATGCTTGACATCCATCAATTCAATGTCACACGAACTAAGGTGTGCTGAATTTTGGAGCTATTGCAATATCAACAAGTTACAAGGTGATCAGAAGTCTGCTCAACATCCATTGTCAGTGCTTTGGCGGAACTATACTAATCAAGAGGCAAGAGTTTAATTATGTATATACATGTTCAAATGCATAAGCTTCAACATCCACACTTACACAAATTACAAAGGACTATATATCTGGTAACGGAGCAAACATCATCATAAATTAGAGCTAATTGCTCATATGAGGGTTTTTAATATTTTAATTAACATCCTGTTGGATAGAAAATTGATGTCAATTACATTCCTAAGGGGTGACAACCACCATCATCAACCTAATCAGAAGAAGGGCGGACAATTATATGTTTCAAAGGATTCGCCACTTCCTTTCCACCGCCATGCTTAATGAATTCGGCAGGTGAGTGGTAAAGGCCATGGCAAGCGCACAGAATGTGGACCTGGCCATTGCGAGCATAAAGAATTCCTTCTATCTGTCTTCCCCCTTCTCCGGCGGTTCTCACTGAAACCATTTCGTCCCCATCATTCTGGGGAACACTTCCAGGGGAATGTTTGACCCTCTTTGAGGGATTTTCAGGTGTACTTTGTGAAGGGCCAGCCTGTTTTGTAGTGGTCGGTGTTGCAGAGGAGGCTATTGGTGTAACATCCCTTTGGGAATGCAACGTCTGAACACTTATCGCACCTGCATGGAATTTACACAGTTCAAATCTTTGACGAAGAAAGTACAATCGAAGAAAACCATACGAAGATGAATATCACAGGTCAAAGAAAGTCAAATCCTCTGTACATTTGAATCTGAAACTAGCAAGTGGTCTCAAAATGTTATTGCTCTTGTTGCTATATAAAATGACATACTTGCTAAAGTCATGAATGCATTATTGTAAGCAATTGAGATACAAATTCTACCGAGTGGTTTTAGGGTACTTGGAATTGACTCTGCAAAAACAATTTATTTAGCAGACGTTGAGGAAAGCTAGAACGATATGCATCATGATATTGTACACAGATTTAATTTGTTAATTTGAAATTGGATAAACATTTATGAGACGTGGATACAAGTTTTATTAAGAGAAATCAATCAATCATACACGTCCTTTACCCTTTACGCTTCAAGTCAAAAACAAGAAAGAACCGAACTTCAACATATGATCACAGAAACAACATGCAGATAACATAGTTGAACAAGAATTTGAATATAAAAACTATATGTTCTCTCAAGGTATCAAGGTTCAAGGTTCTCCAATTTATGCGACTGTGCGTGTAGATCGATAAATTATGTATACTTCTAACAAATTTACATATTAGGATGATAAACCGACTAAGATCTATATCGCAACCCCGCCTTAACTGAAGGAATGGAAACTATATTTTTCTGGATCTATTCGAATCTAAAGATATCAATAGCTTTGGCACCATGAAACTTTGAGATTTCTAAGACGAGACTGCTACAAATTAATATTCCAAAATGAAGAGAGCAGAACAACAAAACTCTTTTATCAAGTACGGTCAGAAAAGTTATAGTCACAATGGTGAATGGAAGGTAACAGGAAGTTAAAAAACCAGCAAGTATGTATAGGGGAAGAAATTCCTAAATTGTTGATCAAAACTATTACTTTATGGTCAAGAGACCAACTAACTCCGACTCAAAACATGAATTATTTTGTATGATTTGTAAGTTTCATAACAGTAAAGTTTTGGAATGTCACTTGCACTAATACATGTAACCCGTAACTAGGCAACAGTACATTAGAATTTTTCTTGAATTAATTGCTAAAATGGACTGTAAAGATGAAAATTTTGATTTTGATTAGTTTCTATATTGGGCTTATATGTAACGTTGTTATATTATTTTGTCTATACGTTGTCGGATAGACTTTTACTTAATATGTTTCAATATGCAATTAATTAGTTTTCTTTTTCCATTTGGTTCATCGTGGGCCGGATACGGTCTAACCTAATTTTTGTCGGCACTCGAATGTTTCCCATATTCAATACTCGTGTTCACCAATCATCGCGATCTTTAACATCGTTGACTAAGCAAAAGAAACCTAGCTAGATCATCTTTCCTCGTGGACGCCGTAAATTCTCTTGTCGTTATATCACTTTGCTACATGTTTCATGACTGATTTGAATGTACCAACCACTGAATCGTATCAATTACCCTAACGACCAAATGCTATCAATTACTCTAACTACCGAATCATATCAATTACCCTAACTACCCAATCATATCAATTTTCCCCTAACGAACTGTATCAATTACCCTAGAAAAATGCTAGGCAGACCAAATTTATAGACCATTTTTGTCGACCACATAATGTGGCGGTTGATGTTTGGACTCCTTTTTTAATGGTGTAGATAAGGAGTCCAAACATCAACCACCAAATCATATTGTCTACAAAAAATGGTCTAAATTTTCTCTTTATAGCATCACTCATTACTCTTACAATTACCCTAACTTACCGAATCGTATCAATTTTACCCTAACAACCAAATCGTATCAGTTTTACCTAATGCCCGAATGGTATCAATAACCCTATAACTACCGATTCGAATTAATTGCATGCACAACATTCTCTTCCATGAACCAATTCCAATACTTTCAATCGAGACCTTCCAAAGACAAATAGGGTTTTCTACTTTCATGTTCAACTAGTTAACCAGCTCGTCCTTTAGCTACCTAGCACACCGTGGATATATCTTTGAACCAAACAGAAAATCATATAAAAACACACACACACAAACATATACTATCTTTTTGCTTCAACAAAAAACATGCAAAAATCGTATGACAAGATCAAACAATCACAACTTAATCTCAGGCTAAACATTAAAACGGTAAACAAAAATGAACATAGACAAATTATTAGCTTTGAATATTGATGCGTGGCTTACCCTCTGCAGCACGAGACACAGTGAAATATCCCTCCTCTTTGTAATGATAGACTGTATCCGAGGCCCCGGCACCGATAGAAGCACAAGACGCACTACACACCGCAAGAGCTGTTGGAGCTGCCGGAGCTGCTACAGCCCTAGCCACCTCCGGCAAAGCAGCTAGTTGCTGGCTCATCTGCCTCTGAGCTATCTTCTGTTTGGTCTCCCGCCTTCTCAAGGCTAGAACGTCCTTGGGCCTGATCGGCCGCCTGAGCCTTGGCTCTTTTGGGAGAGACCTTGCCCTCGGACGCCGTATGGAACGAACTGGAGCAGCAGCCATCTGCGGGGCCGTTTGGGGTTCTTGAAGCCTCAAGACTCCAGCCTCCGTGGAGGACCGGTCCAGAGGGCTTTGGTTGGAATTCTCGGTGTATATCCCGCCGAGAGAGAATTCCAGGTTGAGGTCTGGGATCTGGGAATCGGCGATGTTATTTAGCTTGGCGGCGTTGTGGGGTTGAGAAAGGTTGTCTCTGTTTGCGGCGGCCATGTCAGATAGGAAGTGAGCAGATTGGACTGAAAAACGATTTGTTTAAGCCTCCTCTTCTGCAGCAAGAAAAAGCAAAAGTTAGGGCAAGGCATGAAAATTTTGATTGCATGTTTTTGGCAGGAGAAAATTAAAGATAAAGAAAACACCATGAAAAATGTAATTTTTGACCCAAGTTTTGAAACTGCATATGCAGCAAGAAAATGAAGAACAGTGAGAAATTCAGAAAACCCAGAAACCCCAAAATTTGATCTTTGACCAATTTTTAAAACCCATAAACGGTTACATGGATTTTTGAAATTACCATGAAAAATTCAATCTTTAACCGTAATTTTTAGAAAATGAGAGAGATGAAGCAAACCCAGATATGATTACATGGGTTTTTGAAAATACCATTAAGATTTCAATCTTAACCTAAGTTTTAGAAAAGAAAAAAAAAATAAAATATATATATATATATAGAGAGAGAGAGAGATGGAAAGAAAAAAAAAACCCAGAAAGGCAGGCTTACAAGGGTTTTGTGACAGACTGGTGCTCCTGCAACCAACTACTCTCTCTCTCTCTCTCTCTCTCTCTCTCTCTCTGCAAATACAGAACTGCAAAACTTATGTGAGAGATTTGGAGCAGGGTAGGGGGGGGATTAATATTGGAAATCGGTGTTTGAAGGTATTACAGTGACTGCATTTCTCAATCTCCACGTGGTTCCAAGAGGATAGCACAGTGTTGCATAGAGACTGGTTCGCATTTTCTACGGTTACTCTTTTCATCTCTCTCTTTCTCTCTCTCTCTCTCTCTCATCAGCCTTTGCAATTTGCAGCTCCATGGCTTTGCTCCTCTCCCACCACCTGTAACTCATCTTAGCTGTTTCTGCGTTTTCCTCTTTCTCTTATGGACTTTTGCATGTAATTGTAAGGAAAATTGAGTGCAATTTTAAAAAGAGGATTATTGCCAGAGCGACTATATATATTTTTTTTCATCTACTATATGATGTGGCAATTGACACGTATATATATCAACATTCAATGAGATAATCTCATTAATTGACATGACATATACACATCATTTACCATATCATATTACATGAATGTGGTAAAAAAATATTCATGTCTCTCTAGCATTTTCCTTGTGTTACTAGCACATAATGCCATGGTGGCAGTCTTCACATGCCATGTAAATCTTTCTTGTCCTTCAACTAAGAGCAACTTATATGAAACTAGTTCACTCGTCACCATGTACGACTATTTGTACACAAAACTTCCACACTTTCTCTCACTAGCACATAACGCTACGTTGATAGTTGTTTGTACCATGTAAATCATTCTTGTCCTTCATATGAGAGCAACTTATATGATACAAATTCATCATTACCGTGACGTTTCGACCTAATAATACTTTGTTATGAGAAATATTCATCTATGACAATTCATTATTGAGACTTTACATGACGATAAATCTGCTTTATGTAATCGTTTTCCTTTAAGAGGAGTGGAAGGAGTGGAAGTTGGTATGGAAATATTGTTTCTGCGTTGGCTTTGTTTGCATTGTTATGAGGCACGTCTGAAGTGTAAGAGGAACTTGTAACGCATTTCGTAATTCCCAATGCTATAGCAAAGCAATCCCCACTAGAAATTTCACTATTTTTTTTATGGGATAATGTTATTCACACACATTTTTTTACCTTTCATACGTTCTTATCAGTTTTTTATCATTGGTCTTCTTTAATTCATTTGATCCGATCGACGACCGAAAATTGAGAGGGACCAGGTGTGTAAGAAATAAAAATGAGTGTGGATAACCTTTCTCTTTTTTAAGATATTTGTTCACACTTTTTGCACCTCATTAGGAAAAAATTAATTCAAACTCGTTCAATTCAATTTAATCTTGTCGAAAAAAAGAGATTTAGACAAGTTAATTAATTTTCAAAATTAAAAAAAAATTTCTAATTTACACCCAAAAAAGAGGTTTGAAACACGGTATAAAAGTGTTAATAAATTGTCTGACCAATTGATCTAATTCAAATTTACTACATAATGGTCAAGACGAGAACTTTAAATTGTATTTGACCCATTTAATAAGTCTTTTTAGTTTGAAAATTTCATCGAACCCAGTTTCATTTATTCATTCAACAATAACATACCTTTGATATATTAAATTGTGAATTAAATCGTACATCTTTTCTTCTTCATGTAGCAATATTCAGAGAAAAAACTTTGTATTAAGGCACGGAATGTTAGTAATTATCAAGTTAAAACGCAATAGCGTAGTTCTAATTAGAAAAAAGTTCTAAAATCTCTAAAATAATTTTACTAATTAATTAAAATTCACAATTATATATATATATATATTTTTTTTTGAACAAATAAAATTCACAATTATATATATATATTTTTTTTGAACAAATAAAATTCACAATTATATAAATCATAACACTGTCCAACGAAAACACAACACCAAAAACTCGATGATCGATGACTTTCAGATTAAAAACCAGTGACGAGGAATTGAGAGGATTCTCTCACTCTGTTTCTCAGATCCGATGTGACAAGTGCGCCATGCGGCAGCAAGGTGCCAAGTCAGCGAGGCGGGTCCCGTAACTCCCCAACAAGTTGTAGTGGCCAATGCACCCCGGGAACGGACCACGTCATAGGGGCCGTTGTGTCAGTGCTTCGCTGTCAGGCTACATGCACTGTGGGCCAAGATCTCGTGCCATGCGCCTAGAGCACACGGAGTCTCGGACCAATGGCTGCCAAGTGTAGATAAAAAGTGATGGGGTAGGATTCTTTCCCGTCCCCTCATATTTTTCATTTTGTCTTTCTTTTTTCGTAGAAAATTAATATATAAAATGTGGACGTGGTTTAATCGTGACCGTTCAAATAGAAGTAGAAAAAAAATGAGGAAAAAAAAAAAAGAGGAGACTCATACTCAAAAAACTCAATGGGGAACAAGGCCTTGTTTAGAATTGTATTTAGAAGGGTGAAAACACTTTTTTGATAGCATGAAGACGGCAAATCACTTTATTGAGTTGTTAATGAGTACCCGTTAAGATCCATTCAATTTGATATCACTGTAATATATAGGTGAGATTGGTAGTGGTGATGACGGTGTAAGGTGAAATCAAACTAACCCATTAAGTTGATTTATCGCCTATAGCCTTAAGTGCATTTTAGAAAAGTAATCTTGAACGAGTCCTATTTTAAAAAATGTTTGCAAAAATTGAGATTCTAAGAGCATACACGAAACCCACCAATTAACAATACGATTTGGTGGTGAGTATTTTTGAGATACTAAGAGCATATACGAAACCCACCAATTAATAATACGATTTGGTGGTAAGCAGTGAATTGCCTTGGTGTTTAAGACCATCATCTTCAACTCAGTCCAAACCCTCATTCTCCCCTTAAAGTAGAAATATCGCTTGTACACATGTAAATGGAATATCCAAAGTTTGACTCCCTTGAACGGCGACAAATTTCTTCCCCCTCAATTTCGCTTGGATTACCTATTTTTCATATTTGTAAATTGGCCCCATAATAAATGACCCAAGGGGCCTAATTTATATGTTCTTCACCTTCTAACTCACTTGCAATGGCGCTCGGACCACTCAAACCCCTAATGCGAACCCTAAAGCCCATTGAAGCTAAAGCCGAAGCCAAAGATGAAACTATCTTATAACATCCAGAGATTATGTGTTCAAAATCTCATCCACCAATATCGCTTGTATCAAGCTTTTCCCATTTTATGAGAGCCGTTCTCTCCATCTCTTCTGAAAGTCTTTCTCACCTCTTTGTGTGAGCTTTTTCATTGTTGGCTTCTTTTCTTTTTTCTTTTTTTTCTTCTGAGAGTCTTTCTCACCTCTCTATGTGAGCTTTTTCATTGTTGGCTTCTTTTCTTTTTTCTTTTTTTTTCTTTTTATTTTCCTTAGTCGTCGGCCCGAGCTCCAGCAAGGGTCGGTGACCATCTTGTTCTTCTTCCTTCTTCCACCCACCCTTCTTCCATTTCTTTTTAGCCTCACCTTAGTTTTCCTTCCACTTACCTTAGTTTTCCTTCCACTTCCATGTCTCTCATCTATCCCTCTTACTCTATTTTCCCTATTCCTTCTAGTCCCAATTCAGGTGGGCTCCATCCTTCCTTGTTGCTTCCTCTTTCCCAATGTGCAACCTCTTTTCTTCACAACACTCGGCTGTGTTTTCCTTGGAAGGTGTGTAAAGTTTTTACTCGGGTGTACACACAACCACCTTCTGTTTGTTTGCCTTTATTGGCACTATACTCGGTGGCTTCTCCACCAGGTTCTTTCGTCTACTGGTTGCGATCAGCACGGGGGTTGTTGCAGGTTGTAGGAGTCACCAGATTCTTCGTTTCTGGACGGTTGTTGCTTGATGGCAGTTCGGGGCATGGGTTTGCGCTGGTGTGGATGCTTTGCGATGTTGGAGCACTGGTTGGTCAGAGTGTTGTACGGATTGTGATGGTGGCTCTCGACATTTCCGGCAACGAAAGGGATTGCAAGGTTCTAAGGAGCTCTGTAGTTTTGTCTGTGTTTGTCTTGGGCCCCAAAACTTGTTTTGGGCTCTTTTGTGTGTACTATTCAGGTCCATTGTTTTGTTTTGTACTTATATAGTTTGTGGACCTCTTTGTATCTTTTTTTCGCCTTGGGCCCTGGAATACAATGTCCAATTTTCCAAAAATAAAAAAATATTGCTTGTATCAAAAAAATTCTATTCACCATCTAATGGTGAATAAGTTGCATGGAAAATCAAATGAATAAGCAATCGATAATCAGCCATCCAGTATATGAAAGTTGAGTAATTTCATTCATCTCAAAAACTCTCCAAGAGAACCACATTCTTATGTTTTTGGAAACACATTTAGGTTACTAACATCGACACGATAAAAGTAAACAGGGAAACCCTGTAACTTAATAGAGTGCTAAACAAATCTGCGAAAACAACAAAAGGAACCGTACAGAACTTGCGAAATAAGATGGCCTACGACATATTGGTAGAGCTCAAATAGCCATCAGATCACCATAACTCCTCATTAGAAGAATCGATCCTGCAAACAGCCCTGCAGCACGCAGCAATTTCTGCGAGATAGAGAACACACTTTTAATTCTTTTGCCTTATCATTTTCTAAACAAAAAAAAGATGAATTTATGACTTGTATAAGTGAGATAACCATCCAGCATCTACGCAAAGCAAGTAAACGCAGTTCCGAAATAATAGAAAGGTTTATCTACAGTATAACAAGGCTAAAAATATATAAGGCAACTTTCCTCATATCTAAAGTATGTGAGGAAAAGCTTTGTTTGGCCTCAGGTACAAATTTTCCACCATACAAAGATCAAACATAAAAGAGACGGTGGGACATGCGTGACCTAAAAGCGCATCTATCGTTATAGGCAAAAGGCATCATAAATCGATTAGTAAATTATCCCATCCATGTACCGTAATGTTAACTAAATTTCATGTCTTTCCCGATCTAACATAGAAGGCACATTTTCTTCCACTTCTAAAGTTCCTAAAACTAACATATTAAGCTTATGCAACAACAAAATGCACGACACGATCATATAACACTGATTAGTCATTTAGTGATATCAATTCAAATACACAACACCTAAGAAAGTCTGATTACAGGACACTTTAAATGAACCGTTAGTAACCCCTGTACTTGAAAAACCAGCTTTCCATTAATAACTTCGTAACAAAAGGCACATAACAGACTAAGTTTTTTCTCCAAGGCGGGATAAATCTTGTGCGATAGCTGCAGGATGCGAGTGGCCAATCAATCACGCAATACAGCTGGTTGCACGGCCACTCGCATCCCGCAACTATTACACGATGAGTCACACACAGGAGGATTTCAACATAACAGAGGTCCCTAGAACATCCATGAATCGCAATCACAAGTCATTGTATAGCTATAAATTCTAATCCAAACAAATATAAACTTTCCCACATCCTATGGACAAAACATACAAAATCATATACATATATATGTAGGAAATTATGCAGAAATTGAAGCCAAAAGAGAAATTAAAACCAAGAGATTGCAGATACAAATTCTTGAAGCTTCGATCAAAATTGAAAAGTAGGAGAGTATTTGAGAGATTACCATGTTAAGAGCCCACTTCTCCTCGTCGTGATACTGCGACTGCAAGAAAAATTTCGCCTTTTCAAGTGAAACGTTGAAGTCCGCCATTGATGTGTGGAGAAGCAGAGGGAGAGGGAGAGGGAGAGGGAGTTTGGGAGTTAGGGTTTAGGTTTGGGGGTTTTGAGATTGGGACAGTGCTCGATGGGAAAAAATAGAGTCCGTGCGAAATCCCGTTAAAAGGGAGAAGGCAAGTGACGAAATTACCAAAACAACCCCACTCATTCAGTTACTCGTTGCAAAATTAAAATAAATAAATAGAGTGTTATTAGTATTACAGTCTAGTGATACCCATTTCACTTGTAAGTGAGAGGTTTTGCATTCGATTTTCGCCAAATGCGAATTTGAACCACATTATCATAGCTCGCCCATTATGAGGCTTAGCCCCTTCCCCACTATTTAGTGTAAATAATATCGTCTGCTAAAAAATATATAAATAGATAAATAGGGTAATATAAAAAAGGTTTGGTACCTAATTTGACTAGACGGTTAGACGTCCAATTGATCAAGTCAGTGTGTATGTCATTTTACACTCGAGAATAAATCTTTTTTATCATTTAATTAAAGTGGTTAAAATTAAAATATCACATTGTAAAGATACGATCAATTTTGGTTTAACTCTCTCAACTTTAACTCATCAATTTTTCAGTACCTATGTTTTGGATTTAACAATTTAATACAACAAAATTAGGGAATCTAAGTTCGATGTTAGGTTGTCGTAATTAAATCCGTTAAGAAATGATTTGTCATACACAAGTTCTAACTTTTTGTAATATAACAAAAAAATTAATAAACATACATTTTTCCCTCTTTCTACATGCCATTATTTAATTTTATTCGTTGTTTTTATTTAATTTATTTAATTTGATTATAAGAGGACTATAAATCATGTGAAATTAGATTCAAATAACGAATATAAAAACAAAAACTCAATTTAAAGATTAAAAAAAGAAGAAAAAAAAAAGGTAGAAAGCTACTGTCTACCAGCCTCTCTCTTTCCATCCAGCGATCCACATAGTGACACGTATACAACGAACCTGATCTTCCTTGTCCACTAATTTAAGCCCAAACCAAAGCCTTCCTCAAGGATTCAATCATCGCCCTCAGAGACACTGACACAGAGCGTGGGAGAAAAATGGAGGCCGGAGCATTTTGCAGCAGCGCAGGAAGCGTGCCTTTCACTTTCAGAGCAGCAGCGGCGGCAAAAGGGGGCAACTTTGCTTCTTCCCCTCCCCTCCTCATCCAATCCATGGCTGCCCAGAAACCCATGCCTTCAGCTACCAAAACACTTAGCTCCAAGAAGGTGGGTACTTTTCTTCTTCTCTTCAAAATATGTTTGTCGGGTTTTATCACAAAAAGCCTCGGCCATCGGTGGTATTAGAATAGAATTATTCGTTATAAATATCGTAATTTCTTTGGTTGGTATTCCGACGTGGGACTGTTTTTGCATTGCAGAATTCATCTGTGAAGCTACTAACAAGGGTGGAGCAACTGAAGCTACTGACCAAAGCGGAGAAAGCCGGCCTGCTATCCACGGCAGAGAAGTCCGGGCTCTCATTGTCGACGATAGAGAAGCTAGGGTTGCTCTCCAAAGCGGAGGAATTCGGAATCCTGTCAGCGGCCACCGACCCGGGAACTCCCGGTGCGTTGTTGAGTTTAAGCTTAGGACTGCTGGTTTTGGGTCCATTTGTTGTTTTTCTTGTGCCGGAGGATTCTCCTTTGGAGATAGGGTTACAAGCTGTTGTTGCTTTGGCTGCAGTAGCTGGTGGTTCAGCTGCTTTTGCTGCATCAAATCTTGTATCCAGCTTGCAGAAATCAAATTGAAATTTGATGAGCTAGGTCTATCTCGGGAGAGAGAAAACTTGCTTGCACCGAGATGCCACAGTGACGATGTCCTAAGCCAGTCATGCACTATCGTGCGTTTTAGCTTGGCACTTATTATTTTGGCCCTTTTGTGTAAGTGTAACTGTGAATGCTTTAGATACATCTATGACAAAAATGGAGATGGAGAAATTTCATGACCAAAATAACATAAATATATAGATCTGGATTCATAGAAGTACATTGAACTAACACAACTTACTCACGCCGTGTAAGCTCTACGAAAATAATCTAAAGATAAACATAGGTTATCCAAAAAAGGAAGGGGAAAAAGCACGAATCTTCGCAGAAACTCGAAATTTAACAAAAAACCTAAGTTTCTAATAGCTCAGTACAGCTCTTTTATCCGACAAATAGCAATTGAAGGAAAAGAAAGGGAAGAAAAAGTGACCCTCTTGTGAGCAAAAAATTGTCTATCCACCACCTTCTCTAAAAAAAACTTAAGTAGGGGGAATGGCAATGCGGTTTCCCCCACCTTGACGCCCACCTCTTCCACCGGAACTCCCCCGCTGATAACCATCTGCACTGCGTCCTCCTGAGCCCCTGGCTCGCCCAGAAAACTCACCCTGGTTTCTGAATTCATTCCTACCAAAGCTACGGCCGCCACCACCATAGTTCCCACGACCCCTGAAATTGTCATTCCGATAGCCAGCTCTTCCTGAAGTGAACCTCCCTCTCCCACCACTGCTAACTGAACAACCAGAAGTTTCGTTAGCTTAGCATTATTTAAGAGGAGTTATCTTTTACCTAGCAACCTTCTATAAACCCCAGCTTACCTCGAGTTGAGGTTCTCTTTTCCTCAATCACTGCTGGGCGATCCCCGATGGTGATAGGTGAGGCCTGCAACAATTTTCAAATTGTTCAAAATTGAATAAAATACAATGATACAAGATACGTAAACATACAGTGGCTCCCACAACTACGAATAAACACGTTACAGTATGAGAATCCAATCAAACTGCACTTATATCCCAGTAAGGTTGTAAACACAAAACACACTGGAGATTATAATTTTCTATCACTCAAACAACAGATCTAGGATTCTAGGGACACCAGTAGATATTCACGAGGGACAATACCTCCATTTTCGACTCCAAATAAGTGTCCATGCTGTTTTTTATTGACAAAACAAAATGTCCTCGAGCCAATATAAATGACTCATAATATATCTACAGTTTTGAACTAAAAGAGCCAAACTGTAACACTAATTGTATGCTAAAAACCAGGCCCTTGGAATTTGAGAAGTGGAATATGAAAGTGAAGCACATTACCTCAAGTGCACTTTGCATGGAACTCAAGCTTTCAAATTCAACAAAGCCAAAACAGAATCCTTGCTGCTAGAAAGACAAATATATGAACTGTAAGGTTACACCAAAAAATTATCAGTTGGATCAGGAAGTGAATTATACAAATGAAGAATACCTTACTACTCCTGACTTGGATCCCATCACGCTTAATAGGCCCAAACTTCTTGAACTCCTTCTCAAGTTGTCCTACTGTTGCATCATACGGCAAATTCCGTACATGTATGGAGTAACCTTCAGGTGCTGTAAAGAATAAATTGTAGATTAGATAATAACCCATAACACGAATAAGTTTGATCTTGCTGTTTGCATGACAATAAATAGCTAACAGATCATGCATCATTCATGAAAGACTAAATGCAAGTCTAAAACTCAGGCAAGTGTTACGGTAGTTAACTGAGCAACCCAACCATTGAAAGATGAGTACTATTTTTGTTTTTTGAGAGTAAACAAAGGCAGAAAGCTGAGTATTATTTACCTTCCTCGTGAGTGTTGCTGCTTTCAGGGGCAGCATCACCTATAGGAGCTGATGCCTCTGGCGCAGGAAATGGTTTTGCAGGACCAGTGGATTGATGATCACTGTTTGCAGATACAGTCCTCACAGTGCGGGGAACCACGCGGACAGAACTGGCTGTGCTTTTCTCCAATAGCTGAAAAGTAAAAGCACGCCAAAATCAGTTGACACAAAAAGTAAAAATACTTTCTCCTAAAAACATCAACTATGAGCCTTAACGCACAATTGATGCATATGATTTCTTTGGAGCATCCTCCTGAGTTTCAGGGGCAGGATCAGGGGTTGGATCAACTTCTGCAAGACCTCTATTCTGACTTGCAAGAGCTTGGGGCTCGGGTTCCACAAGCTCATCTTCAACAACCGATCGTTCGTCATTATCTGAAGGATCACAAACTTCAGCACCATTATTGAGATCTTCTTCCTCAGAGGGAGTAGCAGGGTCCACCACAAGATGATCGGGAGCGTGAATAGGCTCTGGACAAACATAAAAGCAATTTGAAAATGACAGGCAAAGCAAATCACAAAAAGGTATAGGAAGAAAGAAAACTAATGTTAACCTGGTTCTGCTGTCACAATAGCTTCTGGAGCACTTTCATTGATGCCATTGACTGAGGCAGTATCAGTCGGCAATGATTCGTTGTCCTCAATATACCTAAAAACATCATTCAATACATAGTACCCTTTTTCCTGTGGAGCTAGAAAGAATGTCTGCGCGAATTTTCTTCCCACGTTGTCCTTTCCAGTCAAGCATCCAGTCACAAGAACAATCACCCCTTTCTCATAAGACTCTTGAGAGTCTGCTGTTTTTATTTCTGCTGTATAGTCTCCATAATTTAAGGACTGAATTTTTTCACCTATTGCCTGTTCCAATAGATAGTGCAATGTTAACAAATGTAATATTTATCATCAATAATTATAATTTACAATAAAAATTCAGGATTCTCAATTCAGTTTATATCAAGGCCAAGAAGTGATGCATAATTTTTCGATTTTTAAAACAAAAAGTTTGGTCCCAAAAAGGTCGTGAATTTGATTCATTAAATGCCTCACTTTTTATACTGTAACATGTTCAACATGCAATATACCAAAACTTTCATCATTTCATGACTAGAGCACTGGCCATCTGAATCAGCCACCCAATCATATAAAAAATGTTACCAGTTAGGCCGGTTATAATTGGTCCATAAATGTCTACATTTGGAAGCATCAAATAGACATCCTGTCCACGTTTTTCAACATACACTTAAAGAAAAGTTTAATACAACAATGTATTTGGAAAAGCCGCCAAATTCATGTTCAACCATTGTAAAATATATATTTTTCTACATGCTTGCTAAAAATTAAACTTCTTTAATGCGTTAAAGTGAAAAACTGAATTGGAAATGTAAAGAAAAATGTTTCCCAATTCATGTTAAGCCATACAAAAACGAAAAGTCAAATCTCGAAACATGTTATGAAAATAATCTTTCTGTGAAAACCGAACCATGAGCATGTTCCAAAGTATCTAAGGCCTTGAAGTAGAAACTGTGTCGTGAACATATATGAACGAAAGAATACATACTTGCATGGTCGTCACTGTTGTCATATTGCCCTTGGTATCTGGCCTGCTTAGAGAGCTCGAATCCTGATAAAACCTATGCACTAGCTGTGGAGATTGGTGAAGAATATGGTAATATTGCTCTACGAAGGCATTGCCAACAAGTTGGGCACTGGGAGCAGGGGCAGGAGTCGCTTCCTGCATGACTATCTACAGAATGTTTAAAATCAGTACTTGTAGTAAAAGAACATATTGACGAAACTACTAAGATGTTAAAAGAAAATTACAACAACAAGAAGAGACCAAAAGCAAGAGATACATTGTGAATATCGTATATGTAACAAGAGAATCAGCAAAGTAGCAAAGTAAAACTACAATACGAAAATCTTATAACCGGATAAGCATACAGGAGCATTGTAAGCGCCAGATTAGAGTGCAAAGGCTTTGTATTTGAGCTCATAAGTTAAATTACTATGAGCTAAATGCCTAAAACAGTTTTGGAGATTCAATCACAAGTATAATATCACAACCACACATTAGAATCATAACCAACCAATAAAACAATCAATACACTGAAAACATAAGACAGATTAAAGCAGTAAAAGGTCTAGTAAGATTTGATAATGAATATACGGGCATAACCAATGACACATTTGGGATATCGTTTTTGTAACAAGAGAATCAGAAACTAGCAAAGTAGTAGCTACACTACGAAACTCTAATAACCTGATAAGTACGCACGACACGAACACTTTAAGTCCAAGTACTACAAGCACTTATAGCAAAAGGCTTTGTCTTTGAGCTTATAGGTCCAAGTACTACGAGCTAAACTTGTATCGAGTAACGAGTATTCAATGATAAGTGTAACATCACAATAACACAAACCACACATTAGGAACTAAACATGCTCAAATTGCGGAAATTCGCAAACTGATTACAAGCAATTTCGAAAACCCAGAAGTATTTATTCATGTTATGGTAATCCCAATAAAACCCAAATGGAGCAGACCAAGTGAACTTGACCAAACAACAAAAAGGGTCATCTGAAAAACTGAAGCAGCCCAGAACTTAATAACCATACTGATAAACAAAACAATATCTAATTACAACCTTATGAACCCTAATTTAGAAAAATACGAACAGCACAGAAATTTATCAGCGCCAACATCAAAAGCAATGATGAGATTTAATTGCGAAAACATGATATTAACAGATCAAATCACTATAATATGTTGACAAACAAATAAAATAAAATATGAAATTAACCAGCAGGGGCAGTAAACTGTAAACATAAAGAAAGTTGGATTCGAGAGAGGAATCTGAAGTACCTGCTCGGATGTGATCTGAGCTTTAGAGAGAGAAAGAGATCTGTGGGCTGAGAGGAAGCAAAGTGAAGCTGCGGAGAGAGAGAGAGAGAGCAGTCCTTGTAGACAGGAGGGCAATAAAAAGAGAATAAATGGGAGAAAGATGCTCAAGAGTCAAGATGCCCATATTTGGTCAGATCACAAGAGAAAGAGTACCTTCAGGAATAAATAAACAAATAAATAAGGAAAATTGTTTTAATTTTGGAATTGTTGTAAAGTAGACTATACAAGTGGAATAAAATAAATAAGACATAATATTTACAAGATTTGGTAAGTGTGTCTATGTCATTAGAGTAGTAGTAGTACTTTATTTCATTATCTGAAATAATTAAAATACAAAATAACACTCACTATTTTTTCTTTTCTCTCTAGCCTGACTCAAAGTAATTTATTCTGCATCTCTCTTCTTTCTTCTTCTCTTCTTTTTCCTCCATAACTCCTCTTTCTTTCCTGTACGTTTTTCTCTCATCTCTTTCTTCTTCTTCTCACTTCTTCCTTCCTCCATTTTATAAGCAAAAGATTACTATAGCAACACTATTTTTTACAAACTTTCCTCAAATGAATAGTGAAATAGTGTGCATGAATAGTAACTCATATGTTTTTCTTCATATGAATAATAAATCATCTAATTTTTCTTATAGTGACAAACCATTTATGTGGGCCATCAACATCTCTACTAATCTTTACTAATTAATAAAACACTTATTGTCAACCAAAACTCTATGAAATTACTAGTTTAACCCTCTAATTAAAACAGAACATGAATAAGAAAT
Organism: Pyrus x bretschneideri; assembly: GCF_019419815.1. Lineage (NCBI taxonomy): Eukaryota > Viridiplantae > Streptophyta > Magnoliopsida > Rosales > Rosaceae > Pyrus > Pyrus x bretschneideri. The sequence continues at coordinate 11,606,585 of NW_025999612.1, forward strand.
ATGGGGCAAAAATGTAATTTCACACAATCAAATTTTGCTTTTTTTTTTTCAAAGCCTCACCTACATGTAATCCTAACATATATCTAATTATAAAAAATAAAAATAAAAAATAAATAAAAACTTCCCACCCCCACATTCTCTATCATTCTCTTCCTCTCTCCTTCTATTTCAAAATTAAAAATTAAAAATTTTCTCACACACTTTGTGTGTGCCCATATACTAGTATTATATTACAGCATGAATAAAATTATAAAAAAGATTTTTTGGATCATTTAATTTCAAAAAAAAAATATCACTTGGTATTACAATCTACCCGTATTTCTTAAATTTAATTTATGGGGAATTGGCTGGCTCCGCTTATTTAAAGAGAGACGAAGAGGCAAAAAGAGAGGAGAGAAATTGAGAAACGAAAGATGACTTTTTTGGCCACAAGGAGCAGCGTCGCCGACGGGATGTGTGGTTGGGGTGCGTGGTTGTTTGCATCGTTTTGCCTTGGAGTTTGGATGGCTGTTTAATGCTTGTTTTCATTTGTTTTTTATTTTTATTTTTTTTGTTAAACGATAGATTTTATTAAAGGGGTTTTTTGAAATAGATTCAAAGTAATTAAAAATTGGACCTATTTCAAAAATTAAAAGTCATTAAAAATTGGATCTATTTCAAAATGTAGTCTATAAAATTGGACCTATTTCAAATTTTTCCTTTATATTAAATTAGATGTTAAATTAATTACCGATGGAGTTTAAACCCACATCATTATATAATAACTCAACATCTTACCATCATTGTGCGAAAGTATCACTTGCCTTTACTTTGTGATTTTGAGTAGGTCAACTTTTAACTTTTATAATTTAGGGATGGTAGGATAATTTACCAAATTTAGGGATGGTACAACGTACACTATTGACCCCTTTCTATTTTCGGTTTGCTTGGTTTTGTATTTACACTATATTTTTTACATAATTTTTTACACACATTTTCCTGAGGTCCATCTTATAATGCATTTTAAAAATCCGAACTGTTTATCTTTTAAATTTTCATAGATCATTTAAGCAAAAAATTAGACAATTCAAAAATCATTAAGACATTTATTTGTAATGAATAAAATAGACGAATACGGTTATACAAAGAAACCCTAAACTCTTAATACAAGAGTCATATGGTTTCAGATTTTGGTAACTTTTTGTAGACATAATCTTTGAAGAAAGACATAATAGATAGACATAATCTTTAAGGAAAACTAATGAAAAGGGCATGAAAACTTTGAGTTTTAACGATAATGACAAAATAAAAGGTAAAGTGTATAGTACCAGGATTAACTTTTTAGTGTAAAAATGTGATTTTTTGTTAAAGTGAATAGTATCGAAAACTTTTTGTTAAAGTTTCCTAATCTTTAATGATAAGGTAATTAAGAACTAAGTCCAAAACTTTGGTAGATAGTAGATTCGAAGGATATTACTATTTTTTGGGAACTTTAACAAAAAGCTCCCGGTATTAGGGGTGGGCAAGGGCCGAGCTAGGCCCAAAATTGGAGGGACCGGACCGAACCCACTTGAAAATACAACGGGCCAGGCCAGGCGGGGGCGGGTTTGGCTATTTTGAAACTGAGAACTAGACCTAACCCGGCCCGTATAAAACGGGCCGATTCCTACGGGTCCAACGGGTACCTTTTTTTTTTTTTTTTTTCTCTCTCTCTCTCTAATTTTCAGTATCCCACCTAGATTCCCAGTCGAAGAGCCGCCGAAGACAAATCAGAAAACTGGATCCATCAGTAACCACGGCTTGGAATTATTTAAGAACAACAAAATAAGTAGACTAAATCTAAAAGTATACATCCGCAAGATTATGAATCACATGCATTTAAATCGGAAAACCTCAAAAATTAAGCAGAAGAAGAAAATCAACGATTGAGTAGTTAAAATAGCCCTACATATTTCTTCTTCAATTTTTCCTTGCTTTAACAAATTAACCTGCAACTCCTAAATATAACTATCAGTCCCATCCCTTCAAAATTCCTAGAACAGTCGCACTAGCCCCATAAACCCCAGCCAAGCCTCCACCAACCACCCCAAACACTCAACCCAACCGCACCACCACCCCCAAAAGTGAGTACCTCATGAATGACGACAGTGAGGTTGGTGGTGTTGGCGATGATGTTTTTGACTATGCACTCCAATCCAACTTTGAGGAAGAGCTTGAGGTTCTTCTCCTTCTCAAAGGAGAGTCGTCATTCCCAAGCATGGCTGAACACAGGAAAGGAATCTGAAGACCGACAGACCCCCAACGACTGGAGGCGTTGAGATCTAGATTCTGGAGGCTAGAAATGGTTGTTGAAACAAAGAATTCGAGGTCGAGGTAGAGATCAATGTCAAGATCGAGGTCGAGATTGAGATTGAAAGGAGCCAGGGACTCGAAAGGAGTGGGGACTTGGGAGGACTCTGGAGAATTTGATATAACCTATGTGGCTGTGTTAGAAATAAACTGGTGGAGATTTAATCTCCTTATAATCAACGGTGGAAAAGGTTCGGGCCGAAGCCCCGTTTTCTCTGAATTTGTACCTGCCCCGCCCTGTTGTGAATTTACAATATATGTACCCGCCCCGAATTGGCATTACCTGCCCCTACCCGCAGATCCAGTACCCGTTTGCCCAGCCCTACCGGTACTGTTCATTTTAACGAAAAACCACATTTTTACACTAAAAAGTCAATCTTGGTACTATTCACTTTACCTTTTATTTTGTCCTTATCGTTAAAACTCAAAGTTTTCAAGTCATTTTTATTATTTTTACTATATTTTTTTAGAGTTCTTGTAGTCTGTTGCCACTCTTTTGCTAGAGTGGCACAAGTCAAGATTCTTTCCTAATCTCTTCCATTCGGATCTTCTGAATTCTTCGATTTTTTTGTGTTCTTCGATGGGTCCTGGCTCCGACTGCTGACCCACCACAACCACACCGTCATTTTCTGACCTTTAGTTGCCCAAAATTGGAATCAAGTCCTCCCATATAGGGAGAGAAGAGAGTGGCTAGCATAAGAAAGAAGATGAACAAAAAAAAGTTAATTAATTCTTGGCTTTTCATTTTCGATTGAACGGACATGATTGAAGGATCTAAAAAATTCGAATGGAAGGGATCCATAAATGATCTTATTTCGACTGGCACGACCACCTAAATAGTTCAATCATATTTAAGTTTGAGAAAATTAGAATCCTCCACTCTTTTTTTACATAATTTTTATTAAATATTTGTTTCTTTTAAAATTTTGATTAAGATGCTTTAACTAATATCCACCAAATCATTTTTTATTTTATTTTATTTACATGTCATTGGTTTTTTTTTTTTTAAATAAAAATGCTATATGTTGATTTTCCACTTTATCCTTTTAGTTGATAAGGGGAATTTTTTTGGCTTGTCAGGATTTATACCTTTTTTTGGGGATATTATTAATGGCTATTAACTAAATCACCAATATTATCAATAAACTTTGAATTTTGAAATTTTTTTTGTCGTCAGGGTTTATACCCCTTTTGTTGGCTCGTTCACATCATAAAATTATTATTGAAATATAAAAGTTGTTGATAAAAAGGATGAGGTTGGAGTGTTTGGACTGAGATTAGTGCTATTCGGTATGAGATATATAAATGCAAATTTTAAATTGAAATCAACTTGAAACGTACTCAGATCAATTTGAAACATACCAATAACAACTTGAAACATACTGATGCTAAATTGAAACGTACCCATTTCACCTTGAAATGTTCAATAACAACTTGAAATGTACTGATGCTAAATTGAAACGTACCAATTCTAACTTAAAACGTACCAATATATCGGTTTGAAACGTATACTAATGCTAAATTGAACCTACCAATACCAACTATCCTTTAAAATAAAATGTATCACTAAATTCTATTTCCCCAATGTACCATGGTACGTGAAAAAGATGGAAAGATAGGTAAAAAGTATGCTAAAACAAAAAGCATACCCTTTGATATGGATACTCAGATCAAGAGGTGTGCATAAAATGAAATATGAAGGAAATGAATATGATCGACAAAGGAGAACGAAAGAGGGTTTGATCGGTCGATCGAGGAAAGCAATGACATGAAAAAATTGCTAATGGTTGTAGAAGAAGATAGCATGTTAGTTACTTGTATGGTGTGGAGTCAGGAATAAAATGCATGTTAGAAGCATAATTAGATCAAGTTTGATGTGTTAAGATTTTTAAAACTAATCTACTACATTTTGGGAAATTTGGGATATTAACATGATAATTATTAATTAATTAAAGGTACATCATATGGCAAATCGTGTAATATGGCATTAAAAAGACGTCACTTATAAAATAAGTGGCATCTTAAATGTAGGAATAATGTTTAATCAAATTTTTCAGCATATTATTAATTCAAGAAATTAAAAAAATATGCACCTATATCAAAACTCCTCTTTAAGTTTTTAATTCGTTAAATTTTAAGTTTACTGATAAAGCAATCAAGAACTAAGGACAAAAGTTTGGATGAAGAAGTTTAAGATTACTAAAAGAATTTTAAAATGATGAATTTTTTTTTTTTTAGAATTTGTGAATTTTTTTGTTTGGTTAACTTAAAAGAACAATGAAATTTGAATACGAATTTGTTATTTTTAAACTCTCACTCGTCACTCACATAAATTGAGAAATGACACTTATTTATATGAATTTTAAACTTAAAAATTAGAGATCATAAATTCCAAGTTTATTTTTCCAAGCGAAAATTCTAAATTTTTATATTTTTGAATCCAAACTAAAGAATTTGTGCATTTCAATTTATAAACTCTTACTTTTGTCCAAATTTCAAGTTTATTTCCCTCATCCAAATATAGTGTTAGTGAGATTAAAATATCTGCAAAATTAATAACTAAATATGGATGCCACTCAGTACAATAGATGACAAATTCAATACCAAATTAGGCTACCCATTTTATAGCTTAATTGGACTAAAAAAAAGAAGAAAAAAAACTAAATATGGGCATGGAAATTCTGATATTACGAATTTATCTCTAAAGAAGACACGTGCACATCGCGTAACTTCATTTTCCAACGAAAAAAAGTCCAAATCTTCGTCTCAGTATCTCGCCTGACCTGCATCTCAAATTCCTCCAATGGCGAAACCGGTCTCAACCGCCGCGTCATCCCTCTCCCAAACCCTAAAGCGCTACCTCAAGAAACCGTGGGAGATAACCGGTCCGTGCGCGGATCCGGAGTACAAATTGGCCGTACCCGGCGCGCTCGAGTACCGGCTCGAGTGCCCTGCCACGACCAAGGTCCAGGTATGCGTGCCCACCTCCAACCCGGAAACCGTATACGACATCAAGTATTTCGCCCGCGACCAGCGGCGCAACCGGCCCCCGATCAAGCGCACTGTATTGAAGAAGGCCGATGTGGAGAAGCTGATGAAGGAGAAGACGACCTTCGACGTATCGGAATTTCCGCCGGTTTACTTGACCGATTTCGTTGAAGAGGATTACAATGCTCAGGGTGGAGGCTACCAGAAATGAATTGGGTTCGTTTTCCTCCTCCAATTTTTCATTAATTTGATAATTTAAGGGTTTAATTAATTTAATTTAGGGTTATTTTTCGGGCATTGTGTAAATTGTGGAATTTTGTTATTTGTGCTTGAATCTTTTTGTGAAAATGTACTGATGGAGTGATATATATGCAAAAGTAGGAGTCTTTATTGAGTTTTGGAATAGAATTTTGCTGGAAGTTTATCCCTTTAGTTTTGTTAATAGCTTGACAGCAATGAGAAAGGTTTTTTATGTTTCGGGTTTTTCGCATTGAAGGTTGTTTTGTTGGTTTTGAGTTTGCTGAGCTTGTTTTAATTGTGAGTTGCTCAGGAAGTTTGTCTTCTGAGGCTCGATTGGTTAGGAATTGCTGCTTTCAGTGGCAGTTTGGCTGTAACTTTGGATTAGTGCAATTTCAGTTTCTCTAATACTGAATTAGGTTGTATTTTGCTTCACTGGACCTTTCCGGGTGCTCCATTGTTGTGGCTTTTATTGCCGTGGGAGACTGAAAATCTTCGATCCAATGAGTCTTAGTCGATACAAATTTGATATAGTAAATGCACCATAAACACTGTAGTTTACACCTTAAACCTTGAGGCATACTCAGTACCTGATTCGAGGATTGAAAATATGGATCTTTTGCTTGGCTTTGAAATGGTATACTGTTATATTTATCTTCCATTTTGGGAAAGTTAATTGAAATAACATATATTCTTTACATAGTACAAAATCTTTCGTCCATTGCCGTGAGTCATTTGCCCATGGTTTTAGGATCATGTTGTCTGCATGGCTTGCAAGGCAGGCTGGAGGCCTTAGTGCTGATAACCTTGTATGTAGATAAAAAGCATCCATGGGATCTGACCTTTAGCTTCCTTGAACTTCTCGTAGCTAGTCTAACATCAATTTGTTGTGTATGCACGTCCTGAACCTTTATATGGATATTAGACAAGATATTGTGTTCCAATAACTTCAATCTCGTTGAAACTTCAATTTGTTTGTCGGCGATGCATCAGACAAAGTCTGCCACAATCCATGCTTTGGCTGGAGTTTTACAGGCATACTCTTGATATTTGGCTGTGGTGAGTGATCACACTTGGAATTATGTTTTGATCTGATGGAAGGGTTGTTAGGTTTTGGCTCGTCAATTAGTGTCCTTTTCTGTTTAGGATTGTTTTAGGGAAAAAAAGGGTGCACCGATTCTTCTCCTAAAAGGGCTAGGAAAGAATCTTAGTTTCCTTATTCAATTTAGATTAGAAATCCTAGAAGTCTATTTGGAATTGGAAAGGAAGTCTAATTTCCTATTCCACTTAGAATAGGAATTATAATCTGTAAAGGACATGTAAACTGCACTCTATGCCTATAAATAGGGTGCGGCAAGGCTTAAATTTAAGAGAGAGGAAAACTGTTGACAGCCAAGACAAGAGAGAGAGATTAGTTCTAGGGTTTTGCAAAAGTTCTGTAATTCTCTATTATTAATCAAAGGAGCGGTGATTTCTCTACCAACGGGACGTAGGCAAAAGTTCTTCCGAACCAGTATAAGTCTTGTGTGTTTCTAAGTTTTCTATATTTGCTAGTTTAGTCTATTGCCGTTGGTTACATTAAAGAACAAGGTCTAGTGTGTGGTTTTTCAACAAAGATCCATGGGGATTTTTTTAGTTCCTTCGGGAAGAACTCATGGAAACATCCATGGGGAGGACTAGAGAAGAAAAAGAATATTTTTGCTTATTTTATTCTTGTTTGGACGGGTGTGAAAGAGACAAAGAGAAAAGTCTTTAATTGAAGACATTCGAAAATTAAACCACAAAGTTTATTTCCTCTTCAAATGTGCAGATAAATCAAGTATTCTGTACTCATCTCTTCATTTCTATCTATAGTGAACCACCCATATGAGAGTAATTTTAAAAATTATCTGAATCCAAACATGCTATTACTGGAATGCCTGCTTTCCACAGCTGGTATTTTCCTTTGAATGATTTGATATTGAAATCCTCTGTAGGAATTGCTTTAGTTTCATGGACGTCCATAAGTTGACCGATACCATCTCTTCTACCGATGGTTCTCAATATCTTTTTAGCTATTTGGCTGCATCCTGGATGTGCTAATTTGTTTCCATAAATGATTGGGCCGTTGAAGATACATAGAGATAGAGGCTTCCACATGCTCTTTCCTAATTTTTAGTTTTTCTTTTCCCTGTTCCTCTCCTTGGTTCCTGTCATTGTGTTTGCATATTTTATATCCTTTGGTTTCTCAGGTTATGTACTTATGTTTGGCGTTGCTTGCTTATTGTTTTCGTGTTTATATTGTATCAATGACTCTTAGCTTGTTTTGGCTTCTTGCAGGCTTACGGGATTCTGGAACAATATCTGTGTTATTTTGTTCCTCTCCTCGAACTGAAGAGATGCTGTTCATGTTAGCATGGATGTTTGTCTAGTCTCCTCACGTAATGAAATGCTGTGCTTGACATGAATAAGGGTACTTGATACAACCATTTTTTCCGATTTTGTTTGGCCAAGAATGTCTCTGTATAAAATCCAAATGCAACCGCAGTTGGGTGATGGATTACATTATCGCTCGTTTCTTTAACTTCTAAGATTTCTACCTGCGATAATTTTGCGATATCTTGTCTGTCATTGTGATTTTCTTTCCCTGATTGCAACCATATGAAGACGTAGGTTTAGGATTTAGAACGAATATTAGCAAGCTTCTCTTATCTATACTGTTAATTTGTGATAGCCTAGAAAGGATGATCATGACACACCCTGTTTATCATTGTCAGTGTAGCATACTCTACGCTGATGAGAGTTTCGTTCGAAGACTAAATGAATAAGGTTGTTATTAGAGTTAAATGCCTTAAACCTAAATTGCGAGGTTTGCCCGACCTCTGAATGTTCCATGGGGATCTCGCTTCTCATCCCTCTTTCCCTTAATCTTTAGTTGTTTCTAGCTTGTTTTGTATTCTGCTGACGTTTGAGAGAGGAAACTGCAATTGACATGGAAGGCAATTGAGTTTCCGGCAATTTGGCATAAACGGTAGTTAAGCAAGTTTTGACGACAGTGAGCCGGAGTCTAGCCGAATGTCCCCGAGTGGATCAAGGGGATGAACATTTTATGCACCCATTGTTGTTCTAAATCTACAAAGTGAGCCCCCTGGCCTCGTGGAAATCTTAATATGCATTGTTGTTTGTGATTCTTCCGTAGTAGCTCCAGGCCCTACCAGATTTTGGAAGACCAGGGTTTTCCCATACGCCGGGAACTTTGGCTGGTCAAGTCTTGGTCATTGAACTTTTGGACGCACATCCAGTAATTCCGTTACCCGGGGCATCTAGCATTCCATTGCTCGGTGCAGCTATGCACCGGAGCATAATAGAATATTCACACAACAAATGGTTATTGTTGTGATTGTTTAATTTCGACCTGAAACATTTCAGGTCTCCTTGATTGCTAGCTAAAGGCTAGAGCTTAATGCGGATGTTAATTAAAGTTCACCGTCATTGATTAAATTTAAGAGTCTACGTGATTGCCAAAGTTGGGCGACTTTTTGGTAATTAGATTGATTAAATCTTCACGGGCCACCCTACCCAGCCACTTAGTAGTTAATCCTAGTTTATTTCTAATTAGCGCCATAATAGCCAATTAACAGCCATGCAAAAAATCCCCTATCACTGTTCCTTGCAGCCGCATAAAGTGTTAATAGGCGTAATCAACAATTTTAATTAGCAAGTTGAAAGTGATGTACTTCTGCTGGAAAATATTAATATTTAAGTTTACTTTAATATTTGGTTTTCTGGATTTAGCCCGTTAGTATAAAAGTTTCAATTTCTTACCTTTTAAGATTAGAGTTAGTTTATTATAAATATCATGTTTGTTATTCCTTTGAGAATATGTTAGTCACGACATAGCTTTTTGGAATTTTGTAGCCGTTTCAGTATTTTCGTTTGTTTAATAATATTCTTATTCTTTTATAGTCTTGTTCAGTGTATAATCTGATATTCAACTTAGTATCAGATCATGTTTGAACTTTCAGGATTTAATCTGTTCTTGATAGGTGACATGTTTGTTTGATATTAGTTTTGAAAAAAAAAAAAATTGAATATAATTGCTCGGAACCACTCCCATATCCCTGCATACCCGAAACCCCAGCCATTAACCGCCGCTTCAAACTTGCCGTACCCAGTTTTTCTGCAACCTGCCGCTGCTGTTGACTGAAGCCCGGAAACGTACCCACATCGCCGCCACGCCCACCATACCTGCCTATCGCCCAGATTGCCATCCACTGCTGCACTCCCTGTACACGCATCCTCGCCGCCGCTCTGATATGCACCCACCGCCGCTGCTGTCCCATTAGGCACAGAATCCGCATGTGCTCCGGCCCACAGACCCGTGTTCTGCAAACCAGCCCGTGTTTTGTTGAAGTCAAGGAAAGAAACGAAGAACAAGAAAAAAAAAAAAAAAAAAAGAAGGAAGGAGGGAAAGGAAAATGTTAAAAAAAAAAATAAAAAAAAAATTGTTTGAGGTTTCGGCCCACACGGGCAAAGAGTAAAAATGGGTTGTCGGCTGTTTGCCAGCCATTTTTTGGTTTGATGTCTTTGAGGCCCACAGGAGTTGTTGGCGTTTGAGATTGTTTTGTGATTGTCATTCGAGTGCTTAGAATTGTAACCACTCAAGTGATTGTGTTTGTGTTTGTTCATTTGTTGTTACAATTGAGATATGGAAATCTCTTCTGTTTAGTAACGGGTTATTTTCATACTCTCAACACTAGCCGGTCTGAATCAGAATCAGTTTACCAGCCAGAATTAGCTTGCCAGCAAGAATCAATTTGCTAATCTACCAATCTAGTCAAGTTCACCAGTCAAGTCCAGTCCAATCTAGTCAAGTTTGCATGCCTGCCCGTCCCCCTAACAGAGCCAGTCCGCATTTACTTGTTTGGAAACTCATGTCGTATACCATCATGAGTTTGACGAGGGTTTTGGAAAATATTAGTATTTAAGTTTATTTTAATGTTTGGTTTTCTGGGCTTAGCCCATTAGCATTAGGGTTTCGGTTTCTTACCTTTTAGGGTTAGGGTTAGTTTATTATAAATAGCATGTTTGTTATTCATTTGAGAATATGTTAGTCACGATATAGCCTCTTAGGATTTTGTAGCCATTTCAACATTTTCGTTTGTTTAATAATATTCTTATTATTTTATAATCTTATTCGTTGCACACTATGATATTCAACTCTTTCATAATCCTCTCAGCTGCTCACGCAAACCTTTACTTTTGGGATGCACTAAGCCAAGTTTCGAGCTGTTGCAACTCTATCAAGTTTTGGTGCTTGCCTAGCTTTCATTAACCCACATTTAGTGGGCTAATTAAATCTAGTAATTATATTTTTGTGCAAGCGATAGTTGTCAAGAGGGAGAATTAATCAAACTTGGATTTTAAGTGCATAAGGTCAGTTGAAAATTGAAAAATGGTGTGTGAGAAGTAAAAATGAGTATTGTGGATAACACGACCCTTTCTGGTTTCATGTATGTATCTTGTATTAAAATTGGGCTTTGTTCCTATGAATAATAATCTGAATTGCATCCAAATTACAACCCATTTCACCAAACCCTTCAACACCCTTAGAATTAGCAATATATTTGCATGCATGCTATATATTCTAACTGACATTATTTGTTACTTCACTTTCACCTTCAGGGAAGTTTTCATGTTGGGCAGACAGTGATGATAAGCCTGTTGGAAAAGCATTAGGCACGAGTAAGAGAAAAAGAAAGCTCCATGCAATGTCTATGAAGTATAAATCAAGCAACAAGAAGAATATTTAGTGTACAATGATCACTGTTTATATTGTTGTCACTTACTGCAAAAGGTCTAAGGAGGCTCTACTTTTGACTTCACTGAGAGATCCAGTTCTCTTTTGGTCTGAGATGACAGAAGGGAGAATATAAAATCATGGCAACGATGCACACCCTCAAGAACTTGTGCCTCTAATCTATTTTTAATGATCAAGTTTTTATATATTTTATTATACAATTGATATAGGATACATTGAAATTTAACATAAGACATCAGTACTGCTGGACGTATAAATACTTTCTAAGAAAATGCATCCGCCTATTACTGTTACAAATGAATTAGCATTATTGCATTGAATATAAATGAATAGGACTTGCTTAAGTGGTAGATTAGATCATTTTCCTACTTTTTGATCACTTGAACTATAAGACTTATCCAGTAAATACCAAGAAAATTACCCTTAGACGTTATATTCCAAATATAATGCTAAACTTTTTGTCATAAGAGTTTAGTATATGTATTTCGCTTCCGCCCTCCCACAAATATGGATTATGATGCATGAACTACCTTAATCCTTATTTTTCCACTCTCTCTCACCACTTGAGCTAACGGTTAACCAAGTAGGCAAGTTCGCCCTCATAGCCGATGAGAAACTATAGCAAAATATATTGCATTCAATGTAAATCGATTTTGTACATAATTTCTATCCTAGTTAAGCCTTGATGGACTTTACCAATCGTCACGTACGTAGGAGAAGCGAAAATTGGACACTAAATTAGAGTTTATCAATTAGAATGACGCATTTAGGAGTTAATGTTATCATGACTCTGCTACTTAAAATCTTACACGAATTAAGGGAACATATTTTCATCTGTACGTACGGTAATTAGGGTTTTGGATTTTTTTTCTTGATTAATTCTATTATTCTGCACCTAAGTGCTTAACTATAAACTAATGCAGAAGGAGCATATTACACGAGAGAGAGAGAGAGAGAGAGAGAGAGAGAGAGAGAGAGAGAGAGAGAGAGAGAGAGTCGACAGTGAGAGTTCACAGGGCGAAATTCAGTTTACTTTCTGTTGCAGGCTGAGAGATTGCAGGATTTGTATTATTTACAGAGACATGCAGTGGCAGAGAGAAAAAGAGAGCACGCATTTATTTTTGTTTTGGGGCCATCCGCCATCATTCGCTATATACCTTATTTTTTCTTCCTAGGGTTTGGCCCTGTCACTTTCAGGCGTCAGAACGAAAGCACCAAGATGCTTGCGAATTAGATCAAATATAATCCCTTATATTTCAAACTATAGTTTGAGGATAATATTGGAAAGGAGGACAATGAGAGGAAAGTCCTACTTTTTCGTTAACATTTATATCATTTTACGGTATAATAAGTGCAATTAGAATGGTTCATTCTCTTTGTCGTTATTTAAAAATTATCTGAAAAGTTTATTCAATTCGGAGACGGTATAAACATTCATATGTGTCATAAGATGGACGGTTATAGTAAGAAATGATGAATTGTCAATCTTTGTAAATTCATACGAATGATTAAGTAGCCTTCAAATCTAATAATTCTTTTTTTATTTTATAAAGATGATCTTTAAATGACGTACACTAGAGAAAATAAACATTAGCGGCTATAATGTTTGAACTATAAAACACTATATATTATTGATTCTTCCATCTCCTACTTGGTTTTCTATCCACAGTCCCCCTCCCAACACACATGCAATATATATACACATTAGACATTAGAATTTTGGATGGGTATATATGGACCATACTCGTCCTCTCTCTCTCTCTCTCACACACACACATGCTAATGTTGTCATCATGACATGATAACTGAGATCATATTGGTGATGGCGACACCTATTTTTCTCTTGAATGATATATTAAGCATCAGTCATAACAGTTAATTTAATTAAGGCATGTTAATTATGTTGCATAATATTAATTATATGAAGTGATAAATTAAAAATTCAATCATTTACATCATGTATGTTGCATAATATCATTTGTTACGAAGAAAAGTCGATATAGTATTCTTGAAGAACAGAAAATAATTCGTTTCATCCTTTTTGATTGAAATAATTCGCTATATCATAATATTCGTTTTAGTTTTCATTTTCATCTTCATTTGACTGATGACGAATCATTATTATTCTAATCACTGTGAAGAAGCAATTAGATTCTTATCAAGTATTACTGGCTTTGTCCATTCCTTTTGTTTTTGCCGCTCCGCTCAGATCTGCAGCTGCCTGCATATTATATATATTTAAACAAATTAATTTGGCAGCAGCAGGAAATAATTTTTACCCAAAAAGTGATCAGGAAATTTAGGGGTTCCTGAACAAAGTAAAACTGCAGTCTTGGTTGGAGAAAAAATGTCAATGTTGAATTTAACTCACTTGATGAAAAATCTGTAACTCCCTATTTAACTCACTTCTTCTTTTTTCTGCTACTTTAGGGCTGATATTCAGATAACTTATCTGCTCTCTGTGTATGATGAACTCTGAATATAGCTTTCGGTTTAATAACTTAAATTGTTCAACTACAATCTCTAAAATTGGTAAAATCCCTAAATAACTGCTGCCCCAGAATTGGGTTGATGCAACAATAAAAAGCATACTAATTTTGAGTATAATATTATGTAGATCTTATCATTATTCTTGTACTGAGGAGACAGGAGCCTTTGATATCACACACACATATATGAGGAGCTAGAGAAGGCTTGCTAGGGTTTATGTTTCTGCAAAAATATATGTTTATTTTAAGTATGTCAGTTTCAGAGGGTTTAAACCATACAAGGCTATGTTAAATATTGCTTAAAAATTAGTTAAAATGGAATGATGATCAAATTGTTACTTATTATTATGGAGAAGTAAAATTAATTGTCTTGGCCAGATGTCAGAGTGTCGGCCGGTTTATTTCTTGACTTGAATGTCTGTAAAGGGAATGGATCCCCTCCTAATCAAATCACACGGATTGTTGGATTTTGATCCAACGACTACAAATAGGAAACCTCTCTAAAAGTTATAATAATTGTATCCGTTTGATCAAAATCTAACGATTTGTGTGATTTGTTCACGAGGCTCAGCCTTCTAAGTTCAGGGATTCCGTTCCCGTCTGTAAAAAGTAGGACTTCAGCTTTTGAACTGCAACTAGTACAGTACTCGATCTATATTAGCGTACGTTCTCAATTATTTTGTTGAAGATTATTGAGGTGCCCTTTTATGCACACATTTGTTGAAAGATTCCACTACTTTTCTTGATTATCTTTTATGCACACATTTGTTGAAAGATTCCACTACTTGTCTTGATTATTGAGGTGCCCTTATGCACACATGTATATATGAAGAACTCTCTCTCTCTCTCTCTCTCTCTCTCTCTCTCTCTCTCTATACACACACACACACACACACATATATCAAACTGCTACTTGAAATAAAGATGCAAAGAGTAAATATATGTGCAATTATGTATATATTATTTTTCATTCATGTACGTTATATTAGCGAAAACTAGTGCAACTTGGGGTTGTGAAAATCTCACTGCACTCTGTGGATATGTAGTGGTCCAGGTCCCTTCTCTCTCTCTCGATGCATTCAGTGGATGCCTTAAAGAACCTGTGCTTTGGTCCCTCCTCTACTCTTCTCTAAAGGGTCTAACCCTTCTATCCTTGCTCTCTAAATTGTACATATACATACATACATACATATATATATATGCTGCTGATTACATACATACATACATATACATATACATACATACATAAATATATATATATATATATCCCAACTGGTATACTGTATACAGACGATAGCTTGCATACACCACAATTTTAGGAGCCACTTGACTGAAGATTACTGTTATGTAAGTATATATATAGCAAACTCTAGTATCTTACTAACTATTCAGACTTACTAATTATAAATATGCATGCCCCTTCTTAATCTTAAATTTTGCTGCACACAAAATGAAGAAGAAACTAAAACTGTTGCTAAATATTAAACAATGAGTACTTACAAATATAGTTTTTGGTGAAGGAAATGTTAGCAAGTTAGTAAATTTGGTTTATTATCCGTAATTTTGTTAGGTTATTTTGGTATTTTTATTAGGGTTTCTATTAGAATAAAGTATATTAAGATTGCTTTCTTGCTTGCTGCTAAGGTTTAGTTTTGTTTTCTTGTTTGTTTCATGGATTAAGTTTTTAAAATTCACATCTTGTAATTTTATAAGAATTACGTCTAGCAAAATGTAAATCTTTTCAAGTTGTGTAGTTACTTTGACAATTTTGTAGTGTTTTTTATTTTTGTTTGTAGAATAAATCAGATCGTTTACAATTTTTTTTTCTCTTGTATCATCCTTTGATTTGTCAAGATTCTTTTTGTAATATTGATATGTTTTATATAACTAAATCACTTATAGTACTATTTAGTTTATATATATATATATATGATTTTTATATGAATATTGCACTACAAATTTACATGTAGGGGAAAAAGATCGAAGAAACATTATCTCCAAGGGATTTATATATAGATTTTTTTTTTCTTCTGCTTTCTTAATTAAACTGGTAGCTAGGCATGCCTTCTTCAATTCATGCTATGTGGAAAAAGCTATTTGTAGTTGCCGATAAGTGTGAGATGGTCCCCCTTCAAAATAATCCAACATCTATACCTAGAGAACCTATTGCATAATATTATACGGTAAACTACGACCAAACTTATTCATTAATTAAGTAGTGATTGTTCAGTCTGTGGTATGAACAAATTGATGAAATTTTTATACTGTGGCTTGACAGATGGACGAGAAAGTATAGGTATCGTGAACACAAGTTATGTAATGTATAAATTTATGTGTTATAATAAGAGAGGACAATGAAGTTGATATGTCCTATATTTAGGACATTAGTAAAAACAAATTCATGTGTTATATTATATGAGTAGAATGATGATTATGCTATGTTGTCTTGTTTCAGATACATAAAAGATTGCTCTAAATTAACGTGTTAGCATATTCAGATGCCACGTGGCCATAAATGTGCCATACCTTTTCCTTTTTCATTCCCATGCAATATGGTGTGGTAAATTCTAGTTAGCATCTTTTCTTTACCAAATGGTCGATTATTATTTCTGAAAGTTTATATTCTCTCTATCTCTCTCTGCAGCTAAGAGCCTCTAAGATGTTGAATTTGATAGGCAAATGAAGTACACAGCTTAGTAAGAAATTCAAGAGAGAGCATCATATATACTTTAGCAAGAGGTTTCAAATCGCACTGTTGCATCCTGTTGGTCTGTCCCGCTTCTTCTGTTTCTTGTTAGTAAGTTTTCGACATCCAAGAACTAAATCTCAGCTTCTACGACCTCGGTTTTCAATCTGATGTGAGTACAGTTCATCTTATGATCCTAATTATATCTTTCAAAATAGATTGATAAGAGGAAAAGGTAATTTAGGGTTTCCGGTAGTTTGAATTTGTATGATTTTGTGAGAGTAGATCAAGAAAAAAACCTCATTGCAAACTCTGATTTTCTACTAGCTTTTGCTCATCCTGTTAACTCTCAATTTTAAACAATTTATAAGTTCTTTAACTTCTTTGACGATTAAAATGGTTCAACTCATTAATCATATATATATGTGTGTATATATTTATCTTCTATAGTAGTTTGTGACCATTCTTTTTAATGCAACATCTGCTCAACTTCTCAGCACAATTTTCAGATTTGCATATGGAGGATCTCCTTAATAATTAGGGGAGCATATATATATATATATATAGATGCAAATAAATACTAATATTGGAAACTTTGATGAGAAAATGTTTTCTTTCTCATCTATCGATTAGGAACTGAACAGTGATTAATTTAATTAGTTCATGAATCAATTTTCCATAAGATATAAACCCATATGGATTCCAAAAGAAATTAAGAATAATCATATGAATTCATGTAGTATATAACAGTTTATTATTTTTCCCCTTTTATTTTTATTCTTTTTTTTTCTTTCAGTTGGATCTTTGGAGTCGAGCGATCGGAGAATTTCTTTCCATATCCGCAAAAAAGGAGCACTTGAAAGAAGGGCGAGATTACCATAATCAGAAATACTACAATGATAACAAATTCAAGGGACAAGGGTTTCGAAGCCAAGCAAGAGGGCCACAACAACAACAATAACAATGATGGGAACAACAATAGCAGTTTTCATAAGGCATCATCATCAAGTACTACTACTTCAAGGCAATGGTCTGGATTTAGAAATCCAAGGATCGTACGTGTTTCGCGTACTTTCGGTGGGAAAGATAGGCACAGCAAGGTTTCCACAGTGAGGGGATTGAGGGACAGGAGAATTAGGCTTTCAGTACCAACAGCCATTCAATTATATGATCTTCAAGATAGGCTTGGTCTTAGCCAACCTAGCAAGGTAATAGACTGGCTGCTTGACATTACGGAACAAGATATCGATAAGCTCCCTCCACTTCAAGTTCCTCATGGATTTGGTCATCAATTTCATCAACCAATGCTAAATCCTCATAAAGCTGGTAATTCTCTTGTTGCTCCTTTCTTTGATGTAAATTCTACTTTTATGGAGGC
The DNA here is from genome assembly GCF_019419815.1 of Pyrus x bretschneideri. Lineage (NCBI taxonomy): Eukaryota > Viridiplantae > Streptophyta > Magnoliopsida > Rosales > Rosaceae > Pyrus > Pyrus x bretschneideri. Next base: position 11,624,491 of record NW_025999612.1, read on the forward strand.
AGACCATGTTGATCATCAAGAAGTTCATGATCAAGCAAAAGGCAAGTCGATCAGGACAAACGACGGACAAGATGATCAAAATCGTCATGATCACGAAGGAAATGTTAGTGGACAACTCTTAGCTCAAAAGCTATTTCCCATAGGCAATCATCCTTCTTCCATACCTGGCTTGCTAAACAATGCAATGGCATACAACTACTATCACAACTATTCAGAGCCTTCAACGCTATCTCTAGCGCAGTTTGGTAGCCATGAATTTCCACAAGTACCACAAATAGATCAGCATCATAGTCACATGATGAGTACTAATGCCTTGTCATTTTCAACTCCAATGCCATCTGTTTCTCAATTATTCTTCTGTCCACCTACAGCAACACCGACGCTTTTCGGTTCATATCCTCCATATATTACCAATCCAATAGTGGAGGGTACTAGTACTGCTACTGATCAGCCTCGACAAGGCAACCATTTCCAATTTTTGAGCTCACCAAGTAATTCACAAAATTTCCTAGCTAACAATGCTCTCATGCCTCCTCTTCATTCAGTTAGCTCATCCTTGAAATCCTTTCCATCATTGGTTCATCCCAAGCAGCAGCTCCGTTTGAATTCACAAAATAACAATGGAAGCCAACCAAATAAAGACGTTCCATAACTTATTAGCCTCATTGCAAGTAAGTTCGTATACCTTAGTTGTTGATCTCTCGTGATCTTGGAACATCTATCTCTTTATATAATGCATCGATTTTCACAACAGACGGGAGATGGAAACTGATGAACATTGACATGCATGGATGTGTTGGCTGGAGGAGCAAAGCAATTGATTATTTCGGCACAAGCTATAGCTACAAGCAAAAGTCAATCTCCTCTGGTTGTATTTCCTGCACTACTTTCCTCCGTCTCCCTCTGCAAAGGCGACAAGAATTAATAGTGAAAAACTTTGTAAGTATGGCAATGTTATATGTAGACATTTGCGTACTAGTGATTCATTAGAGTGCTTATAATCTTAAATACTATACTTTATCCTATACACATTAATCCATCGATATATATGTGTGAGGTCAGATATCCACAGTGTTGCATTCGTATATATTGTGTGTGTGTGTGAGAGAGAGAGAGAGAGAGAGAGCGAGCGAGAGATCCAATGAGATTATAATTATAGTCTCAGTGCTGGGGATCATATGCATGAGCAATGATTATTAATTAAGTCATGGTAAGAAAAAAAAAATAAAAAAAGAGATATAGAACATGAACTTCTCAATTTAATGGGGTATATGTATATGTGTGTGTTGGTACGATTAGACCCTAGTTTGGTACTGAGGTGATTCTGAAAAAAATGGCCATAATTTATGTTTGGTAAACATTCAGCTTCAGTTTTTTTCCACAGTTTTGGGTGAAAAAAGCCAAAAACACAAAGCTGCAAAACCCAGCTTTGAAAAACCAGTTTTTTTTCACATCTGTTTTACATAAAAGTTTATCAAACACTATAATATTGCTCTTTTTTTTTTTTTTTTTTTTTCAAAAGCACTTTTACAAAAAAAGTTTACCAAACACTCTACTACTTTATTTCACAGCTGCTTATTCTCATAGTACAGCAGAATCAGCTTTTTTTTTCAAAGCACAGCAATACCAAACCAGCCCTAAATCTACTATATTCTTAGTTTTCTGTTGATGAAAGACCTGGATTTTATATATTAGATCATCAACAAATAATAACTATAGTAATGTAAATTACAGTGGTTGTGGTAAGGTTATATATTGTTGATTTAGAAGGTTTCCCTTTGCCAGTCTTGGACATGCGTATGTTTGGTCCGATAATGACATGAAAGAATAGAAAGAAGTAGTGAACATAAATTTAAAAAAGTTGGCCAAGAGTGGAACGGTGTTTTATATATATGGGTATGTGTGTGTGTGTGTGTGTGTCTATATATATAGATATATATACATATATATATATGTACACACTACTGTGTACTAATATTCATACTACGTACTACATAAAATCCACATTCAAGATGTAGTTCCTTTCAGATATATACATTACTAAAGAACTTGATAACTTAGGAAGAAAAGTGATAGAAAATCCGCCGATTTCACACATAATTTGGTGGATATCTAAGCAACGTATGAGTAAGAATTTAATTATATATTCTTCATGTGTTCTTTTAAGTATGCAATGCCAAAAGTATCAAATTATTAGTTGATAATCTATGGTTTAGCTACTAGCAAGTAGCTGCGGGATTGATATTAATATAATGTTGCCCTTGTCATCCGTGTTAGGATTCATATATCAAGTATGTTATAAAACCTGGAGAGAGAAAACATGTTATATAAGCTTGATCTGCATAAGTAAATCTGTCAAAGTGAGGTGTTTTTAGCTTGATATTGGCCAGGAGTATGAACTATGATATCCACATCTCTTCAAGAGCCAATTAATACAAAAGACCACGTTTAATAAGAGCTACGTTTATTAGAGAGGTGGTACAATGTGATGATACACAGTAACACATCTTGAGTTCGATGGGATGATCAATTAGCTTGTACGTACTCTATATGCCAGCTGCCCTACCCCTACGTAATGCATCATATGCTCGTTAATTAAGATCATATACGTGCTTGTATATAATACAGCAAAGCAGAATCATATTTGTTGGCTGATTTTGGTTAATTATATACAGGAAATCTTGGAGATGTTGGCCATGGTCATATATATGTATTATGTTTTATGTACATATATGCCGCGCTGACATGCTATGCTGTGATGTTTATATATGTGGGTGTGGAATGATATATAAACAGCACGTAGTCCTAGAGCCAAAAGTGTGATCACTATTCTTAAGATCTGCTGCTAAAACTATAGCTCAGTCCTCATGAATCATGATGACCAACGTACGTCCATTAATATTGAAGGATTCTGATTACTAATTGTGAGTCCTGACATATCTACTTAATCTGTAGGAACATATTATAAACGTATGCAGTGTATTATATAATGCCAGAAACATGTACCACTGTTTGCCTCTATACGCATGTGGGTGCATGTTTAATTGTATTGCACTCAATAATATATTAAGGGTAATGTTAGAGAAACTAAATTTGTAAACTAAATAATATGTCGTCAGTAAGAATGAACACGTTTATAACGCTTAAGTAATAATCCAATCAACTTTCATGTCATTTAGTTTACAATATTTTGTCTACAAATTTAGTCTCCCTAGCATTATCCATATATTAATGCTTCCAAAAATGAAGAAAAAGTAAACTTAGAACGAATGGAAAGTGGCATGCATAATCTAATTGAGGAGAGAAACTTGTTTACAACGGAAATGTCATGTGACGGTATTTAAGTCATATTATGTATTGTTATGTGTTATGTGTTTAAACTTTTTAATATGACATTAAGTAGATTAATTAACATCGAGGCATCTCTGTTGCACATGAACGTCGAGCTCTTCTTAAAGATCTCTCTCTCTCTCTCTCTCTCTCTCTCTCTCTCGGGCATTCTGGAATGCATGCCAAACTACTTCTTTAGACTCTAACCATATGCATGCATTAACTATATACATGTCTAAAGCAGAGCTAGCAAACTACATTAGCAACTTAACTGCACGAGTATATATAATCCATTTCCTATAACCTACTATTGGTGGTTTTTCTTTTCTTTTCTTCTTTTCAAATTAATTGCATGAATGAATGTGTAGTCTTAATTTTGGCACACGAGAGCCGAGCTAGCAAGGATAGCCCACAAGTCAAATTGTTTCCCTTCATATCTGCTCCCTCCTTTTGAAGCAATAAAGATTATAATAACAAGCATGGATGACTCCGCACAAATGAAAAAGGAGAAACAAGAAAAACACTGGTTAATTAATTATTGTTCAAATTAGTTTCGAAAATAAATCTGCAGTTCTTTAGAGAATGAAAAGGAAAGAACATGAGTCCACTGGCAGAGAGGACTGAATTAGAAGGCAGACTCTGTGTCTCTCAGGCTCAGCGCAGCAGCTGCAGCTAGCCATGTTAGAAGATCCAAGAAGCATTAAAGGACACCCAACCCTAGTTCCCTGCCTTTTATATTATGTAGGACTGTAGGTGCCATGCCATCATGCAAAAAGGCTTTCCCAGTACCAGTTGTGGTCCTCTACGCTTAAAAGTGTGGAGCACGAGTAAAAATTCTACTACGTTCCCGTGTATGGTATGCACCAGATAAATAGAGTGTTGGCTATGTAGCTAAAGGTCTAGCAGTCAAGGATTCAACGGATGTTGGTGTATAGGATGGTGTTCAGGGTTTCATTAGCGCATAGGGTTTAGGGTTATGAATACAAAATCAAAAAGAGACAATTAGTAATCTGGTTAGTCCATCCCACTAAAATAGTTCGTATAATGTACCAGACGAGGAGTACATATATCTAGCATGCATGCACATGAATACACAAGAAACTTTTCTTCCTTTCTAATTATTATTTTTACTGTTGGAAATACATAAGGATCGAGATGAATGGAATGTGTGTACACTGTACAGGCATGCTGATAGGTACTCCTACTAAGATTTATGGAATTTTTTGTGGTCCTCAACGTTCTACACGCTGCCCTAGGTCAAGGACCATATTTGATATATGCTCTCTTACTCACATTCTCAAATTGGTTTTTAACCTTCCCTTTTCAATTTGGGTATTATTTGAACGGCTGAGATTCAAAATAAATTAAGCTCCATCCTAGCAAAATATTTGTCAACTTTTCTTTTGTGTAACTAATATTTTTTGGTTACATTTGATAGAACTGAATTCTAAATTTATTGTATTCTTAGCTCATTGCTCTTATATTCGACAACCGAATTATATAGATGGTTCGACTCATTTACAAACAAAATAATTTTTTTACATTTAGGTATCACTTAACCGCATTATACAACCTCTAATACAAAAATCACACTTCTTTGTTAGAGGTATAACAATCCACCTGGTTCGACTGTCGAAACTCAAGATTTCTCCATTGCTCGCTCCACCTCCTTGATCACCATTTTCTTCTTTATATTTGATTGCAAACAAGAACCAATAAGGCAACAAGTAAAAAACAAAAATATTAAAAAAAAAAAAAAAAGGTGATGAAGTTTCACAGTTAGGCCCAACTTATGCTCAAGTGTACACATAAACATTCTGGATTTGGGTCAAATTGTAGGAAAGTTCCTCAAAAGTCCAGCCCATTTGAAAAAAATTTAAAACTGTAAAATAGAAAGCCCCCGGCGAGGATCGAACTCGCGACCTTTCGCTTACGAAGCGAACGCACTACCACTATGCTACGGAGGCTGATTGTTGATTGTTTACTTTATAATTAATTAATGAAATACATAATCATTAATTTGCAAATGACTATTTTTTTTTCCTTCCAAACTACGCAATCATTAGTTGACCATTAGCAAAATTAATTTTCCGGATTTAATCGGTAACCTAATGTGCAAATGGTTGTATTAGAAAAATAAAAATAAAAGTGCAAGTGGTTGGAAAATTGTTGATTTGTGCGAGGTTAGTTGGAACATGGAAGCTATGCAATGTTTTGCTAATAATCCTTTGAATCCAATACCAACGGCTAATAGAACAACATTCATTTTCAAACCTTTCAACCAATCAATACAACCCTAGAGACTGGTTTTAGTTAGAACTCGAGCAGTTTCTTGAAAACTCATCTTCAGATAAGAAAATATGATATGATCAACCCACACTTAACATGTTTGAAAGGGAAGTGGAAAGTGGAGAGGGAAGAAAAAACAGGATCTTATATGTTGATTTCAAATACAATTTTTTTTTTTAAGGACTTTTACAAGTTAACTTCTTTACAAAACCCAGCATTAAGAACTGTAGATCTTACACACAATTTATTATGTTGCTTTGCTCGCGAGCTAGCTGCTGCCTCACCAATAACGATTTCGTTAACCAGGTCCTTGAAGATCAATCGTTCAACATCTAACACTACTCCGGACGTGTCACCATGGAAAAACTGTCCAGCTTTCTGACCGGTTTGCACCACATCCTCCCACAGTATGTTTTTCAAACCATCATCCTCGTCCTCTAAGCTGCACTCCGGTTTCTTGGCTTGCAATTGTTCTATCTCGCTAGACAGTTCCTTCAGAAGCTTTTGTGCGTTGAGGGTCTTCTTTGCGAGCTTGTCAGTCTTCAACCATGGCTCGGGAGCAAATAATGGGGTCATAATATCAACCAAAAAGCTTTATTGGGCCATCTCATCAAGCACCTAGTAGGTACCTGCCAATTCCTGTTAACATATGCCGAAAGTTTATGCCAACATATATCGACAACTATTCTTACTTGCAGAAGCTTGTGAAGGGTAGATGCAGGATATTATGGAGTAATGTTGAAAACTGCCAAGGCTTTTTAACTAAAGTATTTCATGCATGAAGAGAAAAAAGAAAGACAAATGTGATAGAAGAAAATAGAAGAAGTACAGGAAAAGAAGGTTGTGATTTAGTTTGTTTTTGTTGTCTATACGGGTCAAATACAATATACAAACAAATATACATGAGATTTTTGAAGTTATTGGAGACAAGGACAACCAATGACCCTATGCTGGCTCCGCCATTGACGGGATGGATACCAGCTGAATCCAACTTGTGAACAAGAATCTCATTGACAGCGTAAAATATGAGTTTTCGATGAGATTTCTCTCTCTCTTGCTTCGCAAGGGTTACCTTATCAGGGCTGCATTCTTCTTTTGCAAGCAAACTGCTTGCCTTGGTTTGCTCCAAAACATAGAACAACACAGGGTTGATGGGGATGGCCTGAGGGATGGAGCTGAAATGTTGTCAAGCTGGAGCCGAGGTCTCTGAGTAGGAGGCCTGAAGCTAACAATATCTCAGAAATGTATCTATGGTCTGGATTTGTGTTCTGGCAGAGCGATGCAATATAGTCTGTTCTTGCTTCATCGTGATTATAGTTCAATCGTCTAAGCTTCTGAACTAAGTTTTCAAAGTTCTTCAATTTCATACGATTGATTTCTGATGTAAGACCAGATCCCTTGCTGTCAAGCTTATCTGCAGGATTCCATTGATCTTCACCTTCGCTGTGGTTGGAATCTTCGGCACCATTGCCTGTATTCCAAATAAGTATTTAAGTCGGATTTCATGACCACTAATTCAACTCTATCTAATCTTTCTAGTGAGATTGAGGTTCAAAATAACGTATTCTCTTCTAAAGGTTCAACTGTACCTTGAAGGGCATTCGGCATCTGCTTTACGAGAGATGCTGCATCATCTCTATATACTGAGACATCAAGAACAGACACCGGACTAGGATGTACTGGACCAACTGTAGCAAGTTCAGCAACAGATCCATATTCTTCCAACCTTGGACTTGATTTCTGAAATGTTACAAAAATAATATGCATATATAAAGTTACAAACTAAATTTTTCAAAAAGGATGAGTGGAAACGGAAGTTTAAAACACCTACTTGCTGCATTGAACCAGAAGCCAAATACTTGGCAGCTTTCAATGATGGACTCTGGTGCCATGAACCAGCAGTCAAGAAATTTTCGTACATGGTTTACGCAATTGGCCGGTCGGTAAGGAATTTTAGGTTGCTGGGTTAGGATTCTGGGGTCAGGACTATTGTTAGTGTGGGAAAATAAGAGCTTATTGGGGTCACTTGCATCCATTGACCCCGCCCTAACTCCATTACTAGATTCAAACCTAGCACGCCTCATCCAGAGGTAGAGATCATCTTAATCATGGATTGGAGTACATAAATGGATTCCGGATTTGATCTGTTCAATGAGATAATGAGACAAAGACACAATAATCAGATCGTACTAAACTTTTTTGCGCATCCCTGATAATTGTGTTGTTGTGCCTGGCCTGTGAGGGCTCTCAGCCACATGAATAATTCAATGTGCTCATCAGCGCCTGACCCTGAGATGTGGATCATCCAAGGCACATTAGCATGGCGTACTTCTCCTGTTCGAACCAGGGTTTGAAACCAAACTTCTACTCAGGAGGATAGATGGGGCGATTCAGGTGAGATCCAACGTAAATCCAACTTTCTATTCACTAGTGGGATACAGGCGGTTCGGGAGGGACCACCACGGCTCCTCTATTCTTGAGACTCCATACATCCATTTTCAGATATGGACAGTTATCTCTTGAGCATAGGTTTAGGTTCGGCCTCAATGGGAAAATAAAATGGAGCACCTACAAGCGGGTGATGAAACAACACATGAATTAAACACAATGTAAACAAGAATACTCTTCTACTCTGGTATGTCACATGAAACACATAACCAGATGAACGTACATGATACAAATAAAGAATTTGGTTTACAAAATTCATCAGCTAACTCTACGAAAATACAGGATTTCACTACCTAACCCGACACACGCTCTATCTGTATGCTTGGTAAACAAAAACTGAAACCTAACAACAACAAAAAACAAATCATACTATTACAGGTTAAGTGAAACTTGCGCCGTAAGGAAGTAAAAACATCAAGGACCCGAGGCACAAGATTGGCTTCTGAAGAAGGAATGATACGGGATAAACTGAAGATTGAGTGATCTCTCTCTCTTCATTTTTTTTTGTACATGAAGCAAATCCTCTTGCTGTTTTTCCTTTCCTGAATTTTTGAGTGCATATTTCAGCACTAGACCCCGGGCATGAATTCAATTCAAATTCCGGGGCAGCAGCACCTTTCGTATTCTTCTTTCTCTTCCTATTACTCAATTCTCCATGAGGCTGTGTGTGAGAGATTGGAGCTTTTGCTAGTCCTTCAAGCATCCGACCAGCTCACAGCTTATCTTTTTGCAACATGATCTTCATGCCGAAGCACTCTGTGCAGTCCCGCATATCCCTTACCCTCTCAGGTGGCGGTTGTGCTATATTTTCTACCTTACTCTCACTGTCCTCTTCATGCAGATTTCTAGCCTGTGGCCCCGATGTGAATCCACCATCAACTTCGAGCCAGCCCCACCGTTACTCATCTGAGAAGCATGTAACAACGGTGTATTTTCAGGTCTGGCCAGGGCCAAAAGAGGACTGCGGACAAACTGATTCGCTGAATCTTCTTACGAGTTCATCGTTCATCCTCTCTCGTACTCACTGAATAACAACCTCCAAATGAAAGGGGCTTTCCTCAATGCATATAACGGCAACGAGGTACGGTTTTTCATTGAACAATTGTCATATCAAAATTTGAAACCATACATACGATATGAACACTTTATGTGAATTTCTGTAACCAATTGTGATCATCTAGGGTTTTGGTGACATCTCGTTCGACGACTTTGTGCAGATGGAACAAGAGTTGAACAATACGATGGAAGATTTGAGCCGGAAAAGGGTAGCAAACAGCGATCTAACGACAAGAGTATGCGATCTTGATGAGACCCAAGGCAGTAAGTCAAGCTACGGATTCTGATACACAAATGAAGGTCCTTGGGTCCATGATTGCATAGTACAAGAGATCCATATTCCGGGAGGAGGAGATTCAAACTCGCCATCCCGGGTGAGAGGTAAATGTTCTTCACCGTGTGAGTTACATACGCGGTGAAGAAACATCAACACATTAGCACACTATAAACAGGAGTCTGCTAAGTCGTATGAAACATATAACCAACTAATCGAACACAATAAGAATATCGCTTATATATAAAACCCGTACATAACTAGAACGAAGAATTATGCCAACAAAATTCAGTAGCAAACTCTTTGAAGATGTCGTATTTCTTACCTAAGTTGAATAAAACACTATATACTTCTAGCTCTGTATGCTTGGTAAACAAAAACTGAAACAAAACAATGAATCATACTTTTACAAGTTAGAATTGCACCGTTAGGAAGCAAAAAACATCGAAGGATCCAGGGTACAAGAGAGGCTTCTCAAGATGGAGCTGCCAAACAATTTTATCTTGGCTGGGAGCAAAAAGGTTCCATGTGGGTTGCCAAAACAACATACACAATTATTCATTGCCATATTTTGGTACAAAAAGAGGTGAATTAGAACTGAAAAATCGACCCACGAACCCGTTTCCTGCGTAACTTTAGCCAACTGCAACTCCGCCTGCCAGTAATGGTATCAATTTTTGGGTGACACTGCTTGATCCTCTATAACTTGACGATAAAATATCCATGAACGACTTTTTGTTGTTATGGGGCGTTGACCAAATGGATGCTGCTTGACGTATTCTTGAACATTTTGAGCCTCAACTAATCTTTCCAGATAATAACGAATATCGCCTCCTTCCCCTGTGATGACAAATGAGCAAAAGACAAGAAGCCGTAATAAAACACCTGGACGCTAAAATTTGACACCACTAACATTGTAAATACTTAGAAGTACAAGCAAGTACTACTTAGAGAAGTAAACAAGAACGTCGAGGTTGAGGATGGATAAACTGAAAATTACGAACTCAAACACAAAGCTGTGAAGCCACACAAACGCGCATAATACTTGAAAGACATAATGACAAGAATAGGTCCAAACCTGAATCAAATTATAACCTACGTAATTATTTTAACTGAGATCGACTATGTGTAATGCAATTGTGAATGAGGCTAGAATGTGTGATATAGGTGCATCCAATGATCTTACATTTCCAATACAATAAAAACTTGAATGGTATCTCACCTAGTGATCCATCTCTTCGATCCTTGAATCGAAAGGGGTAGGGAAATATTGCTGTGTTCTCCTAAGCAATCAGAAACAAAAGTATTAGTTTCAGGTTGTAACCGTTGTACCAAAACCAGTAATGTCCATGAGTGAAGAAATAAGGAGGAACGAGTTAATCAACTAACTGGATTGCATAAAGCTTTGTATGGTGAATCATCCACTAATAATGTGTTTGTCTCGTTGTACTCTCCCCTCGCCCAAGGAAGATCAGGATCGTGCTTCTCCCATAACTTTTTAAGTTCTTTCAAAACAAGGGGTTTTTCCTCGTTGTCAAGAGTATTGTACTTCGTAGTAGTACAGTGGGATTGATTCTGCACACGCCAATCACCGTAAGAATAAAGCAATAGAACTGAAATTCAATGCAATGATGAATTGATTGCATCCAAAATACAAGTTCTACAAATTGCTAAAGTAACACTGAATTACTTTACTGAATAAGTCCTTAAGTGGTTAAGATGGTTTTACCCAGCAAAAAAGCAATTTCTTTCTGGAATCTCCCCAAAGATAATCTACCACCATTTCCACGTTCTTCCTGAAAAGGCAAGTGTAAAAGATCATAACCCAACCAAAAAAAGAAATGAGAGAAGGAACAGGTGTATCAGTCCTAGAATGAAGTTTACTCGGTTCTTGAAGACCAAACACCCACGTTAAAATTGTCAAAGCAGAATTGTAGAAAAGAATCACAACACGGCCTCTTAAAAACTGTGAAAAAACAAGTGGGGATTAGATTTCAGTAAGGGTAGAAAAGTATCTCTCCAGATACATTCAAATGTAAATTATCATCACCTGATTTCCTTGATATTGTTGTGTCTGGTCTATATAATTTATATTGCTCGGAAACCAATTGAACAATATCAGCAAGAAGGCCGTTTACATCAAGAATGAGAAGCTTTTTCTTAGAAACACTAACAAGAGGTCTTTCAACAGCAGAGTTTGATATCTGTGAACGACTGCCCTCCTTCGCGACAGCAGCCAAATCAACATCAGCTTTTACGGATGAAGATGGCAAGGAAGGAACTTCAATTTTGGTTTCCGTGCGTTCTGTATCAGTAATATTGTCAGATTCAGGAAAAGCATCTGAACAATATGATTTAGTGCCACTAACCTCCATGTCAATTTTATTCCTTGAACCAGCATCTGCACTCTTTTGTAGACCATTTTGTTCCTTGAGGATAGGAGAATATTTTTTTATATCAGTAACATTGTTTACAACTTGGCCAGGAAAGCCAGTGCAAACTTGGTGGTTAGTGTCGTTATTTCCTGAGGCATTACAGCTCTTGTTCTGATCCTTGTCCTCATTTTGCTCCCGTAAAGTCTTTTCCTCCAAAAGTAATTGAGACACATCTAGCTCTGGGTCTGATACTATTGTAAGCGGAGGCTGTGGAGATGGATCTGCACCTCGAATAATCTTCTCCACTAAAGTACCAACAGAAGGATCACAACTTGTATCATTACTCCCACCCATTTCAAGCCTTTTCTTCCGACACTCTCTCTTTTGTGAGCAACTCAAAACTTCAAAGGGTTTGGTACTCTCAGAATTGGTTCTCTGTCTAATTCCCTCCACAAGTGGTTGTTCCACTTCTAGATCTTGTTCCGAGAACACTGCAACTGGAGGCCGTACAGTCAGATCTACTCCTGGCATAGTATTTCCTACTAAAGAAGCATCAATAGAAAGATCACATCTTTCATCAATACACTCATTGGTTTTATGCCTTCTCTTTCGATTCTTATTCTTCTGTTCTTGTGACCAACTCAAGTCCACAGTAGGTGACTTGGGACCTTCTGAGCTTACTGTCGTGCAATTTCCCTCCACAAATGCTTGTGGCAAATCTACTTTTTCATTTGAGAATTCTGATTCTGGAGGCTGCTGAGCTATTCCTGGCATAATACTTTCCACTAAAGAAATACCAACTGAAAGCTCACCACTTTTGTCATTACCACAACTTTCATCATTAGACTTTTTCCACCGAAGCTTTTTCTGCTTTTTGCTTGAGGAACTCAGATCTTCAATAGGTTCAGAATTTTCTGAATTAATTTTCATACTAATTCCTTCCATAAGTGGTTGGGTCAATTCGAGCTTTTGTTCCAATGATTCTGAGACTGGAGGCTGTTGAGACGGATCTAGTCCTGGCATAACACTTTCCACTACAGAAATACCAACAGAAAGCTCACAACTTTCGTCATTACCACAATTTTCATCATTACCCTCACGGGTTTTACTTTTACAACTTTTCTTCTTTTTCATTGAGCAACTCAAATCTTCAATAGGTTCAGCAATTTTTGAGTTTTCATCTGTGCTACTTCCCTCCATAGGTGGTTGTGACATTGCCACCTGTAGCACTTGTTCGGAGAATCCTGCAACAGAAGGCTCTACAGACTGGTCTACTGTTGGAATAATAGTTTCCCCTAACGAAGTATCAACAGAAATATCACAACTTTTATCATTATTCTCATGGATTTCATGCTTTTTATTCTGCTTATTTCTCTTCTTTTTTTGGTTGTGAAGCAAATCTTCTTGATGTCCTTCCTTTTCTGAAACTGCCGTGCAAATTTCAGCACAAGACTCAGGGCATGAATCTTCAGATTCTGGGGCAACACTTATCGTATCCTTCTTCTTTCTCTTCCTATTACTCAAGTCTCCATGAGGCGGTAACTCAGCTGGTACCAAATCTGAAACGATACTCATTGAAGGATCCTCCAACAGTGTATCAGTCCCAAGTGAAGAATCCTGATGTGCATCCCTACCCAACGACTGCACACAAGAATTTTTTTCAGGAGTAATACTCTCAACTGAAAGTGTCCCCTTCAAACAACAGAGATCTGAATCATCAGGACTTGGGGAATGGCTTCTCTGCACATTATGCAGGGATTCCACCGGATTTACCAGAATTTCCAAGGCATGCACTGGAGCTGAATCTGTATTATCACTTAAATCAAGATCTAAATTATTAATAACTATAGCACTACTACTCCTAGCTCTATTCCGCTGTCTCTTCGGCAGTACAGAAGGCAGGGCTTCAGCTAGAGGCAAATCTGCACTAAGATTTACTGAAGGCTCCTCCAACAGAGGATCGTTCCTGGACTCGCTGAGCTTCTCTGAGTCCTCCCTTCCTGACTGTGAATTTGGTTTTTCACTACACTCTGCAGTTTCCATATTGATCAGTAGCTAATGACTGGGGAAATCTTCTCCTTGGATCCAAGCATTGTCAACTAAAATTGTCTTCACAATAATTTTTCTAACACCCAAAAAAATGGTCAACATAAACAAAAAATCAGATTTGTAAGACATTTATGCATTTTCCACAAGTAATAAAGAAAAATTAGCTAATTCATTAAAATAGAGATATAACATCCGGAAACCAATATCATTAAACGCATGCTTGGATTTCAAATTTCATATCGAATTGAATGCAATTAAAAAGTCATAATAAAGTAGTAAATGAATCAGTCCAGAGTGTATATTCATATAAGCATAAAACCTGTAACTGTAGGTTGTTATATGCATATTCAGTTAAAATCACTATCGTCATATAAATTAAACAAGATAGCAAATGATAAAAGGAATAAACTGAACTAAAGAATCCATGGAGCTGATAAACTTCTACCTGACGACCAACCTCCGCTACTACTAAGAGACTTAATTCTTCAGCAGTCATATAACAATGGGATTAAGTAATTTGCTTCACATAAAAACGGAATTAAGTGTTTGCTTCGCATTAACAAAGGGATTAAGTAATTTGCTTATTCTAATAAAGAATTTGAAACTTTGTAACATTAAAAGTCTGAAAATTGCACTCAATCAGCTGATACACACAGGAGTGAGATGGGATTAAGTAATTTTCTTCATGTTAACATTGGGATTAAGTACTTTTCTTATCCTAATGAAGAATTTGATCCAGATTGAAAACCCGAAAATCGCATTCAGTCAGCTGATATGCCCAGAATTGAGCACCCAAGAAAATGCATTCACAAACAATCAATCAATCAAATCAACAGTTCAAAATTCATTTCAAAGCAATAACAGAATCACCATTCAGAAGCAAATCAACAACAGAGAGAAATAAAAACAAGATAATCTGACCCGAAGAAAACAGGATTGGGATTAGTAAACCAAAAACGCAATTAATTCGTCAATTAATTAAACATTTATCAGACATCTCAAATAATGAAGAAAATAGTAGTCAACGGAGCACCGACCTCTGTTCAATCGGCAGTATCAGTACGAAGCAGATCTCTGACGGCGGAATTAACGGAAGCCGCGGAGGAGCAACCGAATTGGCGGCGGAGAGAAGAAGCAGAAGAAGAGAGGAAAATGAATGAGGCGGCGGAGGGAGTTGAAGCGGCGGCGAGTTGGGTGATGAGGTGCTGGTACAATTGGCAATTGGACTTCCTAACTGCTTTTCGCTTCGTTCGACGCGCGGTTACCTATTGTCCTGTTCGCATGGGTGGGTAATTTCGTCATTTTACTCAAAGTTAATTTTTGGTTTTATGGGGCCGAATTAATTTCTGCACCGGCCATATTTATTGTTCTATTCAGCCTAGTTTTCTGCTAATGGGCTGCTGATAAGGTCTCATTTGGCCCAAATTGTTATTTTTAGGGCAAGGGCCCAAATGTAGATACATTCCCACGAGTTTCTTCTCACCCCCGTATTTTTATTTTACATGTGAACGGTTAAGATTTAATTAATTGAGCGAAGAATAATGTGCGGGCAAGAATTTCCATATTCCCTACATACAACCCGAAACTAACCATGGAGGGTAATACACGTGGTGTTGAGAGTCAGATTGAATAGGTGTAAAAGTACTACATGTGGCAGATTATTATTGGCCAGACTTGAGAAATCCCTAACAAATGAATCGAGGTCCAATCCGGATTTCTGTATCCTCATTAGCCTATTACACTGACTCACTTTACATAAACTTAAAGTCTTAAACTGCCCAGATATATTTTTCTCTCTTGAACGGGCTTGATCTTTCGATACACAAACTCTGCACCTTGAGATTTGGATTGGAACTCATTCCCAACAAGTGGGTCCTTGCTGCCAACAAGGACGAAATCGTTATATTACTTGCCACGTAAGCATGGTTGCCATCTTTTTAATAGAATTATGTGAGATACTAAATATGAGAAATTTTTCCAGTATGCTAGGAGTACAGTTTGGAACATAAAATGTTATAATATAATTGGTTGGAAATAATTTTTCTAAAATTTTCAAGTAATTGTATTATTATACTTGTACCGAGCCATATTTCCCGCACACTAAAATTTTTATCAATAAATTCACCTTTTTTTATTAAAAAAAAAAAAATGAGACAACTGGTGGCAAGTCACAGTTAATCCCTTGACCACAAGTCTGACTTCCCCACACCAGCAGTGAATTTCGAACCTGAAATCTCTAGTGTTTAATTTAAAAAAAATCTCGTAATCTGTCATTTACTACTGGTCTACTAGCCATTATTTCAATAACTTCTCCTTTTAAGTAATTTGAATTAAAGTAAAATATATAGCTTAACTTAGAAAAACGAATCCATTCCGAAAATATCTTCTCATTGTGGGCCCCAGCGCATGCGATTTGAATTTCAGTATAAATATAGAAAGTTGCCGCTTGCTTTACTACTCAGTGCTCTTGCGACTCAGATCTGAAGTCCAAACAACGCAACGCACCCACAGGTAACTCTCTCTCCCCCTCTCTCTCGCTACCTACTGTTTGTTTCCCGAGAAAATGCAGGAAAATGTGCTATGAAATCATCTGAAATTAGCTGATTGGAATAATTTACTCTTGATTTGGTGAATCTGTATCGGAATTTTACATTTGTGCTGTTTATTTTTCTGTTATGATCTTCTGAACATTGTGCATTTCCTTTGCTTAATGTCGATTCTTATTGATTTAGCTACAACTTTTCAGATTGCAGATGCGTGAGTTTGTTTAATTAAGCTGATTAATTTCAAATTTTCAATAGCTTGAATCGATCTTTCATTACTGTTTTCGGGTCAGATTTCGCATTCAATTTGACCGAGAAATGGAATTTCGTGTACAATTAGTAGTTTGATATGAGATCTCCGAGTTGCATTATTAGCAAGGTTGGGTTTTAATCATTTTTAATTTAATGGAAAATATGAATTTCTAGATCTGGAAACATGAATTGTGGCGTAAAAGCACAAATTGTATCGGAGATAATCCCCGGAAAATGGAAATTGATTTGAACGGTGTAACGTGAGACGGTATTTTCTTGCTTTCTTTGTGATTCATGCGATCCCAATTACTTTTTGGTTGGTATTGCTTTGTGTTACTTTCATTCGTTGTTATTTAATTGGTTGAGAAAATGTGTGCAGTATCCATTCATTCGAGGCGAGGAACATGGGTCGCGGAGTCAGCAGCGGAGGTGGGGAGAGTTCTTTGGGCTACCTGTTTGGGGGTGGAGAAGAAACTCAGACTCCTGTCCCGAAAAAGGTTACAGCTCCTCAGAACCAGGCCCCGGTTGCAACCACTGAATCACCTGCTCAGAAGCCTACTGCTTCCGCACCACCTGCAGAAGTCAATAAGGAGATTCCTGCTGGCGTTCCTGGGAACACCTCAAACAACTATTTCCGAGCTGATGGCCAGAACTGCGGGAACTTCATCACAGTATGATCTTTGTTCATAGTCATGTTTTGCTCTAAATCATATATCAATGCATGAAATTTTATAGATTGTTCTGTCTCCATTTCGGTAGAAATTTATTCACCTACATTTTTGTCTCCCTCGTGAATAGGTTGTTCGCAGTCTGTAATTCGCAGATTTGCATACTTTCTGATGTTAGGAAGGAAGTTTAAATGCTCTTTCTCTTAAACTTTTGCCACCCCTTAAGTTTTGGTATTCACGGTTTCAAAATTTGGTTGACAGGATCGCCCATCAACAAAAGTGCACGCAGCTCCGGGTGGTGGATCATCCCTAGACTACCTGTTTGGAGCTGGTGGTGGCGGCAAGTGAAACCTCACGCCGCTGAAGTTGGAATCGTCAGTTTGGCGTGGATTTGGACCCTCTGTAGACGATTTCTCCTGTAACATTCTAGCACTTCCTCTGGCGGGGATTTGTTGGGTTTAAGCTTTTATGCTGCTAAAACTTTTGAGTTAAGTTGGCCGATAATATAATCGTTCCCAATTGCACTACATGTTATACGAGTTTCTCAGATTCTATTTGGAAGGAAAGAAGCACACAAGAAGCGTTTCTCCATTTTTGTGCTCAAAATTTGTACAGGGTTCTTGAAAAACACCTCCGGGACAAACCTTTTTTCTCCCCTACATGGGGTAAATTCATGTCCCGAAAAAGTACAAATATAAAGCCAGAGAAATTATCCAGGTAACTAATTTCCATCTAACAGAGACTGTAAACGATAACAAGAAAAGTAAAATTTAAGCTAAATTTTCACATCTCATGGAGATTAAACCTAAAAGAGTCACCAAACTTCTTATAAGCAAAAGCCGCCTCTTTTTTTCCCTTTCAATTGGGAGTAGGGCCTAATTGAGAATTCGCCGGAGTTTTGATGAGCACTATAAACTAGAGTTTTTGACTTACGACTGTTATAGGAGGTTTGCAGATACCACCGGTAGGAAAATTCTGTATCTCCCGTCATAGGCATCTATGATCTCCTTCACATGATGAATGTACAGATAGCCGGTGGCTTTTCATTTCTGGTTATGTTCAGAAGCCAATCCTCAACCAAATTCTTTCAAATGGATGCTGCGTCATTCTGTCCATCCGGTGTTAGTTTCCCGTCACCTGCCAGCAGAACATTAGACGGCCAAGAAGATCAGTAAGAGACGATGGTACAGGTTGCTTTGGCAATTGGCATAACTTGTTACAGTAATCATAAGCATTTGCATACAATGCTAATGAACCCGTAGCAAACCAAATACGTCATAAATCTCATTACATTCCTACCTTGGTTTAGGGATGAAGCAGCAGCGGAATTAGCTGAGGCAGACAAACTTTCCTTTGCAACTTCAGAGTTGAAATTTGGCGCATCAGATGTCCTATGAGTCCTGATGTCTCCCAGAACTTCAGAGTTGGAGTTTGGACCATCATTGGTCTGATTTTTTCCCAGATTCAAAGGAACCACTGACGGAACCACTGACTGCTCAGGGTTTCCAGTAACCTGCATAAGAGTCCAGGGGTTTAGGTCGAAAATATATCCTACAACAGATAGCATTCAGTGTGCACAGGACAAACAAAACAAATTTCTAGCCCTCTATCTGTTCAAGACACGGGAAAGAAGGATCAGACCTTATGCAAATGAGAAGGGGCCGAATATGCTTGATTGTTTGAAATGGAACCTGCAGCGGCTTCTGTCTGCTCATTCAATATGGGCGCCTTTCCATGAACATTATCCCTTAGATCTATTATTTCTTGCCTGATGCCTCTAGAAGTTTTTGATTTGCTGCTGTAATCACCATTTGACATCAAACCACCAGCTTCACCGGCAGCCCGCTTCCTGATAAGGGATTTACATGATCAAAGTTGAATCAAAATATTCTAGGATAACGCGGTATAGTGATTGATATTCAAGTATACAAGTAATAATCCTCAGCAAAACACACACAGAGATCACCATTTTCTTACCTGCTGGAACTAGGAATATCAATGTTAAACCCTGGCTGGTTGGGAAACACTATACCACGAAGAAGCTTTCCATCCATAACAGTTTCAATTGCGTATCCATCAGCAAGTTTGTCAGTAACCTTTCCAACAAATGTCTTCTTCCCCGAATCAAGCTCGGATTGATTCGATGGGATATCCTGTCTGCCTGCAGCTATAGCACAAGATCATTTGTGAAAGACAACAAAATCCCTCCTCAAAGTACATATTCAACCAGTGATTTTTTTCTTTTTTCTTTCGGTTACATTTTTTTTTTTTTTTTCATTTTTCTGTTTGCTGAATACATTAACTTGGTCACAATGACTGCTTTCATTAAAATTATGAAATTTGTATTCATGAAGAATATTGGATAGTGACAAAAAATAAAAAAAAATAATAAAAAGTGAGCAAGAACTTCCTAGGGTTAGACAGCTTTCCCTGCCTCTAAATAACTTAGGAGTTTGCAAATTTGAAAAGAAAATAAATATATATATGTAAATTTTGATGCATAAAAAAAAAAAATGAAAAAGGACACTTTATCTTAGTAAATATCACTTACATGGTTGGTCATATGGAACTGGAATGGGTTGGCTCATATCAGCACTAGTTCCAACCAGACCAAGAGCTCTGTCGTGAACAGAGGCGAGATTTTGCTCTTGGCACTTTAGCTTCAACTGCTTCCTCAGCGATAATTTCTCTAGCTTCCTTTCAAGTCCTAAAATTAGAAAATATATCAGGCCAGTAAGACTCAGATTCCATACACATGAAATTTTACCCTAATTAGACTATATTGATACTTCAGGGAGGCGGTGGGAAAGATGATACTTAACCTGTGTTTAGGTAAAACATGTCATCCAGTGCCTCAAGACCTTTATTGCAACCACCAATAAATACAAGAACACCTCCCTTGACAGGATCCAAACAGTCCCCAGCAACGGAAAATCTAGCAGAAGGCCCATCACCAGCAGTTAGCACCTTGGTCCACACAGCAGTATCTACACCACAGTTAAGATAGAGTGGGTATCTAAGGATACAATTCCATAAAAATTAGAGCAATGGAAAGAACATAAAGTACATGTAACCGAAGGTGGATAGACAAGAAGGTTGAGAAGCTTCAAACAATCCATAAAGTAAATAGCCAAAGGTGAATGTTTCTAGGAATTTCTTGAAACTTACCAACATCAAGCATGTAAAGGTCACCATATAGATTTTGAGAGTCGTGAATCCCCCAAAAACAAATAAGTTCTTCCCAAAAGCAATAGTACAATGACCTGCTCGGCGTGTCATAAACTGGCCAGTAGTTTTCAGCTCCCTCCAAATTAGAGTATCTAATGAAGTACCATAATACAAGAGTTACAGAAGGTATATATCATATACAACATCCAGAAGCTAGGTACTATTGGTATCTAAATTACTGTAAAAACTTTAATAAACTTGCAATTGGGCAAAGAAATTTCAGAAAATAATGATACCTGTATCAAGTATATGGACATCAGACAAATAGTAATTGTGTGCATCTTCACCACCCATCACAATTAGTTTGTTCTTCCAAGATGAACAAGTATGGCTATCACGCAGAGATGGTGGGTTGCCTGATGTTGTAGCACGTTTCCATACAAACGTCTCTACAAGATAGGATAAGAAAATGGATTAAACATGTCTTATGTGCTATCTGTATCGATGAGTGACCTAGTTAAGTTGAGTGGTCAGGTTCTAGGTAAATGTAGATCCCCAAGGCAATTAAAAACTTAATGTGATGTCCTACACCTAGAACACTCCCTCTCTTCTTCCTCCCACTCTAGATTCTAAAAAGAACAAGGTGACAGAGATGACCCTGTGCAATCCTATAAACTCACAGCACGACAAGAGAAAGAGGACATGCAAATAAGTTAACTCTTAAGATCAATGTGAGTGGTACCATGCAAATGCATAATCATTATATTTTAACAACAAAACTGTTAGCAAGATGCACATAATAGTTATAGACTTTACTGAAAAGCATGCCAACAACTTCATTCCCTAAGAAGTCCCACATGCTATCCAAAAACCTATGCTAAAGTGAGATGTATCAAGCAAATAAACTCGTAAGATCCATGTGATGTAAATGCACAATTACTGTCAGAAAAAAGAGTGACGAAAGTAATTCAAACCAATCATCACCTAAGTGATGAATGTACTAACGTTACTCGGAAACCTACCTGTATTCAAAATGTAAAGATCATTGAAGTACACTTCATTGTCACTACTAGCGTATTTTCCACAGCCACCAAATATAAATAGCCGTTTCCCAACAAGGGCAGCACCATGACCATCTCGTGCCTCTGGTCCTTCGCCTCTTAAACTTGGAGATATCCATGTATGTAAAGCTACACAAACATTAAGAACATAAGCGGGCACATTGGTGGTATGCATAGTTCAGAAATCAAAATAAAGAATTTGATATAAGCCTTAAAAGGTCACGGTGTCAATAAGTGTTGAGAATTGAGTAAATCTGGTTACATAGTTTGAAAATCAATAATAACGAATTCGATATAAGCCCTAAACGGTAACAGCGTTAGTAAATGTTGAGAATTGAGTACATCTAGCTTCAACTCTTCGATATACCAATCCAAAATGGATAAGGAAATAAGTCAATTGTCACCCTGGACTTAGAATCGTCTGATTGAATTATTTATTTTCCAAAAAGGAACCATCTGATTGAATTACTTGACCCAAAATAACATATATAAGGGTGAGCATGCTATATAGTCAAGAAAAGATATCATCGCTAGGGAAAAAGCAAAAATATAAGAGAGAAAGTCACTCACAGGTGTCTAATATATGCAAATCCCCGAGAGGGTTCATCCCATCCGTACCCCCAAAGACGAAGAGATTATCACCAACAGTGGTGCAGCTGTGGCTGTCCCTTGGAGTTGGCGGGGTTCCCTTGATCGCTGGCTGGCTCCATGAATGTGTAGCTACAGTCAGCAGAATCAGAGAATTAACAATTTCAAAAACAATCTCTATATAAAATGCAACAACACACAGAAAAATGCAGAGTACTAGTTGTTAACACCTACAGAAAAATTTGAAACAAAATTAAAGAGCTCATCGTAGCACTATTCGAAATTTTATAACAAAAACAAATAACAAACAGTAAAGACACAAGGAAAACCACCTTGGGATGTTACCAACCACCTAATACTACGCAGGCTCATCAAACGACGGTTTTTAGCTGCCCCAATGTAATGTCTTTTAAAATGTAATAGCAGAAAAAAGCTTATAGCTTGTGTGCCTAAAGTAAAACCCATGAAACCTCTAGCAATCAAAATTCAACAGCATAACCCTATCAAGCATTTACTCAAGAATTGTTGCAGAACAATTAACCCGTCACAAAATTTGATTCCAATTTTCCAAAACAAGGCCAAATTTTACGAAATTAAACCCCACAAAACCCTAATTACAAGCCAACTCAAAACCCCTTAAACATTAATCAACATGGTTAATTACATAAAGATTCAAACTTTTGTCCCAGAAAAATCACCAGCAACCAACATTACACAAACCCACGGAAAAAAGGGTAAAAACAAAAATTAAACGAATAATCTAGGTAAATTTTTAGCATTTGGGGAAGACCCACCAGTGTCAAAGACGTGAACTTCATTGGTTGGGCAGTTTTCTCTGCCATAGCCACCGATTACATACAGCAACCGCCCTTCGTTGATTGCATTGCAGGTGTGGCCCCACCGCTTCCCGGGGCCATGCACCTCTGCCGCCGCCGCCGCCACTCTTTCTTGCTGCAGGTGCGCTTGCTTGGGCTGCAGCTGCACCCTCTCCCACTTCATTATCTTCTCTGGGTAAAAAAATTGGGAAGAGACCCAATTGGGTTAGAAAAATGGGTAAAGCAGTGAAAGATGCTGAATTACAGAGAAGAATTTTAATTTTGGGTTATTTTTTTATTTTAATTTGGGTTTTTGTGTTCCGGAATTGAGCTGATTTTATTATTCGAGTTCATGCAAATAAGGACATTGAATAATTAAAAACAATAAAAGAAAGGGTTCAAATAATAAAAAAATTTATTGTGATTGGAATACGATTAGTAAATTACGTGTTTTTATATATGATAAAAAATTTATTTTTTAAGTTATTAATTTTTTTAAACACACATATCAACATTTGTATAATGACACGTAATGTATCATTCTGTGTTTCGATTACATTGAAAAATCTATTTCGTTTCTTTATTAACACACTTGTAAAACTAGTTATTTCATATCTTTATTAATATATGTTTTGTAAATGATAAATTTTTTAAAATGAAAGATAAATAATGTAAGTTGAAATCTTCTTTTAGAATATTTTGAAAACTTTATTTCCATATGTAAAGATAGTTGAGCAATTTGATGAAACATTCAAACTTCTATGAATTGCCCTTTCTTATTAAATTAATAAGGGCTAAACATTAAATAAAAAAATTAAACGATCTTAAAATTAAGAATAAAAATGCCACGCAATGGTTGTTTTCATGGGTTGCTTCATTTCATTTTCAAAATAATTTTTTTAATATTCATAAAAAGAATTTTTAATAAAAAAAAATTAGAAAAAAAGTAATTTTCTAAATTAATATATTTTTTAACTTAACATAAGAAGGGCAATTGTGTGTGGCATGGGCCTAATTTTTATGGTAAATACATATGTTTGGAATTGTTTATTTTATGATAAAATAATATTAAATTATATGCAAATCTTTGAGAGGGTTCGCATCATCGGTACCTCTAGAGGCGAAGAGATAATCACCGCCAGTGGTGTAGTTGTGGTTGTCCCTTGGAGTTTGAAGGGTGTCTCCGGTCACCGGCGTCGGCTGCCTCCATGAATGCGTAACTGGTGCGGTGCCTCTTACCACCGGCGTTGACTGTCTTCTTGAATGTGTTCGTCGTTGTACGAAGATATTATCACCAGCCGTGGTGCAGTTGTGGCTATCCCTTGGAGTTGGTAGGGGCCCTCTGATCACCGGCGACGCCTGCCTCCATGAACTTGCAGCTGGTACGGTGCCTCTGATCACTGGCGCCGACTGCCTCCTTGAATGTGTTCGTTGTACGAAGAGATTATCACCAACAGTGGTGCTGCTGTGGATGTCCCCTGGAGTTGGTACGGTGCCTCTCATCACTGACGCCGATTGCCTCCATGAACCTCTGATCACAGGCGCCGGCTGTCTTAATGAATGTGTTTGATTTACGAAGAGATTATCACCGGCAGTGGTGCAGTTGTGATTGTCCCTTGGAATTGGTAAGTTGGCTCTGATAAAGGGTGACGGTTGCCTCCATGAAACTGCAATCAACAATTCAGAATAAGCAAATTAACAATCTCAAAATTAAACAATCTCTATAACATGCATTAATACACAGACATGAAAAATAAATAACTCACTCAAAGCAGTGTTCGAAATTGTATAACAAAAACAAATAACAGACAACAAATTTTCAGTAGAATGATATCTTAGTGCTTTACTTAGTTGTTAGAAGCGAAAAAAATCGGGCGCATAATAATGCATAAGCTAGCATGATTGTTTTCTGGTACTGTGTTGAAGTGTCATATGATAACCGATGAAACCCTCTAAAATCAAAATTCAACAGCTTACCCTACCCTATGAAGCATTTACAAGAATTGTTGCAGAAAGTTAATAATAATACTTGGCTACTCGTGGGATAAGTAAGAGTTCCTACTTAAAATCGTTCGTTACTGATTCACAAAATTTTGTGTTTATAATTAAAACCATTTATATAATAAATTACTAGATCGCCTTACAAAAAATCAATTAAAACTAAGGTTGTTTAGTTATTGATCCATATAAATTAAAACAAATGAATGGTAAAAATATTATGAACCGTTTCTGTATTTACTCCAATAAATTGACTTAACGACCTTAGCTTTAGTTCATTTTTAATTGTCAAAGATGATATTTATAGAGTGATCTATAAAATGAATGGTTCTTATCATAAACACAAAATTCTGTGAATTGAACACGAAAAATTTTGAGTAAAAGTTCCTACTCATCATTGATTAGCCAATCATTGTTCGAAAGAAAAACTTAACCAAAAAAAAGAAAAGAGCACGGTTCGAAAATCAACCCATCACATCGGTTGATTCCAATTTTTCCAAACAAGATGAACCATGAGTTTACCAAAGGGGTATGCATCCAAACATCAATTTTTACTTCTCAAACACTTTCTTAATTTATAGCCGTCGAATCGAGTGTATCGAAGAAGATTAAATGACAGAAATTAACAAGTAGTGTATGAGAAAAAAAAGGGTGTGTGGATAGAGAGCACACCCCTTTACCAAATTAAACCCACCCGAGCTACTTACAAGCCCGCAGAAACTCCCTTGAAAATTAATCAACATGAATAATCACAAAAGGATTCAAACATTTCCCCCAGAAAACTCACAACCAACCCTGCAAAACCAAGATTACACAAAATCGACTTGAAGAAAATAAAAAACAGAAAAATCAAACAAAAAATCAGGGGATTTGTTTTTTATTTTATTTTATTTTTTTCAGAATTTGCAAAGACGTGAACTTGTTTGGTCTGTCTGGTAGTTATCTCTGCCATAGCCACCGAACACATACAGCACCTACCTTCTCTGACAGAATTGCTAGTCTCACCCCGCCAGTTCCCGGACCCAGATGCCTCCGCCGCAGCCGCTTCTTCTTCTTCTTGTTGCCAGCCAGCTTGTCTGGGCACCAGCTCCACAATTTCGTACCGCATTTTTTTCTACAATTCTGAAGAAACGCCCAGTTGGGGCAGAAAAATGGGATCGAAAGATTGGGAATTACAGAGAATGGGTTATTGTGTTCTGGGATTGAGCAGATATTATATTTGGAGTTCATGCAAATAAGGACAATGAATAATTAAAAAATTAATAGAAAGGGTCCAAATAAGAGAGAGAAAATATGCTTTTTTCACTTTTTTTTAATGAAAGAGAGAAAATAAGTTTACGTAGGTGATTTTATTTAAAAAGTTAAAAATATAATAAAATGATATACACTGCATTAAACGTCAACAAAATTTGCTTTCTCATGTTTATTAAATTAAGTTTTGTTTTCTTTTAGCGAAAAAAAAAGGTTTAAAATAGCACATCGCATGTCAGAACTCTACATGATTTTGATTTAGACGTACTTATGATTGATATGTCGTACAGAAGTTATAATGTGATTTAATCAATAAAAGGATAACTAAGCGTACAATTAGTTTTGAATGAATACAATATTAGTTTCACTGATACAAATTTGGTTATATGATGACACGTTGTGTGTTTTCACTTCAGTTGTGTTTCATACAGTTGGACTTCAGTATCAATATCGTTAGATTGTTACGTACGTTGTTTTGTACAAATGTATAAGTACACAAAGCACCTTCACATGCAAGAAACTCAATTTATATTTAAAAACAGCAACCCTTTCGCGCGCTAACGCGGGTATGGATAGTATTCCTTTTACTTTTTGCACACAGGCTAACACACGTGCAAACATGTTTATTCTATCGTGAATCTTTTGTTATATTTGTTACCAGTAAAACTTGTTATTCAATTAATTTCTTTGGCAATATGATATTACATTCTAAATTGTAATAATTTATTGAGAGGGGATTCAAATATGAATGCAAAAGGATAAGCACATTGCCCTAGTCAATAAACTTAACTCACATCTAGAGAATCGTTATACGATTTTTGAAGTACCAAGTTAGGGATGTAGGGTTTAGTTGAACTATTGGTAATCGATGGAGAGAATGCAAGATAAATAAATGAAGAACTAGTTTAAAAGGTGATGCTACATTTATCATATTTATGCACTAAATGATGTGGCACATTCTATACTTTATAGATTTTTATTACAATTATTAGTCAACTTCCAATTTAAATTAAAGTACAAATTTAATTTGTGACATATCATTTAGTGTACAAATTCGGTGCACACAACATTATTCCAGCCTAGTTAAATTAGGTAGTTTGAAACATGGTTTTTTTTAAATGAAAGATAAAACTCATAAAAAATGAAGGATAAATACTGTAAACTGAGATCTTCTTTTTAATATTTTTGAAAATTTTATGGTAAATAAGTTTGTTTGGAATTTTTTATTTTTAGGTAAAATACTAAATACATTTTTGGGTATTTAAAACTTTTATGGTAAAATATATATTTTGGTATTTTTTAATTTTTATGGTAAAATATTAAATAAGTTTGTTTTGGAATAGAGGGGATATAATCCTGTTTCAGTAACGGATATTAGAGATTGTAAAAACATGCATGTGGGCACCACTTTCGTCAGAGAGATAGAGTCTGACCATTACAGGTTTAGGTGGACTAAAGATCAATGCTAAATTATCGCTAATGACATCCAAAAGCCCAAGAAAAATGTGAATGTCTGAATGCATTCGAGAAAATTTGCGGAATGAAAATGTTAAGAGATATTTAGACTTTTGACCACATTCATGTATCATGTGAGGTGGCAACTGAGGTGTGTATGTATGTCAATTAATGAGTTTCCATAGGAGGAAGAGTCTGACCGTTATAGTTACAGTTACAGGCCTATGTGGACTAAAAGTCAATACCAGATCGTCACTGATGACACCCAAAGCCCAAGAAAAAACATGAATGTCTGTATATAAGTACTCGAGAAAAATTTCAAAATTAAAATGTTAGGGAGATTTCAACTTTTGACCACATTCATGTACTATGTGAATTGGCAAATTAGGTGTATATATTGTGTCAATTAATGAGTTTCCATAGAAGTGAAAGTCCGACTGTTACAGCTACGGTTACAAGCCTAGGTGGACTAAAAGTCAATGCCAAATTGTCATTGATGACACCCAAAGCCCAAAAAAATTGTGAATGTATGTAAGTACTCGAGAAAAATTGGAAAAAAAAAATGCTAAAGAGATCACAAATTTTTACCACATTCATGTACCACATGATGTGGCAAGTGATGAGTATATGTCATATGAATTAAACAGTTTATCTCATTGGATATATATATATATATATATATCTTTATCTCATTGGATATTGCCATATTGACTATATTTGTCATTCGCCATGTCATGTGGTACATAAATGTGATAAGAAAATGTCGTTTTTCTAACATTACTCATCGCAAATTTGTTTTATTTAGCGGGAAAATGCTTGGAAGACCATCTTTTTAGACTATATGGTATAAAACAAATTATATGGCGGTTGATGATTAGACTATTTTTTTAATGATTTAAAAGAAAAATCCAACAATCAACCGTCACATAATGTGGTCCACAAAATATGGTCTAAAATATGGTAAAAAAGATAGTCTATCTAGTATCACCCAATTTAAAGGTATATTAATGCGACACCTTCAAGATGGATTAGTTATGGGATTGGGCCTTTCGGCCGACCTCATCGCTTGGCCCACATACAAAAAAACTCACTCAGGCCCATTCCCATGCATTCTGTGCATTATGCTTTAGGATACTCGCATATGGCTACCAGGTGTAAGTACTGTCGTTCTCATAATAATTGACCATAAAGAATGTAAATGCACAGCTTCGAAAAATCTTAGGTCAGAGCATCTGATGACATGAATAGTCCAACCAACCTAACAAAGACAACAAAACCCGATTTAAATTCCAACTCACATACCAATAGTACCATAGAGAAATATATTCAATTTGTACAAGTATTGTAGTTTTTTTTTTTCACAAGAAAGATCCTCATATGTGCTCGAATCATCAGAATTTTCACATTTGATGGGATTTAGAAGAGTTCAGAACATCTACTACGAGTTGTACAAGTAATCCATGTTTAGGGGAAATGAGAGAAAATATGTTTACGTAGGTGATTTATTTTAAAAGTTAAAGAGATAAAATAAATGATATATACAACATTAAACTTCAACAAATTTGCTTTCTCATATTTATAAAAGTAATGTTTGTTTGCTTTTAGTGAAAAAAAAAGGTTTAAAATATCACTTGGCATGCCTGAACTCTAAATGATTTTGATTTAGACTTACGTATGATTGATATGTTGTACTGAAATAACAACGTGATTTAATCAACAAAACAATAACTAACCGTACAGTTAGTTCTGAATGAATACAAAATTAGTTTTTTTTTTTTTTTGAACGGGATTGAATCAAGTTTGGTTATATGATGACACGTTGCGTGTTTTTACTTCAGTTGTGTTCCTTACAATTGGACTTCAGTATCATCATTAGATTGTTATGTCAATTATGACGTTATTTTCATAAAAATGTATAAGTACACGAAGCACCTTCGTGTGCAAGAAACTCAATTCATATTACAAAAAAAACAGCAACCATTTTGCGCGCTGATGCGGGTAGGAATAGTGCTCCTTTAACATTTTGCACGCATGCTAACACGTGCAAACATGCTTTTTCTATCGTGAATCTTTTGTTATATTTCTTACCACTAGGACTTGTTATTCTATTTATTTGGCAATATGATATTACGTTCTAAATGGTTATAATTTACTAAGAGGGGATTCAAACATGAATGCAAAAAGATGATCATATTACCCTAGTCAACAAACCTAACTCACATATGAGGAGTTGTTATACGAATTTTGAAGTACTAAAGTTAGGGACGTAGGGTTTAGTTGAACTATTAGTAACTGTATTTAGAGTGTGAAATTGAGAGAATGTGAGATAAATAAATGAAGAACTAGTTCAAAGGGGTGGTGCTACATTCACCATATTTATGCATCAAATAATGTAGCAAATTCTCTACTTTATAAACTTTTATTACAATTATTAATCAATTTCCATTTCTAAACTACAAATATGATTTGTCACACATTGTTTAGTGTAGTGTACTTTTAGCATTATTCCTGCCAAGTTAAATTAGGTAGTTTAAAATATGGTTTTTTTTTTTTTTTTTTTTTTTTTTTGCCACTTAGGACTACGGTCTAATGATATTCCTCTTCACTTGTAAGTGAGTGGTGTTAGGTTCAATTTTCACCAAAGGCGAATTTGAACCGCATTATTGCTAGCCTATTGTGAGGCTAAACTCACCCCCTCTCCCTTTAGTGCAAATAATATTGTTTGTTAAAAAAAAAAAAAATTATTTTTATTTTTAAATTAAAGATAAATAGTGTAAATTGAAATCTTCTTTTGGAATATCTTTAAAATTTTCATGGTAAATAAGTTTGTTTTGGAATTTTTTATGTTTAGGTAAAATACTAAATACATTTGTTTTGGAATTTTATAATTTTTATGGTAAAATATTAAATACGTTTGTTTTCGAATAGAGGGGCTAATTACTATATAATCCCAACATGTTTCAGTAACAGATATTAGGGATTGGTAAAAACCTGCACATGGGCACCATTTTCATAGGAGGGAGAGTCCGACCGTTATAGGCTTAGATAGACTAAAAGTCAATGCAAAATTGTCACTGATGACACTCAGAGCTGAAGAAAAACGTGAATCTCTAGAGTACTCGAGAAAATTGCAAAATGAAAATGTTAGTGAGATTTTGACTTTTGACCGCATTCATGTATCATGTGATGTGGCAAATGAGGTGTATATGCCATGTCAATTAATGAGTTTCTATAGGAGGGAGGGTCTGACTGTTACAATTACAATTACATGGGTAGGTGGACTAAAAATCAATGTCAAATCGTTATCGATGACACCCAATGTGGTAGGAAGAAAAAGAAACTAACTTGGGAGTGTGACTAGACCACCTTAAAATTACCCCAATTTCTCAACTCATGATTTTCTCATTTTTAAAATTTTGGGATGATTTTGGGTCAGGTCGTTTGATCAAGTGTCTAAGTCCGACAATTAACAATGGGTGCTTTAATAAGGAAGGGGACTTGATATACGAAAGTACTCCTCTCTTTTTTGCCACATCAACAATATTCTTTCCATGCGAGCAGATTAACCCAAACTTGATAGAATCTCGTCGAAGTGGAGTGAATTCTGAAAGTAAAGTGGTGATATTTTAGTCCCAAGAGTACAGTGAGATTAAAGTTAAGTTACATGGAGCATTTTAAAAAATAAACATTGTATGTTCTGTGCAAGTTTCAATTCAATTTTTTTTTTTCACAAAATTCTAAGGATTTATTAATTTTTATTGTGAATGTGACATTTTTTTTAACAAATGATATTATCTACATTAAGGAGGAGGGAAATAGGCTAAGCCTCACAATAAGCTAGCAATAACATGGTTCACATTTGCCTTTGGCGAGAATCAAATCTAACACCTCTCACTCATAAGTAAAGAGGAATACCACTAGACCATAGTACTAAGTGGCGAATGTGCACTTTGTTGACTTCTACAGTTATACGTTCATAAAAAGTTTAGGTTAATGAAAATTTACAAACTTAATGATATGTCACCAATAGAAAATAAGGAACTTCAACGAAAAGCTCTCGATACTGTTCATTTTAACGAAAAACCACATTTTTATACTAAAAAGTCAATCGTGGTACTATTCACTTTACCCTTTATTTTGTCATTATCATTAAAACTCAAAGTTTTCAAACTCTTTTTATTAGTTTTCCTTAGAAAATAAGCACGTTGATCAATACTTAAGTAATAATCTAATTGTCAACTTTCATGTCATTTAATTTATAAAATTTAATTTCCCTAGCATTATCAAAAGTTTGTACATGGTGTATGTAAGTTATACAGATGAACTTAAGGGCTAGGGATTTCTTTGGATTGTGTTGTGGAAACTAGAATTGATACCAGTCAACCATCAGCCCCTTCTTAAAGTGCATCTAGCGTCCGATATCTGCTTGTTGCAAATAACTTCGAGTCAGCATGAACTTTTCTGATTCCTATCGATTGCATTACCTCGGCAGCGTTCATCTGCGACTTATATTACACTATTACTTATCATCTGTTTTGCATTCAAGGTGACATATAATGAAGAAGCTGGCTCAAGCATCAAATTGAATGTCCGTTTATACAAGTAACAGACTGAACGATCACTTATACAAGCTCAATCAACGCTATGGGATTTGGCTACCGTGGTTGGCTTCCAACATTCCACGAATCTAGAGGAGATATTAGGAAGAGAAACTTGTGCAACAGCCAACAGCTGCGATGCTCAGTCTAATATACGTCTTGAAAACCTTGTTTCGGGCGAGGGCTGCAAATTGGGGCCGGGTTTAGAAGAAATGGACAAAACAACATCAAGGACAAGCAGATGTTCAGACTTGCTGGTGGAATGGTTGAATGCGGCTATTATTTCCACGAGATTCCTCCGCAGATGGATGCTGATAATGTATGGAATCGTTTCAAGCCCTGCGGTTCGGTGTGTCTTTGGCTTTGGTACTTTTATCAATGCCTGTGATTTTTTATGGACCATTTCTTGTATTATATTTCTGCTTTGAAAAGATTACACATTTTGCAACTGTACTTCTGTAGAATGTAGTAAACCGACTTGCAGTTGCATCAACCTAAATATGAAAGATCAGACAAGCGATCTTGTTGGCAAATTACCACAAGATGGGCCTCAACATGTATATTGAAGGCAACATTGTCTCCCAGTGCTGGAACCGGCCCTATGCCTGTGCGGCTGTGCCTTGTATTGGATATTCTCTAAAACCCAAATAGATGCTACCATCTACTTAAACTATATTTTGTAAATGATATGATGTGATAGTTAATGGTTGTATTTCTTATTTAAATTGTTAAAAAAGTATCAAACCATCAATCGTCACATCATCTGGCCTACAAATATAGTATAAGAACATGCTCTCCTTAGCATTTTCCAACCTAAGTTAATAGATAATAATAAGAGGAAAATTATTTTTGCACTCTCAAATTTTTTTGCCCTTGCACACTCCTCTCTATATTTTGATTTTTGGATTGAATTAATTAAATGAAATTTAAGGGACAAAAATTAACAAAGTATAACAAAAGTGTGCAGAAGGTGAAAAAGAATGAAAATAAACCGGATTATAAGGCATAAGGCCTTTCACAATCAGCTGGAAATTTTAAGCTTGAATTCTAAACACTAAAATCAAAATCACGTAGCGAGCTGAAAACTATGAGGTTATTTCAATAGTTAATTCAAAAAAATACTATAGAGAGCGGATGATTCAAAATTATTAGAATAATTTACGAAGATGGAGAAGTTTCAGACCTAGGACACATGGGTGTGGAAACCCAATACTCTATCCATTGAGATATTGAACCAAATGCTTCAATAGTTAAAATCTTAGTTTAATGATAGAAACTTACCCACACCATGTATACGATTATGAAAATATTTCAAGTCAATCATATACTACTCTGTGTTTAACTTCTCCATATATTGGTGTATAATTAACTTGAAATATAAGATGCAGTATGAGCAAGTGTGCCCTGAATTTATTGTTCCTTTTCCCCCTTTTGTACTGAGAATAGGACGATTCTCTACAATATTGTCCATTGTTATATATATATATATATATACGTCATGCAAATATCAAAACCCTAATAATTAACAGAATAAAGATCCAACAAACAAATTGAGATATGCATATGATACCTTGTAGGTAGGCAATTTGCCTGGTCTTTACTTAGAAAGGAAGTAAATGTCCCCACGAAGATTCTACCAAAATCGAGCTGTAAAGATCCTCTTATTTGACCCAAAAGTAGCACATCGATGAACACGGTTTTCAACCTTGTTCAACATTTGGTCATACAGATATGCATACTGTCTGTAGGTTGTTTGTATACAGAATCTATACATTTACATAGGAAGAATAACGCAGCTGCAGTCTAGTAAATCCATATTTTAATAGACTGAGATTAGGGGGAAGATGTGCTTTCGGTTATTATATATAATTATGGATTACCAATTTGGTTAACTTTGTCTGTCACAAAACTCCACGTTAAACTGGCTAAAATGATTAGACCAATCAAGCATTAATGACATAACGATTAGATATCAATAACATACTGAAAAATTGATCATATAGAATTATAATGGCAGAGTCAGAATTTTACAATAATGAGGTCACGGTTTCAATAAAAAAAAAATACACTATTGCACTATTTCGTCAAGCATCTGATGGACACCTATCAAAATCTATCAACATTCGTTGAAAACTTGTGATGACATCTATTGACAACTTCTATGTTCTAGCATCTGCATCTATCAAGGTGTGCCCAAGTTAACAGATTGTCAAGATCCACCTGTCTTTGTGAGTGAAGTATTACATCAAGCATGTGGTGCGCACCACTGGGTTGCACACAAGAAAAAGGAGGACGAAGACATGGGAAAGAAAGAAGAAAATTGGAGAAGGAAGAAGGAATAAAAGGTTACAATTCAACCTTGTTCACTCTCTCTTTAATTGGAGTCAAAGATAAATCTACCAATAAATATACATGCGGTTAGAAAGCTATTGAAGTCATAAGCAGTCATTGAAATCAAGCTGGCTTTGCTACTGTATAGAACTAAAAATATTTGATTATTTTGACCAATTCCCCAAACTCCAATTCTTGAAATTGTAAAAAGCCTCAAAACTTTCACATTTCTGTCTAAATGTTGTCTGCCAATAAGCTACATTATATAGAGCAAGGAAACCCCACTTGTAGGGTTATTGTGCGACAACGTAGGATCAATCTTACTACTAAAGAGGCAAAACCTTATTCACATTTATTTAGG
The DNA here is from genome assembly GCF_019419815.1 of Pyrus x bretschneideri. Lineage (NCBI taxonomy): Eukaryota > Viridiplantae > Streptophyta > Magnoliopsida > Rosales > Rosaceae > Pyrus > Pyrus x bretschneideri. The sequence continues at coordinate 11,659,401 of NW_025999612.1, forward strand.
ACTAAACAAATCTCAATATACGACTTGGAAATTGCATTCACATTGACCAAACACATTACCGTCCACCAAGGGTTAGTCCACTCAGTTAGTATATAATATGCATGCAATGTCAAACTAAAAGAATTAAGCATAGCATGCATGCAGCGATGGTTGGCTAAATTTTGTTTGGCAGACACGATCACTGGCTGTGGCTCTCTCTCTCTCTCTCTCTCTCTCTCTCTCTCTCTCTCTCTCTCTCTCTATATATATATCTATATATTAAACCAGTCAGTTTCTTTGTTTTATAAATTAAGAGGAAATTACCAGTTGGGGTTAGTGTCAATTTGGCTAAATTCTAGCCAGGCGACAATATATGAGTCAATGACAATATGTTTTGCATTTTTATAAATAATTAGACATGCAGTAGCTATAGGGCTTGGGGGTGGCAGAGTATATATATTTGCCGTCAAATGCATGCAACGGGGTATTGTGTCGTAGGTGGAAAGTGATATATATATATATATATTATATAGGATAATACTAGATAAATTAAATTTATAGATTAAATTTGTGAAAAAAAATAATGTATCGCCAATAAGAAATAAGCACGCTAATAAATACTTAAGTAATAATCTAATCATCAATTTCTATGTCATTTAGTTTACAAAATTTAGTCTATAAATTTAGTCTCCTTAGCATAATCCTATTTATATATGGGTAATGCTAGAGAGACTAAATTGATATACTAAATTTTATAAACAAAATGATATGGAAGTTGATGATTGGATTATTATTTAATTGTTAATTAACGTGCACAATTCAGGCTCTTGAAATTTGATCCAATGACTAAAATTATTATAACTTTTAAAATGGGCTCTTATTTATAGCCGTTAGATCAAATTTTAAGAGTCTGGATTAATTGATGAGGAAGATTTGATAAAAGAGATCCGAATCCAAGTAGTAGGTAGTCTCTAGTGAAAAACTGTTTGCGCCACAAAACAGTTGGCTGCAAGTGATAATAAAATAACACATGTTTTTCCACGCTAAGCAAGAAGTGTTGAACATTAACGTGTGAGGTAAAGAAGAAGTGCCTTCTTCAAGTTATACAAATGAGTCTTCAAGTTATACATATCAGAATCAATACTATGATATAAAAAATTAAAAAAAAATCTTCGATACTACATAATATTTAATAATACGGAAAAATATATTGTCACTAGCTTATGAAATGCAATGTTCTCCACTTTATTTTTTAATAGGCTTTTTAGTCAAAATGTTTCCTAAGATTGTCCACCATCCATTATTTTGGTCATTCCGTTAAAAACTCCGTTAAGTGTCCCGGAGCTCTTGGTCGAAAGTTTGGGTAATTTTCAAAGCTTCGTAACTCAATTATTTCTTAACCAAATTCGACCCATAATATATCAAAATGAAGATAGGAAAGTGTAGAACAAGATTATACCTATTTGAAAGCCCAATGGTTACTGGAGATGTCCAGAAAATAGCCTGAAAGGTGACTGGTCCGTGGGAAAGCTGGAAAACTCGCCAGAAACTGGGTAAACTTTAAACGTTTATAACTTCTTCAATACTCAACAAAATCTAGTGATTCAAAAACGAAAATCATACTTCTTGACAAGATGAAGAGAATGATACCTTTATCAATGGCTAAATCTATGTGGTTTCGCCGGAAAATGGCTCGAAAGTGGATGTCTTGGTCTCGAGTTATCCACTTTCGAGCTGTTTTCCGGCCAAATCACGGTGAATTAGCAGTCTAAAAAGGTACCATTCTCTTCATCTCATTGAGAAGTATGATTTTAATTTTTGAATCACTCGATTTCGTTAAGTATTGAAGAAGTTATGAACGTTTAAAGTTTACCCAGTTTCCGGCGAGTTTTCCAGTTTTCCCGCGGACCAGTCACCTTTCAGGCTATTTTACGGCCATCTCCGGCAACCATTGGGCTTCCAAATAGAAATAATCTTGTTCTAAACTTTCCTATCTTCATTTTGATATATTATGGGTCGAATTTGGTTAAGAAACGATTGAGTTACGAAGCTTTGAAAATTGTCCAAATTTCTGGCCAAAGCTCCGAGACACTTAACGGAGTTTTTAATGGAATGACCAAAATAATGGATGGTGAATAATCTCAGGGACCATTTCTATTGATTTTCAATCTCAGGGATAAAATGTGTTATGCAAATCTCAATGACCATTTTGGCTAAAAAGCCTTTTGAATATTTTTGTTTACCATCCTCAAGTGATGGTGATACTCACCACCTTATTTAATACTGTTAAATAAATTTAAATTTTGAAAAATATGTAGAAAAAAATATGAATTTGAAAATTTAAATACATCTAACAATATTAAATAAGATAATAGACATGGAATTGGATCCTCTCCGAGGCACTGCCTCGAGATCCCACTGACCGGACAACATCAGTCGTTGGATTTTGATCCAATAACTATAATTATTATAACTTTTAGAGAGACATTCTGTTTGTAACCATTGGATCAAAATCTAATGACCCATGTTATTTGGTCAGTAGAATCCCGTGGCATTACCTCGGAGAGGATCAAATTTCAATAGACATTACCATCATTTAAAAGTAATGGGCAAACTGTACCATCTCATCTCATATCCTCCAACTGTAGCCTTTCCACGGTTATATAAGGCATCGCAAATTGATTTTGACATACCGACCTCATCATATGCCATCTGGGCTCCATCATGTCGTCAACTAGCTTAATTATTCCAATGTACACAATATTCCCTAATTCCCTACATTTAATGTCACAAAGCAATTTAAGGAGGGTGTATTCAATTAGGAGTATTAGAGATCTTAATTATTTTTATAAATTCAGGGTATTCAATCAAAATTTTAAGTGATTCTTTAAAAGTTTAGACGTATTCATCCAGGATTTTAAAAGAGTTTATAACATTCCACGTGTATTCAATTAGAAATTAATTTTTAAAATTTTTTAAAAAGTTGGTGAATTAGTTGGAGAAGTAAAGAGAATTAGAAAGATTTCGTAGCGTATTTAAAGTATTTTCAAATTTTATCTCTTCCCTTAAGAATTTGAGGAAATTCACTCAAAATTTTGCATGAAATATCTAGAAATTAATTAAACTCCAACAAAACCTATTAATTTATAAATTCATTTAAATCCCTCAAAATTCAAATTAGAAAAATTTCCTAGTGTATTAGAAGCATTCTCAAATCTTACATCCTCCCTGAGAATTTGAGAAAATTCACTCAAAATTTTGTACATAATATCTAGAAATTAATAAAACTCTATCAAAATCTATAGATTTATAAATTCATTTAAATCTCTCATAATCTCAATTGAATACAAGCAAAGAAATATGAAAAAGCATACAACTATAGAAGAATGATAATTTCCTTTTCAAAAGAAACCACAGTAAAAGCAAATGTTTACGGCGATTACAAATCGAAGAGACACCTTCACTCTCTATATAAACTCAGTCTCATTTCACTTCTCCCACCACTACCATCCCTCTCAGCTTTTAATTTCCCACCACTTGGGTTTCTTGTTTCCTAAGCTTTGCCTTTTCGTTTTCTCGTTCATATTCCGAGTAACCATGGAATCCAACCCTCTCTTGATTCCACCAACTGGGTTATCATCATTTTTGAGCTTGGAGTTGTTCATCTGTCTCTTCCTCTTCGTCTTTGTTTTTGAATTTTGGCTCTCACCCGGTGGATTGGCTTGGGCATTGTCCAAATTTAAAGGTCAAATCCATTCGAAAACCACCATTCCCGGTCCGTCCGGCCTTCCTCTTCTAGGCTTGGTCTTGTCCTTCACTGGCTCTCTCACTCACAGAGTTCTAGCCAAGCTTGCTGAGACCTCAAAGGCCAAACCTCTAATGGCGTTCTCAGTAGGGTTTACTCGCTTTGTCATCTCCAGTCACCCTGATACAGCGAAAGAGCTCTTGAACAGCTCCGCCTTCGCTGACCGACCCATCAAAGAGTCGGCTTACGAGCTTTTGTTCCACAAAGCAATGGGGTTTGCCCCTTTTGGTGAGTATTGGAGGAACTTGAGGAGAATCTCCTCCACCCATTTGTTCCACCCGCAGCGAATTGCTAGTTTTGGGTTGTTTCGCGAGAGTATCGGGCGAAAAATGGTGGGGGAGATGAAGAGTTTTATGAAGAGGAGTGGTGAGGTGGAGGTTAGGAAAGTGTTGCATTTTGGGTCTTTGAACAGTGTGATGATGAGTGTGTTTGGGAGGAGCTATGAGTTTGGTGGAGAATTAGGGTGTGGAAATGGTGAGGGTTTTGAGCTTGAGGGGTTGGTTAGTGAAGGGTATGAGTTGCTTGGGATTTTCAATTGGAGTGATCACTTTCCTCTTTTGGGGTTTTTGGACTTGCAAGGTGTGAGGAGGAGGTGTAAAAAATTGGTGGCAAAGGTGAATGCTTTTGTTGGGAAAATCATAGAGGAGCATAGGGTGAAGAGGGATGAAAATAATGGAGTTTTGAGTGCTGATCGTGAAAGTGGTGATTTTGTTGACGTGCTTCTTGATCTGGAGAAGGAGAACAAACTCAGTGACTCTGATATGATTGCAGTTCTGTGGGTAAGTTAATTTGATTTTTTTGAAAATAAAAACCCAATAGGTTTATTAGTTATTTGTAACGTTTGCTCATTAATTAGGTTTTCTGGTTTCAACAATTACTCTCTTTCATTGATACTAATCTACAAAGTTTAGAATCTATACGGTAGAAATAATTTTATGGAATTATTTTTATAAGGCTTTATGTTGTTGCCACTCCAAGAACGTTATTCTTCTCTCTTTTCTACACCAATTTTTTTTATTAGTTTAGAGTGCAGAATAACAATAACGACTTCATTTCTTTTTTTGTAAGAGAACTTTATTCATTTATTGTTTTCTAAATTCCTTAGTTTGAGCTTTTATTCTTGACCTTTTATGTTTTTATTTATTTATATTCTTGTTCAAGATTGAAAATATTTAATTTTCTCTTTTGTGTATCCAATCATAAAACTCTCATGTTCCATCAATTCATTTATTCAATCCATTTAAAAGCACATAATTAACACGATTAATCATATAACAAACGTTTTTCTTTCATCATTCCAGGAAATGATCTTCAGAGGTACTGATACAGTGGCAATACTCCTAGAGTGGATTCTAGCAAGAATGGTTCTCCACCCAGATGTCCAAGCCAAGGCCCAGTCGGAGATCGACGCCATTGTAGGCACTCCGGCACGATCTGTATCCAATTCCGACCTCCCCAAGCTTCCTTACCTCCATGCCATAGTCAAAGAAACCCTAAGAATGCATCCACCAGGACCCCTCTTGTCCTGGGCCAGACTTGCCATCCATGACACTCACATAGGCCACCACTTCATCCCGGCCGGCACCACTGCCATGGTCAACATGTTTGCAATCACACACGATGAGGAAATCTGGTCAAACCCTAATGAGTTCAAACCAGAAAGATTTGTTAGTGAAGAGGTTCTAATCATGGGGTCTGATTTAAGGCTGGCTCCCTTTGGGTCTGGAAGAAGGGTTTGTCCTGGAAAAGCCATGGGATTGGCTACTGTTGAGCTTTGGCTTGCTCAGTTGCTTCAGAGCTTCAAGTGGGTCCCTTGTGATGATCAGTCAGGTGTGGATTTATCTGAGACCTTGAAGCTTTCTTTGGAAATGAAGAACTCTCTTGTCTGCAAAGCTGTTCCTAGGGTTGTGATTTGATGATCAATTTCTATTTACTTTTGTTAAATATGGTCAGCCCTGTGGTCAATATAAGATAAGTTGGTCACTAGCTGCACCCGAGTGAATTTATCACATGAGTAAAGAAATGATATAATGGAGTGTTCATTATTTAATCCAGAGTACCTAATCATATATAGTATATTTTAGAAGGGAAAGGCTAAGAAAATTCCCTTAAAGTGTGACTCTTCATGGACTTTTTGATGTTTTGAATGTGAAAATTAAAGATGGAAAATAATTCACGGCTAAGATTCCTTAATTAAGGGCTAGCTATCTGTGTTAAAAAAACAATAAAATTAAGGAATATTTCCCTAGATTTTTTTTATTAATTTGATCTTTTTTCAATACAAAATTGCTTTTAAATGATTGAGGAACAAGAACCTAGCTGAACCAAACAATGATATGGCTCAACTCTCACACTTGTTTGTGAGGTCCAAATCCTTCCTAAAGAATATATTTTGGTGAAAGATGTGCCTGTGAAAAGCCTTGCTCCCTTTTTACAGCTATAAAGAAAGAAAGATGCAAACAGATTTGAATATACAATTAAGCTAACATATTTTTTTTCTTTTTTTATCTTCATCATTGCATGCAAGTAGATTGCTTTTTTGGCCTTCTTCCATAAACTGATTCTGAGTCACTCACACCGCCATATCCCGACCTATATATATATTCCTTCCTCCTAGTCCCTATTAATCTTAAGTCTCACGATCAATAGTAGAAAAATAACGCAAAATATAGCCGCACGCTTAATCAAGTTGGTTAGAGTAGTGTACTCTTTCATCTTCATTTAAGATAGGATCCCTAATCGTTTTCTGTGTTTGTATATATGTGTGTGTCTATATATTGTATGCAATATGCTGATTTTATGGATAGTGAACACTGTCAGCAAATGGCATATGCATCCGTGCAAAGGATCCACACAATGCACACGATAATGACATGAGAAAATGAAAGAAAAAGAATATAGGATGATGAAATGAATATCACTATCTATTGCACGTAATGTATTGGTTCTCATAGTTCAGATAATTATATGCCTCCAGCCACATGTTTATATCTTTTTTATGTCCTTAAAAAAAAAAAAAAATACTGTAGAGGAACCCTTGAGATTCCAAAATTCCTGTTATCATACAACGTATAAATTATAAAATCAAATACAAAGACCAAAATTAATGGCCTCGTTTGATACAAATAATTGATTTAAGTATGACTATTCACTATATTGAAGATATTTTAAATGAAGAGATTGATAAAAAAAATTCTTATTTTGTTCAAGTTGAAAGTAACTCATGAAGAAAAGATATCTCTACTAATTCCCATAAAAATGGTCAGGGGCGAGACCATGAAGGGACCAGAATGGTCCGGGACCTACCCTAGTATTATTTTCGTAAAGAAAAACTAGATTTATCCCAACCAAAGAGAGAGGAAGTAGGCGAAAGATCTTGTCCTTCTAGAGTTTAATTTTGTTCACATGGTGTTGGTGGTTGTTGACAAGCTTGAATTCTGCTTCCATCCATATGCGATTTTTATGTTCTCGTTAGCCCTTTCTATTAGATTGTTTTCTTCCCAATTTTACACAGCTCCCAATTGGTCGGAACATACTGATGAAAATGAGTTGAATTGTACAATCAACACGATCATCACCTGGCAAACATCAAAATCAAACCAAAATCTAAAGTAGTAAAGTAGTGGCTGAGAGAAAAGATATCTCTACTCCCCATAAAATGGTCAGGGGCGGGGCCATGAAGGGACCAGAATGGTCCCGGGCCTACCCTGGCACTATTTTCCCAAAGAAAAACTAGATTTATCCCAACCAGAGAGAGAGGAAGTAGGCGACAGATCTTGTCCTTCTAAAGTTTAATATTTTTCACATGGTGTTGGTAGTTGTTGACAAGCTTGAATTCTGCTTCCATCCATGTGTGATTTTCATGTTCTCGTTAGCCCTTTCTATTAGGTTGTTTTCTTCCCAATTTTACATAGCTCCCAACTGGTCAGAACGTATTGATGAAAATGAGTTGAATTGTACAATCAACACCATCATCACCTAGCAAACATCAAAACCGAACCAAAATCTAAAGTAGCAAAGTAGTGGCTGAGATGATGACCAGACGATGGCTGAGAAATGAATTCGCGAGCGTGTTGCAACGTTGTTGCAGTGCTAGTGTTGTTGATAGTGTTGCAATGTTTTTTTTTTTTTTTTAACATTTTTTAGAGGTCCCTCCTAATTCGAAATTTTGGCTTCGTCACTGAAAATGGTATGATTAAAAAGGACAACTAGTGTTCATGAGTAACCTTCAACTTGGACAAAATAAGAAATTTGTAAAACCTCTCTATCAAACGAGGCTAATGTGTTCTAAATTAGCTAAAGCGTTACAGATGTATTAGCTTCTAAAAAAAACATGTCTGAATTTGTTGCAGTTTTGGAAGTGTTGTGACAACTTCATGATATCCAAATACAAATTAAGTGAGGAGTTGTGATAGGTTGCTCCCTTGGGTTCGAGTTGCGGAAACAGTTACTTTGCAAAGTAAAAGTAAGGCTACGTACGATAAACGTTTCCAAGTGAAAAACTTTGTTTGCTTGGGGTCACCCTTTTACCAATCTAGCCACATGTATGTTTGTGGTATCATGTCAATAAAATCACAAAACATTTCCGCATGTGATCACGCAAGGATCTATACCAGAAAATATTGGATGCCAAAAGTTTGAAAAAGAATTATGTGAGTCACTACTTGGCATCTATAGCAAAGCTAGCCAGTATCCCAAAGCCTAAATTTGTGGGTTGCAAAGCGAATTTAGGTTATTGCGTTGATGCAAAAAATACTCGTAAAAGGAATCGTTCTTTAATTTATCCACCAATAAACGTCAGGCTTTGAATCCCAGTTTTTCCATCTTCTCTAAGCCTTCCATATTTCTGCATCTGAATATTACAAGACTGAATATTGCTACTGCCTTTGCTTGCATATAGTTCATAACCATTTTTTCTTATTTTTTCCCCATAACCTCTAATTCTATATAAAGCTTTCTAACTAGATTGTTAATTTGTTCTTGGATTAGTCAAGCGTAACTACACATCAGGGTTTGATCGTGAGATAACTACAACTCATGCCTACTCTCCACTCGCAAAAATGAACCTAGCCCCCAATTTTGTTCCTTAATTACAATGGAAACATCAAGATATTGAGGGAATATCTAACAATACTGTTTTGTTTCCTTACTAATATGCGTGGAAATTGAAACGACAGAGTTATATGTGCAAAGTCCAATTTTTCTTCAATGGTTTGGGACTACTGAGTAGACCGGGAATGAACGGTTAAGATGGATTATAAAAAATCGAACGTTGAAAATTGTTTAAAGAGACAAGCTATTAGTAGGCTGGATTACAAAGACAAACCTGTGCAAGTCATAAAAATCAATGGCATGCACCTACAGAACCCATCTAACAGAGTTTAAAACGGATCATAATTCCAAATCACCATTACAACAAGCATGGAACAGATCAACCCCACACTTATCTTCATGTTTTTCCATGAGGAGAAGAGGTCATCATGATTTTGGCTAACCAAGTTTTCAATAAAGAATGAGTAAGTACAATTCAGGCTGCCTACTCCGTCGACTGGAAAACCCTAGCTAAGTCCGAAAGCCCTAAAGAAGCACATCTGGGCAAATCATCGTCCACCACCCTAACCACAAACTCCTACTAAACTAAATTATTTTTTACCATTAATTATATCGTATCATGCATTGTGGCAAGATATTCTATAAAACCAGAGTCGCCTTACATAATTTCATGCGTATTAATCAAGTGGCTGGGATCATGATCAAGGATCAACTAATTGTTGTTTTTTTATAAATATTATGTGGGTACAGGGGTTCATTATATGCTCTTGTTGGATGCTTTTCCAACATATGTTTTAACAAACAAATTTATTTTGAATACCATATGAACTGCTACACTTTTTTTATTTTTTTTTATTTGTCATATGAATTAAAATTTAAAGTAATTTATCTTTATTCAAAATAAGTCATTAGCAAGGCACATGACTTGTGTTCAGGGTTATTTTGGACACTTCTCTTTATAATAAGTTGCATTCGACAAAAAAAATTCTAGGGTTTCTCAAAATATATAAAAAGGAGGTTGATCTGGCATACAAGGATCTAAGTGTTTTGCCGTTCAAAAAAGGGGAATGATCTACACTCGCTTCTTTGTGTTTCAAAGTAAAGATGGCTTAAAAATGTAAAGTCATTGGGGATCCTATAGTAAAGTTTTTTTTTTTTTTTTTTTTTGAACAAAATCCAATGATAAAGTTGGATGATTTTCTTTATGTTCATATGAAAAATTAAAAAAAATGTATAAGTTCTTAAGACATTTCAAAAGATTTCCCCTTTAACAACTAACATGTTAAATTAAACAAAAATTTGAGAAAAAGCAAATTGTGCTAGCTCCTTCCTCATCCCATTTGCATGGGCCACTTTGCTCAACTCTGCGTATAATTGTACATATGCACATATAATTAGTGATGTCAATCGGCCGGACAATTGATCGATCAATAGGGACTTTCTTTGTGATCCCAGATAGGAAGAAAAACCAGACCCAGCTGTAGGGTACATAAATTTTTTGAAATCCAAGTTGTATTGCTGCGTCAATGGTTTCACACATGTATTAACGGAAATGAGTAGTTTAGTTTATCTTAACAATTATATGTAGGTCCTAAGAAAGCTTAGATGTTTAATTTGTTTATTCTTTATTAGTGTTAAATGGGATCCGCAAAGACATGTCCTTCTACATGCTTCTATAATTATGCATTCCCTTCTTCATCATCTCTATCATTATGTGATTTACAATGATGACAATCACAATAGTTAATGATGATTACGCGGAGAGAGTGACCATCTCATCTTAATGGTTTTTTTTCAAACAATATCGTTAATGGCTTAAATTGTTAGCTGTTAGGGGAATGAAGATGGGGATTAAACCCACACTAGAGTGCATAAGTATTATTGCTTTTTGCACCACTAGTGGTAGATCTAGGGTTCAAACCTTGGGAGCTCCCAGTGTTAAAAGTCCAAGTTTTTTAAATAGACACATAATGCAATTTATTCACCGAGGCATTTCGTTGAAGACTTGTGGGCTTGTTGTCATTAGCTAAATCAAGTTTTGCACATGTCAAAAGATATCGACATATGCTGAAACAATCTAATGAGTGATATTGAGAAAATTTGTCGAATGTTGTCGACGCAATTTACAAGAGATATCTCACCAGACACTTGGTGTGCACAAAAAGGAAACGTACCAAATATTCGAAGGATCCTCAAAAGACCTTCACATGTATATATCTCAAACTTTGGATAGTCCTGGAACCACTTTGGTCCCAATGTGCATCCATCTCAATGTAAAAAGAATATACACACACACACACATATGCAATTTCTCACCTTTTTGACGCGAGAAAAAAAGTTAAGTGTCTATATGATTAGTACTAATATACTTCTCAACTGGCATGTAATTAAAATTAAGGGGAGTGCGCTAGCTTATAGCCCAAGAGGCAACTTTTGACAAATCTAACATATAATGGTGTGCATAACATGGTTTGTGAGAGAAAGTTTGACTGCTTATGTATTATTGACTGCCAAAAGATATTAGGCCTCTGCAACGTCAGTTGTTTAAACTACTAAGTTCTTGGTTAGGCGCATGATCATTTAGTTTAGTAACACTCAATTGCTATTTGGTTGGACGAAGTTCTGAATACAAATTTCATATTAATAATTACGTCGATGCTTGTTGTAATTTGCCTTAGTCTTTCCTAGCTAGCTTAGATAGCCATGCAGTGTGCCGGGTTCTAGATTACATCCATGATCCATATTCACTTTTCATCGTTTTAATACCAATACGAGAAGATCAAAACGGTTGTTTTAGTACCATATGCATTCTTATCGTTTTAGTTTTCAATTTCTTTTTTAAAACTGAAAATTTTGTTTAGTAACTACTGTCAGCTTTTATTTTTCAAAAAAATTAAAAACTAAAAATTAATATGTGCAAAGTTACTTTATTGAGTTTTCAAGTTTTGGTTTGTTTGTCTTGGGCTTGAAGCCCAACAAAATTAACATCAAAAGACCAATTTTAGGTGAAAAATAAGAAGTCATCCTGAGCCCACATTAGGAGCAACCCATTTCATAGAAAACTCAACCAAACGCTGCGTTTTGGTAGCTAAGGAACAATCAAAAACCCTGCTCTCACAGTGAGCATCTCTCTACTTCCCCACCCACCACACCCCGCCCCGGGGGGGCGGGGTCTCTCTCTCTCTCTCAAAATGCGGCCTTTACAGTCTCTGCAACTCCGGCGGCTTCTCCTCCGCTATCTCTCCAGCTCCTTTTCATCGCCGCCGTCTTCCGAAACACTCCAAACCCACATCCCGGTTCTCTCCCAAAACCCCAACCATTTCCGCCATAACCACCGCAACAAGCTCCCACTTTCTCTGTCTACCCCATTTCTCTCTCTCTAAACCCTTCTCGTCCTCCGCCCCATCGACCCAGGATGCAGATCAATCCGAATTGGCTCAGTCTCTCTCCTCCGAGCTTCTCCAGGACCCCAGCTCCGACCCCCTCTCCGTAACCCAACGCCTCCAGTTGAGCTTCTCTCACATCACTCCAACCCCTTCCCTGGTCCTCTCCGTACTTAATCAGTCCCCCGAGGCCGGCCGTACGGTTCTTGGGTTTAACCAGTGGCTGATCTCGAACCGTAATTTCGAGCACACCGACGAGACCCTATCGTATTTTGTGGATTACTTTGGCAGGAGGAAGGATTTCAAGGTGACCCACGATGTGATTGTGAGTTCAGGTGGAGTTGCTGGGGCGAAAACTTTTACTTCCGCCATTGATAGGCTGGTGAGAGCTGGGAGGCCTGCTCAGGCTGTTTCTTTCTTTGAGAAGATGGAGAAGGATTATGGGCTGAAGCGCGACAAAGATTCGCTGAAATTGGTTATCGAAAAGCTCTGCGAAAACGGTTTTGCGAGCAATGCTGAGAAAATGGTGAAGGGTTTGGCCAATGAGTTTTTCCCTGATGGGTATATGTGTGATTTGCTGATCAAGGGTTGGTGTGTTGATGGGAAGCTTGAGGAGGCGAGGAGATTGGCTGGGGAGATGTACAGAGGAGGGTTTGAGATTGGTACTACCGCTTACAATGCGATTCTCGATTGTGTTTCGAAGCTTTGTAGGAAGAAGGACCCATTTCGCCTGCATTCGGAGGTGGAGGAAATCTTGGTGGATATGGACACTCATGGGGTTCCAAGAAATGTGGAGACTTTCAATGTTTTGATTAGTAATTTGTGTAAAATTAGGAGGACAGAGGATGCTCTGAACCTGTTTGAGAGAATGGGTGAGTGGGGGTGTTACCCGAATGAGACTACATTTCTTGTGTTGATCAGGAGCTTGTTTCAGGCAGCAAGGATTGGGGAGGGAGATGAAATGATTGATAAGATGAAGTCTGCCGGGTTCGGTGAAGCTCTTATTAAGAAGGAATGTTATGGATTCTTGAAGATTTTGTGCGGCATTGAGGGGATCGATCACGCATTGCGTGTTTTCAAGAAGATGAAGGAGGATAAATGTGAGCCTGGAATCAAGACTTATGAGCTGTTGATGGGGAAACTGTATGCTCATAACCGTGTCGATAGAGCCACTGCCCTGTTCAATGAGGCTCAAAAGAGAGGGGTGCCTTTGACACAGAAGGCGTATCCAGTGGACCCGTATTTCTTGAAGAAGAACAAGGAGCTAAAGGCCGCGAAGAAGGGTGTGAAGAAGGAGAAGAAGCGGGAAACGTTCCCTGAGAAGATGGCAAGGAAGAAGAGACGGTTGAAGCAAATTTGATTGAGTTTCGTAAAGAAGCCAAAGAAAATGCAGCGTCGAGCCTACCGATGAGACGTCATTAGAAGTCGGAGTTGTCAAATTATCAAAGGGGAATGACAGTTCTGATCAAAGCTTCTGTTTTCCGTATCGTCGATGTCGAATGCGGTTGCCGTACTTTTGAGTTGTTGTTTAGATCTTATAGTTGGTGAAACTAGAAATAAACCAGACTTTGATTCATTTGATTCTTCAGTCTGTGCGACGTGCTTTCAAATATGGTCATCTGCGTACGTGATGTTCTTGTTTATGCGAAATTTTGTGTTCGATAGGTGGATCACGTCACCTGATCGGCCATACATGCAGACGGATGACATGATTCACCGGCTGCTGGCCGGACCAAAGAATTTCAGCTGGTTTTAGCCATCATCTGGCATAGGAAATTGCAAGTCTGATTCACATTGTCACATTCCAACCGGGGTGCTTACGGTGCTCAAATGTCCTTTTGTTCACTAATTGACCTCGTTTCAGATCCGACATCTGTGCAAGTGTTTGCATAGATGTCGGACCTGAAACTAGCTTGTAACCAACTAATCAACATTCCAAATCCTTTAAGTTTATACATTGTAGTGGATCTGAATACGAATAATCATACTTTGTTACTAGAAAAGACTTGGACAATGAAGGGTTCGCGAATTAGAGAGAGACTAAAAAAGTGGAGTAACATCCTAAGTCAGATCATCAATCTACATATCTTCACAGCAAGAAAGCCGCCAGCCGATTTCTATGCTTTACATACCTTCCTTCCAGAACCGGATTGATCTGTCAGTCCCACAGGTAACAAATGCGGCCTCCGTTGGTGAGTGTGCAAGCCAACGGAAGGCACCAATATGATTGGAAGGCCACTTCGCTACTTTGTCCGCCGTCATAGCATCCCAGATAACAATCTGCAACCACGCCATATTTATAAATTGAAACATTTTCTTTTTGGTTCTCTTATCAATTGAAACCGAACAGCACAATATCTCGTCTAAATACAGTAGGAGTGAACAAACCTCATTGGTCGGTTCATCGATGGACAGTACAAATTCTTCAGTATCATTAAAAACAGCCTGCACAGAAGCGTATAAAAGCATCTGATATTAATACGTGAACAGTTTATCACCAAACTTTGATATTTTCTTATTTGGATTACTTTGATCTGGGAGGATAATGGCGAGGAAGGATATTTAGAGTGTGGTGGAAGTATTACTCAGACAGAGGCTGAGTGGAGAAGAATTCTTCTTGAGGATTTTACGTAGTTGACAAGAGGAATTATGTAGTCACTTTCTTTGGCATAAGAAAAACCGACAAAAGAAAGCCTTTCTGGTATACCTGACACCGCAATTTAGTATGTGTAGCTCCTAGATATTGCTTAACCAGTTTCCCAGTGCCAATGTCCCAAAGCTTCACGGTAGAATCCTTTCCAGAAGAGAGAACAAACCTAGAAAACCAGCATTGAGTCATATCACAAAGAAAACAGGATAGGTTGCAAAGTCGAAGATTTAGAAGGAATTGAGGGGTGAATCAATCTTACAATGATATTTTAACACATCTAAAGCCAGACATTTGACAGGCGATATATAAGACAAATATTGCTTATCCATGTTAACCAACATTTGTGAAACAACTTAGATGCAGAAACATCATTTCACATAACCAAGTCAACCATCCATACATGTACTTTCACAAATTTCCACTTACAGGGCGCACTTTCATACACATCATGTTTCAGGGCTTAGACCTATTCTATGATCCATACCTTTGATCCTTAGTAAAGTTTGCACTGGTTGCCTCTGCCGTGACATGTGCTGGTATGGAGCGTACACACTTGGCAGTTACACCATCCCATAAACGAAGAACACCAGTCTTTAGAAGCTGTAACATACATGCCACCTGTAGCTGTATACCTGACCTGATGCACGAGTGTGTGGATTTGATTGCCCTCATTGAATTATACTTGTCTGTGAAGAATTTATAGCAGAACTTGAAGCATGAATAAAGAGACAGAGTCAACCATATACCTGATTTATTGCTCCGTTATCATTGATTTCTGGGGCATTTGCTGATAGGTAACACTGGAAGGTATTGATATCATACAAGTGTGGAATTGGATGATCAGTCCCTGTGATTTTATTGATATAAACATTATTAGGAGCCAATTCACTGTATGGTAGGATTGCAGCACACTATTGGCACTAATTGCAGGCCAATGTTAGTGTACACTAAAACTTTTGGACATTACATAAGAGCTTTAGAAATTTCTCCATCATCAACTTCAGCATACATCAGCTTTACAACATTTTTTTATGAGAAAACGAAAAAGTAAGATATATTAACTAAAATATTTGATGAAGCTACGGGTAAATTGTAGCAAGAGTAAAGAATTTAATTCACTTTGAATACAAACCAAGACACATGTACACATTATAGAAAACACCAACTCATAGATTGCTTGGAACATCAAATTGGCTAAAGTGACTACGCTACTCCAAGAAAATAGAAAAAACAAAAAAGGGCTTAATATTACCAGCTAAAACAAAATCTCCAGAAGGATGAAAAGACACTGAACGCACGTTGTGTGTATCCTGTGTCATTAAAAGGACAATTTATTAAAGGAGAGCCATTCTATACTATGCCTCAATCTATAATAAGATGGCAAGCAAAACCTGGATAACTCGGAATGCTCTCTTTGCGGTCATCTTGGAAAAATCAAAGAACCTGAAAGCAGTAATAAAATTGACATAAGGGTTCAAAGTGAACTCTTGTTTCGTTTTACAATTAATGCTGGTAATGTTCAAGGGCTTTGGAGAAGAGGAAACAGCAACATGACTAAAAACGGAAGAAGGGGAACAAGTAGATATGTTGGCCTTACAAGTTAAAAGAACTTATCAATAAATAAACAATGGAAATTCAAATATTATCTAAGAAAGTAAAAGAATCCATACTTTATGGTCTGATCTTTTGACCCAGATATAAGAACAGTGTTCTGAGGATGGAAATCCAAGTCATTTATAGGCTGCAAATAAATCCGAATAACATTAGACATAAGAGGATATCCAAAAGACTCTGTCTATTTCACAGACGAAAGTTATACACTACAAAAGTTGAAAGCTGAGGGGGATTTATAGGTAATTTTGAACTTATAAATCCCATATTATTAGTTTACGTCAAGCATTTTCTTTGTCAGATGTTCCTACAAAGTCACTGCATAGTAAATGTAAGAGGATTCTATACGACTTGTTTAATTTAACAACGTCTGGTTTACACGATAAATTTTTCATAAAGCAAATTTATCAGTCGGAATTAGGGACAAATGTTGACTTGCTTGTAAGTGATCATAGAATGTGCGTATGACGGGTCTCACAGGACCATCTCGAGCCTCTGGAAGCATCATTTGCTTAATTTTTGAAACCTGAAACAGAATACAACTGCCTGAGAATTAGACAGGGCCACATTTAAGAAATACCAAACCTATGGTTAAAAGAATGAGCACCTCAAAAAGCTTTATTGACGTGTCAGAACTTCCAGTAGCGACAAACTTCCCGTCAGGACTAAACCTTGCACATCTGGCAATATTCTAGAAAGTTTATAGCATCAGAACAAGTAAGGCACCCAGTGGAAAGTGAGTTTTATCATGCTAACTTAGTGAATTAATGAAAAATAAAAAATAAAAAATGTTATACAATATCTGTTTCCCTAATTATGCATACCTTGTGCTCTGAAAGATGGCGTGTCTCATGCTTTGGAAAACTCTTCGACAAGCCTTTTGTTTCCTGCACAGCACTGTTTGCGCAAAAGATGTGCAAGAACAGGTTATTAAGGTTCATTATACAAACTTTTGTAAATATTATTCCTCCGAAAGTTTGGAAGTTTTTTTTATTAACCCATTGCAATTTGCAAATCAAAAAGCATTAAGCAGTAATCAAATGACCGAGAAACCTATTCCGAAACAAATAACTACCCAAAATCAACAGCAACAGTGCGAGATGCTGGGATTCCACCATATCCAGAAGCTACTGATGTGCCCAAATCATATGCAGATGAAGAAATCCCTCTCGACATCTCATCTTGCTCCACTGCAAGTCCCTGTAATCACCTTAGAACCAAAACTTTCTTTCCGAGTTTAAATAATGAAACATACACTGAAACCAGAGGGAAAATTAAGCCTTGTAAAGCAAAAACAAACCTTGGCAACCAGGTCAAGAAGCCTATTACGTGGGGCTTCGACATTCAATGATGTCATTGTTGCGGAAGCAACGGCACTTGCTGCCTGAAAATGAGAAAGATCACCAAAAATTCACAATCAACCATAACATTTGAATCAAACTGCTTGCCCAACTTGGATTGTAAAAAGCAATAGGTCACCGCAGAAAAATTGGCACAAGGCAGATTAAGCATCAAATAGTAGTGATGTATTGGGTAACACGGAATCAAATCAATCTCCAATCAACTAAATTCGCTACAATTCTTTCTTTTATTCGAATTTCAAACCTAAAACCAGAATATTCGAAGTCTCATTACATCTTAATCCTCATCTACCATAACTAACATCCACCATTTTCTCCCCAAAACCCAAGAAAAACTGAAACTTCAGCAGAACCAAATGCTCATGAAGTTCCCAATTGAGTCAAGTTTACAAATTTGAAATTCAGAGTTGAAGATTTTCCCATATTTTCCCAGAAACCAATCAATCTGCGAGCCAAAAAAATTCACTTCCAGATTGAGATTGTAGCATGTTCTTCATGCCCAAGTGAGCTTTACTACTCGTTTCTCCCCAAAAACCAAAAAAATTGAAACTTTAGGTTGAAAATTCAATTCCTTTAGTTTTCCTACACTGTTCAGCAACCAAAAAACACACATGAACATACATACATACATATACATATATACATGTACATATATGTAATGAAGAAGAAGTGGTTTGCTTACCTGATAAAGATTGCTGTCACGAAGATGAGCGACGATGAGGGAATTGAGCTGCCTGTGGAGCTTGGCATCTTGCAGAATTTGCTCCAAGCTGCTCTTCTCCATTTTTTTTGGCTCTCCTAAAACCCTTTCGTCCCCATAGTTTATGCCTTTATTTTCACCAAAATAAACGACGTGTCGTACAACCATAATTTTGATTTTCGTTTGGGTCCGTTATATATTAGCAGCCGTCCACGTTAAATTAATCTAAATTACAGCTTTTAAAACGATTTTACTAAGTTCTTATTTGCAACCATGAAATCAAACTCACACTACCCTCAATTAGTAAGCGCTTTATATAAGAGTAATGCTAAAGAGACCAATTACTTAGGCTAAATTTTGTAAATTATATGATGTGGTTGTTGATGGTTGGATTATTACTTAAATATTGATTAACGTATTTATTTTCTATTAGTGACGCATCACATAATTTGAGAGATGTTCAATGAGATAGGAATGCATATCAATACAGTAAGTGCTATAATATAACTTGTTGGAATATTTTTTTTTCAAATATCCAATCATTTGTATTATGACTCTTGATGTACTGAGCTGTGTTTCCGACATACTAAAAAAATTTCCATTGCAAATTTAGTCTAAAATATTAATCTACCTATCATTACTTATTCTATTGCTTATGAATTTGTTTTAGGATCCCCTTCAAACTTATTTTAGTCAGAGACACTAAAAGGACTCAAATCACTGATTGATACTGCATACGGGTAGGTTCAAAAAATCGAAAACCGAACCGGACCGAGGACGAAAAAAACCGAACTGATATATATATAATTATTTTTTTTTCAATATTTATAAATAGTTTAGTCATACAATCAAAACATAATGTGTTGCCAAATTGGTTTCAGGATTTCAGAGAATGTTTTTCTAATTTTTATGAGATATCAATAAAACCCTTTAACCCTAGTAGAAGCCGCACCTTTTCTATTTTTCATTCCCTTCTTCTCTCTCTTGTTCCCTGCCTCTAAGACTCCGTCCATGTCCATGCTTCCAATTTCTCCATTCTTCTCCATAACCCGCATCCTCCTTTCTATTCCAAGCTTCATATTTGTGAGAAGCAACTTCTTGCCTTTCCTGGAACAAACTTCCACGACCATCTATTT
The DNA here is from genome assembly GCF_019419815.1 of Pyrus x bretschneideri. NCBI lineage: Eukaryota > Viridiplantae > Streptophyta > Magnoliopsida > Rosales > Rosaceae > Pyrus > Pyrus x bretschneideri. The sequence continues at coordinate 11,679,078 of NW_025999612.1, forward strand.
CCATGACAATAATTATTTGTTCAATTGCAGATTTGTATTGTAGCTTCGTATTGCATATTTGTTCGATTTTTGTGTTGTGGGTTTGTTAGTTATTTGAATTTCAAATGAATGAATGTAATTATTGCTGTGAGTTGTGGATTAAGATAGTATTTTGATGGATTATGTGCTTGTGTTGCTCTTGGTGTTGCATACTTGCAGATTTGTTTATTTCCAGATTCATTTCTTTACCAATTTCCAGATTTACTTGTTTATCAATTTTCAGACATCTGCTTCTCTTTTTGTTGTTGGGCCTTGGTTGGTTTTCACCTCTAGTGTTTGTTGGGTTGCTGGTTCATGGTTGCTGGAGCTTGCTTTGACGGCTGCTAGAGTTTTTAGTTTTGTTCTTTCTTTTTCGGGCTCAACCCTTGGGTTGGGTTGTTGTGCTAGCCCATTTTTTTGTTTGTGTTTAGTTGTGGGCTTTTGTTATGTATGTAAGTTTACCTTTTATAAATAAAAAAAATCGAACTGGGCCAAAACCAAACCGAAAAAAAAAACCGAATTGAAAAAAACCAAAAAAAAAAAAAGAATCAAACTGAAATGAACAAAAATTTCGGTTCGGTTTCGATTTTGGCAAAAAATCGAACCGTTTCAAACCGAACCCAGCCCTAATATTGCACATACTTTTCTTATTTCCAACATTTACAGTTGATAAAGTAAAGATTTTTTTTCAATAATTTGATTCTTCAAAAACTCAAGTTTTAATCGTTTGATTCTTGATATAAGAAGAGAAAAACAACAATTTTCAAAGAATTACACGAAAGTGACTGAAAATTGAAAAGTAATTAATAGTAAATGTGGGTAGATAGTGAATATAAAATTGAGAGTTCTCAAACATTCAAATGGAGAGAAACTAGACTATTTTTTTTTTCTAAAAACAGAACCAGTTGGCAGCTTCACTCAACATCGTGATGTGGGTAGACTTGCAGACAGTAGACTAATTAACCAACCATATAATTGTAGGCCTAGTTTAAAGGAAAAAATAACTAAACATTTGAATCACACACTAATTAAATATAGGAAATGATGGCCTATATGTGGTGGAGTATGCAAGTGTGACTAAATAATTGCCAATAATAATTGAATACCAATTTATGTTGTAATCCGGTGGTTAGAGCAAATAAATAAAATGATTTGGACAAAATGCACAAGTAATTGAATTTGCTCTCCACCGACGCTTAAAGGATGCCTTGTGGGCCCACACCCCTTGCTGTCTGCCTTAACAGTCGTTTTTTATGTTTTTCAGTGACATGTATTCTGTGTTTTTATATTGTTCCCGAAATGCCCCTCATTTTACAAAGGAAGTAACGCAATTTACCATTTTGTGTGGGTAAATATATATTAGGCTTGATATATATATATTTCCCTGAAAAATCATCTCTCTCATCGCCCAAATTTGTTTCTTTTAAAAAAAGAATTAGCTGGTAGTTTCGTTATGGTAATCTACATTGTTGGGGGCTAAGAAAACTCAGAGGCATTTCAGCATTTCCTAATCACCATAATGTGGTACACCAGGATATGAAATCGAACAATTTTCTCTAACAAACAAAAGGAGAAATTCATATGACGTGGTATATGCTTATTTTTCTCGAGATAGATTGTAATGTCTTTTTCCACACAAAGATAAAGTCATACAACTCTAACACAGATATTCTATCATATGATCATGACACGTTCTTCTCTTTTTATTTCCCACATTATATGATTAAAACACATGATACGAGAGAGAAAGAGAGAGACAGAACGCTAATATTATCATAGACACGCAATAATTTTTTCTTGTAGATAGAAGGAGAACTTCCATTTATCATTGAGTAACAGATAGATATAGAGAGAAATGTGTATGTTAGTTTAATGCAAGTCTTTTTTCATGCAAAATAATTGAGAAAAAGTTGAGTAACGGGAAGAGATTTGAATTTGAGGACAAGTGTCGAACATATTTTGACGTAGCTGAAAAGGGCATAAATGGAATTTAATGATGCGTGTTGTGACACAGACGACCAAACTTTGAGTAACATTAACTGCATCGATTTGTTCCTCAAAACTGTGATTAGAGTGAGAGCTTTAAAAACCAACTAGCATGTGAAAAGAAAGCCACCTCCAGTTGTCCGCCTCCACATCTCTCCCTCTCTCCTCCGTCTCTCTCTCTCTAAACTTTATGTGCAGATCTTGAGAGTTAAATCAGAACAAAAACATCACTGTTACAAACTAAATCTGCATCAAAAAATGGAGCCTCAGTGCTTCTCAGCCGTTGGATCCATGGCAAAGTTGACCAGCTTCACCATTCTGCTCGTCTTCTTGCTTTCCTGCTTCACTTTTACTTCTACAGGTCAGTACTTGCTCAAGTTTCCAAATTTAGCTTCTGTTTAGTGTTTTTCTTGTTTTTTGCTTTTGGGGTTTGGTTAATTTACCCGAAAACTTGTTTTCGATTCGAAAGAATCGAACTTTCGAAGAAATCGTTGGAGGGTAGGTGAATCTTTTAGAGCCTGTTTGGTATGTATTTGAAAATTTTTATCATTTCTCAAAACATTTTTTATGAACATTTCATGAAAATAATTTTCTTTAAGATTCAAAAACTTGATTGGTTTGCAATTTAAAATTTTTAAATAATATCTATAAAGAGGAGTCGCAGGAGAGGAGGAAAGAGAAGAGATGAGGAAAGAAAGTAAAAAATGATTGAAGGGAAGAGAAAGAAGATATAGGATCGAAGGAGATAGAGAGGAATGAGTGAGAGAAAGAACCGAGAGAATGAAGAAAGCGGATTGAAGGAGAGACGAAAGGGGTAAAAGAAAAGGAGAAGAGAAAAAGGGAAAAAGAGAGAGATTTGGAGTGACAGGGAAGAAGGGAGATAAAAGAAATGAGTGAGTTTGAGTTTAAAAACTCTAAAAACATTTTTAGATAATAGAGTATATTTTTGAGTTCAGTTTTTGTAAATAGTCATACCAATCAAGTTTTTAAGTTCTAAAACTTGAAAATTGTTTTTGAGTATAGAAAGTTGGATTTTAGTAGAGTATCAAACAAGCCCTTAGTGACGTTTGAGGGTCTTGTGCATTTAGTTTCTAAATTTGAAGTGGTGAAGCATTGAGTGATTGATATTTCCTATTTAATTGGATTGTTGGTATTTAGTGAAACAACCGTAAATATCTTGATCATTTTATTTGTTTTTTTTTTTTTTCGTATCATGGAAAGAAATCGAATAGAACCAAGATTTTGACTAATAAATCATGTACTTAGACTAAAGTCAACGATTTGGAGATTATTGATGAATTGGACTGTCTCTTGTTGGATGTTTTTGCAGAAGCCTATGATGCTCTTGATCCAAATGGGAATATTACAATTAAATGGGATGTCATCAGTTGGACTCCGGATGGTTATGTTGTAAGTATTACTGGCCAGAGGATTCCTTTTATGTGATCATGCTTTATCTTTACTAGGTACTTTGGAAGCGGGATATCGTTGAGTTTGATTCGGCTCAACATGTTGTTTCGGTTATACATCTGAAGTTTTTAAGTTAGATTTTTGAGTTTTAAAGAGATGCAGTGGATAATCTGTTTAAATTCTGCCCTGGATTTTTATTGTTTGCTTGAAACCGAATCAAGAAAAAGATATCTGTTTAACTCATTGACATTGCTCGATACTATGGAGGACCTGATTTAGTACTCCCAAACTGATCATTTCCATCACCTAGAAGCTTGATTTTCCAGAGATATAATCCTTTACTTGCCTTTTTCTAGTGAATTTTCTGATACGATATGTATTTCTGAATGGCAGGCTGTAGTTACAATGTTTAATTTCCAGCAGTATCGGCATATACAAGTGCCAGGTTGGACATTGGGATGGACATGGGCAAAAAAGGAAGTAATCTGGAGCATGGTGGGAGCACAGGCAACAGAGCAAGGGGATTGCTCGAAATACAAGGGGAACGTCCCACATTGCTGTAAGAAGGATCCCACTATTGTGGATTTGTTGCCAGGAACCCCCTACAATCAGCAGATTGCAAACTGCTGCAAGGGCGGAGTCATGCAATCATGGATCCAGGACCCAGACAATGCAATAAGTTCGTTTCAGATCAGTGTGGGTGCTGCTGGAACAACTAACAAAACAGTCAGACTGCCGAAAAACTTCACATTGAAAGCACCGGGGCCTGGATATTCTTGTGGGATAGCAAAGATCGTTAAACCAACGAGATTTCTAACGTCGGACAAAAGGAGATGGACCCAAGCCATGAGTAAGTTCAAAATCACCCTCTTTCCTTGGCACCACCAAGAAGAATATTTTCGATTAGGGCTTATGAATGAGTTGAATGCCAAGTCATTTAGAGTAGTTTCAGCGTAGGGACAGAATATAACTTTGTAGTTTCAAGCTTCGTTTAGAATGTTCCTAGGGTTGAAAGGTGCATTTCGACTGATGAGTATGGTCTTAATAGTTTAAAACATGGGAAAGAGTATTTGTGGTTTATCTAACGTTTATATCCTCTTGTGGCAGTGACCTGGAACGTTACTTGCACGTACTCGCAATTCCTAGCTCAAAAGACACCCACGTGTTGTGTGTCGCTGTCTTCCTTCTATAATCAAACCATCGTGAGTTGTCCCACTTGTGCGTGTGGCTGTCAGAACAACGCTACAGATCCAGGAAGCTGCGTAGAGTAAGTTCTCTAATTCATATACATTTCTGAATACTGTTGTTATGCCTCCTAAAAGATTTCTCGAGTTTTTCAGAACTTTATTCATGTCTAAAAGCCAGAGTTTGCGGTAACAGTAAATCATAAATCTTTTCTCTTCTCAAATATTTTCAGGCCAAACAATCCATACTTGGCTTCAGCTGTATCTGGTTCCGGGAAATCTGCTAATACACCTCTTGTCCAGTGTACCAGTCATATGTGTCCCATCCGAGTCCATTGGCATGTTAAGCTCAATTACAAGGAGTACTGGAGGGTGAAGGTGACAATTACAAATTTCAATTACAGAATGAACTACACACTGTGGAATCTTGTCGTGCAACATCCGAACTTTGATAATTTGACCAAGATTTTCAGTTTCAATTACAAATCATTAACTCCTTATGTTGGCTTAAGTAAGTTTTCTTTGCCCCTTATCAATTTTTTGAAATATATCTGCAGTTCTCGACTTTTGTTGACATAAAATTTGGAAATACAAATTCTGCGCACAGATGATACAGCCATGTTGTGGGGAGTAAAGTTTTATAACGATTTCCTCTCGCAAGCTGGTCCCCTTGGAAACGTGCAGTCAGAGCTCCTATTTCGAAAGGATACATCAACTTTTACTTTTGAAAAGGGTTGGGCTTTCCCTCGAAGGATTTATTTCAACGGAGACAACTGTGTCATGCCACCTCCAGATTCCTACCCATGGCTGCCTAACGCCAGTCCCAAACGAATCATTAGCATACTTAGTCCAGTCATGACCGTCCTCGCATCTCTGGTATTCTTATTGGCTTATGCATAGTGAGCATGTTCGGGTGAGGCAACAAAAGCTATCTGTTTTTTCAATACACGGTAGAATTTTGCATCAAGTTCTGGTTACCCCGTGGCTTATGGAAATCCAAGTGATGGGGTCAAATGTTTTAGTGCGGCGACTTCTAGCTATACAAGCAGTTCAGGTGCACTCCGCCTTGACTGTCACTACAAAATTCTGTTTCGATATCTGTTACACGCATTAACATTTTATTCTTTGTCACCGCTGTTTTTGTTTAAATTTAACTGTTGTACGATTATTTAGAACAATCCAAAGTGAATATGCTGTTAGTACTATATGATATTTCATAAGAAATCAAAAGTTGATGAATGAGCTTTGTCATAGATTCGTATGAGCGTTTGATTTATTTTTGTTTTCCTGTTGAATTCAGAAACTACAGATCGAAAACAAGAATAAAATTGTGTCACGAACAGAACTGGAAAAATCGTGTGACAATATACGAACTCAGATATAGTTTACAGTTTCACAAGCTTACTAGTTACTATCTGTACCGAATTTTCACACACACGGCCACATTTATCACTCCAATCTTTAAAAATTTATCAAAGTGAAAAACATATAGAAAACATTATTAGAAGCACAGAGGCTGCCTTTTGCATGATTGAGATAGAATTTACGTGGCCGGAGTTAGGTAGAGATGGGTATGCATCCGGCGGGGGCAGCATGCATTCATCGCCATTGAAGTAAACTCTTCGAGGAAACGCCCATCCTTGTTTGAACGTGAAGGTATTCTGGTCCTTGCGCATAAGCACCTCAGACTGAATATTTCCTAATGGCCCAGCTTCCATTAATAGGTCATTGTAAAACTTCATGCCATAGAACATACCAGTGTCATCTGCAGATTACAGTCAATCACACTCGAACATTAGTACAAAACGCAAAATTCTAAGGGAATGAAGCTTTAGAAGCTTGTGATCGTAAGACACTTACTGACAGATTGGTAGGGGATGAGGGGCTTGTAATCAAAGCTAAAGACTTGAGTGACGTTGTTGAGATTAGGATGTTGTGCAACGAGCGTCCACTCTGTGTAGTTCATCCGATAGTTGAAGTTGGTGACAGACATCTTGACGCGCCAGTAGTCCTTATAGTTTTGCTTGACGTGCCAGTGTACTCGGATAGGGCACATATGATGTGTGCACTGAAGCAATGGCGAATTATCCTTTTTGGGTGTGTTTATTCCTGTTTTGTGTGCTAACACTGAGTCACTCCTGTATGCATTGCAGAAGAATGGCATCCGAAAATTAGGTCAAGTGATGAATCTGTATAGTGTGGATAGGGTTGTGGAGGCTTACTTGAGACAAGTATTTTTATTGTGACAACCACAAGCGCAAGACTTGCATGGAACAATGGTTTCATTGTAGAAGGACGAAAAGGAAACACAACAGCTCGGATGCTTGGAGGCAAGAAACTGCGAATAGGTGCACGTCACATTCCATGTCACTGCATTACAAGGTAAATTCAATCAAATTGTGAAGATAGTTGAAAAATGTGAGGTAGGAAGATCTCAGAGACATGAGAGTGAGAATCTTACTGAGTGCTTGAGTCTTTCGCCGGCGATCAGTCGTGAGGAAGACTGTGGACGGCACAACCTTTGCAGGGCCGCAAGTGTACCCTGGTCCGGGACCAAGCAAGGTGAAGTTTTTGGGCAGTTTCACTGTCTTGTTTGAAGTGCCGGCTTGCCCGACACTGACCTGGAAGCCGGAGACTGCAGCTAAGGGATCCTGTCCCCAAGACGCTAGGACACCACCTTTGCAACAATTAGTGAACTGCTGGTTGTAGGGAACTCCGGGAAGCAAGTCGACAACTGTTGGAGTTTTCTTGCAGCAATGTGGGATGGTTGCTTTGAATTTGGAACAGTCTCCTTGCTCTGTGGTTTGAGCTCCCACCATTGTCCAAATCACTTCCTTTTTCGCCCACGACCATGTTAGAGTCCACCCCGGGTTTGAGATTTGCCGGTACATTTGGAAGTTGTTCATCGTCACTGCAGCCTAACATAATTCAATAAAGGATAAGAATCTGATTTGTAGTTTAATCAACGAGTCGCGATTTTGAGACTCTCAGTTTAGCTTCTGGCACTCCAACTTGTGTATTGTAATTTTTACACTCGTCAGTAGTAAAATTGGAGAGTGAAAATCATTACTCTTGATCAACAGACAAAAACAAAGTAATTCAAAAACGATATCTTACAACATAACCATCTGGTGTCCAAGACATAACATCCCATTTGATCGTTATGTTTCCGGTTGGATCCAACGGATCATATGCCGCTAAAGATACACAAATCGAAACCAAAAGTCATCAAATGATCAAATAAAACCAGCGACAGAAAAGGTCTATTTTTCAAGTTGGATTTGTCATCAAGAACTTACAAGCAGGCGATAATACCAAGCAATAGAGCACGGCCAAGAACGTGAACTTCATCCAAGACCAAGAACAACATGTGAGGCGGATGTTGTGAGTTTGGTTGGCCTGGTTTTTGAATTCCATGGCCTCGATTCACCGGATCACACGCTCTCCGGCAGGCAGCGAGGACGGGATGAATGAAGAGGAGACAAAGATGTGTAGGGTGTTAAAAAGAAAAAGAGGAGAGACTGTATCAATGAAAGTGAATGCCTGCAGACGTCTCACCTAATGGTTGTTAGGTACAAGTGATATTTCATCTTATTTGATATTTCCATACACATATATATTACCTTATTTAAATTATCTATCTTTGTTGTGTTTCCTGCATCTTGAAGCAAGTTTTGGTGAAGACTAATGATGTGAAAAGCTGGCGGGAGATTTTGAGATGCTTTGAAGAAAACAGCCCAAAGGTCACTTTCTTTTCAAACACTGTTGCTTCTTTACGTCATGAAAAATGCTAGGGAGACCATTTTTCGTAGATTATATTTGTAAAGCATGTGATGTGATATATCATATATATGAGCTCAAAAGCCTCCCATTTTAGCCAAGAAAACATCTTACAATTGGATTGCTTCAATTGCAAGTTTTCTGTTTTCTTTTTTTCTTTTCACTAACTTGTACAGTCAAAACCACTTCCACCGTGCCTGCACTTTTTTGTTTTCTGTTGAAACAAGTTTAGGGAGAGATGGCTGCTTTCACTACCAGTGCTACAGCATACCCATAACTTTAAGCTGAACTTACATGTGGCACCTAACTACCAGCTGATCCTGATATGAATTTACATTGGAATTTATAACTCGCACACCAACAAGAACTACTGGTAGGCAGAATCGAACTTGGATTGAAGGTTAACCATAAGCATGTCCTTACCAACTGAAACAACCCTCGTCCTCAGCTCTCATTCAATAATTTATATGCATTGCTAATTACTCTCAAATTTACTTATATAGTATGGAAACATGCAAAGATAAATATAAGCAATCATAAGATTTTAATTGAGTTGAGTAGCATTGTAACTAAGCAGTACATTAAAGGGTTGGGTTTTTTTTTTTTTTTTGAGTACATCGATATTTTTACACTAAGGGGAGAGAGAGTTCAGCAAAGCCACACAATGAACAGCCTAATTTAGTATCGAATTCGTCATCTACAAGATTCGATCATTAAGGATTGGTTGTTTGAGAAAAATCCTCTCTAGCCAAGTAAGGTGTGGTGGTCTCTGTGCTATTCACTTTGGTGAAGTCACATAACCTTTTAATTAAAGTATAATTTTGAAGGACACTAGTCAATATATAATCATTAAACCGTAATCGTAGTTTATAAAGATAATTAAATATAAAACCAATTATGTAGTCAATTATTAGATTTAATCTTTGAGATTTTGCTTATCATTTTATATTCATTGACTTATGATCCAACTAAGTAATATTCCTAATTTATAATGATAACTCAGCCCATTTTTAAGGGTGTATGTTTACAACTATTCCAAGTACCAGTTATACGCTTTTGATTGCAGTTTGCACCGTTATTTCATGTTTACCCTTGATTTTAGGCTGAGTCATCGTTACACAACTCTATAGACATAGTGACAGAGTTCACACATTTCCCATCTTTTCTCGTCCGATCCTTACACTAGTATTGATGAAGACGGAACATCTTCAAAACCATCTTTTGGATTTCGGAGTCATGTCGTCCTTAGTGGCTGAAGCAGAAATAGACTAGTAGTAGTGCCGAAAGCTAAAGGGTAGCTAGTGTAGACGATGACATTGGGTTTGAATCAGCAGAGCTGGGTAGGGATGGATATATCAGGAAGGGGCATCTCTCACTGAAGTAAATTTTGAATGGAAATGCCCAACTTCTAATGTGAATACCTTCGTGTCCTTTCGGAGAGTCAGCTCTGATTCGACATGTCCAGCTTCCGTTAGTAGGTGGTTATGATCTTTTATGCCAAAAAACATGTCACTGTCGTCTGCATATTCAAAGTGTAACGGGTTGAGAAAAATAAATAGTACTAATGTACGAAAATTGTTCTTTATAGTTCTGTTGTAGACTTACTTGAGTTGTAATGAATGAGTGGCTTATAGAGAAAGCTCGAGACATTGGCAAGTTTATCGAGATTTGGATGCTGAGCATCTAGAGTCCACTGTGTATAATTCATCCGGTAGTTGAAGTTCGTGACTGCAATTCCCATGCGTCAACACGCCCGGTAGTTAGCCTTCATATACCAATGAACTCATATCGGGCACATGTGATGTGTGCATAGTAAGATTGATGCATTTCTCAACTGAGGTATTTGAGCTTACCGCACTTAAATCATTAGGGTCATTATATCTGCATATGTTCTAATGTTAGAGAGGCAGATAATATATATAAACTTGTATGTGTAAAAATTTGAACAGGCTAAGAAAATTATGCTTGTATGGGTACTACTTACGCGCAATTTTCCTTATGCTTACAACCGCAAGCACAAGATGGAGAAGGAGCGATCATCGGGTTGTAAAACGATGGCAGAGGGACACAAGAAGTAGGGTTCTGGGAAGCTAGCATTTGTGAGTAACTACATGTCAAACTCCATGTCACTGCCAAAAAAGGAAATATAATGTTTACTTGTTAGAGAGACCGTTTCTTATTTTTCTGTTGAAGTAATTTATATACCACAGACTGAAACGTATGAAATCAAAGTGCACTACTTGAAACTCTTCAAACTCAATTTTCTTCATATAAAACCCTACATAACCTTTTTACTCAAAGAAAACCCAATAACTAGGATCCACATAAGCAAATTCATTAACTTCATATTAATTCACACATTTTACATTTTTCACATGCCTAAAATACCCCTATTACATACTTGATGTAGACAATTAATTGTAAGGAAATAGTAAATGATTTTGCAACAAGGAAAAAAAAAAGACATTAATGTTAAAAATTTATTGCATATTACTCTTTTAGAAAGGTTTTGAATTTTCATAAAACTATTCAATTTAGTTTTTTCACCCTACTCTTGAATACTTTTGAATTTATCCTTCTTTTATTAAAATATTAGAACATTGTATTTCATTATCTACATGTACATTTATTTACCTACGAACAATTATACCATGGGTATAATATAATATCTCTTTTTTACAATGATGCAAAATAATGTTTATACCAACAACAAAACTTGTCTAACATATTTACTAATACATGGAAAATAATTTACCTATATTAAGAAGAAATGTAGTTCGATGCATAGTATTAAAAATACTATGTTACACCCATGTTTATACAACAATAAACCGTGCCTAACATTTCTAACAATACATGAAAAATAATTTACCTACAAGTTAGAGAAATGTTATTTGGTTGGGTGTAGTATAAATTTTTTTAATAATTGGAAAAATTAAATATAACGAGGTGTAGTGTAATTTTTTTTTATATAATTAGAACAAATTAATTTACCTACCTACTCTTTGAAATGTTCATTTCCAATGATGCAAAATGTTCATTACCTAACTACAAATTAATTTCCAATAATTTACCTACAATAATTATACCATGGGTGTAATGTAATATCTTTCTTTACAATGATACAAAATATTGTATGTACCAACAACAAAACTTGCCTAACATAAGTACTTGTACATGGAAAATAATTTACCTGTAACAAAAGAAATGCAGTTTGATGTATAAAATCAACAATATTATGTTCCACTCATGTTTATACAACAACAAAATGTGTCTAACACATATAAAAATACATAGAAAATAATTTACCTTCAAGTTAGAGGAATGTTATTTGATTCAAAATATATAATATAGGTGTAGTATTTTTTTTTTAAATAATTGGAACAAACTAATTTACCTACCAATTAATATGGATAAAATTGCTACAAAATATATCAAAAAAAAAAAAAACTACTTTTCTAGTTTGCAATAGATACGGTTAATGCAAACACTTTTTTCATTTTATTTCACTTTTTCTACTACTTTGAATTTGGCATAAATTTAGGAATTTGGAAAAGAGACCATAAAGTATGAGTGGCATGAGTGTAATTGTGTAAATAAGTTGCATTAATAGGTCAATAGTGTTCCTATATATTTGCAAATTTTAAATTTGAGCTTAAACTGGATTTTTAAAGATAGATGAGTTTTTATCTACAAATAATGAATTGTAAGGGCTAAAATCTAAAGCATCCTAGAAATTATCCAATTTTAGTGCTTATAGACTTACTCAGTCCTCGGGTTTTACGACGACCATCAGCGGAGTAGGAGACTGAGGGTGGCACAATGGTTGCAGCACTGCAGGTGTACCCCGGCCCAGGACCAAGCAGAAAAAAATTCTTGGGTGGTCTTACAATTTTATTCGAGGTACCTGAACGCCCGACGGTAAGTTGAAACGCTGAGGCAGCAGCTGAGTGGTTTTGTCCAAGTGATTCCAAGTTTCCAACACACCACCCTTGCAGCAATCAGAAAATCTTTGGTTGTATGTAGCCTTCGGAAGCAAGTCAATAACTGAAGGAGTTTTTGAGCAGCTGTGTGGAAAATTTCCTTTGAACTTGGAGCAGTCTCCTTGATCTGTGGCTTGAGCTCCCGCTATTGATCAGATCACCTCCTTCTTAGCCCATGCCCACCCAGGCCTCGCGACCGGGTGGTACATTTGGTTGTTACTTATTGTCACTGCAGCCTGAGTTGGTATTATTAATAATTAAGCATTTGTTTTAATGAACTTTTGGAAGAGATTCTAAATGCATGAATCTTTCAGGCGATCTTAAGCTAACAAGGCTCCTCACTTGAAAAACCAACTTTGATAAAATAAACAAATTAATATGTAACAAAATAGTTACTTAGTACTACAATATAGTGATATTCCTTTTCACTTGTAAGTGAAAGATTTTAGGTTCGATTCTCGCTAAAAGCGAATTTGAACCACATTATTACTAACTCATTGTAAGGCTTAACCCACCATCTTCTCCTTAGGATAGATAATATCCTCTGTTCAAAAAAAAAAAATGTAACAAAATAAATAAATAAATAAAAAGAATAAAAAGTTGCCCTTACAAAAAAAAAAAAAAAGGGCATGATTTACCTTATAAAAAAAGGCATTCATTTGAATCATTTCTATATACTTTTTGTTTTGACAATTTTGGAGGAGTCCAAGAAACAACATCCCATCTGATATTTTATGCTTCCTTTTGGATCAAACGGATATAAGCCACTAAAAATACGATCAGAACGAAAAAATAGGGGAGTTGGAATAATCAATTAGGCTTAATCAAGGGATCATATTCCTAATTAGAGTTCTAACTACAGATAAAAATTTCACCTGAATAAGAAAATATTAACACATGACAGATGCAAACATTGTCCTTTTACATTTCCTAATCTCCATGGATTAAGTTCCCGTATGCTGCCTAGGGTTTTTTGTACAATGTATTTGGTACGATACGACTGTTGAAATGTCAGTATTTATAAGCAACCAAGCTCAAACCAAATAGTATATCTTGTACTAG